>NC_050102.1:54019701-54644701 GCF_902167145.1 Zea mays | reverse complement strand
TGACAGCGATTGGTAGCTTGCGCCATCATCCAAAGTCGGTGGGTGGCAAGGAACACTGGAGGGCCCACATGTCAGTGATCTATTTTAGGGGTGCAATGGAGGTCATCGCGGTCCCACGCATCGGCGCATATCATAGCAGGGTGTGCGGCTGAGCGGCTCACCTATGGGTCCCGCCTAGCAGCGACACTTCGCGCACATACTTGACCTGGGCTGGCGCATGGCTGTGTTGTTGGGCCAACCTGGTATAATCGACCCAGGTGGGTTTCTTGTCTCTCTTTTTTCTACATCCTTTAGTTAGAAGAAGCCCAGGTCGACCATCCCTGTGACCTGGTCCAATCCGGCGCGTCCACTGCACCCACTCGCCAAGCCAGGCTGTCGGGTGCACCCCTTATCCCACGTCTGGGCATGCAAAAAAAAGGAAGGTATGCATGAGTAAAACATGTTTCAATGCATGCGCGTAAATTTAGGAAAGAGATATCTGACGGTTTCTATTTTTAAATGCTTGATTTCCTCCATAAATATAAGATCGCTGCAACAGACATACAACTAGACTCGTCAGGACCATTTTATGATATATACTGATACTAATTATGCTACACAATATAGATATTTATGCAATTCGGTATACTACGTAAAAATCTGTTAAATGCTACATGCACAAAATTAGGATGATAAAAATGTATGATAAAAGGAAATGGATTGACATGAATGGAAATAAAAAATCGTATTTAATGTTTTATTTCTCCATAAATATAGGATCGCTCCAACAGCCATATAGATAGGCTCGTCAGAATCAGTTTATTATATATACTGATACTAATTATGCTACAAGGTGTAGATATTTGTCACATCCGGATTTAAGGGACAAAGTCGGGTGCATCTCATATGTGTGCCAAGGAAGAACAACACATATAATAACAGAGTGCATAAAGGTAAATGTCATAAATGTAGTTATTACATAGCGGAAGTCCTACAAAATAAATGATAAAATAAAGCGAACTAAATATTATTTCCCTAGCGCCACAAAGCTGACTGGGAGACACCACCTAGATCAAATCGTAAGCTTCAGTGTTGGGCGGCTCCTCTTCGACCACCTGTTCTTCTCCTATGGGGGTGTGAGACAGCAAGGGTATGCTCACATATGTTCATCGCTCAACAAGTTGTGAAGAATAATGTGCATGAACTCACCAAAGGTAGGAGTTCATGTGAAGTGTAAGGCTGACCAATAAAATAAAGATTGAAGCTGAGCATTGCTTTTATAAATTGGTCAAAATTTTATTAGTAGTTACTAAGTGTAAGTAAATATCAAACCATAGTAATAATAAGTAAAAGTAATAACTAAATAATCCTAATGCGATACAAATGACAAATTGAATTTAATTCCATAAATTAATCATGTGAGTGTCCAAGTCGCTCATGACCGTGAGCACGGCTAGTATACCAGTTTTACACTCTGTAGAGGTTGCGCATCTTTACCCACAAGTTGTGTTACCCATTTGCCACGGGTTGATCGGACCCCATACACCTCTACCAAGGAAGCGAGGCAGGGTACCACTATGAGGCCTTTACAAAGTTCCACTAGCTTCAGAAAACCCGGTACAGTTGTCACACCCGAGTTTCGAGGCACCAAGACCCGGGCGCGAACATAAACACCAGGTGTGCTGAGACCAAGTCTCACACATGTGATGCATAGTGGCACAGGATCGAATGTAACATCTTTACTATATAACAAGAGTTCTATACAAAAATAATTAAATAATTACATCATATGAGGAAACGATCCGGCAACCCAAAGTTGACTGGGAGACGACGACCTAGACCTCTCACGAACACATCTCAACATCCTCCATGCGCCTCATCCTGTGGTACCTGTTCTTGACCTGTGGGGGTTGTGAGACAGCAAGAGTGAGCTCACATACGTTCATAGCTCAACAAGTTGTGGGGAATAATGTGCCTGAACTTGCCAAAGGTGGGAGCTCACGTGAAGTGTAAGGCTTACCAAAGAGGATGGTTGAAGCTGAGCATTGCTTTTAAAGTTGGTCAAAATTTTATTAGCAATTACTAAGTATAAGTAAATACCAACCCAATTAAATAGTAGAACAAAAGTAACAACATCACCTGCGATGCAATGCATATGACAAATTGAATTTAGTTCCATAATTTAATCATGTGAGTGTCTGAGCTGCTCATGACCGTGAGCACGACTAGTATACCAGTTTTACACTCTGCAGAGGTTGCACATCTTTACCCACAAGTCATGTTACCCATCTGCCAAGAGACGACCAATCCCATACACCTCTACCGAAGAGGCGAGGCAGGGTAACACTACGAGGCCTTTACAAAGTTCCACTAGCTTCAGAAAACCCGCTACAGTTTATAGGAAGCTCCAGTGCAGGAATCCCTCGCCTGACCTTCTGTTGGGGACTTGTTCTCAAATGCTATGAGTTAAGAACAAGGCAACACAAAATGTTAAATGTTGAAGTCCTTCGTACTTCAAAGCATTATTTCCCTTGGGATATAATGATCTTCAGACGAAGGTTATGAAGGACATACCTTCATCAACGCGATATATGTTAAAAAGAAGTATATGAAATATAAGAGGCAAGATAAACAATCATATAACATCATTAATTCATTATCATTATATTATCCTAAAAAGATAGAGACAATATTGAATTAATAATGTACCTTTGACTTGATAGAAGACAAAAAGTACAAGCGTGATGCAAAAGCAAGTACAAGTTAGCGTGAATAGTACGGGGGTACTGTTCATCTATTTATAGGCACAGGACGCAGCCTGTGAGAAATTACAGTCATGCCCTTTACATTCACTATTGACTTATAGAAAAATCTATGAGGACCAGATAGCCTTTTCCCCTTTAAGTCGGTTCCTTTTTCCACGATTGAGCCGAAGCTCTCTTGCGCGTAGCTTCGGAGCAACGGCAACCTTCGTCACAATCATGCTCTTCTCATCGTGTATGCTTTTAACCTGAGTCCGAAGGTACCTGTCCATAAGCCATGCTTGGAAGACATTGTTAAATTACGTTTTTGAGGACCTTCGGAGGACGAAGGTTCCCAACAGTAGCCCCTCGCAGTATTAATTTGTTTAAGATAACGAATTCAGACTGCAACATGGACGAAGGCCTTAAGCCGAAGGTCCGAAAAAACACCTTCTCTTTGTTAGAATAGCAACAGTCAATGACAGACGAGACCCTCCAATTTGGAGCGTGCCGAGCGTATAAATAAGAACTCGCACCAACCACATTTGGTACGCTGCTTGTGCCATTTGCTTTGTTTTCTCAATTTTATAGCTCCCGCTCACTAATGCTTGCTAGTTTCTCAAGCTTCCTGAGCTTTGGTTTAAAAGACACATTTTCGTCATTTCCGATGGAAAGAATGTGTCATGACAAGAAGGTTGTTGATGAGACGAAGCTAACTGAAGAGGAGAAGCTCTTTGAGGAAAAGAAGGCTGCAAATCCTTACATAGCTGGGTTTGTCGAGTCAATGGCAAAATCAAATACAGAGAAGATTACTAAGGAAATACTGGAAGGCCTGTCTGAAGATACCGGTGACAGTGAAGATTATGATGCTGAAAGCGGGGGAGAAGATTTTGAGGATCGACCGTGGAGGCCAAGTCATACAATTTTCGGGAAATCAATAATTAAACAGAGTCATCTTGACAATATGAGAGGAAGGTACTTTCGAAACATGTCTATTGTGAGAGTTGGTGGAGACAACAACGTCCCTGCTCCCGAGGAAGACGAAGTTGTGATTTATCGAAGTTTCTTTAAAGCTAGGCTTCGGTTTCCACTGAGCAGGTTTGTAGTTGAAGTGTTGAAAATTTATCAGATTTACCTTCATCAGATAACCCCCGAAGCCATTAATAGAATGGGGATTTTTGTTTGGGCTATGAGAAGCCAGGGACTAGAGCCTAGTGCAAAATGCTTTTGCAGCATGCACGAACTTGTATATGAAACGAAGGCCATGGGCAAAGAACAATATCATAACAACTTTGGCTGTTATGGATTTATCGCCCGCCCCAACGCAAGCTACCCGGTGCCAACATTCCGAAAAAGGTGGCCCGAGGCCTGGATGGAGGAATGGTTTTACGTGAAGAATGACTTGAAGGCAAGAGAAGATATTAAGGAAGTCATTATGCGCCCCATTTGGTCCTGCTTCGGCCTCCGAAGGCCAATGGTTGAAATTGACGAAGCCACCGAAGCATGTTAGAAGGCATTTGGTATTGTCTGCTTCTTTATTGGTACGAGAGATTTGATTCAAGAGCACATAGCATTCAGAGTATGGCCGCTTGTAGAGAGCTAGGAAATGCCGAAGGAGACTATCACCGAATCTAGTGAAGGTGAACTGGTCCGGCTGAAGTACACATTCAGATATTGGGATAAATTCGATGAACCAAACGATGACTGGCTAAAATGCATCGAAGTTACAAGTGATGAACTGCTTGGATCATATTCCAAGGCGGAAGACAATGCATTATCCACAGCCTTTGGAGGCTAGGGAAAAAAGAGATTGAATAGAGTTTTTAATGCCATTGGCTTTGTCTACCCCAGCTACCGCTACCCGCTGCGGGGGCAAGGGAAGAAGAGGAAAGCTGCTGCTGCGGCCGCCTCGGCTGAACCTGTGCCGAAGGCTGCGAGCAAAAAGATGAAGGTACTTACCCACTGGCCACGTTATATTGAACTAGCCGTGGTGCCTGAGTTTGGCGGGGAGGCCTCTTTAGCTGCTGGATTAAGAGAAACTACTCCTCCTGCGCAAAGGACTGAAGAGCCAACTACAATGTTGGAGCTACCTTCAGCTGAGCCAGCTGGGACGAAGACTGATAAGGATAGGGCTGAAGAGTCAAATATTGGAGAAACAAAAGTGTTAGAAATTTTAAGCCCTTCATCAGAAGTAATAGCGCCGAAGGCACAAAAAAGTTATGCCGCAACTCCCAAGATGAGAAGGATGGCAAATGTACTAGATGTGTTAGAAACAGTAAAGACTTTGAACTCTACTCCTTCAAGGAAAATTGCCGAAGCTTCGAAAGTGCAAACCGAAGCTGAAACAATGCCGGACGAAATTGAAGCTGCAGAAATTCAAGCTAATACCGAAGTAGGCCCCTCAGTGCCTGCTAAGACAAAGCCTTCGAAATTTGAAGAAAAGGCAACAGAAGAAAAGGTCACAGAGCAAATTTCGTTTGAAAAGGTTGCCACTCCTGCTCCCGAAGCTTTAAAAGACAGCATTGATTACATCATCGGCCATGCTTCTAGAAAGGAACTTTCTCAGGAAGAAGAACGAGAAGCTCAACCTTACGCCCAAAAATTGAAATACCCGAAGGGGGCATTAGTGTTTAATGGCAGTGGGGAAGAATATTTTTTGTACTGTCTCCCGGATAGTAAAGAGATATCCGTCTACCGGGAGATAGGTAGAAGCTTTGGGTTTCCAAAGCTAGAAGATGGCCTTTCAGTATTATTAAAGGATCAATTGGCTGATAGTTTAGCATATAATAGCATAAAGGTATAAAAGTCAATTTTGTATTTGAAAACGAATTACTTCAATTGTTTATACTTAATCTTGTCCTCCTCTTGCATGGCTTAATCCTTAGCGATGCCCTTAGAGCACAGAAAAACATTGAAGATGAAGGGTATACAATGGCTCTGAACAACCTTCGTTCAGAGGTGAATGAACTAAGGAACGAAGGCCTTGAAAAAGACAAGATATTAATTTCATTGGTAAACAAAGTAAAAGAAGACGAAACTAGCTTCAAAGCTCAAGCTGAGGTCAAAAAGAATGAGATCGAAGACCTTCGGAAACAATTAGCAGAGGCCAAAGAAAAATGCGCTGTCGCAGAAGCTAACCGAGAGGCCAGTGAATATTGGAAAAACTATTTAGAAAAAATAGTTGAAGAACTTCGCGCATCCAAGGAAAGATGTTTTGAAAAATCTTTGGGCTGCATGAAGAAGATAAAGGCTAGCTTCGCCAACGTGGGCGCCTATTCAAACGAAGATAACTTCATATGAGGCGACCCTAAGGGTGTTATCGAGTGGATAAGCAAAGAAGCCGAAGCTTTTGAGGAAATTTTAAGTGATCGTAGGGATGTCTGCGCATTCTCTGGTGCGAGAGGAGTTTCAGCCATCTTGGAGAAGGAGGGTTGCAATCGTGTCAAAACCCTGGCTCAGGCCGAAGCTGCCTTCTCCATGGATGATACAAAAGATCCCTCAGCTGAAGCAAGCTTAGTGAGCGGAAAATTTTACACTGACATCTGGGAAAATGGCGGCCGAGAAATGGCTCACGAAATAATGAAAAAAAGTGAAAAAGATATTCATGACGCTCGAGAAGCAGCGAAAAAAGGTGAGGAAGCTGCAGAACGCGAGAGACGGATATGTATCATTTAATGGCCTTTAGCTTCATTGTTTGTTTTTGTCACTTCGAACTGATTGATTTTTTTTCTACTGCAGCTGAATTATCTCCTCCACCAGAGCCATTCGACCCCCTGGCCGACCCAGAAATGAAGAAAGCAATAGAAATCATAAACATAGCCGAATCTATTGTTGACGAAGTCGTTAACAAATTGCTTAACGAAGTTGCAGAGAAGGTTCTGAAGGAAGGATAATAGTTATTGTAAAAATTTCTTAGGTGATTAATGTAACATTTGTTGAACTACGTCTGTAATATTTGATGTGTATAGTTTTGAATCTAATATGTAAACTATTTCGCAATTTACTTCTTTGCGATGCATGAAACTTTTACATACATACCGTTTTTGAGCCTTCGGCGAAAAAACACCTTCCCTTCTTTTCATGCTTTGTAAAGAAGAATATTTATGCTTCGTGAGAATATCCACACTTCGTAAAGAACATCCAAGCTCTGTAAAAACATCAATGCTTCGTAAACAATAGATCTCTTCTTCCACATCAGAGCTGATGAAGTTGTAATTGTTAGCTTACTTTGTGCCTTAGCACCTTTTCATTTTTGTAAAGCATTCTCCGAAGATCGACTTCGTTTCCAATTCGTGTCAATGATGTGATATGATGTATGATGTGATGCTATGCGATATGATGCGGTGATATGATGCGAAGAATGTTGCTAATGCCGAAGACACACACCCACGCTGAAACACAATCTCTACGTCCCCTTAGGAACGATCAAAATCTCTTTACCGCTTATTTTTCGGCTTCACCGCTTATTTTTCGGTGTAAGTTCTGCATCCCCTTAGGAACGTCTTTTGAACTTCTTCGCCTTCTATTTCGGTGGTATTTTTCACGTTGACTTTTCGCACTTCGCCTTATATTTCGGCGGTATTTGGCTCTGCATTCCCTTTGGAACGACTTTTGAGCAGAAAACTTACACTGCGCTCCCTTAGGAACAACTTTTTGTAGCTTCGGCAAACTTACACTGCGCTCCTTAGGAACGTCTTTTTGTAGCTTCGGTGAAACCTGCACTGCAATTTTTAGCTCTCCATTCCCTTAGGAACGTCTTTTGAGCTTCGTAAGTCTGTGAAGAAGATATATTTCATTCTGACAAGAGCGAAGCTATTACAAGAAATTAAAACTAGGTTTACATTGATTGTTCCTTATTAAAAACAAAATGACAATGAACGTAAAAATGTTTTAGAGGTAGGATATCTCTCAATAGATGTGCTTTGATTCTAGCACAGTATTGTTGACTGTGCGAGCTTCGGATTCCTCCCTGAATTTCCGTTGCTGTTGAGAGTGCTGGCGCCCTTCTGGCTTCTGGCTTCGGGAATAGGTCGGTTGTAGTGGTGGCGGAGGCGGGAGTTGTGGCCAGGAAGCCTGTGAATGGTGAGCCGAAGCGACAGAAGCTGCAGGATGATTGTTCACATACTCTGGTATATAAGGAGAGTGACACGAAGCAGTGTGCAAGACCTACTTTGGCTGATTCTGCCGAGCTTCGGCTTCTGCTATCTCTTTTTGCTTCTAAATTGTGACGCGGAACATTCTTGTAGTATGGCCCTTATCCTCACCACAAAATAAGTAGTAGATCTTTCTAGGCTGATCCCCAAATCTTCCTCCAAAGGCCTTGGCGCCTCTGTCCCTTGGAGCTGGTGGCCTGAAAGAGCTTTGCTGTTGCCCCGAAGATTGTGAGGTATATTGTGACCTCTGAGACTGACTTCCTTTGTCGTCACTTTGAGTGGAGTTATGGATTGACCTGACATGCCTCGGATGTATCCTTCCTCCGAAGCCCCTGGTCATTTCGGAGAATCTGTAAGCTTCCTCCCTTCTTTGGCGAAAATCATTGTCAGCTCGGATGTACTCATCCATCTTCTAAAGCAGCTTCTCCATAGTTTGTGGGGGCTTCCTGGCGAAATATTGGGCAGTAGGTCCTAGACGAAGACCCTTGATCATGGTCTCAATGACAATCTCATTAGGCACCATAGGCGCTTGTGCCCTCAATCGCAAGAACCTTCGTACATATGCCTGAAGGTATTCTTCATGGTCTTATGTGCATTGGAACATAGCCTGAGCTTTGTCCGACTTTGTTTGAAAGCCTTGGAAGCTGGTGACCAACATATCCTTGAGCTTCTGCCACGACGTGATAGTCCCTGGCTGAAGAGAAGAATACCATGTTTGGGCTACATTCTGGACTGCCATGACGAAGGACTTCACCATGACTGCAGTATTGCCCCCATACGAAGATATGGTTGCTTCGTAGCTCATCAGAAACAGCTTTAGATCTGAGTGCCCATCATACATGGGGAGCTGAGGTGGCTTGTATGATGGGGGCCATGGGGTAGCCTGCAGTTCTACTACCAAGGGAGAAGCATCATCAAAAGTAAAGGCATCATGATTAAAATCATCATACCATGCATCCTCGTTGAATAAGTCTTCTTGACGAAGCTCGCTGTGTTGGGGCCTTCGATCTTGTTCATCTTGAACAAGATGACGCACTTCTTCAGTGGCTTCGTCGATCTTCCTTTGAAGATCAACCAGTCGCGCCATCTCCTTCTTTCTTTGTACTTGCTGATGGATGATCTCCATGTCCTTTATCTATTGGTCCAACTCCTCCTCCTAGAGTATTGGACTGGTGGCTTTCCTCTTCTGGCTTCGAGCCTCTTGAAGGGAAAGAGTTTCTTGATTTGGATCTAGTGGCTGCAGTGCAGCGGTCCCTTGTGCCGAAGCTTTCTTCGGTGGCATGACGAAGGTCAGTGCTTGCCGAAGGTGGTCGAAAAGGGTTCACCGGAGGTGGGCGCCAATGTTGGGGACTTGTTCTCAAATGCTATGAGTTAAGAACAAAGCAACACAAAATGTTGAATGTTAATGTCCTTCGTCCTTCGAAGCATTATTTCCCTTGGGATATAATGATCTTCAGACGAAGGTTATGAAGGACATACCTTCATCAACGCGATATATGTTAAAAAGAAGAAGTATATGAAATATAAGAGGCAAGATAAACAATCATATAACATTATTAATTCTTTATCATTATATTATCCTAAAAAGATAGAGACAATATTGAATTAATAATGTACCTTTGACTTGATAGAAGACAAAAAGTACAAGTGTGACGCAAAAGCAAGTACAAGTTAGCGTGAACAGTACGGGGGTACTGTTCATCTATTTATAGGCACATGACGTAGCCTGTGAGAAATTACAGTCATGCCCTTTACATTCACTATTGACTTATAGAAAACTCTATGGATAGCCTTTTCCCCTTTAAGTTGGTTCCATTTTCCGCGATTGAGCTGGAGCTCCCTTGTGCGTAGCTTTGGAGCAACGGAAACCTTCGTCACGAACATGCTCTTCTCATCGTGTATGCTTTTAACCTGAGTCCGAAGGTACCTATCCTTAAGCCATGCTTGGAAGACATTGTTAAATTATGTTTTTGAGGACCTTCAGAGGACGAAGGCCCCCAACACCGCCATCGTAGCAAAATCAACCCGAGGACCTCCCTACACTAACCACTCCCCTACTGCCTTTGCCCCTTTCAGGTAAGGTAGTCTTCCACTAGCTTTCCTAGTTAGTTAGCCAAGGGCGTCCAATTAAACCCTCGTGGTAGCACTGTTTTCCCGGATGGTTCTCCATGTTCCAATTAACATAATGATATTATCATGAACAATATATAACAACTGATAATAAAAGTATAATCATGAATAGTGTGTATCTCTATACCCAAAACCACATAAAGCAATAGCATGTACTACCCAAAAGTTTAGTGTTAAAAAAGTATAAAGATAGTCAAACTAGGGTAACCTATTGAGTCCCATCAAAATTAACCTATGTAGATCATTATGATTAATTAGAACATGACTGGGTAAAAAGAAGTGATCAAGGGCATAACTTGCCTGGCACTTGAGATTCCAGGTACCAACTTGCTCTTCAGATGACATGTGTCCTCACGCTAGTCGTAGCAATACAAGCAAACATGGTATAGGCAAAATTATCACACCAAACATAAGAACAAACTGCATAATATTATTCTACGCTGCATAACGAGATCGTAGGAACAAGAATTACTAAATTCGGAGTTACGGTTACCAAGTTATGAATTTCTGGAGTTATTTAGCACCTAGAATAGATTAATTCAAATGAATAATTTTAAATCAAGTTTCATGGCTAAACAAAGGTACTAGGTGATAAACAATATTAATACAAAAGTATTGCAACTGGAATGACTCAATTTGGAGTTAAAATGAATTAACTATGAATTTCACAAGTTTCTAGAATTATTTTTGTATTAAAAATCAATTTCTGTAATTAATTATCCATTTTCATTGTTCTCTGGACCGAGCATTAATTACTGAGAACCCCGGGGGTAAATCCAGAAGTTTTCCCCAGACTCAGTGTGATACAGCAATGGACTACGGGTTGGTTACTTAAAACTATAGGGTCTCTTTTAGAAAACGTAAACGGAGAAGGGGTACGCTTCAATCTCAGCCGTTGGATCAACATTTGAGGGCTCAAATTAGACCTGGCGTATTATATAAACCGGTACGCCGCGCGGATCACTGGATCTAGATCCAATGGCCAACACGTGACCACGCCACCAATCAGATCAGGGCCCCCGGATCCGCGACCGACGGTAAATAGTGAATCATCGAACCTGTATGCACAGATTTAATCCCGCATGCCCATTTCGATCGGACGGACCATATCAAATCTGAACCTATTCTAATCCTAGCCGCTGGCTAGAGAATCAACGACAACCAGGCCATCATTTCCCAGATCCAATCCGAGTCGTCGGCTGGTGTTGGGGACTTGTTCTCAAATGCTATGAATTAAGAACAAGGCAACACAGAATGTTAAATTTTAATGCCCTTCGTCCTACGAAACATTATTTCCCTTAGGTTATAATGATCTTCAGACGAAGGTCATGAAGGACATACCTTTGTGATTGCAGTATATGTTAATAAAAAAAGAAGCATACGAAATATAAGAGATAATATAAACAATCATATAACATTATTAATTTGTTCTCATTACATTATCATAGAGAGACAGAAACAATATTGAATTATAAATGTACCTTCGGCTTGATAGAAGGTAAAAGTACAAGCGTGACGCACAAGTGAATACAAGTCAGCGTGAACAGTACGGGAGTATTGTTCATCTATTTATAGGCACAGGACGCAGCCCGTGTGAAATTACATCCATGCCCTTCATATTCACTATTGACTTAAGAACAAACTATCGAGGACTAGATAACCTTTTCCTCCTTAAGTCGGTTCCTCTTTCTGTTACTGAGCTGAAGCTTTCTCGCACGTAGCTTTGGCGCTGGTTTGACCCTTCATTCCAATCCTGCTTACCATACCGTGTATGCTCTTAACCTAAGACCGAAGGTACCTGCTCATATGTTACACTTGGAAAACATTGTTAAATCATGTTTTTGAGGACCTTCGGAGGACGAAGGCCCCCAACAGTAGCCCCTCGCAGTATTAATTTGTTTAAGATAACGAATTCAGTTTGCGACATGGATGAAGGCCTTAAGCCGAAGGTCCAAAAAAACACCTTCCCTTCGCTAGAATAGCAACAGTCAATGACGGGCGGGACCCGCCAATTTGGGTCGTGCTAAGCATATAAATAAGAACTCACACCAGCCACATTTGGTACGCTGCCTGTGCCATTTGCTCTATTTTCTCAATTTCATAGCTCTTGCTTACTAACGCTTACTAGTTTTTCAAGCTTTCTGAGCTTCGGTTAAAAAGATGCATCTTCGCCATTTCTGAAGGAGAAATGTCTCAAGACAAAAAGGTTGCTGCTGAGACGAAGCTAACCAAAGAGGAGAAGCTTTTTGAGGAGAAGAAGGCTGTGAATCCTTACATTGCTGGATTTATCGAGTCAATGGCAAAAACAAATACAGAGAAGATTACTAAGGAGATACTGGAAGGCTTGTCTGAAGATACTGGTGACAGTGATAGTTATGATGCGGAAAGCGGGGGTGAAGATTCTGAGGATCGGCCCTAGAGGCCAAGTCATTCGATTTTCGGAAGATCGACCATCAAACAAAGTCAACTTGAGAACATGAGAGGAAGATACTTTCGGGATATGTCTATTGTAAGGGCTGGCGGAGACAACAACGTCCCTGCCCTCAAGGAAAACAAAGTTGTGATTTACCGAAGCTTCTTCAAAGCTGGGCTTCGGTTCCCACTAAACAGGTTTGTAGTTGAAGTGCTGAAAACCTATCAAATCTTCCTTCATCAGTTGACCCCCGAAGCCATATTGAGGATGGGAGTCTTCGTATGGGCAGTAAGAAGCCAAGGGATAGAGCCAAGCGCGAAGTGTTTCTGCAGCATGCACGAACTTCTGTATGAG
This sequence comes from Zea mays, assembly GCF_902167145.1. NCBI lineage: Eukaryota > Viridiplantae > Streptophyta > Magnoliopsida > Poales > Poaceae > Zea > Zea mays. The sequence goes on along the minus strand of NC_050102.1, from coordinate 54,631,931 downwards.
ATGAAGGCCATGGGTAAAGAACAATATCACAACAACTTTGGTTGTTATGGATTTATCGCCCGTCCCAACGCAAGCCACCCAGTGCCAACATTTCGGAAAAGATGGTCCGGAACTTGGATGGAAGAATGGTTTTATGTGAAGAACGACCTGACAGCGAGGGAGGACATCAAGGAGGTTATCATGCGCCCCATATGGTCCCGCTTCGGTCTCCGAAAGCCGAAGGTTGAAAATGATGAAGCCGCCGAAGCGTGTCAGAAGGCGTTTGGTACTGTCTGCTTCTTCATTGGTACAAGAGATTTAATTCAAGAGCATATAGCATTCAGAGTATGGCCGCTTGTAGAGAGCTGGGAAATGCCAAAGGATACCATCACCAAGTCTAGCAAAGGTGAACTGGTCCGGTTGAAATATACATTTAGGTATGGGGATAAGTTCCATGAGCCAAACGATGACTGGCTGAAATGCATCGAAGTTACAAGTGATGAACTGCTTGGATCATATTCCAAGGCAGAATATAATGCATTATCCACAACCTTCGGAAGTCGGGGAAAGAAGAGATTGAACAGAGTTTTTGATGCTATTGGCTTCGTCTATCCCGACTACCGCTACCCGCTGCGGGGACAAGGGATGAAGAGAAAAGCTAATGCTCTGGCCGCCCCAGCTGAGCCTGTGCCAAAGGCTGCAGGCAAAAAGATGAAGGTACTTACCCACCAGCCGCGTTACATTGAACCAGATGTGGTGCCTGAGTTTGGCGGGGAGGCCTCTTCGGCTGCTGAATCAAAAGAAATTGTTCCTCCCATGCAGAAGACTGAAGAGCCGGCTATAATGCTGAAGGTACCTTCGGTTGAGCTAGTTGAAACGAAGGTTGACAAAGATAAGGCTGAAAAGTCAAAAACTGAAGAAATATCAAAGATGCTAGAGATTTTAAGCCCTTCAACAGAAGCAACAATGCCGAAGACACAAAAAAGTTCTGCCACAACTCCTAAGAGGAGGAGGATGGCAAATGTACTGATGTCATATTAGAAACGGCAAAAACCTTGAATCCTGCTCCTTCCAAAAAAATTGCCGAAGCTTCTAAGGCAAAACGCGAAGCTGAAACGAAACAAGCAGAAGTCGAAGCTACAATAATTCAAACTGAAACCGAAGCTAGGCCTTCAGAGCCCACTGAGATAAAGCCTACCGTAATTGAAGAAAAAGCAACAGAAGAAAAAGCCATAGAGCAAATTTCGTCTGAAAATGTTACAACTCCTGCTCCCGAAGCTCTAAAAGAGAGCATTGATTACATCATCCGCCATGCTTCGGGAAAGGGACTTTCTCAGGAAGAAAAACGAGAAGCTCAACATTATGCCCAAAAATTGAAATACCCGAAGGGGGCATTAGTGTTCAATGGCAGTGGGGAAGAAGATTTTTTGTACTGTCTCCCAGATAATAAAGAGATATTCGTCTGCCGGGAGATAGGTAGAAGCTTCGGATTTCCGAAGCTGGAAGATGGCCTTTCAATATTATCAAAGGATGAACTGGCTGACAGTTTAGCGTATAATAGCATAAAGGTATAAAAGTCAATTTTGTATTTTGAAAACGAAATATTTCATTTGTTTATACTTAATCTTGTCCTCCTCTTGCAGGGCTTAATCCTTAGCAATGCCCTTAGAGCACAGAAAAACATTGAAGATGAAGGGTATACAATGGCTCTGAACAATCTTTGTTCAGAGGTGATCGAGTTAAGGAACAAAGGCCTTGAAAAAGACAAAATATTGATTTCATTGGTAAACAAAGTGAAAGAGGATGAAGCTAGTTCCAAAGCTCAAGCTGAGATTCAAAAGAATGAGATCGAAGACCTTCGGAAACAATTGGCAGAGGCCAAAGAAAAATGCGCTCTCGCAGAAGCTAACCGAGAGGCCAGCGAATATTGGAAAAACTATTTAGAAAAAACAGTTGAAGAACTTCGCGCATCCAAGGAAAGATGCTTTGAAAAATCTTTGGGCTGCGTGGAGAAGATAAAGGCTAGCTTCGCCAACGTGGGCGCCTATTCAAACGAAGATAACTTCATACGAGGCAGGATATCTCTCAATAAAAAACATTATTTGTTCTTTATTGAAAAACAAAAATGACATAGAATGTAAGAAATTTTTCAGAGGTAGGATATCTCTCAATAAATGTGCTTTGATTCCGGCACAGTACTGTTGACTGTGCGAGCTTCGGATTCCTCCCTGAATTCCCATTGCTGTTGAGAGTGCTGGTGCCCTTCTGGCTGCTGGCTTCGGGAATAGGTCGGTTGTAGTGGTGGTGGGGGTGGGAGTTGTGGCCAAGAAGCCTGTGAATGGCTAGCCAAAGCAACAAAAGTTGCAGGATGATTGCCCACATACTCTGGTATGTAGGGAGAATGGCACGAAGTAGTGTGCAAGACCTGCTTGGACTGATTTGTTGGATCTTTTATGGGCTTGGCCCATTTATTGAATAAACTCTAAGGTGTGTAATGGTGGAGAATACCAATAGTACCACATTGGAAGTCCAAGGGTTTGTTGGCTTGACTTATATGGTGGGATTTATTCCACTTAACTTGAGAAGTCAAGAAATGGACAAGGACGTGCCACACGCGCACGGGCGCCGCCGCCGCCGGCCGGGCCGGGCGTGGCGTGGCGAGGCAGGCAGGCAGGCAGGCAGGCGAGCGGGCGTGGTGTGGTTGTGTTAATTTTTAGCACTCATTAACTGCGTTAACCTTTCAGTTGCCTGTCTCTTCGTCAGCCAGCCGAGTGACCCTTCTCCTTCAGCTGACCGACTCATGGCATGACTCGGCGAGTGCTGGTCGACTCATGGCACGACTCGGCGAGAGCTGACCGACTCTTGGCGTGACTCGGCGACCTTTCTCCTTCAGCTTCCCTCTGCGAGAGGTTAAATAGAGGAGCACCCCTGTCACTCGGTACATGCGAAAAACCACTTTCAGAATCACAGTCCAGCCGCCGAGTAAGGGTATTTCCATCTCGTGACTCTGCGCGCACAGAGAAGCGAGAGGGCAGGTGCCTCCGTAGCCCTTGCCGTTCGAGACCTTGCACGAGGGATCGGCAATTAGGTTTTTGGGGAGCGTCTACGCGACTACCCAAAACGTCTTCTTCCTGGTGACATGACAAGTGAAGTTGGACAAGGATCTAGATCCTCGGAGCGCATGGGAGGGTATGATCAATTCATCTCCTTACTATTTTACATTCTGCAAATTATATATGTTCATACCTGCTGTTTTATTTATAGCCATAAATTTATCCAATCTGTTTTGTCGTATTATATCATGACATGTCTGATGCCTGATTATACTAGTAATATGATAAATCTGTTTGTCTTAATTTTACAGTTATGCTGTTTATGTTGCTATCTGTTTATTTTCAGTTGTTCCATAACAATACATGTTCCATGTTTATATGCTTATTATATTTATATGATTCATATGCTTTATGTTCTCTTGATCCATATTGTTATGGATATATTTGAGATAGTGATTTCTATGATTAAACATATTTTATATGTCATCATCATGTTAATTTATGGAATTAAAATGATATGGAAAATGCCTATATTTCTAACAATCCAAAAACCTAATGTTAGGCATTTTTCTATCAAAGGTTTTGTTGTTGTGCTAAAGCCTGATCCTTTTGATGGTAAAAACTTCTTGATATGGAAAGCTAAGATGGAATTGTGGCTAACTGCAATGTCATGTTATTATGCCGCTGAGGGCAAGCCTGCCAACTTACCTTCTGAGGATGAGGCTAAGTTTAAGGCTGATGACAACCTCTTTCGAGTAGCAGTGATTAGCGCACTTGACACAAAATTCCAGAAAAGCTATATCATCCTTCCTACAGGGAAAGAGTTGTGGGATGCACTTGTTGGAAAGTTTGGAGTTACTGACGCTGGTAGCGAGCTGTATCTCATGGAGCAGCTGTATGACTACAAGATGGTTGAGAACTGATCTGTAGTGGAACAGGCTCATGAGTTTCAGGCACTAGCTAAGGAACTCGAACTTTTTCCTTGTCCTTTGCCTGACAAGTTTGTGGTTGGCGGTATAATCGCCAAGATGCCACCTTCTTGGAAGGACTTTGCTACCTCTCTCAAACATAAGAGACAAGAGTTCAATGTGGAAGAGCTCATTGGTACTCTTGATGTTGAGGAAAGGGCTAGAACAAAGGACAGTGGAAAAGGTGTTGAGACCTCTACTGCTAATGTGGTGCAGAAGAGAAACTTCCGCAAGTTTAACAAGAAGAAAAACCAGAACAAATAAGAGAATACAAATAAACCTGTTCAAACAGCACAGTTTAAAAAGAAGAACAACAATAACAAGGGAAAAGGGAGGATGCTTTGTCTGTGGCAGTGATCAACATTAGGCAAGAGAGTGCCCTGATCGCAAGTTCACTCAGGACAAGAAATCAGCTAATGTTGTAACCACTGAAACTGGAGATGGAACATCTGGGTATGGTAATTCTTTACCATTTGTTCTTTCAGTCTGTAATTCACCTGAGTGGTGGATGGACAGTGGTGCAAACATTCATGTGTGTGCTGATGCCTCTATGTTCACTTCCTATCAGGTCGGGAGGTCTGGCGCCTTGTTAATGGGAAATGTGCCGCATGCTCATGTTCTTGGTGTTGGTACGGTCATTCTGAAGTTTACTTCGGGAAAGACGGTGCCATTGAAGAGCGTGCAGCATGTGCCCTCTATCAAGAAGAATCTCGTTAGTGCTTCGATGCTATGTCGAGATGGATATAAAGTTGTTCTTGAGTCTAATAAATGTGTTGTGTCGAAACATGGTACTTTTGTTGGTAAAGGATATGACTGCGGAGGCTTGTTTCGCTTATCACTGCATGATGTGTGTAATAAACTGGTGAATTCTGTTAATTTTTCTGATGAGTCAGATTTATGGCATTCACGTTTTTGTCATGCAAGTTTTGGCTGTCTTATGCGGTTAGCAAATATAAATTTAATTCCTAAATTTAACTTGGTCAAAAAGTCTAAGTGCCATGTGTGTGTTGAATCAAAACAACCCCGCAAGCCTCACAAGGCTGCTTTGGCGAGGAGTTTGGCACCTCTAGAACTTGTTCATTCTGATCTGTGCGAGATGAATTGAGTTTTGACCAAAGGTGGTAAAAGATACTTTCTCACTTTTATAGATGACTCCACTAGATTTTGCTATGTCTATCTCTTAAAAACAAAAGATGAAGTGTTCAATTATTTTAAGGCCTATAAAGCTGAAGTTGAGAACCAACTTGAGAGGAAAATAAAACGGTTAGGGTCTGATCGAGGTGGAGAATATTTATCTAATGTGTTCGATGAGTTCTGCGTGGAACATGGTATTATTCATGAGAGGACACCACCATTCTCACCACAATCCAATGGGATTGCTGAAAGAAAAAACTGCACTCTAACAGATTTAGTGAATGTCATGTTGAGTACAGCGGGATTATCCAAGGCATGGTGGGGTGAGGCGATTTTAACAGCATGTCATGTCCTGAATAGAGTTCCAACAAAGAACAAAGAGATCACTCCATTTGAGGAATGGGAAAAGAGAAGAATAAATCTCTTGTATTTACGCACTTGGGGTTGCTTGGCTAAAGTGAATGTGCCAATCAACAAAAAGCGTAAACTTGGGCCTAAAACTGTTGACTGTATATTCCTTGGGTACTCTTTTCACAGCACTGGGTATAGGTTCTTAATTATAAAATCTGATGTGCCTGATATGTATGTTGATACTATCATGGAATCAAGAGATGCAACATTTTTTGAGAATGAGTTTCCCATGAAGAATACACCTAGTGATACAAGTCATGAGACTATAATTCCCCATGAGCACGAACTGTCGATTCCTATAGATCATGCTGAGGATTTTCACGTGCACATCCCTGAGGAGGATGACACTATAGTCACTCGAAAGAGCAAGAGACAGAGGGTTGCAAAATCCTTTGGTAATGACTTTATAGTGTACCTTGTGGAAGACACACCAACTACCATTAGTGAGGCATATTCCTCTCCTGATGCTGACTTATGGAAGGAAGCAGTAAGGAGTGAGATGGAATCTATTATGTCTAATGGAACTTGGGAGGTCGTTGACCGTCCTTTTGGTTGTCAACCTATAGGTTGCAAATGGATCTTCAAAAAAAAGCTTAGGCCTGATGGTACAATCGAGAGGTACAAGGCAAGGCTTGTGGCCAAAGGATATACCCAAAAGGAGGGTGAAGATTTCTTTGATACCTACTCACCAGTGGCTCGATTGACTACAATTCGCACATTAATAGCCGTGGCAGCCTCTTATGGTCTTATCATTCATCAGATGGATGTTAAGACAGCTTTCCTAAATGGAGAGTTGGATGAGATCTATATGGATCAGCCAGAAGGGTTCATTGCGGATGGTCAAGAGAACAAGGTGTGCAGGTTGATAAAATCATTGTATGGCCTAAAACAAGCACCTAAGCAATGGCAGAAAAGTTTGATAATACTCTTACAGCAGCTGGCTTTGTTGTAAATGAATCTGACACGTGTGTATACTATCGGTATGGTGGGGGTGAGTCTGTTATGCTGTGCCTTTATGTTGATGACATTTTGATCTTTGGATCGAATCTCAATGTGATTGAGGAAGTTAAAAATCTTCTATCGATCAATTTCGAAATGAAAGATTTGGGAGAAGCTGATGTCATTCTAAACATCAAGCTTGTTAGAGAAGCTGATGGTGGGGTAACTTAGTTACAATCCCATTATGTGGAAAAGGTATTGAGTCGCTTTGGTTTTAGTGACTGTGATCCTGCTCCAACACCTTATGACCCCAGTGTGCTATTAAGAAAGAATCGGAGAATAGCAAGGGATCAATTGACATACTCCCAGATCATTGGCTCGCTCATGTACCTTGCAAGTGCAACAAGGCCAGACATCTCTTATGCTGTGAGTAAGCTAAGTCGGTTTGTGTCGAAACCAGGAGATGATCACTGGCGTGCTCTTGAGAGAGTGTTGCGATATTTGAAAGGTACTATGACATACGGTATTCATTATACTGGAAACCCAAAAGTGCTGGAAGGCTATTGTGACGCCAACTGGATTTCTGATGCTGATGAGCTTTATGCCACAAGCGGATATGTGTTTCTGTTTGGAGGTGGAGCTGTTTCCTGGAAGTCTTGCAAGCAGACTATCTTAACGAAGTCTACAATGGAAGCAGAACTCGTAGCATTAGACACTGCTGGGGCTGAGGCCGAGTGGCTTCGTGATTTCCTATTGGACTTACCGGTAGTTGAAAAACCGATACCGGCTATTTCCATGAACTGTGACAACCAAACGGTGATTACAAAGGTTAACAGTTCTAGGAATAACATGAAGTCTACAAGGCATGTTAAGAGGAGATTGAAATCTGTCAGAAAGTTGAAAAACTCCGGAGTTATAACTGTGGATTATGTCCACACATCGAATAATCTGGCAGATCAATTCACTAAGGGTCTGTCACGCAATGTGATAGAAAGTGCATCGAGGGAAATGGGTATGAGGCCCATGTGAAATCTACTCTAGTGGTAACCTGCTCTATGTGATCGGAGATCCCGTGAAGTAGAGTGGAGAAACAAGCTAGGAGTAGATTGTGAGGAAAGATCCCTTCTTTAACTCATTTCTGATGCACATCTTTCCTATCTGTAAGACAGGATGGTTTTTACCTTAATGTATTCCAAGAGTCTTTTAAAGGTGAGATGTTGTCCTACAGAACATCTTTTGAGGAATACACCTATATGAGTCAGACTGCTGGTCACAGTCTATGGGACTTGGGTAATCCCTAAATACTCATGAAAGGCACTGAAGTGTGACTTATATGCTTCTAAAAAGCGGGAATACCCTTTTGCAGCCTAGTATCAGCAAAGGATTTGAGTGAATCTTATTTCGCACAAAACTGTCAATTCAAGGCATAGTCCATTGTTCAGTTGTGAATGAGTGAAACTCTTATTCTAGATGGATGTTCAACTTAACAGTCTCCATCGAAACACTGGTATATAAAAGGATTGTGATTCTGATACTTCATCATTACAAACCCTAGAGTTTGGTGGGGATTGTTGGATCTTTTATGGGCTTGGCCCATTTATTGAATAAACTCTAAGGTGTGTAATGGTGGAGAATACCAATAGTACCACATTGGAAGCCCAAGGGTCTGTTGGCTTGACTTATATGGTGGGATTTATTCCACTTAACTTGAGAAGTCAAGAAATGGACAAGGGCGTGCCACACGCGCGCGCGCCGCCGCCCCCGCCGGCCGGGCCGGGCGTGGCGTGGCGAGACGAGGCAGGCAGGCAGGCAGGCAGGCAGGCGAGCGGGCGTGGTGTGGTTGTGTTAATTTTTAGCACTCACTAACCGCGTTAACCTTTTAGTTGCCTGTCTCTTCGTCAGCCAGCCGAGTGACCCTTCTCCTTCAGCTGACCGACTCATGGCATGACTCGGCGAGTGCTGGCCGACTCATGGCATGACTCGGCGAGAGTTGACCTACTCTTGGCGTGACTCGGCGACCTTTCTCCTTCAGCTTCCCTCTGCGAGAGGTTAAATAGAGGAGCACCCCTGTCACGTACATGCGAAAAACCGCTTTCAGAATCACAGTCCAGCCGCCGAGTAAGGGTATTTCCATCTCGTGACTCTGCGCGCACAGAGAAGCGAGAGGGCAGGTGCCTCCGGAGCCCTTGCCGTTCGAGACCTTGCACGAGGGATCGGCAATTAGGTTTTTGGGGAGCGTCTACGCGACTGCCCAAAACGTCTTCTTCCTGGTGACATGACAAGTGAAGTTGGACAAGGATCTAGATCCTCGGAGCGCATGGGAGGGTATGATCAATTCATCTCCTTACTATTTTACATTCTGCAAATTATGTATGTTCATACCTGCTGTTTTATTTATAGCCATAAATTTATCCAATCTGTTTTGTCGTATTATATCATGACATGTCTGATACCTAATTATACTAGTAATATGATAAATTTGTTTGTCTTAATTTTACAGTTATGCTGTTTATGTTGCTATCTGTTTATTTTTAGTTGTTCCATAATAATACATGTTCCATGTTTATATGCTTATTATATTTATATGATTCATATGATTTATGTTCTCTTGATCCATATTGTTATGGATATATTTGAGATAGTGATTTCTATGATTAAACATATTTTATATGTCATCATCATGTTAATTTATGGAATTAAAATGATATGGAAAATGCCTATATTTCTAACATGATTCGGCCGAACTTCGGCTTCTGCTATCTCCTTTTGTTTCTTAATGGTGATTTGGCACATTCTTGTAGTATGGCACTTGTCCTCACCACATAATAAGCAGTAGATCTTTCTAGGCTGATCCCCAAATCTTCCCCTGAAGCCCCTTGCGCCTCTGCCCCTTGGAGCTGGTGGCCTGAAAGAGCTTTGTTGTTGCCCCGAAGATTGTGAGGTGTATTGCGACCTCTAAGTCTGACTCCCTTTGTCATCACTCTGAGTGGAATTATGGATTGACCTGACATGTCTCGGGTGAATTCTTCCTCCGAAGCCCCTAGTCATTTCCGAGAATCTGTACGCTTCCTCCCTTCTTTGGCGGAAGTCGTTGTCAGCCCGGATGTACTCATCCATTTTCTGGAGCAGCTTCTCCAGAGTTTGGGGGGGCTTCCTGGCGAAGTACTGAGCCGTAGGTCCTGGTCGAAGGCCCTTAATCATGGCCTCAATGACAATTTCATTGGGCACAGTGGGCGCTTCTGCCCTCAATCGCAAGAACCTTCGGACATACGCCTGGAGGTATTCCTCATGGTCTTGCGTGCATTGGAACAGGGCCTAAGATGTGACTGGCTTCGTCTGAAAACCTTGGAAACTGGTCACCAGCATGTCCTTAAGCTTCTGCCACGATGTGATAGTCCCTGGCCGAAGAGAAGAATACCATGTTTGGGCTACATTCCGGACTGCCATGACGAAGGACTTCACCATGACTGCAGTATTGCCCCCATACGAAGATATAGTTGCTTCGTAGCTCATCAGAAACTGCTTTGGGTCTGAGTGCCCATCATACATGGGAAGCTGAGGTGGCTTGTATGACGGGGGCCATGGGGTAGCCTGCAGTTCTGCTGCCAAGGGAGAAGCATCATCAAAAGTAAAGGTATCTTGATTAAAATCATCATACCATCCATCTTAGTTGAATAAGCCTTCTTAACGAAGCTCCCTGTTTTGGGGCCTTCAGTCTTCTTCATCTTGAACAAGATGGCGTACTTCTTCAGTAGCTTCGTCGATCTTCCTTTGAAGATTAGCCAGCCGCGCCATCTTCTCCTTCTTCCTTTGTACTTGTTGATGGATGATTTCCATGTCCCTGATCTCTTGGTCCAATTCCTCCTCCTAAAGTGTTGGACTGGTAGCCATCCTCTTCTGGCTTCGAGCTTCTCGGAGAGAAAGAGTTTCCTGGTTTGGGTCTAGTGGCTGCAGTGCAGCAGCCCCTGTCGCTGAAGCTTTCTTCGACGGCATGACGAAGGTCAGTGCTTGCCGAAGGTGGTCGAAAGAGCTCACCGGAGGTGGGCGCCAATGTTGGGGACTTGTTCTCAAATGCTATGAATTAAGAACAAGGCAACACAGAATGTTAAATGTTAATGCCCTTCGTCCTACGAAACATTATTTCCCTTAGGATATAATGATCTTCAGACGAAGGTCATGAAGGACATACCTTCATGATTGCAGTAAATGTTAATAAAAGAAGAAGCATTCGAAATATAAGAGACAATATAAACAATTATATAACATTATTAATTTGTTCTCATTACATTATCATAGAGAGACACAAACAATATTGAATTATAAATGTACCTTCGGCTTGATAGAAGGTAAAAGTACAAGCGTGACACACAAGTGAATACAAGTCAGCGTGAACAGTACGGTTCATCTATTTATAGGCACAGGACGCAGCCTATGTGAAATTACATCCATGCCCTTCATATTCACTATTGACTTAAGAACAAACTGTCGAGGACTAGATAGCCTTTTCCTCCTTAAGTCGGTTCCTCTTTCTGTTACTGAGCCGAAGCTTTCTCGCGCGTAGCTTCGGCGTTGGTTCGACCCTTCGTTCCAATCCTGCTTTCTATACCGTGTATGCTCTTAACCCAAGACCGAAGGTACCTGTTCATATGTTACACTTGGAAAACATTGTTAAATCATGTTTTTAAGGACCTTCGGAGGATGAAGGCCCCCAAAAGTTGGGGATCCCACGGCCACAACCTCATCTCCCTCTCTTGCTAGCAAACCTGGTGGCGCCGCCCACCACCCGCGACGGTGGAACTTCGGCGACCCGCCACCACTAGGTGCTAACGCCCCATAGGCTACACAGATTGGTGCCAAGCACAGCGAATGCCAATTCGAATGCAATAGGGGAAACCTTATCGACTATTAAGCACGCGAGGATGGCTGCCAACGCGATATGGCGGGTTCACGGCAAAACTCCATCACCGGCGATGAATTCCCGATCACTCTCTGATCCTATGTGCTACCGATCTCCACCAATGGATTTGTAATGGTCCAGCGATTCCACAAAGCTACCAATCGAAGCTCCCGTGATGCCCTTTCGCGACGATGTGGTCGGCGGCGGTCGGGGTCCCACATTTGCGCGAGCTCACGGTTCGTGGCGCACACCCGAGCTGATAATGGCTAGGGGGTGCAGGGCTCGGTATTTATGCACTGGGCCGAGAGGTTCGCCGAGTCTGTTAGCGGAACTCCACTCAATCTCAACAACCCCGAGCAACGGCTGCGGCGATCAGAGGAAGAAGAGGATAGGGCTGACAGCGTGGGGCACGACGTCAGCGACCAAGCCTGCACAGGTGCGCGCGCGACACTGGCTGGTGGATGGGGTCGGCCTGACAGTGGAAGAAGGTTGCTAGCGTGCATGGTAAAATGGCTAACGGTGCGCGCGTTAGTGGGTCGAGGAAGGGTAATTCGGCCCACCAGACGTTTTCATGTTTTCTTTTTCTCATTTTCGGATTTTTCTTTCCTATTTCAAATTCAAGGGTTCAAACCGAATTTAAATCCCTGTTTTGAACTTCATCTTTCCAAGGGTCAAATATTCTTTAATGTGAATATAACTTTAGTGTTTTAACATATTATGATTCATTCTTTTCCCTTTTATTTATTTATGGGAGGAATAAAAGGGTTTCATGAACTTTTCCTTTCCCATTTTTTTCTTTAGACTTTCTAATTTCTATTTTAACTTCAAATCAATTTCAAGTTTGAATTCCAAACTTTTACCTTTAGATGCACAAATAAAACACCAGCATGAATGCAAGACTATATATATATATCGTTAGTGTATGTTATTTCCCTTTGTTTTCCCTCCATTCACCTCTATTTCATTTTTAAGCTTGTTTCACGAATTTGGATACAAATGTAATATTACAAGAATGAGATGAATATTTCTGTATTTATTTATTTGATGTTTGACCCTTATAATTCCTATTAATTGAATATGCACAAAGAGAGAAAACCTAATAAATCTCTAAAGGTTCCACAATTACAGAACAATTTATATCAATATTTGCATTTATATATATATATATATATATATATATATATATATATATATATATATATTACACCAATTTTAGGGCTTTACAAATCCTATCCCCTTAACTGAAATCTCGTCCTCGAGATTTGTAAGAAAGGGATATAGATTAGTTTGTAATTCGGCTTTTAGTCTATAATTGGTTAAAAATCCAGAGTCTCATCATTTTTTTATAGTCAATAGTGGATGATTAGGAAAGCACAGGTTTCCATCTACTTATTATGTAGGACATAGGCTGAATAGGTTGGGGTAAGAAAGATTATGACCAGGAAAAGACTTCATCCAGAATGTTTATGTCTTGATTCATCTCGAGATTCGCTTTGACTGTTATATCCTTCCTTGTCGAGGTTGATCTCCTCCTTTCTTTCGGTCTTGGTGTCTCCATCTGAGCTAGGGAGATATAGTTAAGATAGCTGGGGTATATGGGTAGGACAAAATCTTTCTTATCAATAGGTTAGCATAGATGGAGTATGTAACCTATTGGGAATGTATGGCTGAGTTGATCTAAGGCACTAACTTAGGCCCAAAACATGTTTATAGGGTTTAATCTATTTCACCAGTATTAATTAACCTATTTATGTAACTCACTTTAGATTAGATCATATTAGGTTAGATGGAATGTAGATTAGATTGGAATGACTAGTTCGACTAGATAAGATCTAATTAATTTGCATTAGGTCATGGTTGTTAAACTAGGGTGGATAAGTATGCTTATTAGGTTAAGATGGATCCATAAAGATAAGATAGAATCTTTTGAGGTCAGTTAGATCTATTAGGATGAGATAAAATCTTTTCAAGATAAGATGAGTCTATTAAGATAAGAGAGTATCTTTTAAGATAAGATGGACCAATTAAGATAAGAGAGAGTCTTTTAAGATATGAGGGATCTATATAAAATAGATACACTTTAATGGAGGATAAACCAGGTTGTTTAGTTATCTTATGAATTTTATTTATTTATATTTATACCTATATGTATATGCAGATGTAATTATGGACATTACTCCACAATTCATCCCACTCAATCAAAGATCCAAATCAAACAAGTATCATAAGAACAAGCATTCAAGCATATCAATATTTACTAAAATAGTTTTGATTTTTTTTGTTCCTACGATTAGGTCTCCTATTCCTAAAGGTCACTTTAGGCATAGGATTTCAAAGTGTGAAATCCACATTTGTCTTTAGAAGGAAAAGGTAAGGATAATCAGAGTAAAACGGAAATAGATGAGACAAGATTAAGAAAACTTTAGAAAGAATTAGAGTAGCAAAGGTAAGTAAGTATTGGTTGTCCTGTTCTATCTAGGTTTCGTCCTACAGTCAACATTCCTCTGATACCACTTCTGTCACACCCGGGTTTCGGGGCACCAAGACCCGGGCGTGAACATAAACACCAGGTGTGCTGGCACCAAGTCTCACACATATGATGCATAGTGGCACAGGATCGAATGTCACATCTTTACTATATAACAGGAGTTCTGTACAAAAATAATTAAATAATTACATCATATGAGAAAATGATTCAGCAACCCAAAGTTGACTGGGAGACGACGACCTAGACCTCTCACAAACACATCTTAGCATCCTCCATGCGCCTCATCCTGTGGTACCTGTTCTTGACCTGTGGGGAGTGTGAGATAGCAAGAGTGAGCTCACATACGTTCATAGCTTAACAAGTTGTGGGGAATAATGTGCCTGAACTCGCCAAAGGTGGGAGCTCACGTGAAGTGTAAGGCTTACCAAAGAGGATGGTTGAAGCTGAGCATTGCTTTTAAAGTTGGTCAAAATTTTATTAGCAATTACTAAGTATAAGTAAATACCAACCCAATTAAATAGTAGAACAAAAGTAACAACATCACGTGCGATGCAATGCATATGACAAATTGAATTTATTTCCGTAATTTAATCATGTGAGTGTCCGAGCTGCTCATGACCGTGAGCACGGCTAATATACCAGTTTTACACTCTGCAGAGGTTGCACATCTTTACCCACAAGTCATGTTACCCATCTGCCAAGAGACGGCCAATCCCATACACCTCTACCGAGGGGCGAGGCAGGGTAACACTACAAGGCCTTTACAAAGTTCCACTAGCTTCAGAAAACCCGCTACAGTTTATAGGAAGCTCCAGTGCAGGAATCCCTCGCCTGACCGCCATCGCAGCAAAATCAACCCGAGGACCTCCCTACACTGACCACTCACCTACTTCCCTTGCCCCTTTCGGGTACGATAGCCTTCCGCTAGCTTTCCTAGTTAGTTTGCCAAGGGCGTCCCATTAAACCCTTGTGGTAGCACTGTTTTCCCGGGTCGTTCTCCATGTTCCAATTAAAATAATGGTCTTATCATGAACAGTACATAACAACTGATAATAAAAGTATAATCATGAATAGTGTGTATCTCTATACCCAAAACCACATAAAGCAATAGCAGGTACTACCCAAAAGTTCAGTGGTAAACAAGGTATAAAGATAGTCAAACTAGGGTAACCTATTGGGTCCCATCAAAATTAACCTATGCAGATCATTATGATTAATCAGAACATGACTGGGTAAAAAGAAGTGATCAAGGGCACAACTTGCCTGGCACTTGAGATTCCAGGTACCAACTTGCTCTTCAGATGACATGTGTCCTCGCGCTAGTCGTAGCAATACAAGCAAACATGGTATAGGAAACATTATCACACCAAACATAAGAACGAACTGCATAATAATATTCTACGCTGCGTAACGAGATCGTAGGAACAAGAATTACTAAATTCGGAGTTACGGTTACCAAGTTATTAATTTCTGGAGTTATTTAGCACCTACAATAGATTAATTCAAATGAACAATTTTAAATCAAGTTTCATGGCTAAACAAAGGAACTAGGTGATAAACAATATTAATACAAAAGTATTGCAACTGGAATGACTCAATTTGGAGTTAAAATGAATTAACTATGAATTTTACAATTTTCTAGAATTATTTTTGTATTAAAAATCGATTTCTGTAATTAATTATCGATTTTCATTGTTCTCTGGACCGAGCACTGATTACAGAGAACCTCGGGGGTAAATCCAGAAGTTTTCCGAGACTAAGTGTGATACAGCGATGGACTGCGGGTTGGTTACTTAAAACTATAGGGTCTCTTTTAGAAAACGTAAACGGGGAAGGGGTATGCTTCAATCTCAGCCGTTGGATCAACATTTGAGGGCACAGATTAGACCTGGCGTATTATATAAACCGGCTATGGCAGAACCGCCCGAATTATTCCAGCTTAAGTGCCTAAGTCACGCCTTAGGGGCCATAACACACTTAAATCATAATAACCCGTCAGTCCCTCAGATCTAGTCTGATGAAGCCACTTAACTAGGATCAAATACCACAATCTCACACGAAGGTGAGTCACAGAGGAAATACAATAAAGCAGGAAGACCTCAAATTAAAGTACTGAATTATTACATAGATCAAAGTTTTTCAAGTAGCTGATAAAATTGCACAAAATAAAATGCAGCGGATAATCGATATCGTTGGTAGAGAGGAATCCGGCAAGGCCTAGCCCACTACTCCTCTTGCTCCTCTCCTGCTGGAGCAGCATCCCACTCGACCGTCCAACCCGGTGGCAGGGTTGTAGGCCAAGTCACACCATCAACCATATCCTGGAGCGTACCTGCAAAAAATTATGCCACAAGCAAGGCTGAGTATACTAATACTCAGCTAGACTTACCCGGTGTGAGGAATCTACTCCTCTACCTCTAGACCTTGCAGCTGTTTGGCTGAGGGGTTTGGTTTGCCAAAAGCACTAGCTGTTTCTAAAATCAATTCTTAGCTTTTCAAATTCTAGTATCATTATCTTAGCTAAGTTTGCTCCTTCTAAGCATACATGGTAACAAGCATTTAGTTCAATCAACAAATTGTCTCATGTAACCTCATTTCACTTCTTACTCAACTTAGTACAAGGGGTCAAGCAGTCTCATTAGCTGCGAGAAGTAGACGATTCAAATCGAGTCTTTATGCTTGCAAGGTAAACCTAAACACACGACATGTCAGGGTACTCCGACCCCACACATGTCAACCGTCCCCATCGATTCCCTGTTCGCGGCCAGGGCTCACCACCTTGGCATACAATGCCCCACTGACCCCGACTGCCGCCGTGCAGTGACCGCACTTGTATCACCATAGCTAGCATGGGAGACCTAGTCTCAGGATGAGTGAGGGGAAAAGTCCGCTCCCGGCTTCACTCAAGTACTAGGTTTACCGGTTACCATATTTCCCGACATGTGTTTAGTACGTTCAAACGCTTGACTCAGGTATCCACACATTAATCCTTAATTCCTTTTCCCTTCTCATGGACAAGGCATCCTCCCTGGATCCAAGTCCATAGACCATCATAGATCCCATTATCAAGATGAATACAATCAATTCCTGACCTCATGTGAGTGCTAGAAAAATCACTCGACTTCTACCGAGATCCTGATTAGCATAGCAGCTACTCGACCTAGCATACTAGTATCCATCTCAAAAAGGAATCCTAAGTTCATACAACTAAGGGTTTCAAGCAACTCCTACACTTAAGTGCACATTACAAGCCTACAAACCTTAAGTGTAGTAAAGTAGCATATATAAATATGGTTATGCATAAAACCGGGGCTTGCCTTCAAATGCTGGGGCTGCGGGGAGATCCTCAGTGGTAGTCTCGGGAGCTTGCTCCTGGTCTTCCTCGTGGATAGCTCCTTGCTCGGGTATGAGCACGTACTCTCCGTCAGCGAGATTGCAATCTAATGAATGCAATGAGTAAGATATATGCATGGTATGATATGAAATTTTAGCAATTAGACTTGGATGGTGAAGGATCAATTTAATAAGGTAGGGCTTAATCTGGTTACTTGAAGATCCCTTAGGGGTATACTTAGTGAATTAGGGTCAAGCTTAGTTAAATTAAGGGGTAAGTCTATTTTGGTGTTCCACTGATTTCCTCTTAATGTCTTTGTGATAATTAATAAGATTTCTAGTTGAAGCGAGGTTTACTATTTTCCCTTCTTCTTATTTCCTTTATGCTTTTAAGGTGGGTTTGAACTACAAGTTATATTAATAAATTTTCAAAGACTTTGCAAAAATTACAGTGGCTTCTTACTGGTGTATAATTCTCTGTCTCAAAATTTGGGGTTTAACAAGTGAGCAGTTCTTTCTAGATAAAATTATTAAATATTAGGGTAGGAGGGGTGTTTTGAACTACAACCTTCTTTTTACAGTGAGTTATTTCCTAAGACATATTTTTGCTGGCATCTAGATGTTATAACATGACTTTGCACAAATTTCTAGCCTTTAATACTTATTAGTTATTTTATTATGATTTTCCAAAGTTTCTAGCCAAAGGGGTGCTTTCTACTACCACTATATTTGAAAAATATCAAACAACAGATTTCTGATTTTTTCCTAGCTTCTTCTTTGTGCAAGAGTAATCATTCTGAAGTTGTGAGGAAAAAAATCTGATGTAATTATTTATTTATTTTGTATAGAACTACTATTAAGTAGTAAAGATGTGACATTCGTTTCTGTACCATGATTCATCATATGTGTGAAACTTGGTCCCAGCACACTTGGTGATTATTTCGCGCCCGGGTTTTGGACCCCTAAAACCCGGGTGTGACAATACACACCTCAACAGAATGGAGTTGTTGGAAGAAAGAACAAGACCTTGATCACTCTTTCAAGAAAAATGATTGATGAGTATAACACACCAGAGAGGTTTTGGGCTGAAGATGTCAACATTGCATGATACACATCAAACAAGCTATTTCCTCACCGGCTAGTTGAGAAGACTTCCTATGAACTGCTAAATAGGAAAAAGCCAGACGTCTCCTTCTTTCGGGTGTTTGGATGCAGATGTTACATCTACAAGAAACGCCATCACCTAAGGAAGTTTCAAAGTCGTTGTGATATTGGTTTCTTACTTGGTTATTCATCAAAATCCAAAGCATATTGAGTATTATATCATGCCAGTGGCGTGGTAGAAGAAACATATGATGTGGAGTTTGATGAGACTAATGGCTCCCAAGGAGCACTTGAAAATGTTGATGATGTAGGTGATGAGCCACTTAGGGAAGCTATGAAGAACATGCCAATTAGAGCCATCAAACCAAAAGAAGATGAAGAAGAGGTGCAAAATATTGTTAGGCCTTCTTCATCAAATGTACCACATGATGATGAAAAAGATGAGAGGCATGCAAATGAAGATACATTTGTCTCTCATGAACAAGCAAGGGTACAAGCTGAAGATGTTGATGCTCCAAAATCTTCTTCCCAAGTGGTTGACAAGAGGAACTCATCACTACTTCAAGCACACCCACAAGATCTAATCATTGGGAGTCCTTTACAAGGGGTTATCACTCGTTCTCATAAACATGCTTCATTTATTGAACATCACTCTTTTGTTTCTTGTGTTGAGCCTACATGTATAGATGAGGCGCTACAGGATCTGGACTGGGTGAATGCCATGCATGAAGAATTAAATAACTTCACCCGCAACCAAGTTTGGACCCCGGAGAAGCCTCCACAAGATGAAAGGGTCATTGGAACAAAATAGGTGTTCCGAAACAAACAAGATGATCAAGGTGTGATTGTGCGGAACAAGGCAAGACTCGTTGCAAAGGGCTTCTCTTAAGTTGAAGGTTAGATTTTGGAGAGACCTTTGCACCGGTTGCTTGACTTGAAGCCATCCATATCCTACTTGCATATGCATCTTGCTATGACATAAAGCTTTATCAAATGGATGTAAAAAGTGCATTTTAAATGGCTTCATAAATGAATTTGTATATGTTGAGAAACCACCCGGGTTGAAGACCCTAGATATCCTAATCATGCTTATAAGTTGTCCAAGGCGCTATATGGGCTAAAGCAAGCTCCAAGGGCTTGGTATGAGTGTCTTCGCGACTTCCTCATCGAGAAGGGCTTCAAGATCGGGACCGTCGACACAACTTTATTCATAAAGAAACATAACGGTGATATTTTCATTTGTCAAGTTTATGTTGATGATATAATTTTTGGCTCGACAAATGATTATCATTGCAAGGAATTTGGTGAGTTGATGTCGAAGGAGTTCGAGATGTCAATGATTGGTGAGCTAACATACTTCCTCGACTTTCAGGTCAAGCAAATGAAAGATGGGGACTTCCTCTCACAAGAGAAGTATACCAAAGACTTGTTGAAAAGATTCAATATGGAGAAGTGCAAACCAATCAAGACACCCATGCCTACTAATGGACATCTCGATCTAGATGAGGGAGGTAACCCGGTTGATCAAACTATCTACCATTCCATGATTGGTAGTTTATTGTATTTTACCACATCTAGGCTCGATATTATGTTTAGTGTCTATATGTGTGCTTGATTTCAAGCAAATCCTAAGAAAGCTCATCTTCACGCTGTTAAAAGAATTCTTCGGTATCTTAAGCACACCCCAAGCGTTGGCCTTTGGTATCCCAAAGGAGCTACTTTTAATTTAATTGGCTATTCTGATTCGGATTATGCCGGTTGCAAAATTGATAGAAAAAGTACATCCGGAGGATGCCACTTGCTTGGGAGATCACTAGTTTCATGGACATCTAAGAAGCAAAATAGTGTTGTGTTGGGGGCCTTCATCTTCTGAAGGTCCTCAAAAACACAACTAACATGTTTTCCAAGTATAATATACTCACAGGGACCTTCGGCCTTGAGATGAAGGTGTACAAGATATGGAAGGCGCGGTCTAGGAGAAGTATGAACCAGTTCTGAAGCTATGTATGGATAAGCTTTGGCTTAGCGGTGGAAAATGAAACCGACTTAAAGGGAAAAAGGTTGTCTAGTCCTCGATAGATTACCCCATAGTTAATAGTAAATGTCAAGGGTATGGATGTAATTTTACACAGGCTACGTATTGTGCCTATAAATAGATGAACAGTAGCACCGTACTGTTCACGCTGACTTGTAATCACTTGCATGTCGCTTTTGGATTCTTACCTTCTGTCAAACCGAAGGTACAATTATAGTTGATATCATTATCGCTTATTCATGATTATACAATAAGGAACATAAATAATATGGTGATTTAAGGTGATTATTCATGTTCTTTTATGTTTTATATGTCTCTAATCTTATTATTACTAAAGTGATGAAGGTATGTCCTTCATAACCTTCGTCTGAAGATCATTATATCCCAAGAGAGATAATGTTTCGAAAGACGAAAGTCTTTAACTATTAACATTTGTGTTGCCTTGTTCTTACATCATAATGAGACAACAATCCAGCAACCCATAGTTGAATGGGAGACGACAACCTAGACCTCTCACAAACTCGTCACAACATCCTCCATGCGCCTCATTTTGCGGTACATGTTCTTGACCTGTGGGGGTGTGAGACAGCAAGAGTGAGCTCACATACGATCATTGCTCAACAAGTTGTGGGGAATAATGTGCATGAACTTGCTAAAGGTGGGAGCTCATGTGAAGTGTAAGGCTTGCCAAAGAGGATGGTTAAAGCTGAGCATTGCTTTTAAAGTTGGTCAAAATTTTATTAGCAGTTACTAAGTATAAGTAAATACCAACCCAACTAAGTAGTAGAACAAAAGTGATAACAACACCTGCGATGCAATGCATATGACAAATTGAATTTAGTTCCATAATTTAATCATGTGAGTCTCTGAGCTGCTCATGACCGTGAGCACGACTGGTATACCAGTTTTACACTCTACAGAGGTTGTGCATCTTTACCCACAAGTCATGCTACCCATCTGCCAAGGGATCGCGACTTCCCATACACCTCTACCGAGGAGGCGAGGCAGGGTAACACTACGAGGCCTTTACAAAGTTCCACTAGCTTTAGAAAAACCGCTACAGTTTCTAGTAAGCTCCAATGCAGGGACCCCTCGTCTGACCGCCATCGCAGCAAAATCAACCCAAGGGCCTCCCAACACTGACTACTCCCCTACTGCCCTTGCCCCTTTTGGGTAAGGTAGTCCTCCACTAGCTTTCCTAGTTAGTCAGACAAGGGCATCCCATACCACCCTTGTGGTAGCACTGTTTTCCCGGGTGGTTCTCCATGTTCCAATTAACATAATGATCTTATCATGAATAGTAAATAACAAACTGATAATAAAAGTAGGATTGTGAATAATGTGTATCTCCATACCCAAAACCACATAAAGCAATAGCAAGTACGACCCAAAAAACAGTGGTAAACAAGGTATAAAGATAGCCAAACTAGGGTAACCTATTGGGTCCCATAAAAATTAACCTATGCAGATCATTATGATTAATAAGAACATGATTGGGGAAAAAGAAGTGATCAAGGGCACAACTTGCCTGGGACTTGAGATTCTAGGTACCAACTTGCTCTTCAGATGTCTCGTAACCTCGCTGCTAAACGTAGCAATACAAACAAACATGGTATAGGTAAAATTAACATCACACCAAACATAAGAACAAACTGCATAATAATAATCTACGCGTCGCTACGAGATCGTGGGTTCAAGAACCACTAAAATCGGGGTTACGGTTGAAGAGGTATAGTTTACGGAAGACCCACGTGATTAAGTGATTAAAACTAGGTCTTGTTTTGATTTTATAAAGATAATCTAAAGAAATAATCAATTCAACTTTAATCTTAATTATAACTTGACTAGAGATCATATTTTAACCAAATTATAATTATGGACATTTTAGCTTTGATTAGAAGAGTTAATCTAGTAGACATAGGTTAAATAAATATCTAACTATAAATTATGAGATATGGTATAATCAATGTTGTTAATGCATAGTAAATATTCATATGAAGCTAACGTGACTTAAATGGACCAAATAGGAATTAAAACGAAGAAGTTATGGATTTCTGAAGTTTTAAGTGTTGGATTGAAAGAAACTAAGTGTATAATTTTTAATCTCAATTTCACAACAAAATAAAGTTACTGGATGATAAAATATATTAATACAAGTCTAATGCAACTGGAATGAATTAATTTGGAGTTAAAATGAATTAATTATGAATTAAACAAGTTTCAGGAATTACTTTTAAACTAAAAATCATTTTCCTTATTGATTTTAACCATTTTATTAACCTCCGGACTGCGGCCAGTATTTATCAGTAACCCAGGGGGTTCTGCGCAAACTTCAGGACCAAATTGTAATGCTTTTATTATTAACCTGTAGGGCGGGTTATTTATAATCACCACAACATAAACCCCCCTATAGCAACGCATCCGCAGCAACACATGATTTTATGCGTTGTAAGAAATTAGCGGGCAACATTTAATATGCGTTGCAAGCATCATCCATTAAGTTATTAGAGTTATGGCAACGCTTTATGTGTACCATCCGTTGTGTTAAATAGGATACGGAAACATTTAATATGTGTTGCTAGCGGAATGTATTGATTAACTAGTATGTGACAACCATTAATATGTCTTGCTAGTAACATTTAATATTTAAATTCAGAAAAACACTCAATTTGAATGATTTGAAGTACAATAAATTAAACCAAATATTGTCCTTTTAGATTTCGATCTACCAAAAACCCTATCACACAGGGAGACACAAGCGCACGGCCTGAACCACCTACCCACGCCGCCGCTGGCCACCTGCCATGGCCCCAGTCGCCTTCGCAAAAGTCCCCAATCCCGCCGGCGGCCTCTGCAAGCCTAGCCGAAGACCTCTTCGTCAGTGCGCCAAAATCTCCTGAACTACCTACCCACCTCAAACCCTAACCCCAAGCCATCGCAGAAGAGGGTGACGAAGTAAAACAAGCAGCTGCCTCCCGATGCAATTACCCTCCGCCCAACGCCCGCATCGGCACCGCCTCACCAACGGCCGCCTCCCCAATCCGCGCGAACTGTGCCGGGCGCCGGCCTCCTCGCCGCGGTGCCTCGTGTCGGTACCGCCTGCCGTCGACGCGTCCAGGTAGCCCTCCCCGCTCAACGGTGTCTAACTCCAGTCTCTCCCGCGTCCACTGACATGGCCTCACCCACGGTCGCCTCTACGTGTTTGTGTATAGCGTCAGACAGGAGGCCCTCATGATGAGCACGCTCTGCATACGGCTGGCGCACTGGGGCCTCCTCTCTCACGGTGATGGCGAACTCAAGCCACGGAAGAAATCCCCACTAGAAACAGAAGAAATCCCCACAAGCCTCTCCCATCGGAACTGTAACGCCCCGAATTTTTGCAGTTGAATTTTTTCTTTTCTTTACTCGCCAAAATTCGGGCGTTACCTTTTCTTTTTCTTTTTCCCCTCGCTAAACCTTGACCTTTTCCAAAGTTCTAGCGGGATTCGGTTTGGATTTCCCGTGTAAGAAAAACCCTAAGTACTTTATGTTGTTTGATGCACCATGCCGAACCTTGCATTTCTTTTGATTGCTTTGAAAGTGCAAATGCATTCATGTAGAAAGATCGGATTTCGAAAATAAGAAGAAGATCTTTTATTTCTTTTTCTCTCTCTTTCTCTCTCTTCTATCTCTCTCTCTCCCGCGCCGTGGGCCGACCCCGGCCGGCCCAGCCGCCCCTGGCGCCCCCCCTTGGGCCCAATTGGCCCATGCCGCCCCCCTCCCTTTATTTTTCCCCAAAACCCCCCAATCCCTCTCCCTCTCTCTCATTTTCCCTCTCTCTCCCCTAGCGCCGCCCCTACCCGCCCCTGCCCTAAGCCGCCGCCGCCCCCTGCTCGGCCGCCGCCCCCTGCCGGCCGCCCCCCCGCCGTCGGCCGCCCCTCGCCGGTGAGCCCCCCTCCTCCCTCTCTCCTCCCTCCCCCATCCCCCCTCCCCTTCCCCTCGCCGCTCGGCGCCATGGCCGCCGCCATGGCCGGCTCGTCCCGCCCCCGCCCGGCCGCCCGCCCGGCTCGTCCCGCCCCGGCTCGGCCGCCCCTGCGCGCCCTGCCCCAGCCGGTTCAACCGCCCCTAGGGCCGGTTCAACCGCCCCCCCCCTCTGTTTTTTATTTTATTTTATTTACTTTCTGTGATCATAGCTATTTTGTTTTAGGTAGGTTAATCATTATTAATGCCATTGAAATAGGAAGTTTAATTTAAAATTCCGTTATACTAATTGATTCATGTAGTTAATTGTTTATCTCGTGCGATGTTGATCAACTTAAAATGATTAGGTTCCCACTAGCGCATATAACAGAATTCTTTTGTTAAGAACCAATTGTAATTGATCGTTAGTGCATAAGATTTAACCCCCTGCGAGACCCTTTCCCGTTTCTTTCTAACCATAACAAATGCAATGTCAAATGTCATACTTGATGCATATTCACTTTATTTGTTCCCTTGTATGGTGTACTGTTCTTTTGTATTAAATGTGGATGGATGTATGTATGTTTGCAATCGCATAGAGAACGATCCGGTCGAAGAGCCCGAGGAATTCGCAGGAGAAGCCCCTGAGCAGCAGTCGTTTGGTGGAGGCAAGTGTCCTTTGACCTATCTCTGTCCTATTCATTATTTAATTCACCTCCCGCATTACACCTTTATACCTAAGGATTGACTAGCTTTTGTTATCCATGTCCTTGTTTACCTATTTGGGTTGGATTATTACTGTTTAGCTTTATGCTATTGCTCAACTCTAATCAATGAACATGATGAGATTATCTATGATACGCTGTTTTCCCTTCTCTTATTATGATGTTGTACTTGTGGTATTCAAGGGGGCTCGAGCGGTTTCTCGAGTGCCTCTCCGTAAGGACCTGTTCTATGGATGACCGCCCGGGAAAACAGTGCAACCATGAGGGTGGAATGGGGTGCCCTTAGCTGAATAATTAGAGGATCCGGGGTGTAGTTCACTTAGCCGTCGTGCCGTCAATGGGGCTCGGTGTATGCGGCTCGCTCTGCCAAGTTTGGGTTCGCCCCTTGGGGAGGAGTGCGGTGCATTTAGGAAACCTAACGGGTGGCTACAGCCCCGGGGAATCTTTGTAAAGGCTACGTAGTGAAACCCTGCCTATTCACCTTGGTAGTGTTTAAGGGTTTGATCGGCCCGAGGCAAGAGGGAATCACGGCTTGTGGGTAAAGTGCACAACCTCTGCAGAGTGTTATGAAACTGATATATCAGCCGTGCTCGCGGTTATGAGCGGCCAAGGGAGCTCCAGTGATTAGTGGTACTTGATCAGAGACATTGTGGTACAGGTGGTTATGAGATTGATGGTTTTGGTTATGACTATGGTGCTGGTAAGTGGTATTCTTTCCGTTTGGAAAGGGTACATCGGGTTAATAACTTGGGTTAATGCTAAAACCTGGCTTTCTACTAGTAAGTAATAACCTGACCAACTAAAAGCAACTGCTTGACTTATCCCCACATAAAGCTAGTCCACTACAGCCAAACAGGATGCTTGCTGAGTATGTTGATGTGTACTCACCCTTGCTCTACACACCAAACCCCCCCCCAGGTTGTCAGCATTGCAACCACTGCTCAGGCGAAGATGAAGCTGTGGAAGGAGACTTCCAGGAGTTCCAAGACTACGACGAGTTCTAGGTGTGGGTTAGCGGCAACCCCCAGTCGGCTGCCTGTGAAGGCCGCGTTATCTACGTTTCTTTTCCGCACTTTGATTTATTGTAAGAACTATATGGACGTCTCAGACGTATGATGTAATCGACTATTTCCCTTATTAATACTATTTTGAGCACTGTGTGATGATGTCCATATTATGTAACTGCTGTGTACGTGAATAACTGATCCTGGCACGTACATGGTTCGCATTCGGTTTGCCTTCTAAAACCGGGTGTGACATAAGTGGTATCAAAGCCGTGCTGACTGTAGGACCGCTAACCTAGAGTAGAATGGTCGTTCTAAGGACTATAGACCTCTGTCCCTACCTTGACTTTGATATCTCTTCAAAAGTTGGTCCTACCGACCAAACCTATGTTCTACTATATACTATACCTTGCTGAAAATCATGTTTTATTCCAATCCTTCATTTACTTATGATTCATTATTTGCTAGTCATATTAATTCTGTTCTTACCCTTTTGCTTGCGATGTCTTTTGTAGATGGCTCGACTTAGACACACTGCACGAAAGTCAGTCATCCCCTTCTTACCCTCCCGCCTTGCTGAGCGTCCGCTTCGCCGTCCCGTGGCCGGACAGTCCAGCCACTTGGAGAGACTACACCACCGCCTGCGTGAGGAGCAGGAGCGTCGACGACAGGAGCAGCAGAGCTCTTCCTTCTCGCTCCACCAGGAGATAGAGTCTGTGAGGAGCTGCTCCCCTGTGCTTCCTCTGGAGACGCCCCCTGCACCACCACTGGGCGCCCCAGCTTCTGGAGTAGCTGCTGGAGGAGACCCAGACGACGGAGATGGCGATGACAGCTCGAGCCACGACACCGACTTCTCTGCTAACCCTGAGCCGGAAGGATGGGTTGCTCGACCCATCACTCGCGACGCTGCTCGCGGGTGTCACTTCCACGATGCGCTCGACACCCTGCTACGTCGGGCATTTGACCGGCATACTTGGTCCGTCGAGTATCGCTGTGTGGTCTACCAGCACAGTCGCGGGGTCTACCCGGATCGCTGGGAGGCAACTTGCTTGGTGCGCTGTCCGGAGAACAGTCTCCAGGGTGCAGAGGCCTGCTCAGAGCATTATTCTATCTCTGAACGGGACTCAGCTGAGGCAGCCATGCAAGATGCTGCACGGCGTGCGCTTTCGCACTACTGCTCGGTTTTCGGTGGGGCAGCTGACGGTCTTGACCTGAAGTATTACCCCCGCCGTTCATCTGGCAGCACAGGAGGCGTGATTGTCTCACCTGTCGGTGAGGGCAATCCTAGGTTGAGCAGCACAGTCAACCTAGCCGCCGTGCTAAACACGGAGCTGGACCATGCATTAGATGAGCTGAGTAGGGCTCGTGCTGAGATCGCCCTGCTGCGGGCTGAGCGCGCGGAACGTCGTTATTTGGATGGTGGTTCCCCCGCTCCCGTTGGGACTCAGCACCCGTACCGCTCACCTCAGCGTGGACACCAGTCTTATGGCAATCCCGACTGCAAGACCAAGATAAATCTAGAACCATAGATCGCTAGAGTTGGATCTTGTAATTAATACGAAATATATACATAGAAGCTTCAGTCTTAGCGTTAGTCTCGGTCTTAGTTAGTCTTAGTTAGACAGGGTAGTTTGCTATATCCTGTGCATTTATGTTTGTCATGATGAACTATGTTTGGTTTGGATCTTTGTAATGACTGTTACCAGAGTGTGGGTATCCCCTGCATTTTGGTTTACATATTATGTTAATAAAGTTAGTTATATAGTTGGGAAACCTTTTATTCCACTTTCCTTTCTATATGAGAAGCTGTGTGGTCTGTGTTGGAGATCAGTGAAGATGCTCATCTGTTCAGTGCTGTTGAAGAATTCTATTCTCTTTTCTTATGCTGCAAGAATTGCCAGATCAGTTCTGATGTGTGGTCGCATTCTGCAGATGTCAGAGAACAGGCGCAGAGGAGGAAGGCGTGCTCAGCAGGAGCGAGCCGGTCAGCAAGATGAGGCGCCCCAGCAGCAGCAGCTGCCGCCCCCGCCCCCGATGTCCATCGAGCAGATGTTTATGATGCAGACTCAGGCAGTTCAGGCCATCGGTCAGACTTTGGCCGCCATTCAGCAGCAGCAGCAGCAGCAGCAGCAAGCACCACCCCAGCCTCAGATGCCTCAGATGCCCAGAGACAAGCGTGCTGAATTCATGAGAGGTCATCCACCAACGTTCGCTCATTCTTCTGACCCCATGGATGCTGAAGATTGGCTGCGCACTGTGGAGCGGGAGTTGCATACCGCTCAGTGCGATGACAGGGAGAAAGTCTTGTATGGTCCCCGTCTGTTGAGAGGAGCAGCCCAGTCATGGTGGGAGTCTTACCTCGCCACCCATGCCAACCCCGACACCATCACCTGGGAAGAATTCAGGGGTAGCTTTCGTCAGTACCACGTGCCTGCAGGTCTGATGACAGTGAAGAAGGAGGAGTTCCTGGCCCTCAAGCAAGGGCCATTGTCTGTCAGTGAGTACCGGGACAAGTTTCTGCAATTGTCTCGCTATGCTCCTGAAGATGTCAACACCGACGCCAAGCGACAGTACCGTTTCCTGAGAGGCTTGGTTGACCCTCTGCAGTATCAGCTGATGAATCACACTTTCCCGACATTCCAGCACCTGATTGATAGAGCGATCATGACGGAGAGAAAGCGCAAGGAGATGGAAGATCATAAGCGCAAGATCAGTGGACCGCAGCCTGGAAGCAGCAGCCGCCCTCGTTTTTCAGGCAATCAACCCCAGCAGTTCAGGCAGAACCAGCGTCCACCTCAGCAGCATCAGCAGTTTCAAAGGCAGTACCCTCAGAATCAGTACCAGAACCGTCAGAGCAATCAGTCAGGAGGTCAGTTTCAGAAGCAGAGTCAGCAAGCACCTCGTCTTCCTGCCCCAGCAAATCAGCAGAACAGTCAGGCAGCACCAGCTCAGGTTGGAAACAGGGCGTGTTTCCACTGTGGAGAGCAAGGCCACTGGGTGATGCAATGTCCGAAGAAGGCAGCCCAGCAGCAGTTAGGCCCCAATGCCCCAGCGAAGCAGAATGTGCCTCAGCCTGGATCAGGCAATCGCCCTCAGCCACGTTATAATCATGGAAGGCTGAACCACTTGGAAGCTGAAGCAGTTCAGGAGACCCCCGGCATGATAGTAGGTATGTTCCCAGTCGACTCCCATATTGCAGAAGTGTTATTTGATACTGGAGCAACGCATTCTTTCATTACTGCATCATGGGTAGAAGCACATAATCTTCCAATTACTACCATGTCAACCCCCATTCAAATTGACTCAGCCGGTGGTAGAATTCGAGCCGATAGCATTTGTTTGAATATAAGTGTGGAAATAAGGGGGATAGCGTTTCCCGCCAACCTTATAGTAATGGGTACTCAGGGAATAGATGTCATCCTAGGGATGAATTGGCTAGATAAGTATCAGGCAGTTATCAGTTGTGATAAAAGGACAATCAAGTTGGTGTCCCCACTAGGAGAGGAAGTGGTGACCGAGTTAGTCCCGCCTGAGCCAAAGAAAGGAAGTTGTTATCGGATAGCTGTGGATAGCAGTGGAGCAGACCCAATTGAGAGCATCAAGGTTGTTTCCGAGTTCCCGGATGTGTTTCCAAAGGACTTACCGGGTATGCCACCAGAGCGGAAAGTTGAGTTCGCCATAGAGCTTCTTCCTGGAACCGCCCCTATCTCTAAGAGAGCTTACAGAATATCTGGACCAGAGTTGGATGAACTTAAGAAGCAAATTGATGAGCTGTCAGAGAAAGGTTACATTCGGCCAAGCACCTCGCCTTGGGCCGCTCCTGTCTTGTTCGTAGAAAAGAAAGATGGCACCAAGAGGATGTGTATTGATTATCGAGCTTTGAATGAGGTCACGATCAAGAACAAGTATCCCTTGCCCAGAATAGAAGATCTGTTCGACCAGTTGAGAGGAGCCAGTGTGTTCTCCAAGATCGATCTGAGGTCAGGTTATCATCAGCTCAGAATCCGACCTTCGGACATTCCGAAGACGGCATTCATTACCAAGTATGGTTTGTATGAGTTCACAGTGATGTCTTTTGGTTTGACCAATGCGCCAGCATTCTTCATGAACTTGATGAACAGTGTATTCATGGATTACCTTGATAAGTTTGTGGTGGTATTCATTGATGATATTCTAGTTTACTCTCATAGCGAAGAAGAGCATGCAGATCATTTGAAGATGGTATTGCAGAGATTGCGAGAGCACCAGTTGTATGCAAAGTTGAGCAAGTGTGAGTTCTGGATCAGTGAAGTCCTGTTCTTGGGTCACATAATCAACAAGGAAGGATTGGCTGTGGATCCGAAGAAAGTGGCAGACATCTTGAACTGGAAAGCGCCAACATATGCTAGAGGAATCAAGAGTTTCATTGGAATGGCCGGATATTATCCGCGATTCATTGAAGGGTTTTCGAAGATTGCGAAACCAATGACAGCGTTGCTAGGCAACAAAGTTGAGTTCAAGTGGACCCAGAAATGTCAAGAGGCCTTTGAAGCGCTGAAAGAGAAGTTGACTACAGCGCCTGTCCTAGTCTTGCCTGATGTGCACAAGCCCTTCTCGGTGTATTGTGATGCTTGTTACACAGGTTTGGGATGTGTGTTGATGCAAGAGGGAAGAGTTGTGGCTTACTCGTCCCGACAGCTGAAGGTTCATGAGAAGAATTACCCAATCCATGATCTAGAGTTGGCAGCAGTGGTTCACGCACTGAAGACATGGAGGCACTATTTGTATGGACAGAAGTGCGATGTTTACACAGACCACAAGAGTCTTAAGTACATATTCACTCAGTCAGAGTTGAATATGAGGCAGCGAAGATGGTTAGAGTTGATCAAA
The DNA here is from genome assembly GCF_902167145.1 of Zea mays. Classification (NCBI taxonomy): domain Eukaryota; kingdom Viridiplantae; phylum Streptophyta; class Magnoliopsida; order Poales; family Poaceae; genus Zea; species Zea mays. Next base: position 54,601,053 of record NC_050102.1, on the reverse strand, counting down.
GACTATGAGTTGGAGATTCATTACCATCCAGGCAAAGCAAACGTAGTGGCAGATGCTTTGAGCAGAAAGAGTCAAGTCAATCTGATGGTCGCTCGCCCGATGCCTTATGAGTTGGCCAAGGAGTTTGACAGGTTGAGTCTCGGATTTCTGAACAATTCGCGAGGAGTCACAGTTGAATTGGAACCTACCTTGGAGCGTGAAATCAAAGAAGCGCAGAAGAATGATGAGAAGATCAGTGAGATTCGGCGATTGATTCTAGAAGGCAAAGGCAAAGATTTTCGAGAAGATGCAGAAGGCGTGATATGGTTCAAAGACCGCTTGTGTGTTCCCAATGTCCAGTCTATTCGGGAGTTGATTCTTAAGGAAGCTCATGAGACAGCTTATTCGATTCACCCTGGTAGTGAGAAGATGTATCAGGATCTGAAGAAGAAATTCTGGTGGTACGGAATGAAAAGAGAAATCGCAGAGCATGTGGCTATGTGCGATAGTTGTCGAAGAATTAAGGCAGAGCACCAGAGACCTGCTGGATTGTTGCAACCGTTGCAGATACCTCAGTGGAAATGGGATGAAATCGGTATGGATTTCATAGTCGGATTGCCTCGCACTCGAGCCGGCTACGATTCCATTTGGGTAGTAGTGGACCGTTTGACCAAGTCAGCCCACTTCATACCTGTCAAGACCAGCTACAACAGTGCAGTATTGGCAGAATTGTATATGTCTCGGATCGTTTGTCTTCATGGTGTGCCAAAGAAGATAGTGTCAGACAGAGGAACGCAGTTCACCTCTCATTTCTGGCAGCAGTTGCATGAAGCCTTGGGCACGCATCTGAATTTCAGTTCAGCTTATCACCCGCAGACAGATGGCCAGACCGAAAGAACCAATCAAATTCTCGAAGACATGTTAAGAGCCTGTGCGTTGCAAGATCAGTCCGGATGGGACAAGAGATTGCCTTATGCGGAGTTTTCCTATAACAACAGTTATCAGGCCAGTTTGAAGATGTCACCATTTCAGGCGCTTTATGGAAGGAGTTGCAGAACTCCGTTGCAATGGGATCAGCCTGGAGAGAAGCAAGTGTTTGGGCCAGACATTCTGCTTGAAGCCGAAGAGAACATCAAGATGGTCCGAGAGAATCTGAAGATAGCGCAATCGAGGCAGCGAAGCTATGCAGACACAAGAAGAAGAGAGCTGAGTTTCGAAGTCGGAGACTTTGTCTATCTGAAAGTGTCACCGATCAGAGGAGTCAGAAGATTCGGAGTGAAAGGCAAGCTAGCACCCCGCTACATTGGTCCGTATCAGATTCTTGCAAGACGAGGAGAAGTGGCCTATCAGCTCAGTTTGCCAGAGAGTTTGTCTGCTGTGCATAATGTCTTTCATGTGTCTCAGTTGAAGAAGTGCTTGCGTGTGCCAGAAGAGGAGTTGCCAGTGGAAGGTCTTGAGGTCCAGGAGGACTTGACCTACGTTGAGAAGCCAGTGCAAATCCTTGAGGTTGCAGACCGAGTCACCCGAAGGAAGACCATCAGAATGTGCAAAGTCAGATGGAATCACCACTCTGAGGAAGAAGCAACCTGGGAGCGTGAAGATGATCTAGTGGCCAAGTACCCAGAGCTCTTTGCTAGCCAGCCCTGAATCTCGAGGGCGAGATTCTTTTAAGGGGGATAGGTTTGTAACGCCCCGAATTTTTGCAGTTGAATTTTTTCTTTTCTTTACTCGCCAAAATTCGGGCGTTACCTTTTCTTTTTCTTTTTCCCCTCGCTAAATCTTGACCTTTTCCAAAGTTCTAGCGGGATTCGGTTTGGATTTCCCGTGTAAGAAAAACCCTAAGTACTTTATGTTGTTTGATGCACCATGCCGAACCTTGCATTTCTTTTGATTGCTTTGAAAGTGCAAATGCATTCATGTAGAAAGATCGGATTTCGAAAATAAGAAGAAGATCTTTTATTTCTTTTTCTCTCTCTTTCTCTCTCTTCTATCTCTCTCTCTCCCGCGCCGTGGGCCGACCCCGGCCGGCCCAGCCGCCCCTGGCGCCCCCCCTTGGGCCCAATTGGCCCATGCCGCCCCCCTCCCTTTATTTTTCCCCAAAACCCCCCAATCCCTCTCCCTCTCTCTCATTTTCCCTCTCTCTCCCCTAGCGCCGCCCCTACCCGCCCCTGCCCTAAGCCGCCGCCGCCCCCTGCTCGGCCGCCGCCCCCTGCCGGCCGCCCCCCCCGCCGTCGGCCGCCCCTCGCCGGTGAGCCCCCCTCCTCCCTCTCTCCTCCCTCCCCCATCCCCCCTCCCCTTCCCCTCGCCGCTCGGCGCCATGGCCGCCGCCATGGCCGGCTCGTCCCGCCCCCGCCCGGCCGCCCGCCCGGCTCGTCCCGCCCCGGCTCGGCCGCCCCTGCGCGCCCTGCCCCAGCCGGTTCAACCGCACCTAGGGCCGGTTCAACCGCCCCCCCTCTGTTTTTTATTTTATTTTATTTACTTTCTGTGATCATAGCTATTTTGTTTTAGGTAGGTTAATCATTATTAATGCCATTGAAATAGGAAGTTTAATTTAAAATTCCGTTATACTAATTGATTCATGTAGTTAATTGTTTATCTCGTGCGATGTTGATCAACTTAAAATGATTAGGTTCCCACTAACGCATATAACAGAATTCTTTTGTTAAGAACCAATTGTAATTGATCGTTAGTGCATAAGATTTAACCCCCTGCGAGACCCTTTCCCGTTTCTTTCTAACCATAACAAATGCAATGTCAAATGTCATACTTGATGCATATTCACTTTATTTGTTCCCTTGTATGGTGTACTGTTCTTTTGTATTAAATGTGGATGGATGTATGTATGTTTGCAATCGCATAGAGAACGATCCGGTCGAAGAGCCCGAGGAATTCGCAGGAGAAGCCCCTGAGCAGCAGTCGTTTGGTGGAGGCAAGTGTCCTTTGACCTATCTCTGTCCTATTCATTATTTAATTCACCTCCCGCATTACACCTTTATACCTAAGGATTGACTAGCTTTTGTTATCCATGTCCTAGTTTACCTATTTGGGTTGGATTATTACTGTTTAGCTTTATGCTATTGCTCAACTCTAATCAATGAACATGATGAGATTATCTATGATACGCTGTTTTCCCTTCTCTTATTATGATGTTGTACTTGTGGTATTCAAGGGGGCTCGAGCGGTTTCTCGAGTGCCTCTCCGTAAGGACCTGTTCTATGGATGACCGCCCGGGAAAACAGTGCAACCATGAGGGTGGAATGGGGTGCCCTTAGCTGAATAATTAGAGGATCCGGGGTGTAGTTCACTTAGCCGTCGTGCTGTCAATGGGGCTCGGTGTATGCGGCTCGCTCTGCCAAGTTTGGGTTCGCCCCTTGGGGAGGAGTGCGGTGCATTTAGGAAACCTAACGGGTGGCTACAGCCCCGGGGAATCTTTGTAAAGGCTACGTAGTGAAACCCTGCCTATTCACGTTGGTAGTGTTTAAGGGTTTGATCGGCCCGAGGCAAGAGGGAATCACGGCTTGTGGGTAAAGTGCACAACCTCTGCAGAGTGTTATGAAACTGATATATCAGCCGTGCTCGCGGTTATGAGCGGCCAAGGGAGCTCCAGTGATTAGTGGTACTTGATCAGAGACATTGTGGTACAGGTGGTTATGAGATTGATGGTTTTGGTTATGACTATGGTGCTGGTAAGTGGTATTCTTTCCGTTTGGAAAGGGTACATCGGGTTAATAACTTGGGTTAATGCTAAAACCTGGCTTTCTACTAGTAAGTAATAACCTGACCAACTAAAAGCAACTGCTTGACTTATCCCCACATAAAGCTAGTCCACTACAGCCAAACAGGATGCTTGCTGAGTATGTTGATGTGTACTCACCCTTGCTCTACACACCAAACCCCCCCCAGGTTGTCAGCATTGCAACCACTGCTCAGGCGAAGATGAAGCTGTGGAAGGAGACTTCCAGGAGTTCCAAGACTACGACGAGTTCTAGGTGTGGGTTAGCGGCAACCCCCAGTCGGCTGCCTGTGAAGGCCGCGTTATCTACGTTTCTTTTCCGCACTTTGATTTATTGTAAGAACTATATGGACGTCTCAGACGTATGATGTAATCGACTATTTCCCTTATTAATACTATTTTGAGCACTGTGTGATGATGTCCATATTATGTAACTGTTGTGTACGTGAATAACTGATCTTGGCACGTACATGGTTCGCATTCGGTTTGCCTTCTAAAACCGGGTGTGACAGGAACAAGCCTCCATGACCTAGCTTTATTCTTCCCCTCCTCCCTAAGCTCGTCGTCTGTCACTTTGGATGGTTGCACCACATGTGGGGAACGTTCGCTTCAGTGAGCATAGGGTCGACGTGCTGGAGTCCATCTGAAGCAGTTCTAGTGGCCTTGATGTTGACATAAAAGCTTTTGTAGGATGTATGTTAGCAACTTGCTTTCCAGCTTGACATGCACTACAAGGCTTTTCCTTTTCAAATACAACATCCTTTAGTCCTCTAACCATGTCTTTCTTTAGTACTTTCTTGAGTGTGCTCATTCCAACATGTGCAAGCTTTCTATGCCATAGCCATCCAAGTGATGCTTTGGTAAAGAGGCAAGTCCTTAAGTTTGCATCTTGAGAAGTGAAATCCACTAAGTATAGATTGTTGTATCTAAATCCTTTAAACACCATTGACTCATCATCCATTTTTGACACAACAACCTCTATATGAGTAAATAAGCATTGAAGGCTAAGATCACAAAGTTGACCCACTGATAGCAAGTTGAAACTCAATGGTGCAACCAAGAGAACATTTGATATTGAAAGATCATTTGAGATAGCCACCTTGCCAAGCCCTTGAACCTTTCCCTTTGAATTATCCCCAAAAGTGATTTTGTCTTGTTCATCAACATTTTCATCAAGTGAGTTGAACATCCGTGGATTGCTAGTCATGTGTTGAGTGCATCCACTGTCAATTACCCAATGGCTCCCATTGGTCTTGTAATTCACCTACATGATCAAATAAATCAAGCTTCAATTTTGAGGGCCCTATTTTGCATAGGACCAGTAACTTTCTCAATCAAGGACTTTGCAACCCAAATTTGTCTAGGTATGCTCTTGCTTGGTGGACCTAGGAATGTAACATCGACTTTCCCATTTGCTACTTTTCTTAGAACAAAATGAGCAATGAAAGCAAATGCCCTTGAGTGCTTTGGCAAAGGGAGTTGGTGGTTTGGCTTTGCAGTTGTGGGTAAAGTGTCCTTCTTTTCCACACTCAAAGCATTTGATAGGCTTAGGAGTCTGTTTTGCCTTGTATTGACTTGTTTCTTTCTTTTGCACAAAAGAATTTATCCAATACCACTCTTGTTATTTTCATGACAGTGTTCATGAGCAACTCATTTTGAAGGTATTGGCCTTTGTTGAACTTTTGCACACATGTGGCAAGATGTTCATTTTCATTCTTAAGTTTCTTGACTTCATTTCTAAGCCTTTCATTGTCCACTGCCAACACATTGTTAATGTCATTGCTTTCTATGGCAACTTTTCCTCTAGTGGTTGCATCTGTCAAGTATCTCTTCAATTTTTGGTTCTCTAGTGTCAGGACTTCAACTTTTTCAGCCAATTCATCATGAAGACTAGATTGATCTACTTGGCTCAAATCATCACATGAGGTTGCTACATCAATCTTAACAGCAGGGTTAATATCCTCATGTGTATTGCAAGATAAAAGCTCATTTGCAACAAGAAAATTATCATAGTCAATTTTATTTTTTGTATAATCTTCCTTAACTTTGACAAGTCCATCTTTCAACTCCCTATTTGCTTCATTTAATTTGTCACACTTATCTTTGGCGTCTTTTAGGGAGGATTTGAGCTCATTTGCAGTGGATGACATAGTTTTTATTGTCTTCTTTCATTTCATCACTAGCTTTTACAACTATGTCATACTTGGCAGTTAAAAATTCATTTTCATCCTTTAACTTATCACATTTAGCCATTGACTTCCTAATGATTTGAGTGTATTTTTTAAGTAAGTCAGCTAATTCATCATAGGAGGGAGAAGCAAACTCATCATCACTATCACTATCATCAATAATATCATTCTCAATTTGTACCTTCTGTTCACCTTTAGCCATGAGGCATAGGTGAGAAGTGGATGAGGGTGATGATGGTGGTGAAGAGAAATCCCCAGCGATAGCGGCAACTTTTTCATTATTTTCTTCTTCACTTGAAGAAGACCCGCTTGAGGACTCAATGTAAGTGAGCCAGTCACCAACAATATATGCCTTTCCATTTTTCTTCTTATGGAATCTCTTGTGCTTCACATCCTTTCTCTTGAAGAATTTCTTTTCCTTTTTCTCATCATCACTGTCCATCTTTCTTGCCCTTGAACTTGTTCTTCTTGGGCTTGTTGCATTGATGAGCAAGATGACCGAGTTCTCCACAATTATAGCAGTCCATCTCAGAGATGGGCTTTCTTTTGCTGGAGAAGAACTTCTTTCTTGAGTCAAACTTGATGCCTTATCTATTGAGTTTTTCAACATTTTGGTGGTCTTTCTCACCATCAAAGCAATGTTAGCATCAAGATCATCATCACTTGAGAATTCCTCCTCAATTTGCATTTTAGCTTTCCCTTTATTTTCTTGGTTGGATTTGAGAGCCAAGTCTTTTCTCTTGGAAGATGACCCATCCTTGTCATTTATGTGCATGTACATTTCATGAGCATTGATCTTTCCCAATATTTGTGTTGGAGTACCAATTGAAAGATTCATTTGATGTAGCACAGCGCCAGTATGTCCATATTTGTCAATTGGGAGAACAATGAGAATCTTCCTCACAACATCCTCCATGTTGTTCTGATTTTTTTCCTAGGTTCTATGTTACTTAAGTAGACTAGAAAAAATAATTGCATTCACTGTTCATTATCTTCTAATGCCTTTCTGATTTTCCTAAGTTTTGGGAAAAAATGGCTTTTATTGGGTAACTATACTTAAACTTCCAATACTGGGGTGCCTAGTATTTTTAAACAGTGCTTAATTGGGGTTTGAACATCTACAAATTTTCTTTGGTTCAGCGCAGAAGCATAACTATTTTTCTTTAATTAATCAAGGTTTGGTCAGTTTCTGTATTTAATTCCAAACTCTAAAATTTAGAACAAAAAGCATGGGGTTCAGTATTTTTAATTCATAGTCCATAATATTTAGAATCTAGTAAAATTGGTTTGACAAATTTTGGTTAAATATTTCTCAAGATATGAATTTCCTAAGTTCTTTGCTGAATAATAAAAGATTAAATAGAAATGGTCTAAAGAAAAGCAGTTTTGCGCTGGGGTCCCTGGCGAAAGTTCTTAAAGGATTTACAGACAGGTCCCCGGGGCACTATTCATTTGAGTCTACGGCTCTACAGAAAACCCCCTAGGGTTTCTAGAAATCGAACCCGCGGTCCCTCCCTAATGGAACAGTGGCCGTGAAGAAAGAAAGAGGCGGAGGGGCTTATCGGCGGTGAGGTTGCTCCGGTGAGGTGGTCGAGGACGTAGGGGAGGTCTTGAGGATCACGGCGATGTGCGGGTCGCCGTCGGGGATGATCGGAGTCGGCCGGTCCACATGCGTAGGCGGAGATGCTTGTCGGCGGCGAGGAATCCGGCCTACTCACGGCGCGATAGGTCGATTGAATGGGTCAGAGAGCTTCACGGGATGCTAGGGAAGACGTGGGTGCAAGTAATTGGAAAAAGACTAACTGGTTAGCTCGGTCTACGCGAGGAGGCGGAAGACCGAAGTCCGGCGAGGGTGAAACCGCCTCTCCGGTGAGGCAATGCCTCGGCTCAAGCTTGGAGAAGCTTCACGACTTCAGTGGGAAGTGATCCAGGGGCTAGGGCAACGCTGGGGTTCAACAGAAAAGGCTGGCCACAATGGCCGTGCTTGGGCAGAGATGGCGGGCGGCGGTGCTCGCTTTTCACGGCAAGCTCCGGTGATCTCTGGCTCGGGCGGGGCTCGGGGTGTGCAAGTGCCAACGGCTAAGGCCTCTGGAGGCATTTATAGGCAAGGGCACAACACAGGCGTGTGGGGCGGGGTGACCACGCGCAGGGCGCGCGCTGCCGCGGCCAGTCCGCGCTCGACCGATCGGGCAAGCGATCGAACTCGTGGCTTTTTGCTTCTGCCCAAGTTCAAGCGCTCATAGGTTGAAGATCTTCGTGAATTTGGGCATGATCACTGCGCAAGATTTGCTCCCCCGACAGAGCTTTGTCGTTTGTGTGTGGAAGTCGAGTGGTTTGGGGCAGTGTACAGAGAGTTGTCGTGTCACAAAGGTGGCAGTGTCACAAGGTTGAGTCCTGAGGTAAAACCATGCCAAGGGTGTGTCAAACGGTGGAGAGAGATTTCCAAACTTTGCCACGGCGTGTTCAAGGGAATTTGGCACCACTTTGATATCTAGACTTGTCTAATTCGAGTTTTGCAAAACAGAGAACGCGATTGATCTTTGGAAAGGGGCTGAAATTCAGATTTCTGAATTTCTGAATTTCCCCCCAAGTGCATTAGTTTAGGGGCTGTTTTGGGGATTTCAAAAAGTTCAAATAGCAAAACTTCCTGACTATGCTTTGTTAGTTAATTGGCGAACTAAAACTTTGTAATTTGGTTTTCTCCAAAATTTGTATTTTTCTCCCAAGATTTTCTCCCAATTACCCTTTATGCTTAATTGGTTCACTTAGGATTAATTAGGGTTTGAGAGTTTTCCTTCCTTAGGATTCATGACAAGATTAAGGAGAGTTTGAGAAGACTCAACATAAATCTTTGTCTCATTTTTTATGTTTATTTATTCATTGAGATTGCATGTGCTAATAGGTTGGGGTTAGCTTAAGCAAAAAACCCTAAGTGACACTGGGGTGTCACAGCCTTCCCCCCTTAAAGGAATCTTGTCCTGAGATTCGGGCCGCAGTCCTTCTGGGGTGAAGCGAAGGGTGAGACTTACTTTGGAGTGGATGCTTTATTTATTAGGACAATTTGCTCTTCGAATGTCATTCTCTTTGCAACTTCAGAAGGAAGTCCTTCTGAATTTTGTTTTATAACTTGTTCTTTCCAATTCAAGATTATATAACTGAAATTTAGATTCGAAGGGCAGGAGGAGGGGTTGGGCATGATTACGTACCAATTTCCATAGGTAGGCGATCAGGGAAGTTGGATCGCAAGAATTCCTCAGTCTCCCAAGTAGCCTCTTCCTCTGAGTGATTACTCCACTGGACCTTATACATCTTGATTGATTTAGCCCGAGTTGATCTTTCTTTGCAATATAGAACCTTGGAAGGTTACTTGTGGTACGATAGATCTGGCTCTATCTCCAATTCTAGGTCTGCTATGATCTCGGTCGGCAATCGAACGCACTTCTTCAGCTGAGATACATGGAACACACTGTGGATGGCAGACAATTTTGGAGGTAACTTCAACTTGTATGCCACGGGTCCACATGCCTCTATGATCTCATAAGGTCTAATGTAACGAGGGGCTAACTTGCCTTTGATTCCAAATCTCTACACTCCCTTGGTGGGTGATACCTTCAAATAGACGAAACCTCCCACCTCGAACTGGAGAGGTTTCCTTCTCTTATTGTGGTAACTCTTCTGACTGGCCTAAGCAGCTTCTAGATTTTTCCAGATTAGTTTGACCTTCCTTTCGGCTTCAGTCACTAACTCAGGTCCAAAAACTTCTCTTTCTCCAGGCTGAGACCAATTGAGTGGTGTTCTGCATCTTCTCCCATAGAGAGCTTCGAAGGGTGCCATCTTTAGGCTGGATTGATAACTGTTGTTATAAGCAAACTCTGCCAAAGAGAGGTTCTTATCCCAGTTCTTGCCACAATCGATTGCACAAGCCCTCAACATATCTTCGAGAATTTGATTGACGCTCTCGGTCTGACCATCAGTCTGTGGGTGGTAAGCTGAACTTCTGATTAGCTTGGTTCCCAAGGACTCTTGCAGTTGTTCCCAAAATCTGGCAACAAATGGGGCTCCTCGGTCAGATACAATGGTCCGGGGCAATCCGTGCAAACACACGATCCGGTCAATGTACAACTCTGCATACTTTTGAGCCTTATCAGTGGTGTGCACTGGGAGAAAATGTGCCACTTTTGATAGTCGGTCCACAACAACCCAAATCGAATCATGATGACGAGAGGTGTTGGGTAGACCCACAATGAAATCCATGCTGATGTCATCTCATTTCCACGAAGGTATAGACAGGGGTTGCAAAGCTCCAGCTGATTTCAAGTGGCTTGCCTTTATCCTCTGACATGTGTCACATTCTGATACATATTGGGCTATCTCCCTCTTTATTCTGGTCCACCAATATAAGGGCTTCAGATCATGGTACATTTTGGTGCTCCTTGGATGCATGGAGAATTTGGAGAGATGGGCCTCATCCAAGATTTTCTTCTTGAGATCCTCATTTTTAGGAACCACCAATCTGCTTTCAAACCACAATATACCCTTTCCATCTTGGCGGAAACATCTATACTTCTCGGTCTTCTGATGGAGATTCTCCTTGATAATCTGCACTCCCTTGTCACTGAGCTGGGCCATGATGATCTGGTCTTGCAAAGTTGGCTCAACGGAAAGGTGAGACAAAGCACCAGAAGGAATCACTTCTATCTACATCTTGCTCAACTCATCACACAAGGTGTTAATGCGAGAATCCATCAGAACACAATTGCATTGCAACTTCCGACTCAAGGCATCTGCTACCACATTGGCCTTCCTTGGGTGATAATGTACCTCCAGGTCATAATCCTTGATCAGCTCTAGCCATCTTCTCTGCCTCATGTTGAGATCAGCCTGAGTAAAGATATACTTAAGGCTCTTATGATCAGTGAAGATGTTGCAGTGGGTTCCCATCAAATAGTGCCTCCACATTTTTAATACATGAACCACTGCTGCCAACTCCAGGTCATGAGTAGGATAATTTTGCTCATGAGGCCTGAGTGCTCTTGATGCATAAGCAATGACTCGGTTGTCTTGCATAAAGACACAACCTAGTCTAGTGCTAGAGGCATCACCGTACACATCAAATGGCTTGCTGCTGTCGGGTTGCGCTAACATTGGTGCTGTGGTCAGATGTTGCCTCAATGCATGAAAGGCATCTTCGCACTTCTGACCCCAAACAAACTTGGCTTCTTTCTTCAGCAATTCTGTGATGGGCTTCGCAATCCGAGAGAAATCCGGAATGAATCTTCGATAATAACCGGCCAATCCTAGAAAACTTCGAATCTGACGGACAGTCGTTGGTGGCTTCCAGTTCATCACCTCTTGCACCTTATCGGGATCAACAGCTATGCCTGCCTGAGAGATAGTGTGACCCAAGGACTTGATTTCCTTTAGCCAAAAATCACATTTTGACAATTTTGCATAAAGGCGGTGCTCTCGCAGACGTTGAAGCACTACATGCAAATGCCTGGCATGTTCTTCTTCGTTCTTTGAGTACACCAAGATGTCATCGAAGAAAACCACTACGAATTTGTCCAATTCAGGCATGAAAACAGAATTCATCAGATACATAAAATATGCTGGTGCATTGGTCAGCCCAAAAGGCATCACCAAGAATTCATACAACCCATATCTGGTTGAGAAGGCTTTTTCGGAATATCACTTGCCCGTATCTTGATCTGATGGTAGCCGGAGCGAAGGTCTATCTTGGAAAACACTTTGGCTCCGACCAACTGATCGAAAAGACATCAATACGAGGCAAGGGATACTTGTCTCATATTAAGGGGGCGGTAATCTATACAGAGCCTCAAGCTTTCATCTTTCTTCTTTACAAACAAAGCTGGACACCCCCAAGGCGAAGTACTTGGGCGAATAAAACCTTTGTCCAGCAACTCCTGCAATTACTTCTTCAATTCTGCCAACTCAGCGGGTGGCATCCGGTAAGGCCTCTTAGAAATGGGTGTCGTTCCCGGTTGCAACTTGATGGCAAATTCAATGTCCTGGTCTGGTGGCATTCCTAGCAATTCATCAGGAAAAGCATCTGCATATTCACAGACCACTGGAATCTTCTTCACAGGTGACTCCATCATAGCAAAAGCACATGATCGGGTAGAATCTTGGCTAGGTAGATATAACTGTTGGAACTTGCTCTCCGAGCAAGATGATCCAACGAGGGAGTGAAAGTAATGCAAACAAGGTTTTAGCTCAAGAAGGCGATTGCTCTGTTAATCTAGCATCTCAAGGGCACTTTGCGGGGGTATTTATAGGTGCCTAAGTACCCAGCGTCATGGATTAAGGACGCATGTGCCCTCAGGCGCCTAGGTCATCCCTGGAATATTCCCATAAAGCAGGGTTACAGACTGTCATTACAAAAAAGCCTTTACAAATCGGGCCCGTAATGCGCGCAGCCGCGCGGAGCCTGTTACAATGGGCCAAATTCCACGTGGGCCTTCGTGTTGGACGAGGACGCGAGACGGAGCGACCTTGTCGTAGGCCTTCATCTTGCCGCGTAGTGGACGAAGGGTGGAACTCGCCGGTCGTTTCGCCTCCGTTGGTGCAGCGAGATTGGCGAAGGCATCGAGCGAAGGGTAGCGTCTTCGCCTTCGCCCCAACATTTGCCCTCCGAGGGACCAGTTCGACTAAGTCATCTGGTGCCAAAGACGTCGCTAGATGGTGGAGACACTGCCCTCGCTCGAACTGGTTCCGCGGGGGTTTTTGATGTGACCGTTGATGGACGCGGCACTGTTGGACTGCGGGTTTCCTGAAGCGTCGCGTCCTGTGTATAAAAGGGGGCGGGGCGGCACGGGTTAGGTACTCTTTCTGCGTGCCGCAAAACCCTAGCCTCCTTTTGAAACCGTTTGATCGGTCGCGTGCCCTCCTTGCTCCTGCTCGTCGGAGATCTGGCCCGCGTGAAGCAGATCGCCCGCCGCCGCCGATGGTACGTAGCCATGTCGTCCTCTTCCTCTTCTGCTGCCGCTACACCGCCGGCCGGTGCATCGTCCGAGGACACACTGAGCAACGTGGCGGCCGAGGAGTTGCATCCTGGTGACACAGTGGAATTTGGCGTGTCGCGGATGTCCTCGGTCCGCGTGCAAGACATGCAACAACTTGGATATTTTGGCGGCGGAGTGGGGCGTGTCCCGGGGGCGGAGGAGGTCCCCGAGCCAAAAGGCGAGTTGGTCGTCTTTGAGGCCTTTTTCGCCGCTGTCCTTCGTCTACCTGCGCATCGATTCGTGGTGGAGGTCCTGCGTAGATTCGATGTCCAGGTCCACCAGCTGACGCCGAATGCCGTGGTGGCCCTAGCAAAATATGTCTGGGCGACGACTACGTGTGGCGGGCAGCCCTCTGTCGAAGTCTTCGCAAAACATTATTGTCTGCATTGGCAAAAGAGGAAAATTGGACATGAGATTGCACAATTTGGATCTTGCACATTTACGCCGAAGACCGGCAAGACTTCGATGGAAGTCGTGGAGTTGGTTCCCTGCGCCCGCAATAAATGGGGCAACTGGTGGGAATTCTGGTTTTACGTTTCTGAAGGCAGAGTCGAAGACCACCCTGGGCTCCCCGTGGCCATCATGTGCTCACATTATTACGTAGCGTACCCGCAGTTTGAGGTAGCGGTGGATGATGAAGACGAAGGAGCCCTTCGGTGCGCTGTCCGCATGAGTAGCGGGCACGACCTTGTTGAGAAGTTTGTCGGGTATGGGGTATGGCCCTTGGCACATGGCTGGGCACTGGGCGAAGTATGCCCTCGCGAGATGCCCTCCCGGGGCGGAATGTTGGTGCGAAGTCCTGCCTTCACGCTGGATTTGCATGACCGAGATCTCGCCTCATTCATGCGTGAAACGGAAGATGGTGCGGCGAGGATCGTGAGGCGCTATGTGCCAAAGACAGAGGGTCTGCGGAGCTGGGATATCCGTGGGTCCAATGACAGGTTGAATCGGGTCTTCAAATTGAACCGCTTGCCGTATGGTGGTTACCTTGGGGAAGACGCCGCCGACCGCCGCGGGAAGAAACCGATGGGCGGTACCGAGGAAGGGCCTTCACAGGAGGCTACCCCGGCCACTAAGAAGAGAAAATTAGGTATTATAGTGGGGGAAAGGGGGTGCCTGATAATTTTGCTATAGAGTTGATGGGGACATGTGCGGCCCTCGGGGGAAGGATGTCTTCGCCCGAGCTCCGGGAGTCTTTGGCGCGAATGCTGGAGGTTACCGGGGGTCGATGGCCAAAGAATCTTCCGATCCCCTGGGCGGAGGGCGAAAACATGTCTACGTCTCGTATAGCTCGTGGCTTGAGGATTTTCCCTTACGGACGGAATATTGCTGCTGTTGTGTCGGCAGTGATGAACAAGGATCGTCAGGATGCTGTGTAGAAGCGCCGGGCGGTTATCAGTCTCCCCGATCCTAGGCGTGAGGCGAAGAGAGCGCGGGGGAGCGCGAAGGCTGCTGCCCCCGGTTGTTGCCAGCCGGCGCCGGCTGCGAAACTGGCCGCGCCCGGATCCAGCAAGGTGTCGGAGAGCGCGAAGGCAGTCGTCGCTGGCGGAACCAAGCCTACCCTGGGCGAAGCTGCGAAGGTGCGGGAGCTGCCTTCACCGGGGAAACGTGTTGCCGACTTCGACACGAACATTAGCGTGGAGGACTATTTTGTTGGTAAGTAAGTTTTTTTGAGGTCTTCTGACCGGTGATACGTTGCAGGGTCGGGCGAGGGGCAACTGGTTGTTGTCCCGCCTGCGGTGGCAACCACGGCGTCAACTGCGGTGGTTAGGGTGAAGGGTGGCGCTTTCTGCTCGAGCGGCGAGATTCCGTCGGCCGCTGCCGTCAAGGACGTGGCGGGCTCCATGTCCCGCCGGCTGAGGGAGGCGTCGCAGCAGCTGTCGCAGCAACTAAGTGAAGTAAGTAGAGCTGGACTTCGGTGTTTGCTGTTTCCATGGGGATTGTGGTCTCATGTGTTTCTGTCAGGCGGCCGACTTCGCCGATCGCGTGGCATCGGGTGCCCTTAATGCAGATGTGGCTGCCGAAATCAAGAGACTTCGGGCGCAGCACGCGGATGCCATTTGGGAGAAGTCAGTTGCGGAGAGCAAAAACCGCAGGCTGGCGGAGAAGGTGGCAGCCTTGGAGGCCGAGAAGACGGACCTCCGGCACCAGCTGGTGGAGGAAAGGAGGGAGGCGAACCAGGCCATCGCCGAGGCGCAGACTACGCAGGCGGAGGCCAAAGTGGCCTGGGCGGAGGGAAGTCTCGCCAGCCAACGCGCCGAGGAGTGGGAGGTGAGGTTTAACGCTCTGCACGGCCGCGTGGACAAGGCCGAGGCCTCTACACGCTCGGAGGTTGAGCGGACGCTCGCACAGCGAAATCTTTTTGAGGGTGAGGAGCTGAGGATAATGTTGTTTAACTACAGGGAGATGGGTATCATCCCGAAGGTTGAACCAATGTAAGGTGTGATGCCCTCGCTGTATGTATGTAACTATAATTTGTATGATGAGGCTGTGTGCCTTCGCTGATCCGGTCGTGCCCGTAAGGGACTTGTGCACTTGATCTAGCGCGTTAATCGTGATGGTCCAGTTGCACCCGTAGTCGGTTTTTGCAGGGATAGTCTTTTGAAGAGGACTTCGATTTTGCGCACTTGTTGTGCTAGTCCGGCTACACCCTTGGGCGACTTTTGCACGGATAGTCTTTTGAGGAAGACTTCAGTTTTGCGCACTTGTAGTGCAAGTCCGGCTGCACCCTTAGGCGACTTTTGCACGGATAGTCTTTTGAGGAAGACTTCGGTTTTGCGCAATTGTAGTGCTAGTCCGGCTGCACCCTTAGGCGACTTTTGCACGGATACTCTTTTGAGGAAGACTTCGGTTTTGCGCACTTGTAGTGCTAGTCTGGCTGCACCCTTAGGCGACTTTTGCACGGATAGTCTTTTGAGGAAGACTGGTTTTGCGCACTTGTAGTGCTAGTCCGGCTGCACCCTTGGGCGACTTTTGCGCGGAGTGTCGCACGCGAGGGTAGCCAGCGCTGGCCCTTGCGGTGACTTCGTTGGGGTCGAATGCCGAAGACCGTCGATGCGGTCTTTTTCGACGTTGTTGTAATTTTTTGCGGGGGATTTTTTGCGTGTATATTACATGGCTCCGCCTCATTAAAAACCTCACCCCGCGGGAGGAAAAGAGTGCGGGCCGGAATAAAACTGTTTGGTGAATTACAATGGCAAGCTGGCCCCGAGGAGTCAAACAAAAAATTTGCGGAGGTTGTCAATATTCCATGAATGCTCTAAGTCTTCGCCGGATGGCGTTGTTAGCCTGTACGCGCTGGGGGACGCCTTCGTCTTGATGATGAAGGGGCCCTCCCACTTTGGCTCCAGCTTGCCATGTGACTCTGTCCGAGTTGTCCGGACGAGTACGAGGTCTCCTTCACTGAATTCTCTCGGGACGACTGTGTGGTCGCGCCATGCTTTTGTTTGAGCTTGGTATTTGTTTAGGGCCTATAGGGCGAAGACACAGTCTCCATCGATGAGGTCCTTCGAAGTAGGCTCGTCTACGTCGGGGACGGCTGAAGTGATTGTCCGTGGTGACCCATGTTTTATTTCTTGTGAGGTCATGGCCTCCGACCCATATAGCAGGCGGAAAGGGGTGAACCCAGTCGCCCTGCACTCAGTCGTGTTCAGCGCCCAGACCACTTCAGGTAACAGGTCAGCCCACTTGCCCTTCTTGTTGTCGAGGAGCATCTTCTTGACAGCTGTGAAAATTTTACCGTTGGCGCGCTCCACGACGCCGTTGGATTGTGGGTGGTACACTGAGGCGAAGGCAAGCTTGGTGCCAATGAAGAAGCAGAAATCCCTAAAGTCTTGGCTGTCAAATTGCTTGCCATTGTCAACTGTGAGCTCGGACGGGACTCCGAACCGGCAAACAATGTTTTGCCAGAAGAATTTCTGGGCAGTCTTCGATGTTATCGTGGATACTGCCCTCGCCTCGATCCATTTGGTAAAATACTCGACGGTGACGAAGGTGAACTTGAGGTTCCCTTGGGCCGTGGGTAGGGGCCCGACAATGTCCAGGCCCCAGCGCTGAAGGGGCCACGTGTGGGCGATTAGCTTTGTGAAATGTGAAGGGTGTCCCGAGCGTGGAGAAAACTTCTGTCAGGCTTCGCAGGACCTTGTGACCCGATTTGCAGCGCAGATCATGGCGGGCCAGTAGAAGCCTTAACGGATCACCTTTGTGGCTAGGGCCCTAGGCCCTGCGTGAGAGCCGCAAGTCCCGCTATGGACTTCGCGCAGGATTTGGACGCCTTCGGTCTCGGTGACACATTTAAGCATGGGTTGGCTGACCCCATTCTTGTAAAGCTGGCCTTCGATGAGTGCGAAGTCCTGGCTTTGGTGTCTGAGGCGCTTGGCCTCGTTGATATCGGTTGGATGATAGTACCCCTGCAGGAACAGGGTTATTGGTGCCCGCCAGTCTTCGGTCATGATGAGGTTGACTATGCGGTGGCCCTCGCTGTCATTGGTTATTTAGAGCCCCTCTGGGCTGCGGACGGCTGGTGTGCCGATGACGTGGTAGAATACGTCAGAGGGCAGGGCCTCGCCTCTGGCGGCTGCCTTGGCCAATGCGTCGGCCTCCTCATTATTGGCTCGGTCCATGTGCTGCAAGGTGAAGCCTTTGAATTGCCTCTCGAGACTGCGGATAGCCGCGAGATACTGCATAAGTGCGGGGTCCTTCGCTGCGTAATCTTTCTCGACTTGGCAGTCTGTTCTGATGATGCAGGTAGTGACACCAAGTGCCCTTAGCTTGCGAAGGCCGAGGATGACAGCTTCGTATTCTGCTATATTGTTGGTGCATCTGTCAGACTCCAGAGCAAAGCTGAGGCGTGCTGCTTATCTGTGCTTGACCCCTGCGAGTGAAGTAATGACTACAGCTGCGCCTGCCCCCGCATGGCACCATGCGCCGTCGCAATGGATGGTCCATACCTTCTCTGCGGTCGTGTCTGGCTGCGTTATTGGCCCGGTCCAGTCGACGATGAAGTCTGCCAGGACTTGTGACTTGATGGTTGTCCTGGGCTCGAAGGTGATATGATAGCCGGAAAGCTCGGCTGCCCATTTGGCGATCCGGACAGATGCCTTTGGATTTCTAAACAATTCGCCGAGTCCTCTGTCTGAGGTGACCCGTACCTTGAACGCTTCAAAATAATGGCGCAATTTGCGCGAAACCATAACAACTGTGTAGGCGACTTTTTCCAGTTCCGTCATGTTGCATTTTGATGTCGTGAGTACTTCAGAGACGTAATAAATTGGACATTGCTTGATCGTGCCCTCTCTGTCCTGCTCTTGAACCAGTGCTGCGCTGACCGCGTGCGGCGAAGTTGCAATGTAGAGCAACAGGGGTAGCGAGGGGTTGGGGCTTGTAAGAATCGCCAACTCTGACAGGTGCTACTTTAGTGAAGCGAAGGCTGCTGCTTGCTCTGGTCCCCATGCGAAGTCTTTTGCGCCGCGGAGTGTTTTGAGGAAAGGTAGGCTTCGCTCTATGGACTTGGAGATGAATCTGTTGAGGGCGGCCAATCTGCCTGTCAGTCGTTGGACGTCTCTGGCTGACTGCGGGGGCGTCATGTTGATGATGGCCTGGATTTTGGTCGGGTTGGCTTCGATCCCGTGGTGCGACACCAGGTAACCCAGTATTTTCCCCTAGCGAACGCCGAAGACGCACTTTGCGGGGTTTAGGCAAAGTCGTGCGTCCCGCATGTTCGCGAACGTTTCTGCAAGGTCAGCCAGATGGTCTTCCTTGCTTCTGCTGGCGACGACGATGTCGTCCACATACGTGAATATGTTTCTGCCGACTTGGCTCTCGAGCACCGTTTTGGTGAGTCGAGAGAATGTGAACCCAGCGTTCTTAAGTCCCTCCGGCATTCTGATGAAGCAATACGTACCGAAGGGTGTTATGAAACTAGTGCTGGCCTTGTCTTCTGCCTTCATATATATTTGGTGGTAGCCGGAAAAGCAATCAAGGAGTGACATGACTTCGCACCCGGCCGTACTATCAATGATCTTGTCAATCCGAGGCAGCGGGAAATTGTCCTTGGGGCAGGCCTTATTGAGGCTCGTGAAATCAATGCACATCTGCCACTTGCCGCTCTTCTTCTGCACCATTACTATGTTGGCGAGCCACGTAGGGTAGGCGACTAGCTCGAAAAGTTGGCCTCAAGCAGACGGTGTACCTCGGCCTTGGTGGCTTCTGTCTTCTCATCAGACATCTTGCGCAGCCGCTGTTTCTTCGGCCTCACCGAAGGGTCAATTCCCAAGCTGTGCTCGATGATAGAGTGACTGACTCCGGCCAGGTCGAGGGCAGACCAGGCGAAGACGTCTTTATTTTTGGACAGGCAGCAGAGGAGTCTCTCCTCGTCATGTGAAGTGAGGTCTTCGCTGATGATGACCGTTTGCTTGGGCGTTGCCTGGTCGAGGGGAACAGTCTTGGTCCCATCATTGCTCTGCAGCTGTGCCTTTTCATGCTCTTTGGCGGTTGGGCTGGCAGACTCGGGGACCTCGTGTTGCGCCGTGAGGCAGTGTACGTTCCTTTGCCCTGGAACGAAGTCTCTTTCTATATTGTGCGCGGCCTGCTGGTTGCCGTAGACTATGATCGCGCCTTGCGGACCCAGGATCTTCATGCACAGGTAAAGTCCGTGAATGGCTGCCTCAAACTTGTTGATGGAGCCCCGAACCATTATGGCGTTGTACGGGTACACCATGTCGACGATGTCGAACGTGACTTGTTCACTTCGTGCATTGGGTGCTACACCAAAGGAGAGGGTTAGCTCTATTTTGCCGACAGGAAAGGTGCCCTTGCCGCCGAAGCCATATAGTGGGTTGTCTGAAGGCTTAAGCAAGTTGTGGCTGATGCCCATGCGGTCAAAGGCATGGAGGAAAATGATATCCTCCTGGCTGCCATTGTCGACTAAGACTTTGTGCAGATCCCAGCCTGCCACGCTGCAGTTGATAACCATGGCGTCGATGCGGGGTGCGCTGCGCAGGTCGACGTCTCGGGCATCGAAGGTCAATGGCACATGGGACCACTTTGTCTGCACGAGTGGACCAGTGACGGTGACGTGGTTGATGCTGCGGTAGTGGTCCCTCTTCTGTTGCTTTGTGTCGAAGTCGGTGCTGGACCCCCCAGTGATCATGTGAATAACTCCGCGATACGGCTGATCGGCGAAGTCTTCTTGTTTTGGGGCTTGGGGGTGGTGGATGTTTTGTTGTTGCGGGTGTGGAGGTGGTAGTGGGGGAGGTACAATTTGTACCTCCTGGTGGTGTTGGTATGCGTGGTTAGGTGGATGCTGAGCGGGGCCATGGTTGTATGGTTGAGGGAGTTGTTGATATTTGTGCGCGACAACCCTAGTGTTGTCGTCTGGTTGCGCCCGAGACATCCTGTCTCTGGTGGCCTTTGTCTCTAGGTAGTCCCTTGTAGGGTGCGCAGTCTTCGCTGTGGAACAAGCAGTAAAATCTGCACGGCTGCTGCGCACGTCCCTGGCCCCGACCACGAGTTCCATTTCCACGACCTTGGGGGGTACTCTTGTCAGCGAGGGGCCTCACCAGCGGGGTGCTGGTTGGCGATGTTGTGTACCTGCTGCTGACTGTGACCGTCCCAACCGGAGTCTGCCTGCGAAGGCCTCGTCCACGTATGGCTGGACTGCGGAGGGTCTTTGGGTTTCCTCTGAGACTCGACTTTGCGCTGGTGGAGCTCTTCGGATCTGGCGTATTTTTCGAATAGCTGATACAGCTCCTGGAGGTTCTTGGGCGGATCTCTGATGCAGTGGCTGTAAAGGACGCCAGCCCGAAGGCCACTGATGGCGTAGTGAATGGCGATTTGGTCATCAACCGAAGGCAGTTTTGACTTGAGTGTCAGAAACTTGCGGTAGTACTCCCGCAGAGTTTCTTTTTCCAGCTGCTTGCATAGTGAAAGTTCAGCCAAGGCATCGGTGTCTTGGCGGTACCCTTGGAAGTTGAGCAGGAATTTGTCCCAGAGACTTCTCCAGGAGTCGATGGACAGCGGGGCAACCTGGTGTACCAGGTGAGGGCCGGGCCTTCGAGGGCGATGATGAATGACTTGGCCATCGTGGCGTCGTCCCCTCTGGGTGATGCAACGGCGACTTGATAGCTCATGATATACTGTGCTGGGTCAGTGCTGCCATTGTACTTGGGGTAGGTTCCTGCCCTGAAGTTGGCGGGGCATGGTGACACTTGCAGGTGTGGCGCCAGGGGACTCCGCTCGTCAAGGTAGTTGACACCTTGGAATGCTGTGGCGTGCGAGATGGCATGTCCGCGCTGAGGAATGAACAGGACTTCGATTTGCACACGCTGTTAGAGGGGTGGGCCTTGTTGCAGACCAAGTTGGCCTTCGCGCTGCATGAGCGCGATCTCTTGCTCAAGCTCCTGAGCCCTCTGCTCTTCGTCGTGTATCATCTGGCGCACCTTAGCTTGCGCAGACACACGTTGGCGCTTGGCCTCGAGGATCTCTTTTTGCTTCTGGAGGTTGCGGTTCTTGATGCGCAAGGCCTGCAGCTGTAGCTGTTCCTCTGCTGAAACGCTGATGACTTCACCATCCTCGGTGGCGTCCGCACCCTCCGGTGGAGCGAAGCCTGGGGGAGGTTGTGGTTGTCCTCCGGAGCTGCAGGTGCGGAGACTGCCTTCGGGTGTGGGTTGTTCATTGCGCTGCCTCTTGCTGAGTGCGTCCTCTTCGCAGGCTTCTTGGTGGGTGGTTTCGACAAGGGCCTTGCCCTTTTTCTCGGCCAGCAATGCTGCCTTCGCAGCTTCATCAACGGATGGGGCTGCCTTCGAGCTAGCTCTCTTGGGTGCCATCGCGGGTGGTTTTTTCGTAGCACGAATGGTGGGCACCAAATGTTGGAACTTGCTCTCCCGAGCAAGATGATCCAACGAGGGAGTGAAAGTAATGCAAACAAGGTTTTAGCTCAAGAAGGCGATTGCTCTGTTAATCTAGCCTCTCAAGGGCACTGTGCGGGGGTATTTATAGGTGCCTTAGTACCCAGCGTCATGGATTAAGGACGCATGTGCCCTCAGGCACCTAGGTCATCCCTAGAATATTCCCATAAAGCAGGGTTACAGACTGTCATTATAGAAAAGCCTTTAAAAATCGGGCCTGTAATGCGCTCAGCCGCGCGGGGCCTGTTACAATGGGCCAAATTTCACGTGGGCCTTCGTGTTAGACGAGGATGCGAGACGGAGCGACCTCATCGTAGGCCTTCGTCTTGCCGCGTAGTGGACGAAGGGTGGAACTCACCGGTCGTTTCGCCTCCATTGGTGCAGCGAGATTGGCGAAGGCATCGAGCGAAGGGTAGCGTCTTCGCCTTCACCCCAACAATAACACCAGATCTTCAGAGGTAGGGGAACAAATCTCCAGAGCTCTGGCAGCTACATGCATTACTACTTGATGATGAGTCATCCAGTCGGCTCCTAGAATGATGTCCATACCCTCTAATCCCAGAATTAGGAGTGTGGTTTTGAAGATTTTACTTCCCATGGAGATAGGCACACTTCGGATTAATTGGTTGGTTGCAATTTTACCCCCAGGTGTGGCTATCATGAATGACCCTTTTGTATGACAGAAGGGCAGTTGGCATTTAGCACTGAACTTCTGGCTAATGAAACTATGAGCTGCACCAGAATCAAACAGAATTAAAGCAGGTTGATTAAAAACTGAAAAGGTACCAGTCATGATGGGGGCTCCCTCAGGTAACTCCTCTAGAGCAGTGAAGTTGAGCTTCCCTTTTCTGACTTGCACCTTCTGCTTTCTTCCCTTGTCTTGATTTGGTGCTGACATCTGCCTCTGCTGATTTCTTGGGCAATTCTTGGCATAGTGGCCCACATTGCCAAAGTGAAGCACTTGTTCCCATTGCCCTGGCAGAACTGCTGTTGCTGCGGAGGCTGATTGTTCCTTGGGGCGGGAGCTGGAAAGCAGTTGGGTGCCGGCTACTGCTACTGCTGAGGTGGCCTGATCACCCATCTGCCTGCCTGCTGCTGAAATCCCCTGCTCTGATTGTGAGAAACAATCCTGAACCTCTGGGCCAGAGCGGATGGTGCTGCCATTGGTGCCTTCCTCTTCTTCTCTGCCAGGTGAGCTACAATACAATCCTCCTGGGAGATGGCCAGGTTGTCCAACTCATTGAAGCTATCAGCCCGAACAGTGTTGAGACATTCTCGCAGTTTGGGGTTGAGACCCCTGCGGAAGAGGTCTCTTTTCTTCTCGTCAGAATCAGCATGATATCCTGCATACTAGCACAGGTCATTGAAGGCCTGAGTGTACTGCAATACCATGCGGGTTCCTTGATTGAGTGCCAGAAATTCATTAAACTTGCGATCAAGAATTCCAGCTGGGATATGGTGCCCTCTGAAAGCAGTCTTGAATTCCTCCCAAGACACTTCACGATCAGCGGGTAGCATGGCACAGAAGTGGTCCCACCAAGTCCGAGTAGGGCCACGAAGCTGCTGCGCGGCGAAGCGGGTCTTGGTACCATCAGGGTAGTCTCCCGTGAGGAGGGGAAACTTGGACTCAACGACGCGAAGCCACACGTCGGCATCCAACGGATCCTCTGCCTTGGTGAACAGGGGTGGCTGCGTACTCAGGAATTCCTGGTAGGTTGCCGCTGCCGGAGGTCGCTGCTGCTGGCCTCCACCATGCTGCTAGGGGTGGGGCTGGCGCTGCAAGAGCTGTCGCAGAATCTCATTCTGCTGGGCCATAAGCTCCTGCATTGTGGGAGCTGGAGGAGTTGGCGGGGGAACCTGCTCATTATGCCCGCGACGTTGCCTAGCTGCCATCTGAAAACAGAGATTGTCGCCAGTGTTATCTCAATTCACCAGTTCGAACGACATGCTATTATCTCATATGGAAGAAAATTGCCATAATCATAACATTAAGTTTGAAATGAAGATAACATGGTTACAAGCATCCCACAAATTTCAAAAGTTCTCAAGGATTACATCAATTAGGGGAAAGTATCCTTAAGCCTAGTCCAAAATCTGTCATTAACTAAGCTCGCGTTGGTTTCTATCCACCTAAAACGTCAAAGCGACTGATCAACCCTGAGCGGTGGATGCGACACTGGATGCGGGCGAAGGGGGCATCGTGGAGGTAGTCCCCTTGGCACTAGGGGCTGGTCCTAACTCCTTGGGAGCCTCTTCTCCCTCGCATCTGGTTTCATTGGCCTCCATCTCTAGGTGGTGCATGTCCAAGTGGTCATTGGCTTCTTCGAGTTCCCTCTGCACATCATGGAGCTGGTTCTCCAAGACATCAATAGTGTTGTCTCAGATCTCCACCTGCTGCTCCAAGGTGGTAATGCGCTGGCTTAGCCTTTCCACCTGCAGATCCTTCTCCACCAACTCGAAGGACAAGTCGACCACAAAATCTTCTCGACTGTCGAGGGTGAGCTTGGTGGTTTGAGCGATGTTAGCAAGATGTGCCATAGCGTCGCTCTGCAGGGCCTGGAGGTGGTACAGCGCACTCATGCACTGAACAGTGACCCTCCCAACCAAGTCAGGATACATTGCCCACACATCTTTCACATGTCTCACATGGTTACACCACATTGGGTCATCCTTCTTCTCAGCAGGGAAGAGTCCCAAGGGGTGCATCACCATCTCCAAGGGATGGTAGCCATCGAACGTCGTCAGAGTCTTCATGGCTGCCGCTTCAGTGGTGTCGTCCATCCTGAATCCAATCGTCTCGGAGTCAAGAGAACGTTATCCCGGCTGAAGGGGATGAGCCTCCAAAGTCAGCCAGACTCGGCAACGTGGTACCCGATGCTCCTCGTACAACTGCACCGTGTACAAAGGGGGCGTAGGGTAACCGGTGGAGTTAAGCACTTCCCACAAGATGGAAGGAAAGCCATCGTGAGAGAGGAAGTCAGAGCTGAAACGAGTGTCTCCTCCACTGGCGGGGGTGGGTGAATTCATCTGCGGAAGGGTATCAGATGTAAAGATTATGGTGGAAGGAAGAAAATAAAAGAGCATGGATGGTTCGAAAAGAAGCGGGTTAGCTTGATTTTTACTTCCTTAATTCTTAATCCTTCACATTTTTATAATGCATGCATGCTGAAAATAACGGCTCCTCTCCGGAATAAAGGGTGCTCCTAGGGCATCCTTTAAAAGCTAAGGACTGGCCTACAGGGCCTACTTACTTAGCCACCTATTCCCCCCACTATTCCTAAGGCCTTTCGTCCAAGGTCTAGTGGTCTAATCCTGACGATTCTCATCAGTTTCTAAGCAAGTTTTAGATTTTGGAATTGGTATTCATGGTTTATTGTCCTTCTCTGTGGTGGTATTTGCTCCGATACCAGCTGTGGCAGAACCGCCCGAATTATTCCAGCTTAAGTGCCTAAGTCACGCCTCAGGGGCCGTAACACACTTAAATCAGAATAACCCGTCAGTCCCTCAGATCTAGTCTAACGAAGCCACTTAACCAGGATCAAATACCACAATCTCACACGAATGTGAGTCACAGAGGAAATACAATAAAGTAGGAAGACCTCAAATTAAAGTACTAAATTATTATATAGATCAGAGTTTTTCAAGTAGCGGATAAAAGTGCACAAAATAAAATGCAGCGGATAATCGATATCGTCAGTAGAGAGGAATCGGGCAAGGCCTAGCCCACTACTCCTCTTGCTCCCCTCCTGCTGGAGCAGCATCCCACTCGACCGTCCAACCCGGTGGCAGGGTTGTAGGTCAAGTCACACCATCAACCATATCCTGGAGCATACCTGCAAAAATTATGCCACAAGCAAGGCTGGGCATACTAATACTCAGCTAGACTTACCCGGTGTGAGGAATCTACTCCTCTACCTCTAGACCATGCAGCTGTTTGGCTGAGGGGTTTGGTTTGCCAAAAGCACTAGCTGTTTCTAAAATCAATTCTTAGCTTTTCAAATTCTAGTATCATTATCTTAGCTAAGTTTTCTCCTTCTAAGCATACATGGTAACAAGCATTTAGTTCAATCAACAAATTGTCACATGTAACCTCATTTCACTTCTTACTCAATGTAGTACAAGGGGTCAAGCAGTCTCATTAGCTGCGAGAAGCAGACGATTCGAATCGAGTCTTTATGCTTGCAAGGTAAACCTAAACACACGACATGTCAGGGTACTCCGACCCCACACATGTCAACCGTCCCCATCGATTCACCGTTCGCGGCCAGGGCTCACCGCCTTGGCATACAATGCCCCACTAACCCCGGCTGCCGCCGTGCAGTGACCGCACTTGTATCCACCATAGCTAGCATGGGAGACCTAGTCTCAGGATGAGTGAGGGGAAAAGTCCGCGCCCGGCTTTACTGAGGTACTAGGTTTATCGGTTACCATATTTCCCGACATATGTTTAGTACGTTCAAACGCTTGACTCAGGTATCCACACATTGATCCTTAATTCCTTTTCCCGTCTCATGGACAAGGCATCCTCCCTGGATCCAAGTCCATAGACCATCATAGATCCCATTATCAAGATGAATACAATCAATTCCTGACCTCACGCGAGTGCTAGAAAAATCACTCGACTTCTATAGCTAGCATGGGAGACCTAGCTTCTTCTTTGTGCAAGAGCAATCATTCTGTTGTTTGACATCTTTTTGCTTAAGGGAAAGGTGGTAGGAATTATTTGGATTAAATGGCCTTTTTCATGAAGTCTTGGCAATGGGTATTATTTTGCAACCTTTAATTGGGTTTTGCATTTTTCCCTGGTGGCTTATCTCATCATTGATCTAGTAAAATTTTAGTTGCCCATTATTGCATTATTTTTGGGTTGCTCATAATTTATTTGAAATAGGAGCCAATATCAAGTTTTATTTGTTTACCCTACATAAAATGATGGGCTAGGGTGGTTATCATTTTTGTAGTGAAGTTCTAGTGGTTACAAGTCCACTGGATTTTTATTAACAATTTTGGATTTGTTTTTATAATTCCAATAATTCTTTTCTAGTCGGAATGATGCTAAGTAAAGCATTTCACCTTGGTTTCATTCTGGACTAGGGGTGTCTTTATTTTTCCTAAGTTTTCTGTTACTTAAGTAGATTAGGAAAAATAATTGCATTCACTATTCATTATCTTCTAATGTCTTTCTGATTTTCCTGAGTTTTGGGCAAAAATGGCTTTTATTGGGTAACTATACTTAAACTTCCAATACTGGGGTGCCACGTATTTTTAAATAGTGCTTAATTGGGGTTTGAACATCTACAAATTTTCTTAGGTTCAGCACAGAAGCATAACTATTTTTCTTTAATTAATCAAGGTTTGGTTGGTTTCTATATTTAATTCCAAACTCTAAAATTTAGAACAGAAAGCATGGGGTTCAATATTTTTAATTGATAGTCCATAATATTTAGAATCCAGTAAAATTGGTTTGACAAATTTTGGTTAAATATTTCTCAAGTTATGAATTTCCTAAGTCCTTTGCTGAATAATAAAAGATTAAATAGAAATGGTTTAATGAAAAGCAGTTTTGCGTTGGGGTCCCTGGCAAAAGTTCTTAAAGGAATTACAGACAGGTCCCCGGGGCACTATTCATTTGAGTCTACGGCTCTGCAGAAAACCCCCTAAGGTTTCTGGAAATCGAACCTGTGGTCCCTCCCTAATGGAACAGTGGCCGCAGAGAAAGAAAGAGGCGGAGGGGCTTACCGGCGGCGAGGTTGCTCCGGTGAGGTGGTCGAGGACGTAGGGGAGGTCTTGAGGATCACAGCGATGTGCGGGTCACCGTCGGGGATGGTCGGAGTCAACCGGTCCACGTGCACAGGCGGAGATGCTCGTCGGCGGCGAGGAATCCGGCCTACTCATGGTGCGATAGGTCGATTGAACGGGTCAGAGAGCTTCACGGGATGCTAGGGAAGACGTGGGTGCAAGGAATTGGAAAAAGACTTACTGGTTAGCTCGCTCCACGCGCGGCGGTGGAAGACCGAAGTCCGGCGAGGGTGAAACCGTCTCTTCGGTGAGGCAATGCCTCGGCTCAAGCTTGGAGAAGCTTCACGGCTTCACTGGGAAGCGATCCAGGGGCTAGGGCGAGGCTGGGGTTCAACAGAAAAGGCCGGCCACGATGGCCGTGCTTGGGCAGAGATGGCGGGCGGCGGTGCTCGCTTTTCATGGCGAGCTCCGGTGATCTCTGGCTCTAGCGGGGCTCGGGGTGTGCAAGTGCCCACGGCTAAGGCCTCTGGAGGCATTTATAGGCGAGGGCACAACATAGGCACACAGGGCAGGGCGACCACGCACGAGGCGCGCGCTGCCGCGGCCAGTCCGCGCTCGGCCGGTCAGGCAAGCGATCGAACACGTGGCTTTTTGCTTCTGCTTGAGTTCAAGCGCTCATAGGTTGAAGATCTTCGCGAATTTGGGCATGATCACTACGCAAGATTTGCTCCCCCGATAGAGCTTTGTCGTTTGTGTGTGGAAGTCAAGCGGTTTGGGGCAGTGTACAAAGAGTTGTCGTGTCACAAATGTGGTAGTGTCACAAGGTTGAGTCTCGAGGTAAAACCATGCCAAGGGTGTGTCAAACGGTGGAGAGAGGTTTCCAAACTTTGCCACGGCGTGTTCAAGGGAATTTGGCACAACTTTGATATTTGGACTTGTCTAATTTGAGTTTTGCAAAATAGAGAACGCGATTGATCTTTGGAAAGGGGCTGGAATTCAGATTTCTGAATTTCCCCCCAAGTGCATTAGTTTAGGGGCTGTTTTGGGGATTTCAAAAAGTTCAAATAGCAAAACTTACTTATTATGCTTTGTTAGTTAATTGGTGAACTAAAACTTTGTAATTTGGTTTTCTCCAAAATTTGTATTTTTCTCCCAAGATTTTCTCCCAATTACCCTTTATGCTTAATTGGTTCACTTAGGATTAATTAGGTTTGAGAGTTTTCTTTCCTTAGGATTCATGACAAGATTAAGGAGAGTTTGAGAAGACTCAACATAAATCTTTGTTCTCATTTTTGATGTTTATTTCTTCATTGATATTGCATGTGATAATAGGTTGGGGTTTAGGGTTTAGGGTGTAAGGAAGAAACCCTAAGTGACACTGGGGTGTCACACCAGTATGCCGCGCGGATCACTGGATCCAGATCCAATGGCCAACACGTGACCACGCCACCAATCAGATCAGGGCCCCCGGATCCGCGACCGACAGTCCATAGTGAAGCATCGAACCAGTATGCACAGATTTAATCCCGCACGCCCATTTCGATCGGACGGACCATATCAAATCTGAACCTATTCTAATCCTAGCCGCTGGCTAGAGAATCAACGGCAACCAGGCCATCATTTCTCAGATCCAATCCCAGTCGTCGGCTGGGGATCCCATGGCCACAACCTCATCTCCCTCTCTTGCTAGCGAATCTGGTGGCGCCGCCCACCACCCGCGACAGCGGAACTCCGGCGACCCGCCATCACTAGGTGCTAACGCCCCATAGGCTACACAGATTGGTGCCAAGCATAGCGAACGCCAATTCAAATGCAATAGGGGAAACCTTACCGACTATTAAGCCCCCGAGGATGGCTGCCCACGCGATACGGCGGGTTCACGGCAAAACTCCATCATCGGCGATGAATTCCCGATCACTCTCTGATCCTATGTGCTATCGATCTCCACCAATGGATTTGTAATGGTCCAACGATTCCACAGAGCTACCAATCGAAGCTCCCGTGATGCCCTTTCGCGAGGATGTGGTCGGCGGCGGTCGGGGTCCCAAATTTGCGCGAGCTCACAGTTCGTTGCGCACACCTGAGCTGATAATGGCTAGGGGGTGCGGGGCTCGGTATTTATGCACCAGGCTGAGAGGTTCGCAGAGTCTGTTAGCGGAACTCCGCTCGATCTCAACAACCCCGAGCAACGGCCGCGGCGATTAGAGGAAGAAGAGGATAGTGCTGACAGCGTGGGGCCCGACGTCAGCGACCAAGCCTACACAGGTGCGCGCGCGATACTGGCTGGTGGATGGGGTCGGCCTGACAATGGAAGAAGGTTGCTAGCACGCGTGGTAAAATGGCTAACGGTGCGCGCGTTAGTGGGCCGAGGAAGGGTAATTTGGCCCACCAGACGTTTTCATGTTTTCTTTTCTCTTTTTTGGATTTTTCTTTCCTATTTCAAATTCAAGGGTTCAAACTGAATTTGAATCCATGTTTTGAACTTCAACTTTTCAAGGGTCAAATATTCTTTAATGTGAATATAACTTTAGTGTTTAAACATATTATGATTCATTCTTTTCCCTTTTATTTATTTATGGGAGGAATAAAAGTGTTTCATGAACTTTTGCTTTCCCGTTTTTTTCTCTTGACTTTCTAATTTCTATTTTAACTTCAAATCAATTTCAAGTTTGAATTCCAAACTTTTACCTTTAGATGCACAAATAAAACACCAGCATGATTGCAAGACTATATATATATGATATATATATATATATATATATATATATATATATATATATATATATATATATATATATATATATATATATATATATATATTTATATATATATATATCGTTAGTGTATGTTATTTCCCTTTGTTTTCCCTCCATTTACCTCTATTTCATTTTAAGCTTGTTTCACAAATTTGGATACAAATGTAATAATACAAGAATGAGATGAATATTTCTGTATTTATTTATTTGTTGGTTGACCCTTATAATTCCTATTAATTGAATATGCACAAAGAGAGAAAACCTAATAAATCTCTAAAGGTTCCACAATTACAAAACGATTTATATCAATATTTGCATTTATATATTTTTTATTACACCAATTTTAGGGCTTTACAACAATTTATAGGAAGCTCCAGTGCAGGGATCCCTCGCTTGACCGCCATCATAGCAAAATCATCCCAAGGACCTCCCTACACTGACCACTCCCCTATTGCCCTTGCCCCTATCGGGTAAGGTAGTTATCCACTATCTTTCCTAGTTAATTAGCCAAGGGCGTCCCATACCACCCTTGTGGTAGCACTGTTTTCCCAGGTGGTTCTCCATGTTCCCATTTATATAATGATCTTATCTTGAACAGTAAATAATAAACTGATAATAAAAAGTGTAATCATGAGTGATGTATATCTCTATACCCAAAACCACATAAAGCAATAACATATACTACTCAAAAATATTCAGCGGTAAAACAAGGTATAAAGATAGCCAAAACTGGGTAACCTATTGGATCCCATCAAAATTCACCTATGCAGATCATTATGATTAATAAGAACATGACTGGGTAAAAAGGAAGTGATCAAGGGCACAACTTGCCTTCAACGAGCTCCTGCTCAGTAGTCTCCACCTGCTGAACCCCTGGATCCTCTGTGGCTTGCTCGTCTACTCACATCAATACAAACATACATAGTATAGCAAAAATTAACATCACATCAAACAATAGAACAGAATGCATGATAATATTCTACACTACGTAACGAGATCATAGGAACAAGAATCACTAAATTTGGAGTTATATTTATTTAGTTATGAATTTCTAAAGTTATTATGTACTTGGAATAACATAACTCATGTAAATAATTTGTGTTCAAGTTTCATGGCTAAACAAATTTAGTAAGTGATAAACAATATTAAAACAAAATTAATGCCACTAGAATGGGTCAATTTGGAGTTAAAATGAATTTTATATGAATTATACAAGTTCTAATGATTATTTTTATATAAAATTCAATTCCTATTATTATTTATTAAATCCCTCGGGTCTCTGGACTGCGCGTCAAATACCAAAGAGTGCAGGGGCTCACTTATAAAAACTCTCTAGACTCAGTTTTCCTTCAGTATGGATTGCGGGTTGTTTATTAATAAGCTCAGGGGTTCTGTTGTAAAGCTGCCAGCCGAAGGGTTATGTGTGTGCGTCGCCCACACGATCAGGATTCAGTGACCCAGATTAGATCTGGCCCCTTAATGAATTAGTAAGCGTATAGAATCGTCGATCGAGCAATCGACGGTCACGATCTGATGCGCGAAAGGGTATACACAAGTCCAATCTCAAACGTTGGCCGGGGATCCAACGGTGTCCAAGCGCCACTCCAAACCCCTCAGGTTCAACAACACGGTGAACCATGGCGGCGCATTCTACCGGCGCTCGGCAACTTGACTCTCGGTGTCCGACGTCGACCGTATACCAGAGGCAAAGAATGGGTGAACCACCTAGAATTTGATAGAGACCACCCATCAATGGATTACTGCCCGTAGAATACTCATGTATGGCCGGAGGCGGGTCCGCGGCGGAGGTACTGCTTTGGCGAGCAATCGCCAGAGGTACGATGCATTTCCCAGAACAAAACCAAGTGCAAACGAAGGAGAAGGTGTATGCGCATACCCGCGAGAAGAATTTTGGCAAGCGGAGCAACAGAGATGGCCTTCCAGCTCCAACCGGTGGCACGGATCGAGCCTCCCACAAAGCCTTCACCCCTCCCTTCGATGGTAGCTACCCCAGGCGGTCGAGTAGGGGACGTGGCTGACGAGATACCAGAGTTTTTATACTTAGGTCACGGCAGCCAGACTCGGGACCCCACGGCCGAGATACATGCAACCTCCTGGTTTGACCACGGCGGATGCGGGGATCTGATGACAGAGATGACCCTGATAGCGCGGCCCCGCACGACGGTCATGGCGCAGGAGAAACGCGGGCCTGCAACGCAGGCCCCACATATCAGTGAACGGGAATAGTTACGTGGGCGCGGTGAGATGGCTGACCGATGGACCCCTTTTGTCGGCGTGGATGGCAGTGTCGGGTGGAGTATATGGGCCGGCCAGGCTATATTCGGCCCATGAGGCGACTTTTCTTTTCTTTTTCTTTTATGTTTTCCTTTTCTTTTTATTTTTTAGATTTCCAATTTGAACTTCAAATATGAATGTGAATTTTGTAAACAAACTAAAGGTAGACTTTAATCATACCAATATGGTTGGGTTTATATTTTTTATAAATTTTGTTTTCTATTTTATAATATTTTTCTCTTTATTTTCTATTTTCAAATCCAAATTTCAATTTAGGGTTTAATCCAAACTTCCAATCATTATTATTATATTATTATTATCATAATTATTATTATTTAATGCACAAACATACAAACTCCAACATGATGCATGTTTTATTGGAGGATTATCCACTTGAAATATGTTTCCTAGTAATTCTCATGAATGACAGGTACAATACACATAAAGATTTATTCTTTTCTTTTATATTCCAAAGTTGGGTATTACAAGTCCTACCCCCCTTATAAAGAATCTCGTCTTCGAGATTTAGGTAGAATTAGGAAAGAGGTGGGGAAAATCTACTCGTAACTCTTCTTCTCTTTCCCAAGTAGCTTCATCTTCTCCATGGTGACTTCATTGCACTTTGCACATTTTGATCACTTTACTCCTTGTGACACGAGTTAGTGTATTAAGAATCTTGATAGGATACTCAGCATAAGTCAGATCATCTTGAACACTAAGATCCTCCATTAGTAGCTGCTCTTCAGGTACCCTGAGACACTTCTTCATTTGAGATACATGGAAGAAATCATGTACATCCGCAAGATGATCGGGTAGTTCTAGTTGATAGGCAGCTTCTCCCACTCGCTTTAGCATTAAGAAGGGTCCAATAAAGCGATGGGATAGCTTTCCTTTTACTTTAAATCTTCGCATACCCCGGATCGGTGACACCTTCAGATACATGTGATCAACCTCCTTAAACTCTAATAGTCTTCTCCAGGTATCCGCATAACTTTTCTGCCTTGACTGCACAGTTCTCAAATTCTCCCTTATCATTCGCACTTGTTCTTCTACCTCTTGTATAATTTCAGGCCCAAAGAACTGCCTTTCACCAGTTTGATCCCAATACAGTGGGGTCCTGCATTTTCTGCCATATAGAGCCTCAAACGGTGACATCTTCAAACTGGCCTAGTAGCTATTATTGTATGAGAACTCCGTATATAGTAAGCTCTTATCCCAACTGCCAACATGTTTAAGAGCACAAGCTCTCAACATATCCTCCAGTACCTGGTTGGTCCTCTCGGTCTGCCCATCAGTTTGAGGATGGTAGGCCAAACTGAAATTCAACTGTGTGTCCAAGCACTCGTGCAACTTCTTCCAGAACCGAGAAGTAAACTGTGATCCTCGGTCTAACATGATCTTCTAAGGCACCCCATGTAGACAAACTATCCGATTCATATACAAGTCTGCTAGCTTGGATCCCATGTAATTAGTCCTCATAGGTATGAAGTGAGCCACTTTTATCAGTCTGTCCACAATCACCCAAATGGAGTCGCGCCTGGGAATAATATTTAGTTCGCTTTATTTTATCATTTATTTTGTAAGACTTCCGCTATGTAATAAGTACATTTATGATATTTATGACATTTATCTCTATGCACTCTGTTATTATATGTGTAGTTCTCCCTTGGCGCACATATGAGACGCACCCGGCTTTATCCCTTAAATCCGGGTGTGACAATATTTATGCAATTCGGTACACTATGTAAAAATCTGTTACCTGCTGCGTGCACACAAAATTTAGATGACAAAAATGTACGATGAAAGGAAATAGATTGGCATGCATGGAAACAAAAAATCATATTTAATGCTTTATTTCCTCTATAAATATAGGATCGCTTCAACAGTCATGCAACTAGACTCGTTAGAACCAGTTTATGATATATACTTATACAAATTATGTTACAGGGTGTAGATATTTATACAATGGTGTACACTGAGCATGTGGTTTACTGATGGACGCATCTTCAGGTTCGAGGGTAAAAATCTTACGTTTTGAGCATAAAACTAATCAGTTATAAGCGTAAATACCGAACCAATGTGAAATGTTGATATCTCTGGTGGGTTGTATTCACGATCCTATTTTTATGGCAGCTCCAAAAAATATGGGAGTCAAATCCATGGGGTTTCTATTTTTATGCGGATCCAAAAATTATGGCAGATTTTTGGAGTTTCCATTGCATGCGCGAAAATTTTAGATGATATTTTCGTTTCCACTGCACGCATGCAAAAAAATAGGATGATATGGTTCACGTAGAGCATAAATTCATATACAAAGTCACATAAATACATACACTATATAGCATAATTGATAAAAAAACCTAATATCGGTTCAACTAACAGCCCCCACGGGAATTGGGGACAGTTTTATGGCAAGATAAAATCGTATTCATCGTCGTAGAAATCATCACTGGCATGCATAAATAGTGTAAGTAGCAGGCATAAAACATAATCATCGATTACATAAACATGGATCGGATAGTTCGTCGCCAGAGGACGATCCCGAGGCCACTAGATCAAAGGACGCCGCCAAAGCCACCGGATAGGAGGAGTTGGTCGTCGAAGGACGCCAGAGCCACCCATGCCTCGTGTGGCCTCCATAGCCAGAGACGACCGCGCCTCGCGCGACCGCTAGAGCGACCCGCGTCCCTCGTGGCCACCGCTGTCGACGCCTACCGCGCCTCGCACAACCGTCGTTGCCACCAGGCCTAGGGTGCGCCGCCTTCGCCCATCCGCTTCGTGAGCGCCGTGACTACTTGCCCGACCGCCTCGGGAGCATCGTCGTCGCTCGTTCCTGGTGGAGCGCTACCGTCAGTGCCGGCCTTGGGGCGGCACCGCCGCTGGCGCCCAGGATCACTGCCGCTCACACGCCCGAGGGAACCGCCGCCGTCACTAAAACCTAATCCCTGACGATGTGGGGGTGTTTTTATAGCAGCCCGGACATGGTCTGGCTCGACCGAATTGCACCATCTGATCTAGGCCCCTCTAGTTATTGGAAGCTCAGGTCTCATAATATATATATATATATATTATATATATATATATATATATATATATTATATATATATATATATATAAGAAAAAAAAGTCTTGTTCATGCCTCCCGTCACCAGCAAGGTCGGATGGCTTCTAACTTCCACCCCCGAAGACGAAAATTTTATTAGGCTATAGCGTGAAATTGATGATGGCACAGCGAGATAGATTTGTGGCTTGCTGTTGGTTTATGAAAATTGGAATCTATTAATAGGCAGATTAGAGTACAATTGCGCGGAGACACAAATGTACTCCACATATAAACATTATGATGATGGCGACAACAGAAGATTCACAAGAAAAAAACAATCCTGATGGTGATGCAGTTGATCGATGCAAAGTTATTGTAGTTCACTGGATCCGGCCGTGGAGCTCGATAGAGACCATGGAATTGTAGCTGTGGCTGACTAGATCGGTGGATGCAGACTGTTCATTACTTACTGGGGTATGCCGTTGATGTTGGAATCGGACCGCCGACACATGGTGTGTCCGTCGGGGCCGCCCGTACACACGGCGCGTCCACCCAGGCTGTCGGACTGCGACATACGCGCCCGCACGTATAGCAGCGGGCTTTAGGTCTCTTGGGACAACACTACCCCAAAAAGCTAGCCTATTAGGGGTTGCACACTCAACCATATAAACCATGCTTTTTCACTCTCACCACACAATGTGGGACTATTCCCAACAATCTTCCCCTCACACGTTGTGAGCCGAGATTTGTCTGATAATGCACTGAGCCAACATGGCTTTGATACTAGTTGTTGGAACTGGACCGCCGACACATGGCATGTCCGTCGGGGCCGCCCGCACACACGGCGCGCCCACCTAGGCTGTCGGGCCATGACACACACGCCCGCACGTATAGCAGCGGGCTTTAGGTCTCTTGGGCCAACACTCCCCACAAAAAGCTAACCTATTAGGGGTTGCACCCTCAACCATATAAACCATGGTTTTTCATCCTCACCACACAATGTGGGACTATTCCCAACAAAGAGTCAATATAATTTTTTTAATAATAAGTTAATATGTCGACAACCAGACACTTACCTGATTTATCTGATTTCGATGGGAATGAGTTATGCTCCTGTTCCTCAATCATTGAGTGACAAGTCTTCAGCACCAGACTGATAGATGGTGTTGCCTATGAGCTCATCTCGCGTTAAATAATAAGCAATATTGTATGCACCAACACCACAAGACGAAGAGTCGGAGCAGGATAACGCCAAATCTAGCTGCAATGCATACTTGGGCCAGCGATTTGTTGGGCCAATAACCAGGTCGTGGAGGGATGGAGAGGCGTGGGAGGTGGTGGCCATTGGATTTGCAGTGGACATGGTGCTGATAGCGTGACTATATAGGCCCTATTTGGATACGCTTCTCCCACCATACTTAAAATCTAGGAAATGCAAAGATTCCCGCGATTTAGTTCCACAGTTGAACTGACGATTCTGTGAGAAACGAAAATAATTTATATGTTAGGCGGAATTATTGTTTATATTAATTCATAAATAGATAATGAGTGTAACCAAACAGGACGCTGACTGCATACTTTGTTCTAGATATCAATAGTTCAGAAACAAACAGTAACATACTAAATAGCATAAGAAATGACAGATGTAGTCATTCATGGGGGAAGAAATCTGTTGACTGCCTTAATTAGGCAGAATACATCTTAAATTATGAACTCTCCCAATGATCCTTGTGCCTCAATAACTTAAATTACAAAGATGATTGTGGAGCAGGAAGCAAGCAATTGAGGAGGCCTCGACCGCTTTAGATCCTCTTCCTGAGGCATGTGGCCGGTGTCCTCGAGCACCTCCAACCTAGCATTTGCTCCAAGTTCCCTGCATTTGCATTTTACCTTCTGTAATTTTTAACTGGCACGCGTGAAACCATGTTGTACATGTGAGAGTGACATGCACCGACCTTGCCACTTTAAATGCCTTCTCAACATGGAATATCTGATCATGCTCTCCCCATAACACAAGAGCTTGTTGAACGATGGACAAATGTTGGGTAAAGAAATTAAGAATATCAGACAGATATGACAATATGGCATAACAATGTGTTGTTGTAGATATGTATGTAGCAAGTCAGACCTGGGGGAGAGGTGTAAGCTGGAATTTGTCTTTGTTACCGAGCGTTGTCCCCTTGATTAGCTTCTTCTCTTCTACTTTGTCACTGTACAGATACTATGGTAGAGTATTGGTGTTAATTCCTAGTTTACAGATATGTCGACCATGCCATCAAGAAATGAAGTAGCTAAAAAAGACAGTCCTCTTTCTCCACAACAGATATACCTTGTGTAGTTTTCGTGTCTGTTAAAACAGATATCCCGGTAAGATCAAAGTTGTGTCACATAGTTTCCAATAGGAAGCTTTGCACAGTAAATTCCCCTACTCAGTAGACTTCTTCAGTGTTATGCCTTTCAGCCCTTCCATCTGTTTTGATTCACCAGGCCACAATGATGTATATTTTTGACATGATAATATATAACATCAGGAGCAAAACTTACTCATTTGGGTTGGATTCAAAGCGATGATTAGTTGATAAAAAGTAGATTGAGCCATCGGCAGATTCTAGTATGCAACGTGAATCACTAACAGATGCTACACTCACAACCCACTCGTCTATTATCACAAATGTCACAGTTGTACCAGAAGTTTTAGCTGAAACTGTGAAGAAAATATCTCAGAAATATTTGAAATAAGAAAATGCAATTAAGAAAGGAAACTTTGTACTATAAACGAAGCTCTCATTTCTTCTGCTCCCACAGGAAAATAGAAACTGACAAATGCTACACTTGTGCACTGCATTGGATTTAAGAAGAAAGAAAGAAAATGTGTGTCTGCCTAAACAATATATGCCTATTTAAGGATGAAGTAATGTGAATCTACACTGAGTTCAGCCAACCATCCATCCAGTCAAATAGTAGCAGATAATACATTATTGTAATCAAAAAAGAATTCAAGAGTAGGGTTCTATTGAAAATCCTGTATGTTTCATTAACGTAATGAGTTCATTTGGAGATCATTGAATAGAAATGGCAAATGCAGTGCTCAGTGTCCAGGCCTACTCGTGTCAGGTACAAAGTCAGTTCAGAAATATCAGAATTGGTCTGTTGTCGATGCATTATTTGGCAGGGTGCTTAATACAACTATACAAACATCTTCAAGAAGTGTGTTGCCTATGTTAAATCCTGTTGCTGATCGATACACGGTAAGCATCAGCATCAGATAAGCATAGAGAACCTCAACTCAAGATTATCCTGCGTCGGGATCTAGCATAGCATATACCTTGAGAGAGAGGACGGTGCCATGGGACGTGAAGAGCTCGAGCAGGTCCTAGACGTCGAAAACATTTTTTAATATAAGTGATAAAAATATTATTCTTTAGAAGCAAACAATTCATACATAGTGCAAGTAATATACTTATGCAAAAGGTAAAACAGTTTGGTAGATCTGACAGTTGAATTTAGAACAACCAAGTTCTTCTAAAATAGAGTTAGTTGAATTAACACAAGAGTTAGTTTTTGTCTATTCCAACATGTGCAGCTAGGTTGTTACATGTACACGAATTGTCCAGAAAGGAATGAACACGCGAACATATATAATTATACAATATCATATAAAATAATCATCATACGACTCAAAATGCTACTGATAGTAGAGGTTAGGTTTAGTTCTTACCATATATATATTTCTTATGCGTGTTGAGTTCACATGGAAGATCCAATAGTTCAATCCAGCATGTCGTATACTGTTAAACAAAAAAGAAGGGGAAGCTCGATAGATTGGTCATCTAAACTAAAAGAGGACTCACTCAATACATATTGTGCTCCGCTGCACTTGGTACAAACAAAGTTCCAAAATTTTGTGCAGGCATGTTGTGGTCTCAGTTCAAAGCAGCATATCAGTAGGCACTAATAAAACATTATTCTTGTAATATAGTAGCGAGATATGTACTGAAGATCCCAGAACCAAGGCACTTCCAAGTCGACAAGATAAGAAAATAAGTACACAAGAGGAAAGAAAATAAACAGGGTATTCACTTTACAAAGCAAATGGAACATATGAAAGATGGTAATGCCCAAAGTTTGATGAGATACAGGATAACAGTTTAGTCAAAGGCACATACAATTTTTGCTTGAGCATTGAGGAAGTAGTGTTACTTCAAGCTTCATAAAGTGTCGTGCTTGAAGTGAGGCGTACACCTCTTACCATGCAGAATGACTCAGCCCCAGACGGGAAGTGAAAAAGAAGGAAAATAGCAGTAGGGTAGTCCTAGTTACATGAATTTAATAGATTCTTAAGCAATCAAATACAATTCACCAATAGCGGGTATCATGAGATCTTTTGCTCACATAGAAGTAGAGAAGTCAGAACCATCTAGCTGTCACCAAACAAAATCTAGTTAAGACATCAAGTACTCCATGCATTGCAAAATAACACAATAAAATGGTTGGCTAACCAGCAATGACTTAACAAGCAAGGAAGCAAGTCAGCAACATGCATTCCCAATAGTTGTTGGACACTAAGGATTACCATCCAAGAAAGCATCCAAGAAACCTAATTGAATTACATTAAAAAAGGAAATCCTAATTGAATCTTCTATTTTTTAATAGCAATTGCACACCTACATATGAAGAGATGCAAGGGGAGGACATGGCAGCTAACCTTTGGCTGGGCGTACCAACAATAGCGCATACATTGTTGCCTATTTTGTAATTTGGTTATTGAGCTCTCTGGTTTTGGAGCCCACGAGACCGACAGACCACTATTAACATCGGTGAACCTTATAGCCATACTTTCTTGCAGCAGGTGAACTAATAGATCCACATGCCCTGAGGCAAAAACCTGCAGATAAGTATCACCACGAGTATTGGAAGCTTTTGGGTGGCAAGCAATGCAGACTGTTTTGCACCCACTGAAGCTAATAGTGATCAACCTTTCTTTCTTCAAATCTCATATCTGATTTTTTTCATACACGAGGGAGAGCAACATTATCAAGCCAACATATCCTGAATATCTGCACACTACTATCAAAGTTGTTATAGAAACAATCAATAATACTTAATATTCTTCACCTGGTTGTCGGGCGATGTTCGGCTCGAAGCAACCTTCACATGTAGATGACTATGAGAGAAGCAATAGTTAGGTTTCATATCGAGTTCATACAAATTAAATTCAACCTCTGAAGTATTAAACCGATGCAATAGGAGCAGCTACCAGGGTACAGATTAAATGAACTTGGGGATTATGAAATAGTTTTGTAGTGAGTGGCAACAAAATTTGAAATTGTTGACTGAGCTCGGGTCTATGTAGTTACAAGTTAGTCTACTTATGACCATTGCAAAGTATCATGGACTGACCTCGGGAGTCCAGCATAGACTTCAACTAAGTGAACACTAATTAAGCACTAAGTATACTTTGAAATGTAATTAGTCAAGTATAAATGCTAAAGCTTTTACAAACTATGAAACACTGTGATCTGTATCTTCATACAAAGGGTAAAGCTATGCTTTGAAACCCCAACTTACTTGACACCCAAATAAGAAAAGCACTCCGTCTTAGTGAACAACTGAGACCTTTTGTGACTGCTAAACTTCTGTGTACAACAACCATTACAACTCTGAAAGATACTATGAAACAAAATATAAACAACCTGGCAAATGCTGACTCCAGTTGCACGTGAGAAAAACAATACTTGTGCCCATATCCATGCACCTGATGTATGCATAAATTACAAAATTCTAGAAACCATGGATATTAGTTGACCAAATCCCTAACCTCCCAATGCAAATCGTAGGTCTGGACATGGGGAGAGAAATGTGATTCACTTGTTCAACCTTTCAAAGATGCATGGCTTCTTCTAGGGGAAACAACAACGAGCACACACCCACGACGCCGCAGGCTATGGATGTCCTCGTGCTCCGCTTCTGACCCACCGCAGTACCGCACCTTGTAGCTCCCGGCGACCACACCCTCCTCGGCGAAGGCCTTCGGTTCTAGATATAGACCTGCTCCACAAAAGTGCGCGTCGCTGACTGCAACCTTCCGACGAAAGAGCCGGTCCATGACGCCCTCCGACCCCGGCACGCGCTCCCGCACCAACACCGATGGACCCGCAGCAGTCCACGCCGCCGCGCCCAAGCCGGACTACCCAACGCGGCGACTGTCTCCCTGCTCAGCGATTTCACAGCAACCGCAAGCGTTGCCTGTCCCTTCCACCTTGGCGTCGCTGCCCTCCTCGGGCTCGGCATGGGCGGGGAGCGAGGGCGGCACCGAGGTGGATTGGAGCCATGAAGGCCATCGTCACGTGGGCCTCGTCGACGTCCTCGTCATCATGTTTACCGCGGGTGGGAAGCAGGGTCGGCACGGAGGCAGCGGAGGCGGATTGAAGCCGCGGAGGGTCGGGGACTGCGGGGGAGAAAGAGGAGGCGTCGGCGTGCTAGCGGTTGGGAGCACAGCCGTGCGGGTGGGTCGCGGGATCGGACGACTGGCGGGATCGGACGGTTGAAAGGCATAATGATAAACACAGACGGTTGAGATTACAGAATGGAAGAACGGCAGGCTACCCTTACAGCATTAATAAGTAGTATAGATTATATACGATTGTATATGAAAAATTTATTATGGCACACCCTGTATAAAAAACCTAGTTCCGCTACTGCCATGCCAAATCAGGCTCTGTAGAGGAAATGGAATAAAAACTCTTCGAGCATGCTATGGTGCTCCGCGAGTCTAGGTGAGGTGCAAGCCTATGGCCCTGTTTGTTTTAGCCTTTTTTAGCTTTCCGAGATAAAAAACCGCTTTAGGCTGTTAAACACTTATCTTTTTAGCCTATTTCTATGGAAATCACTTTAGTCAAAACCGTCTAAAATTAACGTGAACACCGAATCTACTGAGTCATTGTGATAGTAGGACACCGTTATTTTCTACACCTTACTGCACGCCAGAGCCAGATTCTTCCTACGGCAAAATTCTCAAAAAAGCTCCTCAGAAAAAGCTGAACCAAACATGCCCTATGTCTATCCCGATAGCTCATTAGGACGTTTCCAACGACTCCCCAGAACCCCTTCTTACAACCATTTTTCAGAACCGCCTTTGCTGAAGGCGTGTAGAAATAATGCCAGTGCATAGACGGTTAGTTGAGAACCGCCAGTAGAAATCGATTTCCACAGTCAGTCGATATAATAAAACTGTTAGTACAAGAGGCCTTGCCTGCCCATCTATGTCGCAAGTCGCGGCATAGAGCTTACCGTGTTTCCCTGACGTTCGATAACCAAAACCTCCTACCGCCTCTTACCGTATGCATAGATCTTTTTTCTACTAGTGCTAGCGCTCCTTGTACGAAGGAGAAAGAAATCTCCCCATATATACGCTCGCTCCTCGTAAATAGTGAGCTCCCCATATATAAAAGAAAGACCACTGTTCACTTCACATATATTAATTTTGTTATTTTATATAATATTACTTCTGTTTAAGCTCTGTAACCTAATAATAATATGTATCATGCTAGTATAAATATCTATAATTTTTAAGCTTCATAGACTGACAAAAAAAGTTAAACAACTAAGTTAGAGTGTATGAAGAGAGATCAATAGAGGGAATAGTTAGAGACCCGGATATATAGATGGAGTACATTTTATTAGATATAGTAAATTATAATAGAAAGTATAGATAGGATTTGATTGAAAACGAGTGAACGCTCGTGAAGATAGAAGACAGAAAATAAAATTAAAGTTAAATATGTTTATTTTAGAATATTTTTAAAATATACTTATTATAGGAGGGAGAAGTAGATTAACTATTGCATACTTATACGCTTTCGTATATAGTTGCTGGTAGTACTCCACGTACGTGTATTAATTCCCCTCGCTGTAATACGTAGGAGTATGTTACTAGAGTCTGATTCATCTGATTATTTAAAAACCAAACAAACCTATATCGTTCAGATTTACTCTATATTATACTATATTTTATTACTTAGGAGGGAGGAGAGAGATGAATAGGGGGCGTTTGGTAGAGCTTCTATAGCTTCGCTCCTAGCGAGAATCACTCTCGCAGAGGCAAACAGTAAAAATCTGAACTGCTTCATGATGGGAGTGAAGTGAATCTAGTCTTTATTTTGTATTATAAAGTGGGAGCCAAAAAATCTGCTTCCCACCACTTTCAACTTGCTCTCCACTCTCTAACCTCTCAGGAATCACTTCATAGCTTATTTGTCAAACAGTTTTTGTCAAATAGATTCATTTCTGCTAGTGAGTGAGCTCGTTTGGCAGAGCTCCGCTCCATGATTCTCTAGCTCTAAGAGCCAATTCTCTAATAGAGTGATTCTCTAGCAAAATTGAATCTATTTGATGAAAACTGTTTGGTAAATAGACTGTGAAGTGGTTCTTGAGAGGTTAGAAAGTGGGGAGCGAATTGGGAGCGTGGGGAGCAGATTTTTTGGCTCCCACTTTATTGTAGAAAGAGAGACTAGATTCCTCTACTCTCACCATGAATCAATTCAGATTTTTACCGTTTGGCTTTACGAGAGTGATTCTCGCTGGGAGAGCTGTGGGAGCTCTGTCAAACGCCCTTAGATAGAGCTTCACTCCTTAATTCTCTAGCTCAGAGAGCTGATTCTTTGATAAAGTGATTTCAATTGATTCTCTAGTAGAAAAGAATTTATCTCGCGAAAACTGTTTGACAAATAGTGTGTGAAGTGATTACTAAGGGGCTGGAGAGTGGGGAGCAGGTTGGGAGCGGCGGGAAGCAGGTTTTTAGGCTCTCACTCTCTAGTACAAAA
This sequence comes from Zea mays, assembly GCF_902167145.1. Taxonomy (NCBI): domain Eukaryota; kingdom Viridiplantae; phylum Streptophyta; class Magnoliopsida; order Poales; family Poaceae; genus Zea; species Zea mays. The sequence goes on along the minus strand of NC_050102.1, from coordinate 54,556,569 downwards.
TGGTGACTAGATTCACTCCACTTTGACCATGGAGCAATTTACTGTTTCGCTGTTTGGCTGCGTGAGAGTGATTCTCGCTGGGAGTTGAGCTGTGGGAGCTCTGCCAAACGTCCACTCACTCGAAATCTATTAGAGAATTGGCTCTCGAAGCTAGAAAATCATGGAGAGAAGCTCTACCAAACGCCCAAAACATTTTATACAGAGGCAGATGAAATGAAAGGCGGTAGACCGGCAGCTAAAGTGCTCTCTCTTCTCTTCCTCACCTATGCACATCGCAATCATTTGCTTTTTTTATACTATTCACTATCATTGATGCTCTCTCTTCTCTTCCTCACCTACTGTTGAGTGTGCTGCATCTGCTACAGATCCAAGCAGCCAACCGAACCTGCTGCTAGGTGCCACTCCCTGCAGGAGCACCTTCGCCTCAACTGTTAGAACCACGCCGGCGCGGCTGGTTCTTGGATCAACGGCGACGAGCGGAAATCAACACTCACGCAGGTAAACAGATAAACACAGAGTTGTTTTTGGGCTGGGCAACTGCCTCCTCTGTTTTGGAGTTCTCTGCGCTATTTATTGGAACGATTACATAGGATCCCCCGTCGTCCAGCGTGCTCCACGATCCCCACTAATTTCGGATCAAAGATCGTGAGCCTGCGCAGCCCGTTGGCACGACGGGTGGGTTCAGTTGGCGGTCAAAGCATGAACTGGGCACAGCTCCAGTCACCTCTGATTCTATGCCTAATAAATATCAACTGAAAGTGTAAACAACTAAAGTTCCAAACGAGATTACAAAAGAGCAGAAACTAACATTTCACCCCTTAATCTTGTTGGATTTGAACGACTCCCAGCCTTGATCTCAGTTCAACAAACTTAACCCTGCCTAATGGCTTCGTTAGAATGTCGGCTAACTTATCATCTATCCCAACATGGCTTACATCAACGACTCCCTTCGCGACACAGTCTCGAATATAATGGTAGCGAGTATCGATATGCTTACTTCTGTCATGAAATACTGGATTCTTACTCAACTCGATAGCTGACATATTATTCACCAATAGCTTGAACTTTTCAGTAGCTCTTCCTGTGATGTCTGCAATCAGCATGTTCAGCCATACCCCTTGACAGGCGCCCAGAGCTGCAGCCACATACTCTGCCTCACAGGAAGACAATGCAACAACTTTCTGCTTCTGTGATGACCATGTTACAAGATTTAATCCTAGAAAAAACAGGATGCCAGAAGTGCTCTTTCTGGGTACCAAGTCACCTGAGCAATCACTGTCAGTGAAACCAATCAGAGACAATCCGGTACTGATCCCTTTTCTGAATTTTACCCCATAATCAAGTGTTCCTCCAATGTATCTAATAATTCTTGTCACTGTAGACCAATGTTCCTTACTTGGGTCCTCCATAAATCTACTAACCAGTCCCACTGAAAAAGAAAGATCCGGTCTAGTAATAACCAGATATCTGAGACTACCAACAATGCTTCTGAACCTTGTCTGATCTATACCAGTCCCCTTTTCTGTAGTGATAAGCTTTATGCGTTGTTCCATTGGTGTGTCATTTGGGTTAAGTCAGTCATCCTTAGTGATTCCACAATCTTTGCTGCATAAGATCCCTGACAGATGGTAATCTCATCATCAGTTTGTCTAACTTCCATCCCCAGGTAGTAGGTGAGCAGTCCAAGATCACTCATGCTGAAACTCTGTGTCATCTGCTGTTTGAATTCTGCTATCTTGTTCACAGATGGACGACAAATAATCAGGTCATCTACATAGACTCCCACTACTAGTAAAGTGTTTCCACTCCCTTTTCTGTATACAACATGTTCCACCTGACACTTTGTAAAACCCAAAGACACCAATTCTGAATCCAATTTAGAGTTCCAAGCTCTTGGTGCTTGTTTTAACCCATGTAGGGCTTTGTTAAGCTTCAACACTTTAGTATCCTTCTCCGGAGTTTGAAAACCTGGTGGTTGTGTAACATACACAACTTCTTGAAGGCAACCATTTAAAAAAAGCTGATTTTACATCCATATGATGTACCTCCCAATTTCCTTGTGCTGCTAAAGCCAACAAAACTCTCACAGTTTCTAGTATAGCCACAGGAGCAAACACTTCATCAAAATCTACCCCTTCTTTCTGAGCATATCCCTTTGCTACCAACCTTGCCTTATATTTTACTATGTTACCAGCTGCATCCTTCTTTACTTTGAAGACCCACTTCAGACCTATAGCTCTATGACCAACAGGTAGGTCTGACCACACCCAAGTTTTGTTGTCTTCAATAGCTTGGAGTTCTAAAATCATGGCTTGTCTCCAGAGTTAGAAATAATTTGTGCGATATTGATAATGTTGTTCGACATCAATTCAATCTATTTGGGTCAACGTATTTATAGTAATAATACATATTTATATCGTCAATATAATATTAGTGTTACACCGATATTTTGTCACACGGATTTTGCATCATAGTATTATTTGACGTTTTGTATCTATGTTTCATATTAATTTTTCACTTCCGTGGCAACACACGGGTACATACCTAGTGTATATATAATTTTATAGTAATTTTGATAAAAAGTTTGATAAATAGATTAATGTTTAGCAATCAACAGTTAAGTACGAAAGTTGCACACATTAGAATGCAAATAATTCAAACGTATTATAAAATAGAAAAAAATTGTACAGAGTAAAAAGCCTCGTTGTGTCGGTTTTGATAATAATTCAGTCTACAAAGTGAAGGCTATCTACATGTTCTAGGATTCTAGCTTTAAATACGGTTCAATGTAAGATCAGAGACACACGAAAGCTGCTTCTCTAGTATATTAAGAAGTTCAAGATACTCTGAATACATCAAGTAGCAGGAATGATTCTGACCATATTAGAGACACCTAGAAAGTATGGGCTACATGTAGTAAAAGGTGAACTCTGATGTTGGATGAATAAAATACTAATAGTACCTATTGATTTTTCTATTGTTTTGAATAGACCTGCAACTGCAAACAACATGGTTTAGTTCAGCACTAATCATCAAGACCTGTAGACGCCAAAGGGAAAGCCAGAGGCGGCGAGCACGAGACGCCAGGGAAGTGGGGCCACGGGGACCAGCGCCTGTAATGAGCTGCGACGTCCTGGCACTGGGCGCTGAGAGGGGCGTGGGCAACTGGGCAAGTACTTGCTCCGGTTTCCTATTAGTTGTCGTTTAGGACAACGACACGGTCTCCAAAATATAACTTTGACCAATGTTTTTTGTTAAAATATAAATGAACTCTTAATATATTTATACTTTTTATAAAAGTACTTTTTATGATAAATTGGTGCATATAAATATTAGGTTCCAAAACTAAATAACAAAATAGTTATTTGTAGTCAAAATTTTATAAGTTTGACTCGAACCTTATCCAAAACGACAACTAATAGGAAACCGGAGGGACTACTAGATTGGCGGGGCATGGGCGTGTGGCGCCTGGCCGACTGGGGCGCTCGGCGTTGGGTGTGATGTTGGGCAGCGGCTAGGAGGGCGAGATGTGGCAAGAACGAAGGCTAAGGGATTAGGGGCAGCATCTTGGTGGGCTGGCCGTGGCTTAGAGTGTGCCACGGCCCACCCAGACCCGCTCCGCGTCCACTCCGCGTGAGTGGTTCGTATCCATGTAGTTTTCAATTTTTTCTTTCTTTTGAAAATAATATATCTATTTTCATGTATATAACATGAACATTTTAAAAATAATAAATTTAAAAGTTTGTGCCAACAAGTTATATAACACAAGATTAGAAACCAAAAACTTTTGAGTATAGGTTATTTAAGTTGTAGAAAAAAATGATCTATGTTATTTATTTGTGGCAGAACTGCCCGAATTATTCCAACTTAAGTGCCTAAGTCACGCCTTAGAGGCTAGACCACACTTAAATGGGAATAACCCGTCAATCCCTCGAATCTAGTCCGACGAGGCCACTGACAGGATCAAGTACCACAATCTCACTCGATGGTGAGTCACAGAGCAAATACAATAAAGCATAAAACCATACATCAAGGAGTATTAAACTTATTACATCATCATCGGAGTTTTAGCAAAAGTAGTCATCATTGTTTGAAGTGTAGCGGAATAAAACTAACGATAAATAAACAGAGAAATAGGGAAGCCTGTCCCATCACTCCTCATGCTCCTCCTCAGCCGAGGCAGGATCCCACTCGACTGTCCAACCCGGTGGCAAGATGGATGGCCAAGTCACTCCAGCAACCATGTCCTCCAAAGAACTTGTAAAATTATGCCAAAAGCAAGGATGAGTATACTAATACTCAGCTAGACTTACCCGGTGTGAGGAGGCTACTCCTCTACCTCTAGACATGCAGTTGTTTAGCTGTGGGGTTTGGTTGCCAAAAGCACTAGCTGAGTCTAAAAATCAAGTTTTAGCTTTGTCAAGTTTAAGTGTGACTCTCTTAAGACTAAATGTGTACTATCTACTCATTCATGGTATCAAACACATTTAGCAATCAACATCTTTTGCCTCATCATCACATTTCAACTTGTTACTCAATGCAGTACAATGGATCAAGCAGTCTCATTAGCTGCGAGAAGCAGACGATTCGAATCGAGTTTTTATCCTTGCAAGGTAAACCTAAACACACGACGTGGCGAGGCACTCCATCCCCACACACGTCAACCGTCCCCATCGAGTCCCCGTCAGCAGATCAGGGCTCACCGCCTTGGCGTACAATGCCTCACTGACCCCGACTGCCGTCGTGCAGTGACCGCACTAGTACCCACCATAACCGGAATGGGAGACCACGTCTCAGGTCGCGTGAGGGGATATGTCCACTGCCAGGTTCACTCAGGTACTAAGCTTACCGATTTACCATATTTCTCGGCATATGTTTAGTACGTTCAAACGCTTGACACAGGTATCCGCACATTAATCCTTATTCAAATTTTATCTCGTAGACATCGCAACCCCCATGGGTCCGAGTCCACAGACCCTTATCATTCTGTTATCAAGGTGGATACAATCAATTTTCCTGACCTCGCGCGAGTGCTAGAAAAATCACTCGACTTCTACCGAGATCCCTATTTAGCAAAGCAGCTACTCGACCTAGCATACTAGTATCCATCTCAACAAGGATTCCTGAGTTCATGCAACTAGGGTTTCAACCAACTCCTACACTTAATTGCACAATACAAGCCTACAAACATTAAGTGTAGTAAAATATCATATAGAACAGGTTATGCATAAAACCGGGGCTTGCTTTCCAAAGCTGGGGCAGGCAGATCCTCTGGTGCATGCTCTGGTGCTGGATCCGGGGCTACCTCCTGAGCAGCTCCTTGCTCCGGCACGAGGACGTACTCTCCGTCAGCGAGGTTGCAATCTATCGAATGCAATGAATAAGAATATGTATGCCATGATTATGCAGGATTTAGCAAACATTATGCTAAGTGTTATGTTGGACAACTTGTATGTATGTGTATATGTTGTTTTTGTATAATTTGTTATATATAATCTATACTATACTTAAAGCACCAGTTTCAACGGTCCTCCTGCGTCATCTTTTTACAAATAACCTCTCACAGCTATTTCAAGTTAATTCGTTAAACGCCTATAGATGGCCAAACGGCGGCCCGGCATGGGCCAGACGCCCGTGGGCCACAACTCTAGCCCAGGCACGTCATGCCGGCCTGCTGACTGTGTCGGCCAGCCCGTTAGCCCGTCGGCCCATTTGATTAAATCAGCGTAAAATGTTAAAAAACGGTGCAGAAGGTGAGATTCGAACCCATGGCCTGATGGAAGAAGGGCGGGAGAGACCGGATAAAGCTGTCTAACCGGTAGAACATATAAAAAATATAATCATGTTTTTAATATTGAATATAAATTATATATATGTATATACGTTTTTTTGGTAAAATAAAAAAAATCATGTCGGGTCGGACCAGCACTACGGGCCAAGGCTGCAGCCCAAGCACGACACGATGTTCTTGGCTCTTGCAAGCATTAGGTCGTTTCTGAGACCATATTGGCGCAATGGACTCCATGGTGTTTGAGGTTGCTGAATTGGATGGAGCAACAATGATTTGTCACACTAACAGTAAAATGAAAGATTATTTGTTGGTTTTAAATATTAGTAATTGCTATGAAGTAGCATAATTTATATGGAGCGCATCTAGTTTTTATTGATGCCTGACTTTAGCAATTACTCCATATTTTGATCTATCTTTTTTATAAGTTTGAGTTTATATGACTTATTTTAGAAACTTGAGCTCACAAACTTTCTCTTATTTGGTCTCTGTATGGTGGAATTATGTCATTTTATAATCTTTAATCGTCCAGTCAGTCGTTGTGAACTCTCTTCTAATCGCTCACTTAATTGGCTGTGTTGTACCAAGACATATTGGATGTAGTAAATAATAACATCAGTTAGCCAAATCAAAAAAAATATTATATGGAGAGTGGAGACAATCAATAAAAAATTTTGAAATTTTTTTGGTGGATAGTTTACTCGTAATCTGTCGAAACGCACGAGCAACCGACTAGTTTGTTATATTAGTATGTGTTCGTAAAAGTTATCATGAGAAATTATTGTGAATAAGTTTACCCACCGGTAGTTATGAATAAAGGTTGGGATTCAAAAGTTATGTAGAAAAGTTATTATGACGAGTTGACTACAAAATATTATTAAAAATATATTAACTAGGTTATGCTAATAAGTTAATTTTCGTACAATATTACAGTGTACAACTTCATAACTTCCTAAAAATTGAAAGTTGTGAAAATATTATTTTCTCTAAAAAGGAAAGTTGTGACGCTGGACTCGTCGTTATCTGATTAAGAAATAACTAGGTGAGTACCCGTGCGTTGCAACGGAGACATATAATAACATAATAACTTATATACAAAATATGTCTTATATTATTATAAGAAAATGTTTCATAATCCATTTGTAATCCTAGCCATACATAAATTTTGTTATTTTAATTTAGCTGTTTCACTACTACATTACAACCATCAATATCATGCAGACTTTGATATATGCCACGATTTGCATGGTCTTATCATTGAAGATCACATGCCACACCTACCGGTAGAAGTTCCCTCGTACATTATCAGTCATTAGGTAGGCACCACCATACACGCTTGCTTAAACAAAAAAAATAAGTGTATGTGTTTGCGAAGAGAATTAAAGGCAGGCCGACACAAAAGCTACCCCGACGATGACGAGTGGTCATTGATGTCGGTCCTCCTCTGCGTCACCTCTAGCGCCAAGATGACGCCATAGTCCTTGATATAGTAGTCGTCGAACGCGCACGACATGGCGAGTACCGATGACTCTTGGATAGGCTGCCAAACGAAGTGCACCCCGGGCTCATCAGCGAGGTAATACACCTAGCCGTTGCACCACCGGATGTGCTACTCCTCTACATACATCTTGTTCGAGGATACTCACACAATGTCAGCAATGGTCGTCCTCCCTGAAAGGGAAATAGGCTTACACCTTTTCCTAAATGATTTTGGTGGTTGAATTGCCCAACACAAATAATTGGACTAACTAGTTTGCTCTAGATCATACATTCTACGGGTGCCAAAGGTCCAACACAAACCAATCAAAAGAACAAGTTAGGCTTCAAAAGAAAGTAGCAAAAAGGAAACCGAAGTGTGCCCTGGTCTGGCGCACCGGACTGTCTGGTGTGCCACCGGACAGTGTCCGGTGCACCACCGGACAGTGTCTGGTGCATCAGGGTGAATCAGCTCAAACTCCTCAGCTTCGGGTTCTCCAGGCGCAGCTCCGCTATAATTCACCGGACTGTCCGGTGTGGCACCGGACTATCCGGTGCACCAGCGGGGCAACGACTACCTGCGCGCAACGGTAGACTGTGCAAAGTGAACAGTGGAACTTAGATGTCAGAGTTGCAGGTCAGAGGGGCACCAGACTGTCCGGTGGCGCACCGGACTGTCCGGTGCCACATGAGGACAGAGCCTCCAACGGTCGACCAGCTCCAAGCCCTAACGACAGGATGACGTGGCGGCGCACCGGACACTGTCCAGTGGCGCACCGGATTGTCCGGTGCGCCCATCACTAGTAGCCTTCTCCAACAGCTACAATTTGGTTGGTGGCTATAAATAACACCCCAACCGGCCACTTCAAGGTGTGGGAGCCCAAGCAACATTCCAAGTCATATAGTTGACATATTCAAGCCCTCCCAACCACCTCTATTCAGTGATCCATCCTATACACAAGATTTAGACCACTACGACCCACACAAGTGCCACAAAAGAGAGAGCAAGCAAAAGAAAGCTTCTCGTGTGAGTTTAGCTCTAGTGCCTTGTGAGATTCATTGAGAGAAAGTGTGTGCTACATCTTGCGTTCATTTGTGCGTGGAGTTTTGACTCCCATTGAACTTCCTCCAAAGTTCTGGAGGCTTGTAAAGCTAGCAAGAGACACCAAAGAGTGTGGTGATCCTTCCAAGGTCTTAAGTGATCCTTGAGAAGAAGAAGAGCTCGCCGGTCTTGAGTGATCGGTGGAGAGAGGGAAAGGGTTGAAAAAGACCCGTCCTTAGTGGACTCCTCAACGGGGACTAGGCCTTCGAGGGCCGAACCTCGGTAAAAAAAATCACCCGTGTCTCGTGTGCTTATTGCTTGTGATTTGTTTGTTCTTTCCCTTTCTAAGTTTTTCTTGCACTATTCCTTGCTAATATCATTTGGTGTTGTTTCAAGTTAAATTCTCATTTAGTAAAGCAACACCTTGCAAGAAAGAACTTGTGTAATTGCTCTTCTTATCTAAGCCCACTTGCTTTATTCTCATAGACTTATTAGTAGTATTGATTTATTAATTCTGCATTATTTGAAAGCAATACTCCTTACAAGCGAAGGACTTAGTTTTTATACTCCGACAATTGTGTATCGTGTTCTAACCACTAATCAAGGGATCTAGTTGGGGTGTAAAGTTATAATTTTCAGGTTTCGCCTATCCACCCCCCCTCTAGGCGACTTTCAATTGGTATCAAAGCTAGGCACTTCATATTGAGTCTAACAACTCGAAGTGATGGCTCAAAGAAGATCCCAAAAGAACAAGAACACAACTCGGAAGGAGGTAACTCTTGAGATATTATTTTCCGATTGTTCTAACTATGATTCATGGTCTACTAGTGTACTAAATGCTTTTAGAACTATAGATCCACGATTAGAACAAATTATAGACAAGAGTATCATACCCTCTGATTATGATGCTTCCGAGGAAGATCAAAGATGTATACGCTTAAACCATCTAGCTCTTGACATCTTAGGTAATTCTCTTAGCGAAGAAGATTATCATGCCTTCATTACAAATTATAATTAACATATTCCTGATGCGCATGATATTTGGACTAGGATCAAAAGTAAATTTGATGAGTTCAAACATGATCGTTCATATGATGCTTCTACTTCCTTTAGTTCTTGTGATACTAACCCCTTGAAGGAAGAAGAAGAAAATGACCGATGGAGACCAAACGATGAATCCACCTCTCCAAGAGGTTTGTCTTCCCATTTTAATTGTCACATATGTTGTGTGGCTAATGAAAATGATAGCGGAAGCACAAACGAGGATGAGGAGGAAGAAAGTAGCTTCATGCAACTCTACGCTCGCCTAAGCCAAGTAGATAAGGCGGTCATGCTCAAACTTCTAGAAAGAGCGAGAGAGCAAAGCGAAGCTCGTCAAAGGCTAGAAAATGTTCTCTCCATGAAAATGCTATACTTTGATGAGTTGACTAAAGAACATGAGGCGCTAAAGTGCTCTCATGTTGATTTGGTCCAAAGGTATGAAACTATTTCAATTGAGCAAGATAACGCTTTACATTGTATCGCTCAATTAGTACATAGAAATGCCTTGCTTAAGGACCAAGTAGAAAAGCTAAAAAATGAAAATCTAGCTTTTCAAGAAAAATATGATATGCTCCTATGTTCTCATGAAAATCTTATGGATGATCATATCATATTAAATATTGCTCATGAGGTTGTGATAGAAAACTTAAAATCCCAACAACCTCACTCATGAACAATTCAAATTGAAACTACATTACCATGCGCTAATGCTTGTTGTCCGTCGACAAGCAAATCTTCCTTTGAGCTAGAATTTGTAGGAACAAAAGATGACACATATGAAAAGCTCAAAGAAGAAAATGAGAGGCTAAAGATGAGCTTGACACAACTAAAAGGGAAGTGCATTGTTCAACCTTCTCAAGATAACCGTGATCACATGGTGAAGAAGCTTGAGACGGGAACAACCGAGGCATGCACTAACTCCCTTGAAGAAAAAGTCAAGTACTTGAGGATTGCCAAGAGGAAGGAACAAAAGAAGAAAATCAACACCCCTTCCAAAAGCCTCAACCATGCTTCCATACAAGGTAACATCCAAGGTAATGATCAAGCCACACTTCACACTAAGAAAAGTAGAAGGTGTAGTGAATGCTTTGAGAAAGGACACTTGATTAGATCATGTCCCTATATTAAAAAAGGCTTGATTATTAACAAGGATGATAAACTTTGTTTTAAATGCTCAAAGAAGGGACACTTTATTAAATCTTGTCCCCATTTGAAACAAAAAGGAATAGTGTTAGAAAAGAAAATATTAACTAACCATGTAGCAAGCAAGAAGCAAGGAAAGAAGAAATCCTCAAGACTTAAAGATCGACTTTGCTACATATGCCGAAAGAAGGGACATCAATGCAAGGATTGTCCCATTGGTAACAACCCCACCTCTAGCTTGTCAATTAATTCTCATGTAACTAGGCAACCCAAAATTGCAACTTGTGCTAGAAAGGTAATGAGTTTATCTAATACTAACACAAAGGACTTTTGGGTTCCTAGATCTTTGTTGACTAACTATGATGGACCCATCAAGCGATGGGTACCAAAATATGCTTGACAAGCTTTGTAGGAGAAGGAGATGGTATGAAGCTTTGGGGAGCTTGGGAGAGTCAATTCAATTTCTATTAACTCAAGCTATCAATCTTCAATGATCTATATCCAAGATTGACCCAAAGTTGTTTTAAATTATTATGTCTAAAACTCATATCATCTCGGGGAAGATATTGATGTTGTAGGAAATAAAGAATTATCCTGTGCGGAAAAAATCAAGACCTACAACATGGAGGAAAGCCAAAGGATGGTAACATTTATGCTTTTAAGTGCAAGTATCTTAAATTATCATTTCTTATGTGTCTTGTGTAGTCACATAGAAAAGCACTTCAAATGTTTTTTAAATTATGTCACCATTCTTTGAAGAAGTTCCTCTCATATGGTAGATTGTATATTCATCATCTCTATACCATGGCAATCTACATGCTTTAATTTGTTGTAAGTATCACATGGCATGCTTTTCACTAATCTTTCTATTATTGCCATGTTCTAGATAAAGAGAGATATTCCATGTTATTAAAAGAGTAAGGTGTCATGTAAGGGATTCGATTCCTTAGGACACTTATAAAGGTAATCTCTCTTTATATATAGAAATCGTGAGACTAATGTTTTTGTCTAAATAGCCTAAGTAGTCTCACATGTAGAGAATAAGTTTCTCTTTGGAGATGCGTCTAACATAAAAGGAAAAGTCAATCCAATGATTTATGTTGTTTTTGCCTCTTGCTTATGTTGGATATGATTCTTCCATAGTTATCGATCTCCATGTTATGAATTAGATTTATTCCCATAATCTTAAATCATCTATGCTTGTTTTGTAAGCAAAATTAAGCATACATCATGGTGATAGCTCATATTATAAAATTTCCATGCTCTAGTAATCTATTTTCCATTCCTTATCAAAATGATTACTCAAAGGGAAACTAGTGCTTGTATTACTAATGACATATCTCTTGAGCTTACTTATTAAAATCTACAAGAAAGTAAGTGCAAACCGCAAGCCTCGAGGGTTACTCTTCACCCAAAGGAAGAAAGGTAAAAGCAAAGGTATGGGAACTCATCTTCTTAATCAAATATAGTTCCCATCAATGGTTATTTACTCTAAATTCTACCTATGAGAAGAATAGATTCTTTATTGGACTTTAGTCATCTAGATATGCATTCAATCTCATTTTCATAAAATGCACTTGTCCATTAGAATCTAATCCATGCCTTTGCTATCTCTGTTCTTATATTGATATGCTCTTAAGTCATGATAATAAATTCAATATGAAGAAGTAAAATTCCTATGATTGATCAAGATATTGAAAAAGTGCTTATTCCTCTTTTTAATAATGTGCACTAATGTTAAGGATTTTACTTCATGTTTGTGTGACTTGTGAATGATGAATTGTTTATATTTCTTATCTAAAAGAAATCGTTCCTCATCATATACTCCCTTGTGCTATTAACATCTCTCTTGAGTATTTTCAATAAGTTTGGAAGGAAAAAGAGTCAACTATAAAGGGAGGACACTCAAATGAAAAAGAAAGACATCAAGAGCAACAACACCTACTTGGATAATGAGATCTTCAAAACAATCAATGGTGTGGTTGTTAGCATTCTAAATCTTTTTCATTGTGAGAATTCTAGGCATAAAATGTTTATTGCAAATTTTGTAAGCCTTGATCAAATTGAATAGTGCTTCTCCCTATTTGCCTTTAAAAGTGAGTGCATCTATCAAATTCTTTCAATCTTGATGCATATCTTTAGGGGGAGCCTATTTCTATATCTTGATTATACTGAGACTAGCACTTTATCTTAGTAATCTCATATAGTCTCATGTATGAAAACAAGTTTCTCATAAGGCATGCTACTACATTTCAATCCAACTTGGTAAAATAATGTCACCTTTATCAAGGATTGTAGCTTTCATTGTTAAAGTAGCATATTTACTGGATTCTCCCATTTTAAGCTTGTTTAATCATCTAATGCCTATGTTGTTCTTTTGATCGCATCTGTTGTGTGTTTGATCATTGAATAACTTCAATTAACACTTATGCTTCTTAGTGCCTCATGTAATTTCAATTGGTAATTTCAATCGACATCTATCTTGATATGCACTAAGTTAAAAGGAGAATTCATGATATATTTATGCAATTTGTGATCTACTTGATATATAACGACAATGACTTAGAAAAGGATCACTAATTGTAGAACTCTCTCTTGTGCAAAATATTTCCATATATTGTCTTGAGTATAGGTCTTAAACGACTAAGACCAAGGACAAAGCACAATGAAGAGAGCGTCTCTATGTGAAGGTACAAAAGGGTAAAACAACTTCCTTTCATTTTAACTTGTACCTAAATCATCCTTTTCATACTTTCTTTGCATATCTTGTATAAAAGGAAGAGAAAGCATGTTCATGCAATAGCCCTGCTTCATACCTAGTTTAACTTCTCAAACATTCATTCTTGCATCTTTGTTAAAGCTAGGGTGAAGTAATTTTATTGTCAAAGAGATTAAAGCTTAACCTTGTAACGAGTATAAGCTGCCTTTGTTTCAAAGGTGGATGGTCCTTAAGCCTCTTTGAAATCTTTAAGGGTAAATGCTTAAGATGTTTCTAACATGTTTTCATAAGTGCATAAACTGTCATGAGCATCACACTTATACTATGACACAATGCGCTTCACATTCTGTATGATATAGATATGCTCTCATTAACCTAATTATGTGCAATTGGCATTTAAGGCCAAAATATATGTTCCTCTCAAGGCACATATTTAGGGGGAGCAATCTATATTATATAGAACTGTTTAAGCTTAATTGACATATCCTTTTAATCATGTCTCTTTCCTTTGGTACATTTGCATATTTCCTATCTCTATTGTGCCAAGGCTAAGACTAATATATTTTCATGAGCATCTCATGTATTAAGTCTTAGATTGAAAGGGAAATGGAGTATTCGGCAAAGACATCGCTTCCACTCAACTCCATTGGTATTATCCACTCTTTGCTGGTATTCCGCCGTCTCTCCAAATTTGGTATAATCTTCAGTCATACATTGTTTGTCAAAGGGGGAGAGGAAGTAAAAGGGCTTATATTTCACTCACAAGTATCCGTTTTTGACGATTCATGCCAAAGGGGGAGAAAGTATTAGCCCAAAGCAAAAGGACCGCACCACCACCAATTTCAAAAATGTAGTCTTTCAAATTTGGTTTAAGAAAAGATTTTTTCAATTGGTATCTTATTCTTGATATAATTTCAAATTGGTATACCCTCTTCAAAATTAATATCTAAAACCCTGTTGAACACTAAGAGGAGGATTTCATTAAGGGGGAGTTTTGTTTAGTCAAAGGAAAAGCATTTGAAACAGGGGGAGAAAATTTCAAATCTTGAAAATGCTTCTCGAAATCTTATTCATATACCTTTGACTATTGGCAAAAGTTTTTGAAAAAGAATTTCCAAAACATTGCAAAACAAAACAAGTGGTGCAAGCGTGGTCCAAAATTTTAAATAAGAAGAAAATCATTCCATGCATATCTTATGAAAATTAAACCAATTTAATTTCAAGCAACCTTTGCACTTACCTTATGCAAACTAGTTCAATTATGCATTTATATATTTGCTTTGGTTTGTGTTGGCATCAATCACCAAAAAGGGGGAGATTGAAAGGGAAATAGGCTTACACCTTTTCCTAAATGATTTTGGTGGTTGAATTGCCCAACACAAATAATTGGACTAACTAGTTTGCTCTAGATTATACATTCTACACGTGCCAAAGGTTCAACACAAACCAATCAAAAGAACAAGTTAGGCTTCAAAAGAAAGGAGCAAAAAGAAAACCAAAGTGTGCCCTGGTCTGGCGCACCGGACTGTCCGGTGTGCCACCGGACAGTGTCCGGTGCACCAGGGTGAATCAGATCAAACTCCTCATCTTCGGGTTCTCCAGGCGTAGCTCCGCTATAATTCACCGGACTGTCCGGTGCACCAGCGGGGCAACGGCTACCTACGCGCAACTGTCGACTCTGCAAAGTGAACAGTGGAATTCAGATGTCAGAGCAGCAGGTCAGAGGGGCACCGGACTGTCCGGTGGTGCACCGGACTGTCCGGTGCCACATGAGGACAGGGCCTCCAACGGTCGACCAGCTCCAAGCCCTAACGACAGGATGACGTGGGTGCGCACCGGACTGTCCGGTGCGCCCATCCCCAGCAGCCTTCTCCAACGGCTACAATTTTGTTGGTGGCTATAAATACCATCCCAACCGGCCACTTCAAGGTGTGGGAGCCCAAGCAACATTCCAAGTCATATAGTTGACATATTCAAGCCCTCCCAACCACCTCTATTCATTGATCCATCCTATACACAAGATTTAGACCACTACGACCCACACAAGTGCCACAAAAGAGAGAGCAAGCAAAAGAAAGCTTCTCGTGTGAGTTTAGCTCTAGTGCGTTGTGAGATTCATTGAGAGAAAGTGTGTGTTACATCTTTCATTCATTTGTGCGTGGAGTTTTGACTCCCATTGAACTTCCTCCAAAGTTCTGGAGGCTTGTAAAGCTAGCAAGAGACACCAAAGAGTGTGGTGATCCTTCTAGGGTCTTAAGTGATCCTTGAGAAGAAGAAGAGCTCGCCGGTCTTGAGTGATCGGTGGAGAGAGGAAAGGGTTGAAAAAGACTCGTCCTTAGTGGACTCCTCAATGGGGACTAGGCCTTCGAGGGCTGAACCTCGGTAAAACAAATCACCCGTGTCTCGTGTGCTTATTACTTGTGATTTGTTTGTTCTTTCCCTTTCTAAGTTTTTCTTGCACTATTCCTTGCTAATATCATTTGGTGTTGTTTCAAGTTAAATTCTCATTTAATAAAGCAACACCTTGCAAGAAAGAACTTGTGTAATTGTTCTTCTTATCTAAGCCCACTTGCTTTATTCTCATAGACTTATTAGTAGTATTGATTTATCAATTTCGCATTACTAGAAAGCAATACTACTTACAAGCGAAGGACTTAGTTTTTATACTACGACAATTGTGTATCTTGTTCTAACCACTAATCAAGGGATCTAGTTGGGGTGTAAAGTTATAATTTTTAGGTTTCGCCTATCCACCCCCCCTCTAGGCGACTTTCAGTCCCAGCGCACAAGAATTCATGGCTGGTCAGTAATGACTTACGTGGCAGGTTGAGCTTCAGGTGATGATGAGCTGGACGGTGTGATGGCACCGTTGTCGGATGCGGTGCCCAGAACAACCCAAGAGTCGCCGGCATTGTTGACGACCATGAGGTCCCCCTGTTTGAGATGGACAACGCGGTGCAGCCGCTCTGAACCGCGACCAAGCGGCGGCTGCGGTGGAGCTTGCCAAACACAGCGACGCATGTGGCCACGTAGTACTGCTTCCAGAGGTCGAACTGGCAGTTGCCAAGCTTCTTCTCGTCGTCGATGAGCGACGCCAACGCGAGCGCCTCCTGCCAGTGGTGTTTGTTTGGAGTTTCTAAGTAAGAAACATGGATTCATCTTTAGCGTTGGTTTATGAAAATGACTCACAAGTCAAATCCATGGAAAAAATATTACGAAGAATAAATGTCACACATATAAAAAAGAATTTAAGTTAAAAACATTATTCAAACAAAAAGAAATTGCATGCAAGGATCTTCTTTAAATACTACTCCCTCCATCCAAAAATATAATTCAGGAATCTCGTTGATAATTATCTACTACTACACATTGTGCAAAAGTAGCAGGCACAACAGCACTGTGCACGATTTTCGGCGGCCACTGTTATTTTCGGCGGCTAAGGGCTGGCCGCCGAAAATAACGACTGATTTTCGGCGGCCTAGATAGGCCACAGAAAATAAACTCATTTTCGGCGGCCATGGACAGAGGCCGCCGAAAGTAACATAATTTTTGGCGGCTCCTGACACAGCCGCCGAAAATTATGTTACTTTCGGCGGCCCCTACGATGGCCGCCGAAAATAACGTTTTTAAAATGGTCAGCGCCGACCCTTTCTCTTTTCTCTTCCTCTTCTCTCGACCGTTGTCTCTGCCGCGCTGCCCTCCCCGCGCTGCTCCTCACCGCCGGCTCCGCGCCGCCGCTGCCGGCCAGCCCCGCGCCGCCGCGCCGCGCCGCGCAGCGTCCCTGCGCGTGGGACGCGCGCGCCCGCCCGGCCGCCGCCGCCCGAAAGCCGACGCCGCCGCCGCCCCAAGCCGCCGTTGATCGCCATTCAAAGCCCCGCGCTGCCCCCGTCGACCGCCGCCGTTCAATCGACTCCGCCGTCGTCGTCGTTCAAAGCCTGGATCGTTAGGTATTATTTTTGCGTTATTTATTCAATATTTTCGGCGGCCGTTGTTTAATTGCCGCCAAAATTAATATATATTTGTGAATGTATATGTTTAATTAGTTGTGTGATTAATATTATTGTTTAATTCGATTTCATTAATGTATTAGTCGTATATGTGTTTTAGTAATTAGAGGTATATTGTATTTAGTCATTAATTTCATATTAATATGTGGTACTATTATATTATTTGTTTTAATAGTAATGGTATTGGTTCGTAGAATAATTGCATTATTAGTGTATGTTGTACTTAGTTTGATTTGATTTAATAGTATATCATTCTCTGTTTTATATATAAGTAATGTATTGTTTAGTGGCAGCGAGGTTATGCTGCCGAAATCATTTTGGGTCATGCTAGCTTGCTGTGGTTTAGAATCTATCCTTGCCTATACATGTAGGACCGATACACTTCACGAAATTGAATAATGGTTTCACGATATGGTTCGGTTTAACAATCTCAGGCATAGCTGAAGACCGTGCATGGATGTACAATGGCTGGAGTAGGAATGGACATCATTCTGATGAGTGGGTAGCCAAGACCAAAGATTTTGTGGACCACGTATTCGCCTTGTCCTTAATCGGCACTATCAGATGTCCTTGTAGGCGGCACGAAAACAGTATATTTCTTAATAAGGAAAGAGTTAGCTTAGATCTTTGTTAGTTTGGATTTATGCCCGGATATGAGGTGTGGGAACATCATGGTGAGGTAGTACCCAACCGGAATGTTGAAGAGGAGGAGACCAATGATTGGGCTGACGATGATGCGATGCATGAGATGCTAGATTCGCTACGTCCAGAATTAAACCTAAGCTTCGAGGATCCTGCCACACCAGAGGTTTCCAGATTTTTCAAACTACTAAATGACTCTGAAGAGCCGTTGCATGAACACACAAATGTGAGTATACTCGCTTTTGTGACTCAGCTCATGGCCATTAAGTCCAAGTATTTTTCTCGAACAATTGTTACAATGAGATTTTAAAGTTATTAGAAGATGTGCTCCCAAAGCCCAATAAGTTGCCTAAAGACATGTACCATTCAAAGACAATTATCAAAGGTCTCGGTATGGATTATGAGAAGATTGATGTGTGCAAAAATAATTGTATGCTTTTCATGAAGGAGCATGCGGAAGAGAAAAAATGTCTGAAATGTGGACAATCTAGATTTGTGGAAGTTGTTAATGATGAGGGTGAGAAGGTGATGACAGATGTTGCACATAAGCAGCTCCGCTACTTGCCACTAACTCCTCGAGTGAAACGGATGTTTCTATCTAAAAAACTGGTATGCACATGCGATGGCACAAAGAAGGTGTCCGTGATAACGATGACCTAATCGTGCACCCTTCAAATAGGGATGCATGGAAGGCTCTCGACACGTTTGATCTCGACTTTGCAGCTGATCCGAGGAATGTTCGAATTGGCCTCGCGACCGATGGATTCACACCTTTTGGTCAAATGGCATCATCATACTCATGTTGGCCTGTCTTTGTTATTCCATACAACCTTCCACCTTCTCTTTGTATGAAATATGAATTTATATTTCTTTGCTTAATCATTCCTGGCCCAGAATATCCTGGAAAGAACCTCAATGTCATGTTAAAACCCTTGATTGAAGAGTTGAAGGAGCTTTGGAAAGGTGTTGAAGCATACGATGTTTTTACAAAACAGATATTCAAACTTCGAGTTGCGTATTTGTGGTCGGTGCATGACTTCATGGCGTATGCTATTTGTCGGTGTTTCGACCCCGGGGGGTCCCTGAACCGACGAGTAAATTGTCGCCGCGTGCCCCAGCCCAGATGGGTCGGCGCGAGACGGAGCACGAAGGGGGGAAACTAGAGGGAGACAGGCGTAAAGGGGAAACCCACGGCCTTCGTGTTGTCCTATGCCCAGGTCGGGTGCGCTTGTAGTAGGGGTTACAAGCGTCCGCGTGGGAGGGGGCGAGAGGCCTGTGCGCGCCGTCCCATTCTCCCGCGCGGCCAACCTCCTCGTAAGAGAGCCCTGGACCTTCCTTTTATAGGCGTAAGGAGAGGGCCCAGGTGTACAATAGGAGATGTAGCAGTGTGCTAACGTGTCTAGCAGAGAGGAGCTAGTGCCCTAAGTACATGCCGTCGTGGCAGCCGGAGAGGTTTTGGCACCCTGTTCATGTGATGTCGTGGCCGTCGGAGGAGCGCTGGAGCCTTGCGGAAGGACAGCTGTCGGGGCTGTCGAGTCCTTGCTGACGTCTCCTTGCTTCCGTAAGGGGCTGAGAGCCGCCGTCGTCATGGAGCACGCGGGGCGCCATCATCATTTGTTTACCGGGGCGAGCCGGATGGGACGCCGGTCTTGTTCCCCGTAGCCTGAGCTAGCTAGGGGTAGGGTAATGATGCCCCCCTGTGACGTGGTCGGTTCGAGCCCTGGGTCGGGCGAGGCGAAATTCGTTGTCTTCCGGAGCCGAGGCCGAGTCCGAGCCCTAGGGTCAGGCGAGGCGGAGTTCGTCATCTTCCTGAGCCGAGGCCGAGTCCGAGCCCTAGGGTCGGGCGAGGCGGAGTTCGTCGTCTTCCGGGGCCGAGCCCGAGTCCGAGCCCTGGGGTCGGGCGAGGTGGAGTTCGTTGTCTTCCGGGGCCAAGCCCGAGTCCGAGCCCTGGGGTCGGGCGAGGCAGAGTTCGTCGTATTCCGGGGCCGAGTCCGAGTCCGAGCCCTGGGGTCGGGCGAGGCGGAGCTTCCTATGGCTCCCGAAGCCGGACTTGGCAGCTGTCAGCCTCTCTCTGTCGAGTGGCACAGAAGTCGGAGCGGCGCAGGCGGCGCTGTCTTCTTGTCAGGCCGGTCAGTGGAGCGGCGAAGTGACTGCGGTCACTTCGGCTCTGTCGACTGAAGGGCGCGCGTCAGGATAAGGTGTCAGGCCATCCTTGCATTAAATGCACCTGCGATACGGTCGGTCGGTGTGGCGATCCGGCCAAGGTTGCTTCTCGGCGAAGACTGGGCCTCGGGCGAGCCGAAGGTGTGTTCGTTGCTTGAGGGGGCCCTCGGGCGAGACGTGAATCCTCCGGGGTCGGCTGCCCTTGCCTAAGGCTGCGCTCGGGCGAGGCGAGATCGTGTCCCTTGAGTGGACCGAGCCTTGACTTAATTGCACCCATCAGGCCTTCGCAGCTTTGTGCTGATGGGGTTTACCAGATGAGATTAGGAGTCTTGGGGGTACCCCTAATTATGGTCCCCGACAGTAGCCCCAGAGCCTCGAAGGGAGTGTTAATACTCGCTTGGAGGCTTTTGTCGCACTTTTTTGCAAGGGGACCAGCCTTTCTCGGTTGCGTTTCGTTCCGGTGGGTGCGCGCGAGCGCACCCGCCGGGTGTAGCCCACGAGGCCTCGAAGGAGTGGTTTGACTCCTTCGAGGTCTTAATGCGTTTCGTGATGCTTCGGCCGGTCTGGTAGTTCCCTCATGCGAACTGGCCATAGCACGGGTGCACAGTCGAGTCCCAAGTTCTCGGGCTGGTATGTTGATGTTGTCAACGGTTTGGCCGGAGCCGGGTTTGCGAGAGCAGCCCCCGAGCCTCCGCACAGAGCGAGAGGACGGTCAAGGACAGACTCGACTTTTTTACATACACCCCTGCGTCGCCTTTCCGCAAGGAGGAGGGGGGAAAGCGCCATGTTGCCCTCGGAGGGCACCGAACATGGTGTCTCCAGTGAGTTGCTAACGGGTAATCCGAGTGGACGCCTGTGCCCCATTCGTTAGGGGTCGGCTAGTGGTCCGGAGGCGCGCTCCAAAAGTACCTGCGGGTGATTTGCCGGACCCGGTCCCCTTTTGATGGGGTCCGAGGGCTCGATGCCTCCCTCTGGTGGGATTCCGTTACAATATCGTTCCCGTTGGTCTCAGAAATGTCCTAGGGTACCTCGGGAGCGTAGCCCGAGCCTTGGTTATGTATCGAACGTACCCAGGGTCATCCCTCGCTCTGCGTCTGAGGCGACTGTCAAACCTTTCAGGGGCCAGCCTACGAACCCCTGATCAGTAGTGGGCGCGGAGCCCGAGTGGCCTGAGGCGGCCGTTGAACCCTTCCGAGGGGCCAGCCTTCGAACCTCTGACCAGTAGTGGGCGCTGAGCCCGAGTGCTCTGAGGCGGTTGTTGAACCCTTCCGAGGGGCCAGCCTTCGAACCTCTGATCAGTAGGGGGGCTCGGGGCCCACTTCCTTCGCGGAGAATGATCCCTTTCGGGGTGTCCCCTTTCCCGGTCCCTGTTGTAAGAGAGAGAAAGAGGAAGAGAAAAAGGATACGAAATCGAACGGTGTGGCGCACCTTTTTTGACGCGGTCATTACGGCGGAAGCAAAGCATCGCCTGCTTCTCTTGCCAAAGGTGCCGCCTGTCCTGCCGCAGAGTTAATGCGACGGGACGAGTGGTTCGTGGGGCAGCCGTTGCGCGTGCGCGAGCCGTTCGAGGAACGGAACACGGGCGCGTCGTCTTCACGCCGTGGGAGAGGGTTCTCTCGCTGTCCCAGGAGAGGACGTGAGCTTGCTGACGACTTGACCGCTGCTTCTGCCCGCCTGCCACCGCCATTACTGTCGGCCCATTTCTGGCCGTATCGACCGTCGCGCCTTCTCCCGTGGCTGACTGACCCGTGACTGATGTGCTCGGTTGGCACTGTAGGGCCGTGCGTAGGGTCGCCTCGAGTCGCGGTACTGGTTCCGCAGTCGAGGAGGCACGGTATTGGCGCAAGTGGCGGTGCGGTTTCTCGCACGTAGTAACCGGCGCGCCGGTTACATGACGTGTGGGCCTGGGCCTCCATGCCGGACACGTTGAAGTCGAAAGGGTGCGCCCCCTTGGTGCGGTTGCACGCCGCCTGCGTGGCGGTTCGCCCTTTCACCCGCTGGTCTGGGCGAAAGTGGAGGAATGCTTGAAACCACTAGGCAGTTACGCGCACCGCGCACGGCGGTTTTGGATCCTTCCGTTCCGGGCCAACTTGCATGGTGCGTGGGACCCAGCCCTCATGTCGTAGGGGGAAGACCTTGGAGCATGTTGGAGAAGACTCAGCCCGCGACGGCTGAGGACGCATGTGGGGAGAGTTGCCTTTAAAAGGAGGGTGACCCCCTTGAAAGGCAACAATGTCTTCGCGCTCCCCTCATGCATCGCGTCTTTCCACCTTCCGAGCCCCCGGATGGGGGGCGCCCGTAGTTCTTCCGCCTTATCGTCATTGGAGGAACGCAACTTCGCGGAAGTTGGTACCTTTCAGCCATCGTTCGGCTTCAAGGATTTTCATCAGGCAGCCCGGCTGCATCCCCTCGCCGGTGGTCACCCAAGACGGTGACCACCAGTTCCAGGGTGGGGAGAAGCAAGCCGGGCTGCGGCCATCGCCCCTCCCTCAGCTTCAAGGATGTTCATCATCAGTGTTGGGGAGGGGAGTGCGCCGAGTTGGGGCCTGTCTCTGTGCGGGCAGCGGCCCGCTCCTTCCCTTAGTGATCGGGGGGAAGGGCGTTCGTCGTTCGTGGCGCTGGTAGCTACCGCGTGTCCGGCTCTCCGGCCCGAGCGGCTTCAGCGCCGCTTCCGGTGCCACCTCCCGCCGAGGCAGCCGGAAGAGGTTTCTCCGCCGACGAGATAGTCGGTGCCACCCGCGGACTGACCTCCAACTCTACGGCCTTCTGCTTGTCCTCGCCCCTCGAGTGGGGACGTGGGCGAGGGCCTTGTGACAGCAGCATCCGCCCTGAGGTCATCGCTGCTGCTGTTCGGCCGCTCGGAGCAGAAGTCGTTGTCGCTGCTGCTCTTCGGGCGGCGGCGAGCCATCCGTCGGCCTTCTGTTGCTCCGCAGGCCCTCCAACGTGGGGGGTTATTCGTACCTGCGGAGGTGGAACTGGAGTTCCGTTTGTAATGGCACCTTGTGTGCCGGTGTCTATTCATCGTGGTTGTCGGGGCCTGAACATGTATGTATTTTTGGCACGGAGCCGTGTTTTTTTCCTCATTTCGAGCCCTAGGACTCGCCTGTCGGCTAGCTAGACTGCTTCGCCAAGCGTGATTTGCCTCGTGCGAAGGTGACGAGTGAGGTATCCGTATCCCGGAGGCATAGGAGTCCCTCGGCTCGGTCGGCCTTGCCGCCCGAGGCTTCTCTTGCTTAGTTAAGGGGACCCTCGGCCGCTCTTCGATGAGCCAAAGCCGGAGGCAGCGGTGTTAGCATGGACAGAGGCAGAGTTGGCTCGAAAAGAAGACTTCATCGGCCGGAGCCTGGCTGGGCCGTCCATTGGCGGGACCGACGCCGGAGTCGAGTTGTCGAAGCCACGAGCCGGGCTGGTGTCCTCGGAGGACAGCTGGCTGAGGCTTCGGGGCGGCCGGCCGAGCCGTCTGCTCGGGCCGGATTCTTGGAGGAGACCCTGACGGCGATGGCCCGGGCGCGGTGCTGACGTCGTCCTTCGGAGTGGAGATCCTCCAACCGCGTTGCCGTCCGAGGCTCGGTCGGACTTCATCGAAGGTGGAGTTGACGCCGAGGGTGCTGCTGCTCCCCTTCCGTCGACGTCTAAGCCTGCAGGATCGGTTCATCTTGTAGTGTGCGTATGTTTTCTGCGGCCGCCGAGGCCCAAACATACTGTCGTCGTGTTGTAAAGCTGCGTTTCTTTGCCTCTTGTTTCGAGTATCTGGACTTATTTGTCGGTAACAGAATTGTCTGTGCGAGCGAGAGTTACTTCTCGCGGAAGGTGACGAGTGAGGTATCCGTGTCCCGGAGGCGTAGGAGTCCCTCGGCTCGATCGGCCTTGCCGCTTACGTGTACTCTTACTCGTCTGTAGGATTCTTCTATCGATATAGTCGAGAAGGCACGAAAAATTGTTTCGGCAGAAGAGTTTTAGAGCGTTAAGACTTGTTCGGTCCGTAGAATCGCTTATCCGAGCGTGAGTTACTTGTCGCAGAAGGTGATGAGTGAGGTATCCGTATCCTGGAGGTGTAGGAGTCCCTCGGCTCGGTCAGCCTTGGCTGCTTACGTGTACTCCGTCGTTTTCAGGATCCCACTTTCGAAGTAGCCGAAAAGCACGAAAGACGTTCTGGCAGAAAAGATCTTTTCCGAGGAAAATTTTGATACAAATGGGGTTCCCCCCTTCTAGCCCCCGAGGGAGGGTCGGGCTTTGCCGAGGCAAGGCTGACCCTTCCTTGATGGTTAGACTTTGTATGTGAACGAGGTGTACGAATGACTTGAAAGCATCTTAAGGGTAGAAGCGACGTAGCTGTCGGATGTTCCAAGCGTTGTTGTAGACCTCGCCTTGACTGTTGGCCAGCTTGTATGTCCCGGGCTTCAGAACCTTGGCGATGACGAACGGCCCTTCCCAGGGAGGCATGAGCTTGTGCCGCCCACGGGCATCTTGTCGCAGCCGAAGCACCAAGTCGCCCACCTGGAGGTCTCGGGACCGAACCCCTCGGGCGTGGTAGCATCGCAGGGACAGCTGATACCGCGCCGAGTGTAGTAAGGCCATGTCCCAAGCCTCTTCCAGCCGGTCCAGTGAGTCTTCTCGGTTTGTTCGATTGCTTTGGTCGTCGTAGGCTCTCACCCTCGGGGAACCGTATTCTAAGTCTGTGGGCAAGATGGCCTCGGCCCCATAGACTAGAAAGAACGGTGTGAAGCCCGTGGCTCGGCTCGGCGTTGTCCTCAGGCTCTAGACCACCGAGGGGAGCTCCTTCATCCATCGCTTGTCAAACTTGTTGAGGTCGTTGTAGATCCGTGGCTTGAGTCCTTGCAGAATCATGTCGTTGGCACGCTCTACTTGCCCATTCGTCATGGGGTGAGCCACGGCGGCCCAGTCCACCCGGATGTGGTGATCCTCGCAGAAGTCCAGAAACTTTCTACCGGTGAACTGGGTGCCATTGTCGGTGATGATGGAGTTCGGGATCCCAAAGCGATGGATGATGTTGGTGAAGAACGCCACCGCCTGTTCGGACCTGATGCTGTTTAGGGGTCGAACCTCGATCCACTTGGAGAATTTGTCGATGGCGACCAGCAGGTGCGTGTAGCCCCCGGGTGCCTTCTACAAGGGACCGACGAGGTCCAGACCCCACACAGCAAACGACCAGGTGATGGGTATTGTATGCAGAGCCTGAGCGGGCAGGTGGGTCTGTCTTGCGTAGAATTGACACCCTAGCAGGTGCGGACAATTCTAGTGGCGTCGGCCACTGCGGTCGGCCAGTAGAAACCTTGTCGGAAGGCGTTTCCAACAAGGGCTCGGGGCGCTGCGTGGTGACCGCAAGCCCTCGAGTGTATTTCTTGTAAGAGCTGCTGGCCTTCGGCGATGGATATGCATCGCTGGAGGATGCCTGAGGGGCTGCAGTGGTAGAGCTCCTTCCCGTCCCCCAGCAAGACGAACGACTTGGCGCGCCGCGCCAGTCGCCGAGCTTCGGCTTGGTCGAGGGGCAGCTCTCCTCGGTGAAGATATTGCAGGTACGGGGTCTGCCAGTTTCGATTAGGCGTGACCTCGCTCCGCTCTTCCTCGACGCGCAGTGCCTCACCCTCTGGGGCCGAGGGTGCCTCGGGTTGAGCCGAGGGTGCCTCGGGCTGGGCCAAGGCCTTCTCGGGCCCGGGCGTGTCGTCTGTCTTGATTGAGGGTTGATGTAGGTCTCAGGAGAAGACGTCCAGGGGAATCGTTGTTCGCCCCGAGGCTATCTTAGCCAGCTCGTCCACAGTCTCGTTGTATCGTCGGGCGACGTGGTTGAGCTCGAGCCCATAGAACTTGTCTTCCAGGCGCCGAACCTCATCGCAGTAGGCTTCCATCTTCGGGTCGCGGCAGTGGGAGTTCTTAATGACTTGGTCGATGACAAGCTGCGAGTCGCCGCGAGCGTCGAGGCGTCGGACCCCTAGCTCGATGGCGATGCGCAACCCGTTAACCAGAGCCTCGTACTCTGCCACGTTGTTGGACGCCGGGAAATGGAGGCGCAGCACGTAGCGGAGGTGCTTCCCGAGGGGCGAGATGAAGAGCAGGCCCGCGCCTACCCCTGTTTTCATCAGCGACCCGTCGAAAAACATGGTCCAGAGTTCCGGTTGGATCGGAGCTACTGGAAGCTGGGTGTCGACCCATTCAGCCACAAAGTCCGCCAAGACTTGGGACTTGATGGCCTTCCGAGGGGCGAACGAGATTGTCTCGCCCATGATTTCCACGGCCCACTTTGCAATTCTACCCGAGGCCTCTCGGCACTGGATGATCTCCCCCAGGGGGAAGGATGACACCACAGTCACCGGATGAGACTCGAAGTAGTGTCGCAACTTCCGTCGCGTCAGGATCACCGCGTACAGCAGCTTCTGAATTTGTGGGTAGCAGATCTTGGTCTCAGACAGTACCTCACTGATGAAGTAGACCGGCCTCTGGACGGGCAATGCATGCCCCTCTTCTCGTCTCTCAACCACGATCGCGGCGCTGACCACCTGAGTGGTAGCGGCGACGTAGATCAAGAGGGCTTCTCCTGCAGCGGGGGGCACCAAGATGGGCGCGTTCGTGAGGAGCGCCTTTAGGTTCCCGAGGGCTTCCTCGGCCTCAGGGGTCCAAGTGAAGCACTCGGCCTTCCTTAAGAGGCGGTACAGAGGTAGGCCTCTTTCGCCGAGGCGCGAGATGAAGCGGCTCAGAGCCGCAAGGCATCCCATTTCAAGTCCTTGATGGGCCCCATGTTGGCGATGGCCACGATTTTCTCCGGGTTGGCCTCGATGCCCCGTTTGGAGACGATGAATCCCAAGAGCATGCCTCGGGGGACCTCGAAGACACACTTCTCGGGGTTGAGTTTTACGCCTTTCGCCTTGAGACACCGGAATGTCGTTTCAAGGTCGGAAAGGAGGTCGGAGGCTTTCCTCGTCTTGATTACGATGTCATCGACGTAAGCCTCGACCGTTCGACCAATGTGTTCGCCGAACACGTGGTTCATGCACCTTTGGTATGTCACACCCGCATTCCTCAAACCAAATTGCATAGTAACGTAGCAGTACATGCCAAAAGGTGTGATGAAAGAAGTCGCGAGCTGGTCGGACTCTTTCATCCTGATTTGGTGATACCCTGAGTAGGCATCGAGGAAAGACAGGGTTTCGCACCCAGCAGTGGAATCCACGATTTGATCGATGCGAGGCAGAGGGTAGGGAACCTTCGGACATGCTTTGTTAAGACCAGTGTAGTCTACACACATCCGCCATTTCCCTCCTCTCTTTCTCACAAGCACTGGGTTGGCAAGCCATTCGGGATGGAATACCTCTTTGATGAACCCTGCAGCCATCAGCTTGTGGATCTCCTCGCCTATGGCTCTGCGCTTTTCTTCGTCGAATCGGCGCAGAGGCTGCTTCACGGGTCGGGCTCCAGCTCGAATGTCCAGCGAGTGCTCGGCGACTTCCCTCGGTATGCCAGGCATGTCCAAGGGACTCCATGCAAAGACTTCGGCGTTCGCGTGGAGAAAGTCAACGAGCACTGCTTCCTATTTGGGGTCGAGCTCGGAGCCGATCCAGATCTGCTTGGAGGCGTCGTTGCTGGGGTCGAGAGGGACGGATTTAACCATCTCTGCTGGCTCGAAGTTGCCGGCGTGGCGCTTCACGTATGGCGCCTCCTTGGAGAGGCTCTCCAGGTCGGCGATGAGGGCCTCGGATTCGGCGAGGGCCTCAGCGTACTCCACGCACTCCACGTCGCATTCGTACGCATGTCGGTACGTGGGGCCAATGGTGATGACCCCATTGGGGCCCGGCATCTTGAGCTTGAGGTAGGTGTAGTTTGGAACGGCCATGAACTTGGCGTAGCATGGCCTCCCCAGCACTGCGTGGTAGGTTCCTCGGAACCCGACCACCTCGAACGTGAGGGTTTCCCTTTGGAAGTTGGAGGGAGTCCCGAAGCAGACGGGCAGATCGAGTTGTCCAAGGGGCTGGATGCGTTTCCCGAGGATGATTCCGTGAAAAGGCGCCGCGCCTGCCCGGACCGAGGACAGATCGATCCGCAGGAGCCCGAGGGTCTCGGCGTAGATGATGTTGAGGCTGCTGCCTCCGTCCATGAGGACCTTGGTGAGCCTGACCTTGCCGATGACGGGGTCGACAACGAGCGGATATTTCCTCGGGCTCGGCACGCGGTCGGGGTGGTTGCCCTGGTCGAAGGTGATGGGCTTGTCGGACCAGTCTAGGTAGACTGGCGCCGCCACCTTTACCGAGCAGACCTCCCGACGCTCTTGCTTGCGGTGCCTAGCCGAGGCGTTCGCCACTTGCCCACCGTAGATCATGAAGCAGTCGTGGACCTCGGGGAACTCCTCTGCCTTGCGATCCTCCTTCTTGTCGTTGTTGTGGGCCCTGCCACCTTCCACAGGTGGCCCGGCCTTGTGAAAGTGGCGCCGAAGCATGACGCACTCCTCGAAGGTGTGCTTGACGGGCCCCTGATGATAGGGGCACGGCTCCTTGAGCATTTTGTCGAAGAGATTGGCACCTCCGGGAGGTTTCCGAGGATTCTTGCACTCGGCGGCGGCGATAAGGTCCGCGTCGGCGGCGTCACGTTTCGCTTGCGACTTCTTCTTGCCTTTCTTCTTGGTGCCGCGCTGAGTGGACGCCTCAGGGACATCTTCCGACTGGCGGCCCTGGGGCTGCTTGTCCTTCCGGAAGATGGCCTCAACCGCCTCCTGGCCAGAGGCGAACTTGGTGGCGATGTTCATCAGCTCGCTCGCCCTAGTGGGGGTCTTGCGACCCAGCTTGCTCACCAGGTCGCGGCAGGTGGTGCCAGCGAGGAACGCGTCGATGACATCCGAGTCGGTGACGTTGGGAAGCTCAGTGCGCTGCTTCGAGAATCGTCGGATGTAGCCCTGGAAGTTGTCGGCGAAGGCTTGAACCAGGTCGTCCCAGTTGGAGATCTGCCCCGGAGGCAGGTGCTCCAGCCAGGCTCGAGCGGTGTCGGAGAGGAACAGGGAGAGGTTGCGGATAATGAGGTTGTCATCGTCCGTTCCACCCAGTTGGCAGGCTAGCCGGTAGTCCGCGAGCCACAGTTCCGGCCTCGTCTCCCCCGAGTACTTTGTGATAGTAGTCGGGGTTCAGAACCGGGTCGAGAACGACGCCCGTCATATGGCCCGGCTGAAAGCCTGCGGACCGGGTGGTTCGGGCGAGGGACTCCGATCCTCCCCGCTGTCATAGCGTCCCCCACGCCTGGGGTGGTAGCCTCGGAGCACCCTCTCGTCGAGGTGGGTTCGATGGCTGCGGTGGTGGTGCTCGTTGCCGAGGCGACTCGAGGCCGCTGGCGCTGTGTTGCGCGTGCGCCCGGTGTGGACCGAGGCTTCTCGCATGAATCGGGAAGTCGCGGCGCGATGCTCCGAGGGGTACCCCTGCCCTCGGTAGGCAGAGCTTTCGGCCCGTCGGACCGCGGCATCCTCCAGGAGATTCTTGAGCTCTCCCTGGATACGCCGCCCTTCGGTGGTTGATGGCTCCGGCATCGTGCGGAGAAGTATCGCTGCTGCAGCCAGGTTCTGGCCGACCCCACTGGAAGCCGGTGGCGGCCTTGCCCTGACATCGTCGGCGATGCGGTGCTGGATGCCTTGGGGTAGATGTCGCGCTTCTCCGGCCGAAGCTTGGTTCGCCCATTCCTGCCCGATGTTCCGCCGGAACGGCTCAAGTGTTCCTGCTCCCTCGTCGAGCTTGGCCTGCATCTCGTGGATTTGCTCGAGCTGTGCGTCCTGACCGCCCGCAGGGACTAGGACCACAGCTAGCTCCCGAAGGATGTAAACACGAGGCGCAGGCCTAGGGGATCACCGTTTTCCAGTATACCAAGATGGTTGCCTTTGCCGGGACCCCCTAGATTGACGTGGAAACATTCACGACTTGGGCCGTAGTCCTCGTCGCCGAAGCTGTGGCTACCGTCGGAACAATCGGAAAGGCAGTAGTCGCATGCGGTCATGAAGTCCCGCATGGCACTGGGGTTACCGAGTTTGGAGAAATCCCAACAAAAGTCGGGCTCGTCATCTTCCTCGGAACCCGAGGGTCTGTAGGTCGAGACGGCCGTCAGCCGGTCCCAGGGTGACCGCATACCGTACCCCGGAGGGTTTGTACATGCCTCTATGAAGGCTTCCACCGAAGCGAAGTCGCTTGGTGGGTCGAGGATGAATCCAAAAGGCACGAGATGGGAATCGGTCGGTACCTCTTGGTCGACGGGCGGTGACGAAGTTGCGTCAGGGGCAGACTGTACCGTCGTCTCCGGTACGAGGGTGACGCCTAGCAAGTCCCTTGCGAGCGTGCTGGCGTCGTTCGTCCGCTTGGAGTTGGCGTGTTGCGGGGAAACGACGCTCGTCTTCGTCTCAGACGCGAGGTCAACGCCTGACGTGTCCCTCGTTGGGGCGCCGGCGCCATCGACTCGCTCGAAAGCCGACGAGGTGCCGCCTCCTGCTTGGCCTTGGTTGCCCCGCCTCCTCCTCCGTCGGCGGGGGAGGCGACGGGACAAACCCGAATGTTGTTCTTCCGCCATGTGGGGAAGACGTCGTTGATTCCGCCGCTGGCGGGCGGGTTGTCGGCCGCCATTGTCGCCGTCGCACGGTGGAGGAAGGAGTATCATGTCGTAGCTGCCGTCGAGGGACATGAACTCAAGACTCCCGAAACGGAGCACCGTCCCGGGCCGGAAAGGTTGTTGGAAACTACCCATCTGGAGCTTGACGGGAAGCTATTCGTCAACACGCAGCAGGCCCCTACCTGGCACGCCAACTGTCGGCGTTTCGACCCCGGGGGGTCCCTGGACCGACGAGTAAATTGTCGCCGCGTGCCCCAGCCCAGATGGGTCGGCGCGAGACGGAGCACGAAGGGGGGAAACTAGAGGGAGACAGGCGTAAAGGGGAAACCCGCGGCCTTCATGTTGTCCTGCGCCCAGGTCGGGTGCGCTTGCAGTAGGGGGTTACAAGCGTCCGCGTGGGAGGGGGCGAGAGGCCTGTGCGCGCCGTCCCGTTCTCCCGCGCTGCCAACCTCCTCGTAAGAGAGCCCTAGACCTTCCTTTTATAGGCGTAAGGAGAGGGCCCAGGTGTACAATAGGAGATGTAGCAGTGTGCTAACGTGTCTAGCAGAGAGGAGCTAGTGCCCTAAGTACATGCCGTCGTGGCAGCCGGAGAGGTTTTGGCACCCTGTTCATGTGATGCCGTGGTCGTCGGAGGAGCGCTGGAGCCTTGCGGAAGGACAGCTGTCGGGGCTGTCGAGTCCTTGCTGACGTCTCCTTGCTTCCGTAAGGGGCTGAGAGCCGCCGTCGTCATGGAGCACGTGGGGCGCCATCATTATTTGTTTACCGGGGCGAGCCGGATGGGACGCCGGTCTTGTTCCCCGTAGCCTGAGCTAGCTAGGGGTAGGGTAATGATGGCCCCCCCTGTGACGTGGTCGGTCCGAGCCCTGGGTCGGGCGAGGCAGAGGCTCCTCCGAGGTCGAGGTCGAGTCTGTCTTCCGAGGTCGAGGTCGAGTCCGAGCCCTGGGGTCGGGCGAGGCGGAGTTCGTCGTCTTCCGGAGCCGAGGCCGAGTCCGAGCCCTGGGGTCGGGCGAGGCGGAGTTCGTCATCTTCCGGAGCCGAGGCCGAGTTCGAGCCCTAGGGTCGGGCGAGGCGGAGTTCGTCATCTTCCGGAGTCGAGGCCGAGTCCGAGCCCTGGGGTCGGGCGAGGCTGAGTTCGTCGTCTTCCGGGGACGAAGCCGAGTCCGAGCCCTGGGGTCGGGCGAGGCGGAGTTCGTCGTCTTCCGGGGCCGAGCCCGAGTCCGAGCCCTGGGGTCGGGCGAGGCGGAGTTCGTCGTCTTCCGAGGCCGAGCCCGAGTCCGAGCCCAGGGGTTGGGCGAGGAGGAGCTTCCTATGGCGCCCGAAGCCGGACTTGGCTGCTGTCAGCCTCTCTCTGTCGAGTGGCGCAGCAGTCGGAGCGGCGCAGGCAGCGCTGTCTTCTTGTCAGGCCGGTCAGTGGAGCGGCGAAGTCACTGCGGTCACTTCGGCTCTGTCGACTGAAGGGTGCGCGTCAGGATAAGGTGTCAGGCCATCCTTGCATTAAATGCTCCTGCGATACGGTCGGTCGGTGTGGCGATCCGGCCAAGGTTGCTTCTCGGCGAAGACTGGGCCTCGGGCGAGCCGAAGGTGTGTCTGTTGCTTGAGGGGGCCCTCGGGCGAGACGTGAATCCTCCGGGGTTGGCTGCCCTTGCCCGAGGCTGGGCTCGGGCGAGGCGAGGTCGTGTCCCTTGAGTGGACCGAGCCTTGACTTAATCGCACCCATCAGGCCTTCGCAGCTTTGTGCTGATGGGGGTTACCAGCTGAGATTAGGAGTCTTGGGGGTACCCCTAATTATGGTCCCCGACACTATTTTTACCGGTTGGAGTACACATGGTAGATTGACATGTCCATATTGCGGTTCAGATACAGATTGCTTCCGTCTTGCTCATGGTGGAAAGATCACTTACTTCGATTGTCATCGACGCTGGTTGCCAAGGAAACACCCCTTTAGGAGCAATAAGAAAAACTTTATAAAGAACACTGTGGTCACCAAAGGACCGCCTAAACGTCTTAACGTAGCAGAAATATATGCTTAGCTGAACAACCTTGTCTTAAATGAAAAGGGGGACAAGTACGAAGGATTCGGAGTGGACCACAACTGGACACATATATGTGGTCTCTGGGAGCTCACTTATATGTTGTCATTGATTCTTGTGCACAACATTGATGTCATGCACCAAGAAAGTAATGTTGCTGAAGCCCTCATACACACCTGCATGCATTTTGAAAAAACAAAGGACAATCTGAAAGCTCGAAGAGATCCAGCAATGCTTTGAGACCGACCAACCCAAGTGCTCAATGCCAACGGTAAGCCGCCACGTGCCTTGTTTTGTCTTACCTCTAAAGACAAGATCGAGGTAATGAGATGGATGAAAAAAAATTAAATTTCCCGATGGATATGCTGCGGGCTTGAAAAGAGCTGTGAATTTGAAAACGGGAAAACTAACTGGGTTAAAGAGCAATGACTTCCATATATTAATGGAGAGGATTATCCCTGTCATGTTTCGTGGTTATATGCCCGATGCCATGTGGCAAGCAATAGCTGAGCTAAGTTATTTCTATAGGCAGATTTGTGCTAAAGAAATAAGTAAAAATATGATGGAGAAGTAGGAGAAAGAAATACCAGTGTTGTTATGCAAGCTAGAAAAAAATATTCCCACCTGAATTTTTCAATCCGATGGAGCATCTACTTATTCACATTCCATATGAGGCAAAGGTTGGTGGACCTGTACAATATAGGTGGATGTATCACATTGAACGTGCACTCAAAAACCTGCAAGGCATGGTTCGAAATAAGGCTAGAGTAGAAGGATGCATCGCTGAAGCTTTTTTGCTAAAGGAGGTTTCATACTTCACGAGTGTGTATTTCGCAGAGGAACATAATGTCTATGCTGCTACCATGCGATACAATGTCGATGAGGAACCTCCAGTCAGTGATCTCAACATTTTCCAATGGAGAGGCACAAGTACTAGTAAGGGCATGTTCTACCACCTTAGCATGGATGAAAGAATGTCCGCATTGCTATACATGTACTCTA
This sequence comes from Zea mays, assembly GCF_902167145.1. NCBI lineage: Eukaryota > Viridiplantae > Streptophyta > Magnoliopsida > Poales > Poaceae > Zea > Zea mays. The sequence continues at coordinate 54,522,932 of NC_050102.1, read as the reverse complement.
ATATGGAAGAGATGGAGCCATATTTCATGTAAGTCTTTAGTTGACCCCTGAATTTCTTTACCAAAGGAGCCATATTTAATTACTTATTTGTCGTACAGTAAGTTCGACAAGGAAAATTGGACTTATTCCCATCAGCCTACAAGCAAACAACTAGATATGATGCGACGACATGGGAGGCAAGGAAGACCTAATTTTGTTGACTGGTTTTGCGAGCATCTAAACTCTTTATATTCCTTACTTTCATGTCATATAGCCTTTTACGTGAGGTAGTCAATTTAACTGTATGTTATTTGCAGTGCACAAAGACTCCTAACATACACAAGGACTTGAGACAGCTATCTTATGGGACGGTGACTTGCAGAACCTTTGGTAGATACGATGTGAATGGCTTCCGTTTTCGTTCAGACCAATTTGAAAAGTCTCGTCCTCTTGCAGCCACACGTAACACTGGAGTTCTGACTAGGGCACTCGATGCAATCGGCAGAGAAACTAATTATTATGGCATCATTCAAAACATCCTAGAGTTTAATTTTGCAGGGAACAAAACTTTGAAATTAGTATTCTTTCTATGTGATTGGTTTGACAACACTAATGGGATTAGACAAAGTCAATATGGCATAACTGAAGTAAAGCACAAGGAACGACTTCGAGGCCATGATAATTTTATCCTTGCACACCAGTGCGAGCAGGTCTACTATATGTCGTACCCAAATCCGAAGTTTAAAGCATGGTGGGTAGTTCATAAGGTGAACCCTAGGGAACGTTTACATACTCCTTGCACTATTGGTTATCAATTCGAAGACGAACAGGCCGATGATGTTTATCAAGAAGAAGAATTGCCAACCACTTTTACTATCGATGAGGGTGTTGCACTAAACTCACTAGTCGGAGACCGTAACGATGTCACTGCTGATGAGTGTGTTGCACCGAAACGAAAACGAAATCCAAGGAACAAAAAAGCCACATTGCGAGCTTTGGATCGAAGAAGACTCCTTGATCGTGATTCTGATGAATTTTGATGTGTAATGCATAATTTCATATTATGTGATGTATTATTTGATTTTTTATTAATTCACTTAATTTTATGGAGCTAATACATTTAATGTTTTTCTATTGAACAGGATGAGTGGTAGGAAAACAAAGCGCACTGCTAGGGGGTTTCTTAATGCGGCTAGCAGGATACTCCCTGGTGCACGTTCCCTTTTCCAAGGGAGTTCTTCTAGCCAGAGCAGACAGGAGGCGTTGCTGAGACACGCCCGGCCAGAACTATGTGATACACCTATCGCTCTACAACGGACTACCGATGTAAATGTTTATGTAATTGATCTTATTTGTTAGTCACTTATGTAATTGATCTTATGTAAATGTTTACATGTCTCTATTTCATGTCCATAGGAAGAGGAGGACGACGAGGAGGAGGTGCAACACCATGAGGAGGAGGACGAGCAGGCCCATGAGGAGGAGGAGGTGCAGGCCCATGAGGAAGTGGAGGTGGGCATAGATGCTGAGGCGGAGGACGATACCACCGAGGCTCCTGTCGTTCGACGAAGGGGCACTCGAAAGGGCCACTTTGTCCTACCTCAGTTAGCGCCTGCACAATCTGAAGCTCGAGTACTGATCATCGCAGTTGGTGATAGGTACTCACGTTTGGCCACTTTGTTCTTACTTATTTGTTTACTGTACACTATATATATGACATGACTTCCTTGTTTTTTGTCATGCAACCAATGGGAAGACACGTCATTTGACGATCGAGGTCACCATAGACAGGTTAATCAAGTCTTGGGTAACCTCTGTCATCTACATAACCCAGGAATTGTCACCAACCCGAAAGGTGTGGTGGTTCCTTGCACTAGCTGGTCGCACTTCACACTAGCTCTACATGCTACATATGGAACAGCTCAAGGCGCCGTCAAGCATGACTTTTGGGTAATGTTTCAAACTAAAATTTATTAGTTGTTTCAAACTAACATTTATTATTTGTTTTCAAACTAATTGTATTTTCGATGTTGGTCAGAGACGCTATCGTGTGGAATCTGAGGCTCAAGAGCATGCAGACCGAGTATTAGAGAAAAATGCGAAGAAGGTGTGCAGGGATGCATTTTCCAATACTCGTCTACAGGTTGTGAACGCGTACATGAAGCGCCGAGGTCATTCTATCAACAACTTTCGACATTATTCGGATGTCTACTAGACTGTAGACCAGTACATGGAGGTAAAAATCTAATTTAACAGCTCATTCAGATGTGACTCTTCCTTTCAGATGTAATTTTTAGCTAACGCTTTATATGCAGGTAACTCTTCCATGGATGGAACACCGGCCGCAGGCTTACAAGGCTTTGTGTGAGATATGGGCTTCGCCCGAGTGGATTGAGAAGTCAAACAGAAATCGACATAGGCAGCGCCATCAGCAGGACGAGGACGATGATGAGGTCGTAGTCAACCATACCTATGGGGCTGATAGACACATTCGGTTGGCTAAGCGAATGGTGAGTATGTCGTATTCTGTTTTACTCAGAAATGAAACCGGATTGAACTCATATATTTGCAGAAGGCTCAAACTGGAGTTGTCCCGAGCCCAATCGATGTTTATAGGAGAGGGCATAGAGCGAAAAACAATGAAATCTCCGATGAGCTGTGTAGTCAAGTGGCCGTTGAGTGTATGGTTAGTTGTTGTTATGATTAATGTTTTCTTGCCATATAGCTATAAATTACATGTGTGCTGAACCTTCATATTGTATTGCAGGAGACATACGGGCAGGAGATGGTTAGGAAGTATGGAGAAGACTACGATTGGCGAGGAGCGCCTACCATCGACGCTGAAGTTGTGCATTCACTTGGAGGCAAGACGCATGGGCGGTATGAACTTGTGAATTTTTTTCAATAATATTGGAACCATGATCGAATAGCTAATTTTCTTATTTTTCAAGATATTCTATGTTTACAGGTGTTATCGATTCGACGGAGTTGCGTTCTCATGGCGGCTCTTCGTCGTAGGCGGGCTGTGGTAGTAGCAGCCATAGTCATCGCTCTGTATCTAGCATGGAGGAGGCTATGAGGGAGCAGCAAGAAAAGTTTCGCGAAGAGCTGCAGCAACAACAAATGGCATTCCTGCAACAGCAATCAGAGTACATGGCTGCTTACAACGCACAGGCCCAACAAGCAATGAACGTGAGTGTCTTATTCCTTCTCAACACGCTCGATATTGGTTCTATAACTAATATATTATATTTGCAACAGTCTTGGTTTCCACAGCAGGCACTGCAGCAACCATTTGTTTTCCCTCAGTTTCAGCTGACGATGCCTCAGTGGGGATTACATGCTCCGCCACCCCCACCTCCACCTCAGGTACTTCAATTTAGTTAAGACTTGTCGTTTGTATCAACCTAATTTCAAATCTTTACTAAACTTGATTTTGTAGGGATCCGGGGTCATGGGCCACAACACGCCACCACCGGTCATACCAGCACCAGGAGGAGCTTATGTAGGGGAGGGAGCTACTCCAGGAGAGGTTAGTTTGAGAAACAATTTGTTTGAATAGTGGTCATACATGTAACCAATGTCGTTATGAATGTCTTCTTTTTTCTTTAGGATCCAAACCCGTTACACGACTTCGTCAACGAGTTTTTCGCTTCTGGAGGTAGTGGACACAACTCCAAAGACCCCGATATGTGATGAAGTTAGCTTTATGCCGCATTGTGCGTTGTAATGAACTATATGTGGATTTTATGTTTGTATGAACTATTTGTAGACTTTATATTTGTATGGACTCTAGTTTTATGTTGTCAACTCAATTATGAATTTTCTGTTATTGTATGAAATTTCTGTTATTGTTTGAATTTTGTATGAATTTTCTGTTATTTTTTGCATTTTTTTAAATTTTTTTTTCTCTAAAATTATTAATTTTCGGCGGCCTCCCTGGCCGCTGAAATTAAGAAATATTATTTTCGGCATTTCTTATTTTCGGCGGCCAACTCTCTGGCCGCCGAAAAGTACGTGTTATTTTCGGCGGCTGCCGTGGGGCCGTCGAAAGTAAGCTATTTTCGGCGGCCAAGGCCTGGCCGCCGAAAATAAGGCCTTATTTTCGGCTATTTTTTTCTGGCGGCCAGGAACCGTCGAAAATAAGGCTAAAGCCGCCGAAAATAGCTTATTTTCGGCGAAAAAGGCCTTATTTTCGGCGGCTTCTGGCCGCCGAAAATGACTGTAGCTCTTGTAGTGAGGTAGGATTTAGGAGAGATGTAGTAGATATTTTTACTGTAACAGATATTGACATAAACACACATGTGGTGTAGTGGTAGCTACGAGCACATTTGCTTGAGAGGTCGCAGGTTCAAATCCCATTGGGGCCACACTTGTGTTTTTTTAATTTAATTTTAGCTAGGTGTGGGATGCACGTGGGAATGAGAATGAGATTTGCGGGGAGGGGGAATGAGAAAGACAGTGACAGCCGGGAATGGGAATGAGCTTTGCGGAGAGGGGAAATGAGAATGGCAGAACACCGGGAATGTGAATGGACTTTGCGGGGAGGGGGAATGAGAATGACAGAACACGGAATGGCAGCCTACCCCTAACGGTCTTAATAAGTAGTAGAGATTAAACGTTTGCTAATTAGTGAGATCGTTCCTGATGTGCAATAATTACATATTTATACGAGTTCATTATATATAACTAGTCGGTTGCCCGTGCGTTGTGATGGCTCACAACAATACTCATATAAATTATGCATAAAAAAGATCTCAAGATTTTTTATTAATTGTCTCTGATGTCTGCATAATATTTTTTTATTTGAGTAACCGAGTCGACATCGTGATAAAGGAAATGTCATGTAGACAGGCGATGTCGAGCCATCGAATGGGTACGATAGGCAGCAAATCAGAGACCCCATCCCTCGCCTCTCCCACTTCTAAGGTTTCGTAGAGCAGGAAGGGGAGAGAAGAGACAGTCATATATGTTCGTTGCCGGAGAAGAACACGACAAAGACATGAACATCTGGAGGCGACGTAGGTAGTATACCGCTAAATACATACATGGAGAGAGCACGCAAGCGGAGAAAGAAGCCCAGCCAGAACAACTACAAACCGAGAGGCACCCGCACCAGGCGTCAGTCTGAAAAGGGTGAGAGAATGCGAGTGCCTTCCAGCCCTGGACCCACCAAGGCGACACAACACCACCACCAACTCTGTAGCATATGCCGACTGCTGCCGCGCTACGAGCCTTGTTTGTCCAATATCTTAGATCTGGACTCGTCATCGCCAAGATAACCTAAGCGTGGCAGGCGCCATCATGTCTTATTGGGCGGCACGCACGAAGAAAAGCCAGGAGCAAGACCGACTCGCCCGTACCCGCGTCGACGAGCGTCAGTCGACACGCAGTTGTGACCGTGGGCAGGGGCAACAGGTTGGGGAGGAAGAACAGGGTGAAGGTCGCGAAGACGAGCGGGACGTCCGACGACGATGAAAACGATGGTGCGTGCATGCTGTGAAACACCCTAGTGGACGTGCAATAGCCACTGCGTGGGTCAGTGTTGGGGCTGGTGTCGCATGAATACGGAGAGGAGACGCCTGCTCCCACACCCTCTATCGAGAAAGGGTGGCGTGGAGGCGAAGGCATCAGGAAGACGAACGAGGTTACGACAACTGAGACGAGGACTATTATTATCGTGCGGAGGTATATATGGTCAAATGGGCTGGTTATGACTTGACTAGCACAACAGGAGTAGGCGAGTAGCCAGGTGAGGCGCACGAGGAGCCGGCGAGCCGCCGTCAGTTGAAGAGGGATGGGCACCACCGTGCCGCCAGCCGGTCAGCGCGGAGGACCAGTGCCTGTGCATGGCTGCATTGACGCCTCCTCGTGCGGCTGTCGTTTATCTCAGGTCGGTGGCGGTAAGGCGTAGGCATCTCTCAGGTCGCCTCTTCTTTACATTGGTCGCTTCTCCGGCCTTGACGCCGCCAAGCACGGATGCACGGTATGTCTGTCTGTCTTTCTAATGCCTGACGGATGCATGCTTCCATTTCCACCTCCCCCCGCACACACACACACGCGCGTCGCAGCTAGCTCTGTCGTCATCTCGCGCCAAATGGTCCCCAAAATTGTGGTGTGAGCCATTTGTTTAATTATATTGGGAGGAATGTCTTTCTATTCGTGTCTTGCCTTATGCTCTCTACATTTTAAATAATAAAATGTTATGTTTTTTTTACATACGCATGCACTTACATACAGAAACGTAGACGAAATGCAACATTTTTTTAGAAAAGAAAATAAAAAATGTCTACAATTTAGAAATAGGGAGACTATGTTTAAGTTGACTGCACATTGACGATTACCAACTACGGCCGTTCAATGTTTTTATTCCAATTGTGTATTTCTCAATTCAAGATTTCGTTAACTTTGGAATGTGTTTGGTTATGGAACAGCTCGAGACAAGTAGAATAGAGATGTCCTCTAGAGTCTTCTCTAGTCCCTCCAATTTTGAGGGGCAACTGAAAACAACACGAATAGTCCTGTTTCAACCCCTTAACCTGAACGAAACAATTTTATTTAAGAGATCGTTCTATCTCATTAATTACAATCAAACGCACTGTTAAATTACAGTGAAGCATTTGATCTGACCCGTGTACTATCGCCAAGTCCAAAAAAATACTTTCAACTCTAAATCAAATATCAAATGTCCTCTGACTTTCAAAACCAGGTAAAATCCTCCGAGAGGACCATTTCAAATCTTTTTCACTAACGACGTGGCGCATGTGTTGCTGTGGTCCCAATGTATTCTTTTATTTAATATTCAAACTTTTAAATGATCTCAGATTAAAAAAATATCAATTGCAAAGATTTAGATTTTTTGAGCGCTATAAATTTGAATATAGCTTGTTGTCACCCATGTTCATTTGAAAATTTGAGAAATTGTCATCGTGAAAACCTGTGGTCGATCGTCTGGGCAGCTGACATACAAGGTACCAGGAGGTTCGCTGCTGCTGCTCCGATCATCTCTTGTGACTTCAATTGAGGGTTCCAAACGTGCAAGGAGAGTGTGCTATTGTAAGTAAATCACTTTGTAAATGCACAACAGTATATTAAACTTCAAATTTTGGCTAAATCACATAGAGATTGGCTTGTGATGGTTGCACTGATTGGCTCCCTTGAGTCGATTGCTATTTTTTCGGGTTGGTAATAAGCAAATAAATAAAAGTAATCGTGCATTAAAAGTGGCCGACAGGGGCAATAAATCTGCCTAAAGTTTGTTTGAGCCGATTGTTTATCCGAGAGCGACGTATGCTACGTGCATAGACAAAAGCACAGGAATGGACCAAAAAGCCACCATTATTACACACACTTTCAACCAAATATAGGGCTAGATAAATCGTAAACAATTCATAGGAACATCCTAGATTTAATCTATAGTGTGTATCATAGTAGTGACCCTAGGAACAACCGTGCCTGTAAGCCAATGATCATGCACGCAAGCACAAATCAAGACCTCCAAAGAAGTCCATCCAGAATAAACAATGTGACTAAACCTGTAATACATGGTCCTGAATGCTTATCAGTCTCTCGATTTATCGCATGCACATGTTGCACCTTGCAAACCGTGGAGTGTAGCAACTGAATAAGAGATACACATCTGGTTGTGTAAGAATAATTTAATAACATTAAGCTTGGTACAAAGAGTAGATTAAAACTACACGAGATAACAAGCAGATCTTGTAAACAAAAATATTTAGCAAAAGATCCACTGGGCAAGGCGATAACACCATACTGCTCTGATGCTATCTACTAGAGTCCACATCAGGTCTGCATGACAGCTACCATGGAAAACCCTTATGGAAAGTGTGTCAATGCACCAAGGGGATGAGAAACACACGGTGCTTGGATGAACGAATGCATTCTCACTATTATTATCGTGAATTGTTAGATGTTGTATATGCATCCCAACAATCAAATGCTGCTCCTTCAAGCCTCCCAGAAGCATATAGAACTCTTTCTGTATCAGTGAATTGAGTGATGTACATCTTCTTGCTTATTAAATTAAGCTAGTCATCGGCATCAAAGGGATCAACCGAGTGAGAGAAGGTGGGAGGGTGATGGCTCATAAACTCCAGTGCTTGTCCCTAGCTTGGGGTGCATTTTGATTATGCTGTTGTTGGTTCTGTTGCTACTACAATTGCTGAACCGAAGCAGTGAGATTCTGATGCAGTTGTGTCTGAGCTGCAATGAACTGCTCCAAGGTTGGGTTGGGAGTTGGTGGTGGCAGCTATTGTTGTGAATTCTGACCTGCACGGATCTAGTATTTACCATCTGGGTGGTTAGAGAATGATTTTTTTTAGATAAGAGAAGACTTGATAAATATTTTAGGGGACTAGTTTTTGACTCAAGTTAACATGAGTTCATTTTTAATTAGTAATGCTCTTGAGGCCATCATTCCACAAGAGCATTACACACAATCAAAGATCTAACTCAAAACATTTCTTCATTGTAGTACACCATTATATTAAGATAGCTACATTGTTCTAGTATGCCTTTATTCATTGTTCATGAAATCCTAGGGTGGCCTAGGTGTGTATGAGCCTCCAATGGTGATATGGAAGTCTCGAATGACACGGTGAGTCTTCAGGATCTTTGATTGGTTGAGGTTGAACTTCATTTTCCATATGAGCTTGCAACTGAGCATTGTGCTTCCTTAAGTCTTCAAGCTCAGCTAAGGCATCATCATGTTCAATGTTAAGGGCTACCATGTACTCTAGTGCGATTTCCATCTATCATTGTCTTTCGCCACACTAGAGTTGATTATGGTGAGGATTTGTCATGCCTGACTCTGAGCTAACATATTGCAATTGAGGCTACAAACGAATGACATAGCCATATTGGCTACATCGTTTATCCGCCCGCAAAGTTACCTAGGACAGATATAACATAGTGTCGAGTTTCCACCAATTAGCCTTTGAATCCATCACGACCAGCAGCCTTGGTAGAGATAAGCCACTCCTCAAGGTAGAACCTAGGGATATGCTAGTGGCCGTACTTATGTAGGTTGCTGCGACCTTCGCCAGTCCCAACGCTGTGAGCAAGTGTCGGAACATGCGGGGAACTGCTGAGATAGGCCACTATTATAGTGGACTATCTGTTGGGGTCTTCTTCTCCGCCGAAGGCCCTCAAGACAAAAATACCTTCGGCTAAGTAATACCGAAGTCTTCTCTCCTTCTGTCGAAGGTTCTCAAGATGAATAACTCGCTTAGAAGCAACAACACCAAGTGCCGAAGCTTTCATCAACTTCGGTTTAAATCGAGCACATGATGAAAAGACTAGATAGACCCTAGTAATCTAAGTTATGCCAATAAACAGATGTTGAGGGTCATGAATGTAATTTTACCTGGGCTGCGTCTCGTGCCTATAAATAGATGAATAGTAGCACCGTACTGTTCACGCTGATTTTTAATCTCCCTGGCATCAACACCTTCGAGCAAACCGAAGGTATCATTGTAATATGAATTTTGTTAATATTCACACACGTTTTGTGGAATGCAAATGAATCAATGGGATACACTTGTTGTTTTTGTCTCTTTGCATTCTTGATTATATATAAGATGATGAAGGCGTGTCCTTCATGACCTTCATCTGATGATCATTATGTCCATGAGGGGATAATGCTTCGGAAGACGAAGGTCTTTAATACTTAACAATTGTGTTGCCTTGTTCTTGATTCACAACATTTGGGAACAAGTGACCAACATTGGATCCCACCTCCGGTGAACTCGCTTCCACGACAGTGACAATGGCTTCGCAAGGAACTCAAGCCATGGCACCTTCAGCTACGAAGCTGGTGCTCCCAATCACGGGAGGTTCAAGTTCTGAACAAGCTAACAAGATCAGAAGAAAGAGGCACAAACAAGGGTACAACATGTTGGAGTACAAGGACTCTTCATCAAACCTTCGAGCAAACCGAAGGTATCATTGTAATATGAATTTTGTTAATATTCACACACGTTTTGTGGAATGCAAATGAAACAATGGGATACACTTGTTGTTTTTGTCTATTTGCATTATTGATTATATATAAGATGATGAAGGTGTGTCCTTCATGACCTTCGTCTGATGATCATTATGTCCATGAGGGGATAATGCTTCGGAAGACGAAGGTCTTTAATACTTAACAATTGTGTTGCCTTGTTCTTGATTCACAGCATTTGGGAACAAGTGACCAACATTGGATCCCACCTCCGGTGAACTCGCTTCCACGAGAGTGACAATGGCTTCGCAAGGAGCTCAAGCCATGGCACCTTCAGCTACGAAGTTGGTGCTCCCAAACACGGGCGGTTCAAGTTCTGAACCAGCTAACAAGATCAGAAGAAAGAGGCACAAACAAGGGTACAACATGTTGGAGTACAAGGACTCTTCATCAAGTCCAAGTGGTCACATATACCAATCACCTTCTCCCAGGAGGACCTTCAGCTCAAGGATTATCCTCATATTGATGCAATGGTCATATCTTTTGTCATCAAGGGGTTTCTGGTACACAATGTCCTTGTAGACACAGGTAGTGCAGTAGATATTATCTTTGCAAAAGCTTTTAGGATGATGCAAGAGCAGGATGATAAGATACATGATGCAACTCATCCTCTCTGTGGCTTCCGAGGAAGGCAAATAGTGGCACTTGGCAAGATAACAATGCCGATTATTTTCGGCTATGTTCACAATACAAGGACAGATCAAGTTGTTTTTGACAATGTTGATATGGAATATCCTTACAATGCAATCATTGGACGATGAACATTAAACACCTTTGAAGCAATACTTCATCCAGCATATCTATGCATGAAGATACCATCAGACCAAGGTTCCATAGCTGTGCATGGAAGTCAAGAGGCTGCTAGAAGGGCCGAAGGGAACTTGACAGATTCAAAGGCCATCCATAACATAGATGAAGCTAAAGCCCATCAACAGTATAAGCATAAAAGAGATAAGGATGCCTCAGCAGACCAACCGAAGCCCATGCTCCTATGCGAAGATATAGCTGAGCAGAAGGTGTTGCTGGGATCTCAATTGTCTGACGAACAAGAAAAAACTCTATTGAGATTTCTGTTCAACAATAAGGATGTCTTTGCTTGGTCAGCCAATGATTTATGTGGTGTTAACAAAGATGTTATCGAGCATTCACTTAATGTAGACTTGACTATCAGGCAAAGAAAGCAGAAGCTTCGGAAGATGTATGATGATAAAGCCAAAGGTGCACGAAACAAAGTCAAAAGGCTTCTGAGTGCTGGTGTAATCAGAGAGGTAACATATCCAGAGTGGCTGGCCAATACTGTAATGGTGAAGAAAGCTAATGGAAAGTGGAGAATGTGCATTGATTTTACAGATCTCAATAAGGCATGTCCGAAGGATGAGCTCCCATTGCCAAGAATAGACTCTCTTGTGGATGCAACAGCTACTTCAGAGCTCATGAGTCTATTGGATTGCTATTCAGGCTATCACCAAATTTGGATGAAAAAAAGAAGACGAGCCCAAGACAAACTTCATAACCCCTAGTGGAACCTACTGCTACCTTCGGATGCTTGAGGGGCTCAAAAATGCTGGAGGAAGCTTCAACAGGATGACTGCTAAAGTCCTTTGCTCACAGATTGGTAGAAATGTTCTAACATATAATGATGATATCATAGTCAAAAGTACCAAGCAAGAAAATCACATCGCTGATCTACAAGAAACATTTGCCAATTTTAGAAAGGCAGGCCTCAAGCTCAACCCAGAAAAATGTGTTCTCGGAGTGAAGAAGGGGAAATTCCTTGGGTGTCTTGTGTCAACATAAAGAATTGAGGCTAACCCAAACAAGATAGAAGCTATACTTCGGATGGAGCCACCAAAGTCAAGAAAAGGTGCCCAAAGGCTAACAGGAAGGCTGGCCTCATTGAATAGATTTATTTCAAGATCGGTAGAAAGAAACTTGCCATTCTTTGAAGTATTGAAGTCAGCCGAAGTCTTCCAGTGGGGACCAACTCAGCAAAAGGCTTTCAAAGAGCTGAAGGAATACTTGATAGAACTGACAACTTTTACCCCACCTTCGTCAGGAGCCCCATTGTTGTTGTATGTAGCTGCTTCCCATGCTGCAGTTAGTGCAGAGTTGGTGCAAGAGAAGCAAGATGGCCAAGCGAAGAGGCAAGTGCCAATATATTTTATCTCTAAAGTACTCAGCCCATCGAAGAAAAATTACACAGAGTTGGAGAAGGTACTATATGCTGTACTAATGGCTTTCAGAAAGCTTCGACATTATTTCCAGTCATACCATATCATAGTACCTTTTTCTCAGCCTCTTAAGGATATAATAAGGAACAGAGAAGCCACATGAAGAGTTGGGAAATGGGTCGCGGAGCTGAATGAATTCACCATAGATTATGTTCATAGGTCTTCAACCCAATTCCAGGCATTAGCAGACTTCATTGCTAATTGGACGCCAGGGGCTCAGGATGAAGAAAGAATAAAAGATGACGAAGCTTGGACAGTGTTTTGTGATGGGTCATGGGGAACCTTCAGAGCAGGGGCGGCTGCCATTCTAATTTCACCATCTAAAATCAGAGCCTGCTATGCAGCAAGGCTGGAGTTGAACTGCACAAATAACATTGCTGAGTACGAAGCAATTCTCTTGGAGCTTCGTAAGCTTAAGACAATGGGAATAAGAAGGGCAATCCTCAAATCTGACTCACAAGTTATTACAGGCCACATTGACAAAAGCAACAAAGCAAGTGATCCGAAGCTTGAGAAATATCTCGATATAGTTTGAAGAATGGAAGACTCTTTCGAAGGCTTCTCTGTAAAGAATATCTCAAGAGGAGAAAATGAACATGCAGATCTATTAGCCAAGTCAGCAGCACAAGGGCTCCCATTACCTTTGGAAGTATTTTTTGAAACAATAAAAGCACCTTCGGTCGAGCTCATGGAGCGAGCATAGTGCTTACAATCTCACTAGTGCACAGTGAAGATTGGAGGACTGAGATTGTATCTTTCCTACAAGGCAATTATCTTTTGGATGACGAAGCTTATATCAAAAGAATGGAAGCTAGGACAAGGCCCCTACGTAATAATAGAAGGGGAATTGTATAAACAAGGAGTTTGCTCTCCATCGCTGAAATGTTTATCTAGAACCGAAGGTCAGGAGCTAATGAAGGAGATGTCAGGAGCTAATGAAGGAGATGCATACAGGACTATGTGGAGCTCATATTGGGTCTAGGCCTTTACTTGGAAAAGTTTTCAGACAAGGATTTTATTGGCCGAAGGCAACTTCAGATGCATCAGATTAAGTTTAAAAATGTGAAAACTGCCAGAAGTGTGCTAGAGACCAAAACCAGCCTTTGTCTCTAACTCAGCTAATCCAGCCCACCTGGCCTTTACAAAGGTGGGGTCTAGATTTATTAGGCCCGCTTCCACCAGCCCAAGGAAATTTAAAATACGTTGTGGTAGCGGTGCAGTACTTTTCAAAGTGGATTGAAGCTAAACCTCTAGCTACAATAACTTTGACCAAGGTTCAAAAGTTTTTTTGGTAGAATATTGTCTCTAGCTACATAATCGCCTGTAAGTCAACCTTTGTTGAGTTCGTATGGATCTCCTCAATCTTCTACACCTACTGGCATTGGGATAGGTGCTCGCCGGCGTTGGCAATGTTGTTGCCGTCACGCACCGTTGTGCGGTATCGACTGGTGTGGGGGAAGGGAGCCTGCGGCGCACCTGCCATCGGCTCCGTGATGAAGGGTCAAGATTAGAAGATGGCATACCACTTCGCAGCGTGGGTTGTGACTGTTGATCCGATCGTGTATGGTCAGGATCACAGTGGAGGTATCATTTTGGCGTAATAAATCGTGTCCCCAGATCAACAATCCGAGGGGTCGGGCTGGATGAGTGTGTGGATGACTCGTGGGGCGTTAATCTGTGAACCAGCGTCCACGAATCCTTACTGGTTTGGTGAGCCAAGATCTAATCCCAACCGTTAGATTGGCATCCAATGGATGGCACTTGAGGATAACCCTTCGGTGTTGTCTTTTTATTTGAGATCCCCTAAAAATCTTTAAACCAACTCGTCGTACTCTGTTCTATTGAAAGTGTTACATCAGGGTCCCTGGTATTAGCAGAAACACCCCTAAGACAATTTTAGAGTATAAAATTAATATAAAATACTTTGAAATTCAATAACTTCTTCAATATAACTCCGATTTTAACCCATTCCGGTTGCGTTAGCTTCATAAAAATATTTTCTATGCAGTAGCAACATCATGTGTACCATATTCCATATATTTATAGTTAGATAAGTGTTCAATCTATACTTAGTAAATTAACTCCACTAATCTAGGTTAATCTCTCTATAATTATAATCTGATTAAAATGAAATCCCTAATCAAGTTATAATCTAGATTGAAGGTTAATTAGTTATTTAGATTATATTTCTCATATAATGTATATTAACCAATTTATAATATGATAAATCTTCGGAAAACTATAACTTTATAATCGTAGCTCTGAATTTAGCGGTTCTCGAACCTACAATCTCGTTATGACGCGTAGAATATTATTATACAGTTTGTGCTTATGTTTGGTATGATGTTAGTTTTGCCTATACCATGTTTGTTTGTATTGCTACGAATAGCAGTGAGGTCACGAGAATCTGAAGATCATCCTGGTACTTGGAATCTTGAGTCTCATGCAAGTTGTGCCCTTGATCACTCCTTTTTACCTAATAATGTTCGCTATTAATCACTGTGACATGCTCAGGTTCATTTGACAGGACCTAATAGGTTTCCCTAGCATAGTTTATCCCCACCTTGCAAATAGATGAATTATTGGATAGATTTGCTATTGCTCTACCTGGTTTGGGACACTAATGTTTTATTATGATCATGTTCCAATTATGTTGTTGTTTAATTATTGTTCACGATAAGGTCATGTTGTTAATTAGAACATGGAGAACCACCAAGGACAACAGTGCTACCACAAGGGTGGAATGGGACGCCCTTGGCCAAGTAACTAGGAAAGCTACAGAGAGATTACCTTACCCGGTTAGGGGCAAGTGGCGAGGCGTCGTTGTAGACTATAGGGAGGTCCTCGGGTCGAACTGTCTATAAAGCTTTTCGGACGAGGGATTCCTATGCTTCCTTCTTCTTGAATCCGTAGCGGGTTTTCTCGAACTAGTGGAACTTTGGAAAGGCCTCGAAGTGCTACCCTACCTCGCTTCCTTGGTAGAGGTGTATGGGATCTGTATAACCCCATGGCAAATGGGTAACACGGCTTGTGGGTAAAGATGCACAACCTCTGCAGAGTGTAAAACTGGTATATCAGCCGTGCTCACGGTCATGAGCGGCTCGGACACTCACATGATTAACTTATGGAAATAAACTCAATTTTTCATTTGCATTGTATTGTGGGTGTTGTTATTAATCTTGATCTCTTATTTAATTGGGTTGATATCTACTTATAGTTAGTAATTGCTAATAAAGTTTTGACCAACTTTAAAAGCAATGGTCAGCTTTAACCATCCTCTTTGGTAAGCCTTACACTTCACATGAGCTCCTACCTTTGGTGAGTTGATACACATTATTCCCCACAACTTGGTGAGCGATGAACGTATGTGAGCTCACCCTTGCTGTACTAACATCCCCCTAGGTCAAGAATAGGTACCACTGAATGAGGCGCATGAATGATGTGGTGATGAGTTCGTTAGTGGTCTAGGCCGTCGTCTCCCAGTCAACTTTGGTTGCTGGATCATTGTCTTCGTATGATGTAATTATTAAATAATTTTGTACAGAACTTCATTATATATTAATGTTGTGACATTTGTTTCTGTACCATGAGTCATCATATGTGTAAGACTTGATCATAGCACACTTGGTGATTATCTCAAGCTCGGGTTTTGGACCCCCAAAATCCAGGTGTGATAGAAGTGGTATCAGAGGAATGTTGACTGTAGGACGAAACTTAGATAGAACTGGATAACCCTTATGTACTTATCTTTGTAACTCTGATTCCTTCTTAACTTTCCTTAATCTTCTCTCATCTATTGCTGCTTTACTCTGATTACTCTTACCTTTTCACTTTTAAAGAAAAAAGTGGATTACACACTTTGAAATCCTGTACCTAAAGTGACCTTTAGGAATATGAGACCTAATCTTAGGAACCAAATCAAAACTATTTTTTGTAAACATTTATATGCTTAAGTGTTTGTTCTTATGAGAACTGCTTGATTCGGTTCTTTAATTGAGTGTGATGAGTTGTGGAGTAATGTCCACAATTTCATCTGCATATACATATAGGCAAAAAATGTGTTTATAAGATAACTAGACAACCTAGAATATTCCTCATTAAAGTATCTAGCTTAACAATATACATCCCACCTTAAAAGATTCTATCCTACACTCATAGATCCATCTTATCTCAAAAGATCCTAACTTATCCTAATAAAGATTCATCTTACCCTAGTAGATCTATCTAATCTGAACTAGTCTAGACATATCCAGTCAAATCTAGATCCCATCTAATCTAAATCTGATTTATTCTAAAGTGAGTTATCTAACATGTTAGTTAACTTGGTGAAATAGATTAGACCCTATTTCTATAAACATGTCTTAACCTAAATTGGTGCCCCAGACTAACTTGACCATATACAACTACCCGACCATATGCAACTACGTTACCCATTAGATGGTTGCATAACCCCTCTATATCAACCTGTTGGGGGTCTTTTTCTCAACCGAAGGTCCTCAAGACATAAACACCTTCGGCAAAATGCCACAAGAGGTCCTCCCTTCTTCTGCCGAAGGTTATCAAGACGAAGACCTCGGGAAGAAGCAACAATGCAGAATGCCGAAGCTCAGTAGCTTTGGCTTAGATCAAGCAAAGAAGGAAAAGACTAGATAGACCTTATTAGTTTAAGTTGCTTGTTAACAAATGTTCAAGGGCATGGATGTAATTTTACCCGGGCTGCGTCCCATGCCTAAAAATAGATGAACAGTAACACCATACTATTCACGCTGAATTGTAATCACTCTTCCACGTCTTCACTTTCGAGCAAGCCGAAGGTATCAATGTAATATTAATACTGTTAATATTCATACATGTTTCATAAAATGCAAATATGTATGAATTAATGAAATGCAGTTAATGTCTTCATCTCTTTGCATTTTCATTCGCATAATAAATGATGAAGGTATGTCCTTCTTGACCTTCGTTTGATGAGCATTATACCCATTTGGAGATAATGCTTTGGAAGACGAAGGTCCATAATAATTAACAATTTTGTTGCCTTGTTCTTGACCTACAACATTTGAGAACAAGTGACCAATATTGGTGCCCACCTCCGGTAAACTCACTTCCACGACTGTCACAATGGCTTCACAAGGCAACCAAGTTGTGGCACCTTCGGCTATGAAGCTGATGCTCCCAACCACAGGTGGCTCAAGTTCTGAACCAGCCAATAAGAAGCAGAACAAGGAAGCATAAAGAAGGGTACATCATGTTGGAGTGCAAGGACCCTTCATCAAGTCCAAGTGGTCTCATATACCAATCACCTTCTCCCAGGAAGACCTTCAGCTCAAGGATTATCCTCACAATGATGCAATGGTTATATCTTGTGTCATCAAGGGGTTCCTGGTTCACAATGTCCTAGTAGACACAGGAAGTGCATCAGACATTATTTTTGCGAAAGCTTTCAGGCAAATGCAATGGCAGGATGACAAGATACATGATGCAACACACCCTCTCTGTGGCTTCGGAGGAAGGCAGATAGTGACATTCTGCAACATAACTATGCCGATCACCTTCGGCCATGTTCACAATTCAAGGACAGAGCAGGTTGTTTTTGACACTGTTGATATTGAGTATCCCTACAATGCAATCATTGGGTGAGGAACATTAAATGCCTTCGAAGCAATACTTCATCCAGCATATCTGTGTATGAAGATACCATCAGACCAAGGCCCCATAGTTGTGCATGGGAGTCAAGAGGCTGCTAGAAGGGCCGAAGGGAATTGGACAGATTCAAAGGCTATCCATAACATAGATGAAGCCGAAGCTCATCAGTAGTACAAACATAAAAGAGATAAGGCTACCTCAGCAGACCAGCCAAAGCCTATGCTTTTATGCGAGGGCATAGCCGAGAAGAAGGTGTTGTTGCGGTCACAACTGTCTGATGAACAAGAAAATACCCTGTTGAAGTTTTTATTCGACAACAAGGATGTCTTTGCCTGGTCAGCCAATGATCTCTGTGGTGTCATCAGAGACATCATCGAGCATTCACTTAATGTAGATCCCATTATCAGGCCAAGAAGGCAGAAGCTTCGGAAGATGTCCGAAGACAAAGCCGAAGGTGCACGAAACGAAGTCAAAAGGCTTCTGAGTGCCGGAGTAATCAGAGAGGTAACATATCCAGAGTGGCTGTCCAATACTGTAATGGTGAAGAAGGCTAATGGAAAGAGGAGAATGTGCATTGATTTAATAGATCTTAATAAAGCATGTTCGAAGGATGAGTTCCCTTTATCAGAATAGACTCTCTGGTGGATGCATCAGCTACTTCGGAGCTAATGAGTCTATTGGATTGTTATTCAGGCTATCATCAAATTTGGATGAAGAAAGAAGATGAACCCAAGACAAGCTTCATAACCCCTAGTGGCACCTACTGCTACCTTCGGATGCCCGAGGGGCTCAATAATGCTAAGGAAGCTTCAGCAGGATGACTGCCAAAGTCCTCCACTCCCAATTTGGCAAGAATGTGCTAATCTATGTTGATGATATCATAGTAAAAAGCACGAAGCAAGTAAATTACATTGCTGATTTGCAAGAAACATTTGCTAATTTTAGAAGAGTCGGTCTCAAGCTAAATCCAGAAAAATGTGTCTTCAGAGTAAAGAAGGGAAAATTTCTTCGTTGCTTGGTATCAACAAAGGGGATCAAAGCCAATCCAAGTAAGATAGAAGCTATACTTCGGATGGAGCCACCAAAGTCATGAAAAGGTTCCTAGAGGTTAACAAGAAGGCTGGCATCATTGAATATATTTATTTCAAGATCAGCAGAAAGGAACTTGCCATTCTTCGAAGTGCTGAAGTCAGCCAAAGTCTTCCAATGGGGACCAATTCAGCAAAAAACCTTCGAAGAACTGAAGTAGTATTTGATAGAATTAACAACCTTAACCCCACCTTCGTCAGGAGCTCCATTGCTGCTGTATGTAGCTGCTTCCCACACTGCGGTCAGTGCAGCACTGGTACAAGAAAAGCAGGATGGCCAGGCAAAGAAGCAAGTGCTTGTGTACTTCGTCTCTGAAGTACTTATCCCATCAAAGAAAAATTACACAGAATTGGAAAAGGTATTATACGCTGTATTGATGGCTTCTAGAAAGCTTCGACATTAATTTCAAACATACCATATCATAGTACCTTCTTCACAACCTCTCAAGGATATAATGAGAAACAGAGAAGCCACAAGAAGAGTTGGAAAATGGGCTGCAGAGTTGAATGAATTCACTATTGATTACGTTCATAGATCTTCGATCCAGTCCCAAGCGTTAGCAGACTTCATTGCTGATTGGACGCCAGGGGCTCAGGACGAAGAGAAAACAAACGATGCCGATGCCTGGACAGTATTTTGTGATGGGTCATGGGGAACCTTCGGCGTAGGAGCAGCTGCCGTTTTAATTTCACCATCTAAAATCAAAACCTGCTATGCAACAAGGTTGGACTTCAACTCCAGAATAACATTGCAGAGTATGAGGCCCTTCTTTTGGGGCATTGAAAACTTAAAGCAATGGAAATAAGAAGGGCAATACTCAAATCCGACTCACAAGTCTTTTCCGGTCATGTTGACAAGGGTAGTAAAGCAAGGGACCCGAAGCTCGAGAAATATCTGGACACAGTCAGAAGGATGGAAGCCTCTTTCGAAGGTTTCTCTGTAAAATTATCCCAAGAGGAGAAAATGAACATGCAGATTTGTTAGCTAAGTCAGCGGCACATGGGCTTTCGTTACCTTCGGAGGTATTTTTCGAAACAATAAAAGCACCTTCAGTCGAGCTCATGGAGAGAGCAGTGCTTACAATCTCGCGAGTGCACAACGAAGATTGGAGGACTGAGATTGTATCTTTCCTCCAAGGTAATTGTCTTTTGGATGACGAAGTTTACAACAAAAGAATGGAAGCAAGAGCAAGACCCTATGTAATCATAGAGGGAGAGCTGATGAATGAGATACATGCAGGACTGTGTGGAGCTCATACTGGGTCTAGGCCTTTGCTGGGGAAGGTTTTCAGACAAGGATTTTATTGGCCGAAGGCAGCTTCAAATGCAGCAGACTTGGTTCAATAATGTGAAAACTGTCAGAGATGTGCCAGAGACCAGAAACAACCTTCATCTTTAACACAACTAATACAGCCCACCTAGCCACTGCAAAGGTGGGGCCTAGATTTGCTAGGCCCACTTCCACCAGCCTAAGGTAACTTGAAATATGTTGTGGTAGCAGTGGAGTACTTCTCAAAGTGGATCAAAGCTAAGCCCCTAGCTACAATAACTTCAGCCACAATTCAGAAGTTCTTTTGGCAGAATATTGTTTGCCGCTTTGGTGTGCCGAACGCTATCACGGTTGATAACAGAACTCAATTTGATACTGAAACATTCAAAGACTTTTGTGACCAGACTGGTACAAAAATACACTTTGCATCAGTGAGACATCCAGAGTCAAATGGACTGGTAGAAAGAGCAAATGGAATTATAATAACGGGAATAATGAAGTCAATCTTCAACCAGCCTAGAGGAAAATGGCCAGATGAATTAATAAAAGTGGTGTGGAACCACAACACTGTTGTTTCAAGGTCAACAGGTTTTACCCCATTCAAGCTTCTATTTGGTGACGAACCAATAACACTAGAAGAAGCAAGAAGGGGCTCAATAAGGACCTTGGCTTCGGCAGAAGATGAAGAGAATTGCAAAATAACAAAAGACACCACAAGAAGAGACCATGCTCCAAGCATTAGACCACATCAATCAGTATCAGGCCGAAACAATTAAATGGTGTGATCGGAAGGTAAAACTGAAGAACATCAGGCTAGGGCACCTAGTGCTTTGGAGGGTGGCCAATCCGGATACGGTGGGTAAGCTTCAGCTTAAGTGGGAAGGTCCTTTCTTGGTGATATCTTCGTCAAGGCCTGGATCATACAGGTTGAAAGACTTGGACGGTAATGACATTCCATGGTCTTGGAATGCGAATGAGCTTTGAAGATATTATGTGTAAACTATGTAATTTTCTTATTTTTTACCTATGGCACCCTTTTCCTTTCAGGAGGGGAGAAAGATTTTTAATGGGGTCATAGGTTGTAATTTTCATTGTTCTTCTACAGCCTTGTGCAATACAAGGGCCAAATTCCCCCACATGTAAAATGTAAAACCTAGGACTACACCATCAAGTGTAAAAAACTATGAAGAGGCTCTAAAGTCGTCCCTAAGGGGATGCAGAGCTAAAATGCCACCTAAGTAAAAGGTGAAGAAGCTCCAAAGTCGTTCCTAAGGGGATGCAGAGCTTAAATGCCACCTAAGTAAAAGGTGAAGGAGCTCCAAAGTCATTCTAAAGGGGATGCAGAGCTGAAATACCACCTAAGTAAAAGGTGAAGAGACTCTAAAGTCGTTCCTAAGGGGATGCAGAGTCTAGATGTGTACTCATGTGAGTTTTTTTACCTTCGGCAAACATTTGCACACTTCATCACATCATCTTTTTCCATTCATACAAACATACATTAGACATTAGTAGGATCATCATCATGACATAAAGCATAAGACATTATCAGGAAAAGCGAGGACTTCTACCTTCAACGAGATAAACCTTCGTATACACGAAGAGGCTTTGTCTCAAAGAAAATTTCGTTGATCATAAGAACTTGATTCTTGATCTTACTCAAGACATGCTTTGTTGTGAACGAAAATTAAGGGAAGGTGGTTTTCGCATTCGGCTCAAAAACTACAAGAATTGGTTTGGTCCATAACAAAGCAGTAGGTACACGAATGCAAGGTAAACAAAAGCATTACAGAGTATTTACAAACATTTACAATTATGTTCCCATTTTAGTTACAAATATTACATTCCTTGTGCAAAAGAGTTTCCAAAGTATTTTTACAAAAATCAAGGAGGATCCTGAAAAGACTACTTCAGAGCTTCGGATCTAGCTTCGGTTCATTGTCCTCCGGCGCCATCACCCTGGAAAATGATGAAGGAGCAGGGTAATCAGGAATCCAGTAAGGAGTCATATAAGAGAATAAAGGTAAAAGAGCTATACTTTGTTAAGTAGGTTCTGTGCTTCGTCTCCAGCCAACTCGCGTCCGCCCTTAGCCCAGATTTGAGTGATGAACTTGTTTCCTATGCTTTGAGCTTCGGCTGGAACATCAACCAGATTCGATGACGAAAGGTTAAAGTTCGGCCTATTGACAGCCTTTGTGTGATTGCACCCGGCCATTATGAAAGAAGCGGCTGTACCACGAGAAGCCACCAGCACATAGAAGTCTCCTTGGCCGGTGATAACTTCATCGAGGACATCAACCTCTTTCTCTACGCATTCGAGGGCCTCAGGAATATCTTCAGTAGAGAAGCTAGCTTCTTCAGATGCAGCTCCAACTGAATTGAATATGCCTTTCTGTGCCAGAACCGCTCGAATTATTCCAGCTTAAGTGTCTAAGTCACACCCTTAGAGGCAGCGATACACTTAAACCGGAATAACCCGTCAGTCCCTCGGATCTAGTCCGATAAAGCCACTTACCAAGGATCGGATACTACTAGCTCACTCGAAGGTGAGGTATAGAGAAATACAGTAAAGCATAATACCATAAATTTAGAAAGTATCATTAGTGATTACATCATCGGAGTTTCAGAAATAGTAACCATAATTTTTAATGCAGCGGAAATAACTAACGGAGAAAACCGAGTAACATGGCGAAGCCTGACCACACTACTCCTCCTAGTCCTCTCCTGCAGAAGCAGTAACCCACTCGACCGTCTATCCCGGTGGCAGGGATGGAGGCCAAGTCACACCATCAACCAAATCAAGGAGGTACCTGCAAAAATTGTGGCACAAGCAAGGCTGAGTATACTAATACTCAGCTACACTTACCCGGTGTGAGGAGTCTACTCCTCTACCTCTTGACCATGAAGCTGTTTGGCTGAGGGGTTTGGTTTGCCAAAAGCACTAGCTGAGTCTAAAATCAACTTTTTATCTTTTCAAGTTCTAGAATAATAATTTGGACTAGATGAGTACCTAGCTAGCTATTCATACATGGTATCAAACATTATATCCATCAACATCTTTTGAAAGTAACCTCATTTCACTTCTTACTCGATGCAGCAGCATGGATCAAGCAGTCTCATTAGCTACGAGAAGCAAACGATTCGAATCGAGTTTTAACCTTGCAAGGTAAACCTAAACACATGACGTGGCGAGACACTCCGTCCCCACACACACATCAACCATCCCCATCGATTCCCTGTCAACAGAAAGGGGCTCACCGCCTTGGCATACAATTCCTCACTGAGCCCGGCTGCCGCCGTGCAGTGACCACACTTGTACCCACCATATCCGGAATGAGGGACCACATCTCAGGACGCGTGAGGAGGGCAATCTGTGGGCAGGTTCACTCAAGTACTAGGCTTACCGATTTACCATATTTCTCGGCATGTGTTTAGTACATTCAAACGCTTGACTCACGGTACCACACATTAATCCTTATTCTAATTTTCGTCTCGTAGACAACGCATCCCCATGGATCTATGTCCACAGACCATCATCATTCTGTTATCAAAATGGATACAACCAATTCCTGACCTCGCGCGAGTGGTAGAAAATTCACTCGACTTCTACCGAGATCCTGATTTAGCATAGCAGCTACTCGACCTAGCTTATTAGTATCCATCTCAAAAGGAATCCTGAGTTCATGCAACTAGATTTTCAGGCAACTCCTACACTTAAGTGCACAGTACAAACCTACAAACATTAAGTGCAGTAAAATATCATATATAACGGTTATGTATAAAACCGGGGCTTGCCTAGAATTCAACACTGGTAGTGTTTGCAAGATGGCACTCGCTTGGCGAGCATCCACTGGTTAAGTCCATCCTTCATTAGGTTGTCCATCAACTGCATCTTGGGGTTGGCACCACATCACTTGCAAGATCATCATCTCTCGATCAAAAATAACAGCTCTGTCCAGGTTGGACAGATTCAGACCCTTTGTTTCAAAAATTCATAACTAGAGACTCATGCATCCAAAACAGGTGATCCTAGACTTTTTGGAAAGCTAATAAAATTTTCTACCAATCAATTATAAACATCTCAAGGTGATTCAATATGCAAATAAGGATAAGAGACACTAGAAGGCTTTGCTATCCAAATTTGGACAGATTCAGTCTTCACACTTTAAACATCCATAACTTAATCTTAAGATCACCAAAAAAGAGTGAGCTAAGACTTTTTGGAAATCATAGCAAAAGTACTACACAACTTTTATAATCACCAAGAAGTGATTCTATGTTTAACTAAATCAAACAATACAGTTTTCAAAATCTGTTCTGAAAGTGGACAGAATAAAGCAATCATCTTGTAAAATTCATAACTCTCAAACTATCAGGTTTATTGTCATGAAAATTTAACACAAGTAATATAAGGAAATTATATGCAACTTTCTTATAGTGAACAGGGACTGATGCTAAACTGAACTTACGCAACCATAGCAATCTCTGAAATTTGTTTAGAAATTGGACAGATTCAGTTATTGATCTTGTGAAAAGCATAATTTCTAAACGATTAGACTTATGGCTGTCAAATTTTAACACAAGCAAGATAATAAAGTTATGTACAACTTTTCTATATGACGTTTCTATAGAAAACATATTCCACTTAACTAGATTACACGCACAACCAAAACTGTACACGCAGGAATTTCAGTTTGCTAGCACAAGAGCACTTAACTAAATCACCAAGCAAACTCATAGAGAGATACTACCACCAATTTCTCAAGTTCGAATCATTATGACTTGGTTATCAAGTTTCAATTTATATCAAGACACTTAATCATTTCAAGGAACATGCACGCTTTAAGTTATCTCTAATTCTTCTTATAATTATAAAATATGTGTTATTTTAGCACCATATGAAACTATCTAATTTGGGCCTGGAAGTTTTATGCGGCATAGGTAATAACAAATTATGACTAATGTATAAATTTCACACGCTCAGGTTTTATATTTTTTTTTACTACAAAAATAACAAATTGTTAATGCAATAAAGCATGTGAGAGCAAGTTAAATCTAAAACTAATATTTTCTGTGGATGCATGACCATATTAAGTTTTCTCAGGCTACTATAATATCATGCAAGGATAGTGGAACACCATTTTCTATTTTTGCATCTATACATTATTTTTAAATCATTTAAAACTACTTAAGGTGCATTAAACAAGTTTAATCACTAACTTAATCATACATGCACAACAATTCATGAATTTTTTACCAGTCACTAAGCATCACACCAAGAGTCTACTGTAAACATTTCAATCCATTTGGAGCAATAGAGCTACAGATCCGAAAATAACAAGCAAATAAATCTCCTTTTCTATATTTAACTTGTTTTAATTAACACGCCAAGAAAACAGTGAACAACATGTAAGTTTTATATTTTTTTAGATGGAGTATGACAACATCTTACTAACAAAATAGGTTTCATCATTTTTGGATTTTTATAAATAAAACTATGGAGAGGAGCAAGTTCATTTGTTTTGTAAACCAGTTTTCAAATACGAATTTCTACAGAAAAACTTTTCCACTAAAACATGCCAACTTATAGATCCAATAGTTAGAGCATTTCATAAGGAAGCCAACAAAACAAATTTCACGATTTTAGGAGCTCTAAAACTCGAGATATAAATTTTAGAATACAACACAGAAATCTGCAACTTTGTGTACTCACATCTCGCCTCGGGCCCACCTGTCATAGTCTCAAGGGGGGTCTTCTTCCTCATGTGAACAGCGGGAAGCTGCTCGGGATGGGAGAGAGCTCCCTGCGCTAGAGAGGGAGAGAGGAGGGAGAGGGCGCCGTGGAGAGGGGGAGGAGCTCCCTGCTCAGCCGAACAGAGAAGGGAAGAGAGTGGTGTGTGGGAGAAGGGAGAGGGGTGGGCTGCTATTTATAGACTGAAGCTCTGGACATGTCAGCCATCTGTAGCAGGTGGCAGTGATGATAGAGCGATATTGGGTGGCGTGTTTTGGCTGTTTGTGCTTGGAATCGGACCTTGATCACTGTAGAAGATATCTTCCTTGATGTACACTCTACAAATCATGTACAGGACTTGAGGTGATTTGGGCATTGGTTAGAGTTATAGACCCACAAAAATTTGTTTGTTAGTGGGTTAGAAATCAGTGGAAACTTACAAAAACTCAGTGTCAAAGCATGTCAAACGGAATCGGATGAATTCCATCTTTTAATATGTTGTGTCTCTATTAGTTATTAACAACTTTTATATTTGGGGAAACTTGAGTTTTGCAACAAAAAATTGGGAACACGAGACGTCAATCTGAACGACGCTAATTTCAGACTTAGAAGAATTCGAATCGTGAAATCAGATTTTTATTCTATCTAGATGGCACTGTTCGAGGTACTTAGAAATTGAATCAAGACTTGCTTTAAATATAAAATTTGTTGTATAACACAAGTTATACAACTTTTATTAAAGGTCAAACCTTATATCCTGGCTGAAAATAGAAATTCCACTTGGTTCAAGGTAGCATCATTATAAGGCTTCAAATTATATTTTAAGGCAATTGGGGTATTTTCTTGACATTTTCTTGGCATTTTTTCTACATGAACCCTTCATAACTTTTGTTGTAGAGTTGATATAGAGTTGTTTGAGCAAGATTACAAGGCTTGGTTGAATTTCAAAATTTGCACATGTTCAAACGAGAAGTTTTAAGCAAGTATATGATTTATGTTTTCATGTGAGCATTTGGTTCAAACTTTGAGAAATCTTTAGAATACAATTGATAGATAGAGATGAGCGATGACATAAAGATAACAAGCTGATTTGCATAAAATAATTAGAGGTTGACATAATAGAGCTTTCCGCTGGAGAATGCGGCTTCGGACTACGTATTTGGGCATAGACCGACTATCGAGAAAGCGGATTCAGACACCGATTGGGTAACATCACAACTGTCGAGAGTTCGAATAAATGAGTCTGGACGGGAGTTGCGAGACGAGATTGACTTTCGAATTTGTGTTTGCTTGAAGAAACAAAAAGTTTTAACAGGCTCCAAATTTGGTTGTTCTTGAGATCGAATAATTCCAAATTTGGTGAAACATTCATGAGTAACTTGATAAATGGAGATAAATGTGATAAGGAAATAGAAATTTTAACTGAGCATCCGAGATTGGGATAAATCTTTCGAAGTAACACTAAATAGACACTTAGGGTGTCACACTTTCAATCGAGTGGCACATTGGCTTGCAAAGTTAAAGCATCTCTCCTTAAGAGCTCTCAACGCTTCACTGAGATTTGTATTCTTCTCAGCCTCAACCTTATGTGACATTTTCAAAGTTTTAGATTCTCGGTTGAATCAGTTGGAAGTTTCTTCTAAAAGTATCTACGCATACGCCAGCTCTTTGCTCAATTTCTTATTTTGAACTTGCACTTCGGCAAGGAATCCTTTGGCTGAGCGCAGCAACTCATCTTTTTCTGTTAGAGAATCCTCATGTTCTTTGATTTTATCCTCTAAACCTTTGACAATAACTTCGTTTTTCCTGTCCTCGTCATATTGTTGCATTTTTAAAGCTTTGCTTAGTAACAAGCTCTGTAAAAACAAACTCAAAATTAGAATACTTAAGCTAATACGAACATATCAGTGGTTACTTGTAAAAAGGTTCTTACTTTGAAGTTAGAATAAAACAGGCTGCCTATGATATGCTGACGCCTGTAGCAGCTGATGTCCTTCTCAAGCTTCGGGAATCCAACACTCTTTGATAGGGTACCTATAATTTTCACACTAGCACGGTCGCAGATGCTTCCCACGATTTCTTCGTCGACCCCGCCAAAGAGCACTGACCCTGCTGGTAACCACACGAGATCGCAAATTCTTTCAACTCTGATGTGTCCTCTTCAGAGAGTTGTTGACCGCCCAGGTGCCATAGGTCGAAATTCGCTCCCTCTGAAGAGGTTTCATCAATCTTCTTTCCCTTGTCTGAAATTGTCGCGACCACCTCCTTCTCGACAACCACATCTGATATAAGTCTGTCGATTTCGGACAGAGTGGTTGTAAGGTTTTCATCTTTGGCTATAGCATTGGCTTCGACATTGATCAGTTTGGCAGCTTTGCTTGCCGATGCCGCAGGCGGGGTTTGTTCAATTGCTTGTAGTATATTCATCATGCGTCGTTTCTTCTGGCCCCATCTCTCTCATCAACAACCGAAGATACTTCCTTTTTGTCACACCCGGCTTTAAGGAACAAAGCCAGGTGCATCTCATACATGCGCCAAGAAGACAACATATATAATAACAGAGTGTATAGAGATAAATGTCACAATAATCAGAGTATTTATTACATAGCGGAAGACTTATTACAAAATAAAAGATAAAAGTAAAACGAACTAAGGATCGTCGGCGCCAATGTCAACTGAGAAACGCCACCTAGATCAGATCAAACTCCTCGCTTTGTGGCTCCTCCTGAACCACCTGCTCTTCTCCTGTGGGGGGGGGGTGAGACAGCAAGGGTGAGCTCACACATGATCATCGCTCAACAAGTTGTGGGGAATAATGTGACATGAACTCACCAAAGGTGGGAGCTCATGGAGTGTAAGGCTTATCAAAGAGAATGGTTAAAGCTGAGCATTGCTTTTAAGTAGTTGGTCAAAATTTTATTAGCAGTTACTAAGTGTAAGTAAATACCAAACCTTAAGTAAAGTAATAGAACAAAATTAATAATAAACCCATGCAATGCAAATGACAAAATTGAATTTAAGTTCCATAATTTAATCATTAGAGAGTCCTGAGCTGCTCATGACCGTGAGCTCGGCTAGTATACCAGTTTTACACTCTGCAGAGGTTGTACCCTTTACCCACAAGTCATGTTACCCATCTGCCAAGGGGTCGCGAATCCCATACACCTCTACCTAGGAAGCGCGGCAGGGCAACACTACGAGGCCTTTACAAAGTTCCACTAGCTTCCGAAAACCCGCTACAGTTTATAGGAAGTTCCAATGCAGGGTTCCTGGCTGACCGCCATCGCAGCAAAATCAACCAGGGACCTCCCTACACTGACCACTCCCCTACTGCCCTTGCCCCTTTCGGGTAAGGTAGTCTTCCACTAGCTTTCCTAATTAGTCAGCCAAGGGCGTCCCATTAAACCCTTGTGGTGGCACGTGGTTCTCAAGTTAAGCTCTATGTTCCAATTAATATTAATGATCTCAACATGAACATAAATAGAATAACAAAAAGTATTGGAACATAGAGGTAATAAATGATTATCCCAAAACCATGTAAAGCAATAGCAAACTACCCAAGTGATTCAGGGGTAAACAAGGTAATGAGATAAACAATCTAGGGTGACCTATTGGGT
Source organism: Zea mays (assembly GCF_902167145.1). Taxonomy (NCBI): domain Eukaryota; kingdom Viridiplantae; phylum Streptophyta; class Magnoliopsida; order Poales; family Poaceae; genus Zea; species Zea mays. Next base: position 54,493,352 of record NC_050102.1, on the reverse strand, counting down.
CCCATCAAAATTAACCTATGCATGGATAAGTGATATTAAAGAACATTATTAGGTAAAAAGTGGTCAAGGGCACAACTTGCCTTCAATGAGCTCCTGCTCAGCTACTTCAATCTGCTGCTCACCAGGATCCTCGGTCACGGGCTCTTCTACTCGCCGCAATACAAACAAGCACAGTGCATATAGAGAAATTAACATTACACCAAACATATATACAAAATACACAGTAATAATCTACTCATTAAAATAAAATCCTAGGAACAGGAATCACAATTTTTGGAGTTATAGAATTTAAGTTATGCCTTTTCAAAGGTTTTATGTGTTTCAAATAAGATTAAGTGTGGGATTAATTTTCTTACTGTTGTCATGATAAAACAGAGACACTAAGTGCTAAAGAATAAAATTACAAAATTTTAGGAACTGGAATGGATTAATTTGGAGTTAGTATGAATTTTCTATGAATTTATTAAGTTCTAGTAATTATTTTCATATTAAAAATCCATTTTCTATTTCATTTATTCAAATTAAATTGGTTCTGGACTGGGCCTCATTTACAGAAAACAGCAGGGTTCTCGGTGTAAGTTTCCTAAGACACAGGGAATAGTCACAATGGATTGCAGGTTGATTCCTGATAAGCGCAGGGTCTCTTTTGAAAGACGCGCTGGCTGAAGGGGGGTATGGCGATTCTCATCCGCACGATCAGAGATACGCGGTACAGATTAGAGCACGCATTGACTGAAGCGGTACGCGACCCTAGCCGCCCGATCTGGAATCAACGGCTAGATTTTATTAAACTGGATCTAATCTGCGCCATCTGACTCTCGATCGACGGCTACCCATGCTTCAAATCTCGACCGCACGCGATGGATCGGATGGTCATCGCGAGTCCTCCCCTAAGCCGACCGAGCGCGGTGGCGTAGAACAAGTGCGGCGGCGCCATTGCCCCCCCGCGACGGACCATCGCCGGTAATATACGACCCAACGCGTGGATTCCCTAATTCGCGAGCTAACCAGTGCAAAAGGAAGCGCGAGCCATGGCGAAGCTACCCAGGGGCTTACCGAAGACCAAGGCGAAGGTTGGAGAGCCGGCCACGGTTCGCAATGGCTAGACGCGCAAGTTCCCCGACGACGGCGAATTCCCGGCCAATTCTGAGCATCGCCGCCATGAGCATCATCCCGGTGACGAGCTGGAGCTCCCAGACCCGACACCAGAACCCTGCATATGGTGTACGCACGAGTCCGTAGTGGCGGCTTTCCCCCAATTTCTCTCTCCAACTCACAGCTCCGAAGGGGAAGAGAAGAGGCAAGAAGGCTACTGGTTCGCCCAGCCAGTTCATGGGAGAAGTGCGGTGCTTGGAGAAAATAAATGGCACGAGAAAAGGGGCACAGGGCGCAACGACCCCCGATTTTGGCGCTGCGGAAATCCCCCACAGATCGCGTCCGTAATGCCCGCGACGAAATGGCGACCGCACCAGTCCTCAATCTTCGGATCCTCCAGTGGCGAGCACAGGTAGGATGGTTGACTGGTTCTCCCCCGGGTCCCACGTTCCGACGGCTTGAGGGACGAATCCGCCTACGCGGTGGGAGAAACGAACGCAGAAGCGCGCATCACGGTGTTGAGTTGTTACAGGGAGGAAGAAAGGGCTGGTTTCTGGGGCCATCTGCCAGCGCCAGCGAAGAAAATACAAGCGCGTGCGGCTGAGACAGACACGTGGGGCCCGTAGGTCGGCACTACTCTCTCCAACTGGGCTGGTCTAGCGCCTGGGATAGATGGGCCAGGTAGTTTTTGGCCCATTCCGGGTCTAGCTTCTTTTCTTTTTATTATTTTTTTATGTTTTGTTTTTCATTTTCATTTTCAAATCTAAAATTTGAATTCGAATTTCACAAAAGAATTTGTACTTAATTTAAATATTCAGTTTGGACATATCAGTGGGATGAATTTATTTAGTTATGGATTTATTTTGTGCTCCATAGTATTTCTTCTTTCTCTTCTATATATTATTTCTAATTTCCTAAATTATTTCTTTGGGTTAAATTCAGAATTTCTCAAATTACTATCATCTTTATTCAATGCACAAACAAATCTCCAATATGATGCATGGAGCATTTTTATTAGTTATTTGTTCACTCAATTAGGATGTTCCATGTTATAACGCGTAGATGGCAAAACATTTAAGGAGATCAACTCCACTTTCTTTGAATACATTTTTGGGTATTACAAATCCTACCCCCCTTAAAAATAATCTCGTCCTCGAGATTTAAGAAGATCTAGGGAAAAGGTGGGGAAAATCTATGCGAAGCTCTTCTTCTCTTTCCCAAGTTGCTTCATCTTCACTGTGGTGACTCCATTGGACTTTGCACATCTTTATCACCTTATTTCTTGTAACTCGAGTCAATGTGTCAAGAATCTTGATCGGGTACTCCGTGTAAGTCAAATCACCCTGAACACTGAGCTCTTCCATTGGTAACTGTTCCTCAGGGACACGGAGACACTTCTTTAGTTGAGATACGTGGAACACATTATGCACATCCGATAGACTATCAGGTAACTCGAGTTGGTATGCCATCTCCCCAACTCTTCTAAAGATCAAGAATGGTCCAATATAGCGAGGGGACAATTTGCCCTTAACTTTGAATCTTCTCATTCCACGAAGTGGTGACATCTTGAGGTACACATGATCACCTTTCTCAAACTCCAGTGGTCTTCCTCTATTATCAGCATAGCTCTTTTGTCTGGTCTGAGCTACCCTCAAATTCTCTCGAATTGTACGAACTTGTTTTTTTGCTTCTTCAATCAGTTCAGGCCCAAAGAACTGTCTCTCTCCAGTCTGATCCCAATACAAAGGAGTTCTGCACTTCCTCCCATATAAAGCTTCAAAAGGTGACATCTTCAGACTGGCCTGGTAACTATTATTATACGAGAACTCAGCATAAGGCAGACTCTTATCCCAACTTCCTCCATGCTGAAGGGCACAAGCTCTCAACATATCTTCCAATACTTGATTAGTCCTTTCAGTCTGTCCATCAGTCTGAGGGTGATAAGCTGTACTAAAATTCAACTTCGTACTCATATTCTCATGAAAGCTTCTCCAAAATCTTGAGGTAAACTGCGAACCTCGATCAGACACGATCTTCTTCGGTACTCCATGCAAACACACAATCCGAGCCATATATAACTCTGCTAGCTGAGAACCTTTATAAGTAGTCTTGACAGGAATAAAGTGAGCCACTTTAGTCAATCTATCCACAATCACCCATATAGCATCATATCCTTTCTGGGTGCGAGGCAATCCAGTAATGAAATCCATACCAATCTCTTCCCATTTCCACTCGGGTATCTTCAGTGGATGCAGTAGTCCAGCTGACCTCTGGTGTTCAGCCTTAACTCTTTGACATACATCGCACATAGCCACATGCGCAGCTACATCTCTTTTCAATCCATACCACCAATACTTACGTTTCAAATCCTGATACATCTTGGTACTACCAGGATGAATAGAATAATCCGAGTCGTGGGCCTCCTTTAAAATAGTCTCTCGAAGGCTTTTAATATCAGGAACACACATCCTGTCCTTGAACCATACAGTGCCTTGCTCATCTTCCGTAAATTCCGGAACTCGACCTTCAGTAATCAGATCCTTGATCTCTTTTATTTTAGCATCATCAATTTGTCCTTTGCGGATCTCTTGCTCCAAAGTAGGTTCCACATCAATAGTAACTCCTTCAGTGTGAGCAACTATCCCCAGGTTAAGTCTCCTCAAATCCTCAACAATCTCATCGGGTAGCTGGGCAACAACAGCCGAATGAACATGCTCCTTATGACTCAAGGCATCGGCAACCAAATTTGCCTTGCCCGGGTGATAGTGAATCTCCAAATCATAATCCTTAATAATCTCCAACCAACGGCGTTGCCTAAGGTTGAGATCCTTTTGAGTGAATATATACTTCAAATTCTTATGATCCGTGTACACTTGGCACTTAGTTCCCATAATATAATGTCTCCAAATCTTAAGCGCATGCACAACGGCTGCTAGTTCTAAGTCATGAGTGGGGTAGTTCAATTCATGTCTTTGTAACTGACGAGACGCATAGGCAATCACATGTCCTTCATGCATGAGCACACATCCCAAACCTTGGCCACATGCATCACCATAAATATCAACTTCCTTCTATAAATCTGGCATATCCAACACTAGTGGTGACATCAATCTCTTCTTTAATTGATCGAAGCTATCTTGTCACTTCTCGTCCCACTTAAACTCTCTTCCCTTTTCCAGAAGTGAGGTCATAGGCTTAGCAATCTTAGAAAATCCTTCAATAAATCTCCAATATTATCCTGTAAGTCCCAAGAACTCCGAATCTCTGTAACTATAGTGGGTATGCTCCACACCACTATCTCTTACCCTTAACAGGATCCACTGATATTCCTCCATTAGAAATGATATGTCCAAGAAAAAGGGCACCTCGCCAATCCAAAACTCGCATTTGCCATACTTGGCGTAGAGTTGATTGTCTTGTAGCTTCTATAGCACCAATCTCAGATGTTCCTCATGATCACTATCACTCTTGGAATAAATAAAAATATCATCGACAAACACCACGACGAATCTATCCAAATACTCCATAAACACCTTATTCATCAAGTTCATAAAATAAGCTGGTGCATTGGTTAATCCAAACGACATAACAGTAAACTCATATAATCCATATCGAGTCGAGAAAGCCGTCTTGGGAATATCCGATGGTCTAATCCTCATCTGATGGTAACCGGATCGAAGATCAATCTTCGAGAATACTCTAGCACCTCTCATCTGATCAAATAAATCCTCAATACGGGGCAACGGATACTTGTTCTTCACAATAACATCATTAAGAGACCTACAGTCCACACACATCCGCTGTGATCCATCCTTCTTCTGTACAAACAGAACCGGCGCTCCCCATGGTGAGGAACTCGGACGAATGTATCTAGCATCCTATAATTCCGTTAATTGCTTCTTAAGTTCCTTTAGTACTTCTACGAACATCTTGTATGACCGTTTAGAAATAGGAGCAGTCCCAGGTAAGAGATCAATAACAAACTCAACTTCTCTATCAGGTGGCATCCCTGGTAACTCCTCTGGAAAGACATCCGGAAAATCTCTAACCACCCAGATGTTGTCACCCACCAACTTCTTATCTACTAAGAATGCCGCTAGTCTGATGGGGGTAGTTACTGCAACTTCAACTTCAAATCTTTGTCCTTTGGAACTGGTGAGTGCTACGGTTCCCTTAGCACAGTGTATAAACTGCCTTTGTCTTTCTTAACCATGACATACCAAGGTTCACGTCTATACTGCTCTCTTCTAACAGTATAGGGATAGTCCATCTGGGTTAGAAACATAGGGTAAGAAAGAAAGGATTGTAGTCACGGCGAGTAATTACGAGGAATGTTACTGTGGGGGATTTATGAGCTAAGTAGATTAGTGTGTTATCCACTAAAGCTAATACATTACTTTATGGTGGTACATGCTAAGATGCCCAACTATAATGTTTCAATCAATCAAAGAAGCAAATCAAGCATTTGATCATCAGAACAATCAACCAACATTTTTAAATATAGAAAATAGTTATAATTTTGTCTTAGGCCTCCTATCTCTTAAAGAGTTCGTAGATGTAGGATTCCAAGGTGCGAAATCCATCTTGTCTTAGAGTAGAAAAGGTAAGAATGATCAGAGTAGAACAGTAGAAGGTGAGATAGGATCAAGATAAGATAAGTATAGAATGAATCAGAGTAAGGTAAGTAGGTAGGGGTTTGTCCATTTCTATCTAGGTTTCGTCCTACAGTCAACATTTCCTCTGATACCACTTCTGTCACACCCGGCTTTAAGGAACAAAGCCAGGTGCATCTCATACATGCGCCAAGAAGACAACATATATAATAACAGAGTGTATAGAGATAAATGTCACAGTAATCAGAGTATTTATTACATAGCGGAAGACTTATTACAAAATAAAAGATAAAAGTAAAACGAACTAAGGATCATCGGCGCCAATGTCAACTGAGAAACGCCACCTAGATCAGATCAAACTCCTCGCTTTGTGGCTCCTCCTGAACCACCTGCTCTTCTCCTGTGGGGGAGGGGGTGAGACAGCAAGGGTGAGCTCACACATGATCATCGCTCAACAAGTTGTGGGGAATAATATGACATGAACTCACCAAAGGTGGGAGCTCATGGAGTGTAAGGCTTATCAAAGAGAATGGTTAAAGCTGAGCATTGCTTTTAAGTAGTTGGTCAAAATTTTATTAGTAGTTACTAAGTGTAAGTAAATACCAAACCTTAAGTAAAGTAATAGAACAAAATTAATAATAAACCCATGCAATGCAAATGACAAAATTGAATTTAAGTTCCATAATTTAATCATCAGAGAGTCCTGAGCTGCTCATGACCGTGAGCTCGGCTAGTATACCAGTTTTACACTCTGCAGAGGTTGTACCCTTTACCCACAAGTCATGTTACCCATCTGCCAAGGGGTCGCGAATCCCATACACCTCTACCTAGGAAGCGCGGCAGGGCAACACTACGAGGCCTTTACAAAGTTCCACTAGCTTCCGAAAACCCGCTACAGTTTATAGGAAGTTCCAATGCAGGGTTCCTGGCTGACCGCCATCGCAGCAAAATCAACCAGGGACCTCCCTACACTGACCACTCCCCTACTGCCCTTGCCCCTTTCGGGTAAGGTAGTCTTCCACTAGCTTTCCTAATTAGTCAGCCAAGGGCGTCCCATTAAACCCTTGTGGTGGCACGTGGTTCTCAAGTTAAGCTCTATGTTCCAATTAATATTAATGATCTCAACATGAACATAAATAGAATAACAAAAAGAATTGGAACATAGAGGTAATAAATGATTATCCCAAAACCATGTAAAGCAATAGCAAACTACCCAAGTGATTCAGGGGTAAACAAGGTAATGAGATAAACAATCTAGGGTGACCTATTGGGTCCCATCAAAATTAACCTATGCATGGATAAGTGATATTAAAGAACATTATTAGGTAAAAAGTGGTCAAGGGCACAACTTGCCTTCAATGAGCTCCTGCTCAGCTACTTCAATCTGCTGCTCACCAGGATCCTCGGTCACGGGCTCTTCTACTCGCCGCAATACAAACAAGCACAGTGCATATAGAGAAATTAACATTACACCAAACATATATACAAAATACACAGTAATAATCTACTCATTAAAATAAAATCCTAGGAACAGGAATCACAATTTTTGGAGTTATAGAATTTAAGTTATGCCTTTTCAAAGGTTTTATGTGTTTCAAATAAGATTAAGTGTGGGATTAATTTTCTTACTGTTGTCATGATAAAACAGAGACACTAAGTGCTAAAGAATAAAATTACAAAATTTTAGGAACTGGAATGGATTAATTTGGAGTTAGTATGAATTTTCTATGAATTTATTAAGTTCTAGTAATTATTTTCATATTAAAAATCCATTTTCTATTTCATTTATTCAAATTAAATTGGTTCTGGACTGGGCCTCATTTACAGAAAACAGCAGGGTTCTCGGTGTAAATTTCCTAAGACACAGGGAATAGTCACAATGGATTGCAGGTTGATTCCTGATAAGCGCAGGGTCTCTTTTGAAAGACGCGCTGGCTGAAGGGGGGTATGGCGATTCTCATCCGCACGATCAGAGATACGCGGTACAGATTAGAGCACGCATTGACTGAAGCGGTACGCGACCCTAGCCGCCCGATCTAGAATCAACGGCTAGATTTTATTAAACTGGATCTAATCTGCGCCATCTGACTCTCGATCGACGGCTACCCATGCTTCAAATCTCGACCGCACGCGATGGATCGGATGGTCATCGCGAGTCCTCCCCTAAGCCGACCGAGCGCGGTGGCGCAGAACAAGTGCGGCGGCGCCATTGCCCCCCCGCGACGGACCATCACCGGTAATATACGACCCAACGCGTGGATTCCCTAATTCGCGAGCTAACCAGTGCAAAAGGAAGCGCGAGCCATGGCGAAGCTACCCAGGGGCTTACCGAAGACCAAGGCGAAGGTTGGAGAGCCGGCCACGGTCCGCAATGGCTAGACGCGCAAGTTCCCCGACGACGGCGAATTCCCGGCCAATTCTGAGCTTCGCCGCCATGAGCATCATCCCGGTGACGAGCTGGAGCTCCCAGACCCGACACCAGAACTCTGCATATGGTGTACGCACGAGTCCGTAGTGGCGGCTTTCCCCCAATTTCTCTCTCCAACTCACAGCTCCGAAGGGGAAGAGAAGAGGCAAGAAGGCTACTGGTTCGCCCAGCCAGTTCATGGGAGAAGTGCGGTGCTTGGAGAAAATAAATGGCACGAGAAAAGGGGCACAGGGCGCAACGACCCCCGATTTTGGCGCTGCGGAAATCCCCACAGATCGCGTCCGTAATGCCCGCGACGAAATGGCGACCGCGCCAGTCCTCAATCTTCGGATCCTCCAGTGGCGAGCACAGGTAGGATGGTTGACTGGTTCTCCCCCGGGTCCCACGTTCCGACGGCTTGAGGGACGAATCCGCCTACGCGGTGGGAGAAACGAACGCAGAAGCGCGCATCACGGTGTTGAGTTGTTACAGGGAGGAAGAAAGGGCTGGTTTCTGGGGCCATCTGCCAGCGCCAGCGAAGAAAATACAAGCGCGTGCGGCTGAGACAGACACGTGGGGCCCGTAGGTCGGCGCTACTCTCTCCAACTGGGCTGGTCTAGCGCCTGGGATAGATGGGCCAGGTAGTTTTTGGCCCATTCCGGGTCTAGCTTCTTTTCTTTTTATTATTTTTTTATGTTTTGTTTTTCATTTTCATTTTCAAATCTAAAATTTGAATTCGAATTTCACAAAAGAATTTGTACTTAATTTAAATATTCAGTTTGGACATATCAGTGGGATGAATTTATTTAGTTATGGATTTATTTTGTGCTCCATAGTATTTCTTCTTTCTCTTCTATATATTATTTCTAATTTCCTAAATTATTTCTTTGGGTTAAATTCAGAATTTCTCAAATTACTATCATCTTTATTCAATGCACAAACAAAACTCCAATATGATGCATGGAGCATTTTTATTAGTTATTTGTTCACTCAATTAGGATGTTCCATGTTATAACGCGTAGATGGCAAAACATTTAAGGAGATCAACTCCACTTTCTTTGAATACATTTTTGGGTATTACACTTTTTCTATAAGAGGCTGGTTAGTTCCAATCCCAGTGGACTTAGCGGTGTGAATGGGAAGGATTCAGTCATTACCTTCAATATTTCTGAGACCTCAGCAGCAGAAGATGAAGGGCTTGCATTTGGTTTCAGCACATCTTGTGTCTTCGTCTTCTCCGAGGATTCTTCAGCAAGCTTCCGTTTTTAGGAGCCAATGCCTTCGGCTCTGACACTGTTTATCTTCTTCGAAGTTTCTTGGTCTTCCTTGACAGACCGGACAACTTTCCTACTCAGAATGCTGACAACCCTTTTTCTATTCGCTCCCCTGGCCCCTTCGTCAAGTCTGTTGTAATCTGGGTATTCAAAATTCAGAGCATCCATCACCCGATTCAACCTTTGTTTCGGCCGGGTACCGAAGGCAGCAGTCATTAACTGGTCTTCTTTCTTCGTATAATTTTTGAGGATTTCATTGCACATGGTTTCTATCATTTCCAACCATTCAGAACATGGTTCTTTAAATTTCTTCTGAAATTTGAAATGGTAGGGAAGTCGAACAAGTTCATATTTTTCCCTCCTTCCTTCTTCTTTGGCATCCCCCATCCGCTAGAGGTTAGAAAAGTTTTGTTTGCCAGATATTCCTGCATTAAGTCCCTAGTGCTAATATGACCAGCTACCACCCTGAATTCTACTTCGGCCAGCTGGCATGGGGAGCCGAGTTGCATGTTGCATAATGGCCTCGTCATGCTGAAGCTTAATCTCAGAGGACTCATTACCATAGTCATGAGCTTTTCTCTCTTCTTCTCGTCAGCCTTCATGTAGAACCATATGTAAATACTAAGCCTAACAATGGCATTTAGTGTCAGCTGATGGAGATATATTTTAAACCTTTTCAAAACCTCCCCTATCATATCGTACAGGGGAACCGAAGCCCTGCCCTGAAGAAGCTTTTGAACACAACTGTTGGGGGTCTGCTTCGTAGCCGAAGGTCCTGTAAGAAGAAACACCTTCGGAAGATCAACATGGAAATAGTGCCGAAGCTACCTTACAGGGAACTTCGGCATAACGTCATGCCTAAGACGAAGGGTTGCACCGACTTAAAGACGACAAGATAGATTGACCCATGATAGTTTGTGTTATGGATGTAATCAATTGTAAAGGGTATAAATGTAATTTCACACAGGCTGCGCCGTGTGCCTATAAATAGATGAACAGTACCCTGGTACTGTTCACGCTGATTTGTACTCGCTCGTGCATTACGCTTGTACTACCTTCTTCTATCAAGCCGAAGATACAAATGTAATTATGTATTATTTCTATTTATTTATGACAATATAATAGAGAAATGAGTTAACAATGTTACATAATCATTCATGTTGTTTTCTATGTTTTACATGCTTCTTTCATTAATGTATATTGCAACCATGAAGGTATGTCCTTCATGACCTTCGTCTGAAGATCATTATGTCCCAAGGGAAATAATGCTTCGAAGGACGAAGGGCCCCAACCTTTAACATTTTGTGTTGCCTTGTTCTTAATTCATAGCATTTGAGAACAAGTCTCCAACATTGGCGCCCACCTCGGGTGAACTCACTTCCACTCTTGAGCTAATGGCTTCGTTCAACAAGCTAATGGCTTCGTTCAACAACCAAGCCAAAGCATCTTCGGCTACGAAGCTGGTGCTTCCGATAATAGGTGGCTCAGGTTCAGAGCCGGCTAACAAGAAGCAGAAGAAGGAAGCACAGAGAAGGGTGCAGCATGTTGGGGTGTAGGGACCCTTTATCAAGTCAAAATGGTCCCACATCCCAATCACCTTCTCCCAGGAGGACCTTCAGCTCAAAGATTGCCCTCATAATGATGCTATGGTCATATCTTGTGTCATTAAGGGATTTTTGGTCCATAATGTTCTGGTTGATACAGGCAGTGCAGTAGATATCATATTTGCTAAGGCTTTCAGACGGATGCAAGAACCAGAGGATAAGATTCATGATGCTACACATCCTCTATGTGGCTTCGGAGGAAGGCAAATTGTAGCACTTGGCAAAATCACAATGTCGGTAACCTTCGGCTTTGTTCACAACACAAGGACTGAACAGGTTGTGTTTGACATTGTTGACATGGAGTACCTCTACAATGCAATCATTGGTCATGGGAAACTTAATGCTTTCGAAGCAATACTTCATCCAGCATATCTATGCATGAAGATACCTTCGGAACAAGGGCCCATTGCTATTCATGGGAGTCAGGAAGCTGCTAGGAAGGCCAAAGGAAATTGGACAGATTCAAAGGCAATTCATAACATAGATGGAGCCGAAGCATGTGAGCAGTATCGATACAAAAGAGAGAAGACTGCTTCGACAGATCAGCCGAAACCTATGCTCCTATGTGAAGACATAGCTGAATAAAAAGTATTGCTGGGGTCTCAGTTATCTAAAGAGCAGGAAAAGAATTTGCTAAGATTTCTATTCAACAACAAAGATGTCTTTGCTTGGTCAACCAATGATCTTTGTAGTGTCAACAGAGATGTCATTGAGCATTCACTTAATGTGGATCCATCTTTCAGGCCACGAAAACAAAGACTTCGGAAAATGTGTGATGATAAAGCTGAAGGTGCTCGGAACGAAGTGAAGAGGCTTCTTAGCGCTAGAGTTATCAGAGAGGTCAAGTACCCAAAGTGGCTAGCTAATACTGTTATGGTGAAGAAGGCTAATGGTAAATGGAGAATGTGCATTGATTTTACAGATCTTAATAAGGCTTGTCCAAAAGATGAGTTCCCATTGCCAAGAATAGATTCTCTAGTAGATGCAGCAGCTTTGTCAGAACTCATGAGTCTACTAGATTGTTACTCAGGCTATCACCAAATCTGGATGAAGAAGGAAGATGAGTCAAAGACTAGCTTCATAACACCTAGTGGCACATATTGCTATCTTCGGATACCTGAGGGCCTTAAAAATGTTGGAGGAAGCTTCAGCAGAATGACAGCCAGAGTCCTTCATTCTCAAATAGGCAAGAATGTACTGACTTATGTCGATGACATCATAGTCAAAAGTACGAAGCAAGAAAATCACATTGCTGATTTGCAAGAGACATTTGCCAACTTCAGGCAAGCTGGTTTGAAGTTGAATCCAGAAAAATGTGTTTTTGGGGTAAAGAAGGGCAAGTTCCTTGGCTGTCTAGTATCAACGAAGGGAATTGAAGCTAACCCAAGCAAGATTGAAGCTATCCTTCGTATGGAACCGCCAAGCACAAAAAAGGAGCTCAATGGCTGGCAGGTAGATTAGCATCATTGAACAGATTTATATCCAGATTAGCAGAAAAAAATCTACCTTTCTTTGAGATACTAAAGTCAGCCGAAGTCTTTCAATGGGGTCCGGCTCAACAAAAAGCCTTTGAAGAGTTGAAGCAATATTTGATTGATTTAACAATATTAACTCCACCTTCGCCAGGGGCTCCATTGCTCTTATATGTTGTAGCTTCACATTTTGCAGTAAGTGCCGCACTTGTACAAGAAAAGCTAGATGGCCAAGTCAAAAAGCAAGCTCCAGTGTACTTTGTTTCCGAAGTTCTAAGTCTATCAAAGAAAAATTATATAGAATTGGAGAAGGTGCTATATGCCGTGTTAATGGCCTCCAGAAAACTTCGGCACTACTTTCAAGCATATCGCATAATTGTTCCTTCGTCACAGCCTCTGAAGGACATTATGAGGAATAGAGAAACTCAAGGAAGGATTGAGAAATGGGCTGCAGAACTCAATGAATTCGCCATCGACTATGTGCATAGATCCTCAATTCAGTCCCTGGCATTAGCAGACTTCAGCGCTGATTGGACGCCAGGGGCTCACGAAGAAGAAATAAACAAGGACGCTGAAGCTTGGACAGTATTCTGCGATGGTTCTTGGGGAACCTTTGGTGCAGGAGCGGCTGCGGTCCTAGTAGCACCTTCAAAAGTCAAAACATGTGATGTAGCCAAACTAGATTTCAGTTGCACAAATAATATTGTTGAGTATGAAGCACTTCTATTGGGGCTTCGGAAGCTAAGGGCAATGGGAATAAGAAGGGCCATCTTAAAGACTGATTCTCAAGTTATTTCTAGCCATGTGGACAAAAGTAGCAAGGCAAGAGATCTGAAGCTTGAAACATATCTGGATACAGTTCGAAGGTTGTAGGCTTCTTTCGAAGGTTTTTCTGTTAAGAATAACCCAAGAGGTGAAATTGAGCACGTAGATTTACTAGCCAAATCGGCGGCCCAGGGGCTCCCTCTACCTCCAGAAGTATTTTTTGAAACAATAAAGGCAACTTCGGTTGAACTCATGGAGAGAGCAGTGCTTACTATTTCTCCGGTACATAGTGAAGACTAGAGGACTGAAATTATATCTTTCCTCTAAGGTAATTTTCTTTTAGATGAAGAAGCTTATAATAAGAGAATGGAGGCAAGAACAAGACCATATGTGATAATAGAAGGCGAGTTATACAAACATGGAGTCTATTCCCCACTTCTCAAGTGTTTATCCAGAGCCGAAGGTATAGAGCTGATGAAGGAAATACATGCAGGTTTGTGTGGATCAAACATTGGGTCTAGGCCTTTGCTGGGGAAGGTCTTCAGACAAGGATTTTATTGGCCTAAGGCAGCTTCGGATGCAACAGATCTGGTTCAAAATTGCGAAAATTGTCAAAAATGTGCAAGAGACCAGAAACAACCTCCGTCGCTAACCTAGTTAATACATCCAACCTGGCCATTACAAAGATGGGGCCTGGATTTGTTAGGTCCACTTCGACCAGCACAAGGCAATTTAAGATATGTTGTGGTGGCTGTAGAATATTTTTCCAAGTGGATTGAAGCGAAGCCTTTGGCCACAATAACTTCGGTCACAGTCCAGAAATTTTTCTGGCAAAACATTGTTTGTCGCTTCGGCGTGCCGAAGGCTATAACTGTGGACAACGGAACACAGTTTGATGCCGAAGCTTTCAAGGAATTTTGTGATCAAATTGGCACAAAGATTCAATTTGTGTTAGTTAGGCATCTAGAATCAAATGGACTTGTCGAAAGAGCAAATGGTATTATAATGACAGGAATAATGAAGCTAATCTTTAATCAGCCCAGAGGAAAATGGCCAGACGAGATGATTAAAATGGTCTGGAGCCATAATACGACCATATCAAGATCAACATGTTTTACACCATTCAAGTTATTATTTGGTGACGAAGCTATAACCCCAGAAGAAGCTAAAGCGGGGTCAATAAGAACAACAGCTTCGGCAAAAGACGAAGCTGATTATCATATGACAAAAGACACTATAGAAGGGACCAGACTTCAGGCTGTGGAAAATATCAATAAATATCAAGCCGAAACAATAAAATAGCGTGACAGAAAAGTCCGGTTGAAAAATATCAAGCCAGCACATTTGGTGCTTCGGAGAGTGGCTAATCCGGACACAGTAGGCAAACTACAGGTGAAGTGGGAAGGACCTTTTCTGGTGGTATCTTCATCAAGGCCCGGTTCGTACAGGTTGAAGGATATGGACGACAACGACATTCCTAGATCTTGGAATGCGGATGAACATCGACGATATTATGTGTAATCTGATGTAATCTTTCTTCATTTTTTCCTATGGAACCCTTTTCCTTTCCAAAGGAGGAGAAAGGTTTTTAATGGGGCCATAGTTTGTAATTTTTCTTTTCTTATTCAGCTCCATGAGAGCAAAATCCCCCAAAAGAATGTAAAATGTAACATCTGAGCGGGCACCATCGAGTGCAGAGAGAAAAAAACCAGGCAGAAGCTCAAAAGTCGTCCCTAAGGGGATGCAGAGCATGACGAAGCTACAAAAAGTCGTTTCTAAGGGTGCGCAGCTTAAGTTTTCTACTCAAAAGTCATTCCTAAGGGAATGCAGAGCCAAATACCGCCGAAATATAAGGCGAAGAAGTTCAAAAGTCGTTCCTAAGGGAATGTAGAACTTACACCAAAAAGTAAACGGTGATACCACCGAAATAGAAGGCGAAGAAGTTCAAAAGACGTTCCTAAGGGGATGCAGAACTTACACCGAAAAATAAGCGGTGCAGCCGAAAAATAAACGGCAAAGAGATTTCAGCTATTCCTCAGGGAATGAAGAGTTTTGATGCGGCTTCGTAAGCGTGTGTCTGGACATTCATTTGCACAATACATCACATCATTCATTGCATTCATATGCATTCATTTAGACATTCGTAGGATCATTATCATCATACCACAGAAGTATAGACAGTTGCTTCGGCTTTAATGACAAGGCTTCGGCAAGAAAAAAAGAGAAGAAGCAAATTTATGCTTTGTTGTGTACGAAAAGAAGGGAAGGTGTTTTTCGCCTTCGGCTCAAAAAAATACAAGTTTTGTCCACATCAAAGCAATTCACACATGGACGGAAAAGGTAAAAATATATTACAAGGTATGCACAAATTTACAGAGTAGTATCTGATTCTTAAATTACAATATTTTTTACAAAGATAATTCAAGAATTTCTCTAGAGTTTTTTCATAGCAGTATCTTCAGCTTCATCACCATCCGTAAAGCTTCGGATCATTGCTCTTCGGCTTCATCATCCTGTACATAACAAAATGTTATAAGGTAAACTCAAGTTTCAAGGAGAAGGTAAGCATCAAGTATGGATTTATTACCGGCTTGAGGTGGCTTCTAGCTTCGTCACCAGCTAAGTTTTGCCCACCCTTTGTCCAGATTTGTGTTATGAATCTATTCCCTATGCTTCGAGCTAGGCTGGGGATATCAATCAGATCTGTTGGTGATAAGCTGAAGTTTGGTCTATTAACGATTTTTCCATGCGTGTAGCCAGTTTTCATGAAGGCAAAAGTTGTGCCCCGAGAAGCTAGCAGGGCACTGAAATCGCCGTGCCCAGCTATATCTTCGTCAAGAGCATCAACTTCGCCCTCAATGTGTTCGAAAGTCCCGGGCAGGTCTTCAACTGAAGGATTAAACTTCTCAGAACTGGCCCCAACCGAGTTGAATACCTGCTTCAGCCGCTACACGCATCGGTTGCTGAAGTCTATGCATTTATCTTGAAGCTCTTTCAATGATTTCTGTAAATTTGAACTTTTTTTCAAATTCATCCTCAAGCTTCACATCGAATTTCTGCTTTTCCTGTTCCAAGTTTTCTGTCTTTGCGAGGACTTCGCTATTCAATCTGGCAATTTTAGCTTGGGCTTCCGCCAGTAAGCCTTCCATTGATTGAAGTTCAAAATCCTTCTTCTCTAGAGCAGCTTCGTGATCTTTTATTTTGCTCTCTAAGCCTTCAATTATACCCTCATGTTTTTTATCTTCAAGGTCTTGTTGCATTCTCAAGGCTTTACTCAATAGCAGGCTCTGCGCAGAATCCACCTTCGTCAGAAAACACCTTCGTCGGTAAAACAATGAAAAGCCGAAGTAAAGTTTTTATCTTGAAATTAGAATAGAATAAACTAACGACGATATGCTGTCGTCGGTAGCGGCTGATGTCGGCCTCAAGCTTCAGAAAACCAATACTCTTCGACAGAGTACTGATAACCTTCGCTCCAGTTCGGTCTCGGAGGCATCCTAAGCTTTCGTCGTCAACTCCGCCGAAGAGCAATGCCCCTGGTTGATAGCTGCATGACATTGCATAATCCATGCTCTTCCTTCTCAGCCTTAGACAGCTTTTGACCAATTTTGTTTTGAAAATTAAAATCCTTTTCCTCCGAAGTATCTTCGGCAATCTCCTTCTCTTTCCCGGGCACTGTGGCCAGGGTCTCTTCGGCAGCTGTAGCAGCTTCTTCCGCGGCCATGTTCAAAAGCATCTTATCAATATCAGAAAAAGTGCCCTCCAGATTTATATCTTCGGCCGTTTCAGCTTCGACAGTTGCAGCTTCAGCGGGGGCAGCCTCGGTAGCTGCAGCGTCTTCGGCAGCCGGTGTTTTTGACGTCGAGGCTGGCTGATGTAGCTGAGGTGCCCGATCTTTCGGCGAGTAGAGATAATTCCGATTTGGCAGAAGATGACCCTTGCGATCCGACTACGACGAGCAAGCCCGAGGCGCCAATGCAATCGCTGAACCAACTCCCTGTGGTTACCGACCTTGCTGATGCGAGATCGGCCTGATCACGAAGATCGTTTCCTGTGCGCAATCGAAGAACGAACAAGAACAAGATGTGAGCGATCAAATCTATTACTCGAGGGTGGAGTTCTGAATACACGAAGACAGCGCAGATTTGCGCGTGTTCGAGAGTAGCTAAGGCTAACGTAAAACAAAACTCCAGAATAAAGGAGGCGCAGCTCCTGGATAAATAGAGGGGGCGCAGCCCCTAGGGGCGGCCAACCCTAGGTCGTCCACAATGGGCCGCAGTTGGGCTGGTCGTCTATTCTTCTGGGCCCTCATTCTTTAGTAGCATGACGAAGTTAAGATCTCTGGCACGGGCCCGAGTGATTGGCCCAGCTAATGAAGGAAGTGGCGCTTGATGTGGAGGTGCTGCTGGTGTAGTCGTACTCATAGTAATGTCCTCATCATCCTCCCCTTCTTGAAGTGAAGTCGTCCTCGACGACAACTCCTCATTCTCGGCCATATATGGTTTCAAATCTGCAACATTAAAACTAGTGGAAACACCAAATTCCGCAGGCAGGTCAAGGATATAAGCATTATCATTAATCTTTGTTAGCACCTTAAAAGGACCAGCAGCACGAGGCATTAATTTAGAACGACGCAAAGTAGGAAACCGATCCTTTCTCAAGTGCAACCAAACCATATCACCTGGCTCAAAAGTAACATGTTTTCTTCCTTTACTACCAGCAACCTGATTTTTAGCATTAGTAGCAGCAATGTTCTGTTTCGTTTGTTCATGTATGGTAACCATTTGTTCAACATGTGCAGCAGCATCTACTTGTGGGGCGTTCGCAGCATTAAGTGAAATCAAATCAATAGGTGCCCTAGGGATGTAACCATAAACAATCTGGAAAGGGCACATCTTTGTAGAAGAATGCGTGGCATGATTGTAAGCAAATTCAACATGAGGCAAGCAATCCTCCCAACGTCTCAAATTCTTGTCTAAAACAGCCCTAAGCATGGTAGATAAAGTTCTATTTACTACCTCAGTTTGTCCATCAGTCTGAGGGTGACAAGTAGTGCTAAACAACAATTTAGTTCCCAATTTATTCCAAAGAGATCTCCAAAAATGGCTTAGAAACTTAGCATCGCGATCAGAGACTATTGTTTTTGGAATACCATGTAAACGAATAATTTCTCTAAAGAACAATTCAGCAACAATGCTAGCATCATCAGTTTTATGACAAGGTATAAAGTGAGCCATTTTAGAGAATCTATCAACAACCACAAAAATACTATCCCTCCCCTTCTTAGTTCTAGGCAAGCCCAAAACAAAGTCCATAGAGATATCAAGCCAAGGAGAAGAAGGGACAGGCAAAGGCATATACAAACCATGGTTGTTCAACCGTGACTTAGCTTTCTGACAAGTAGTGCAGCGTGCAACAAGGCGCTCCACATCAGCGCGCATCCGAGGCCAAAAGAAATGGGCAGCCAACACCTCATGCGTTTTGTAGACGCCAAAATGCCCCATGAGACTGCCTCCATGCGCTTCCTGTAACAACAAAAGACGAACCGAGCTAGCTGGGACACACAGCTTGTTAGCGCGAAACAGGAACCCATCCTGTATGTGAAATTTGCCCCATGGTATCCCATTAATACAATGGCCGAAAGCATCTTTAAAATCAGCATCGTCAACATATTGATCCTTCACAGTGTCCAAACCAAAGATTTTAAAATCTAATTGTGACAGCATGGTATAGCGACGAGACAAAGCATCAGCAATAACATTGTCCTTCCCGTTCTTGTGTTTAATAATGTAAGGAAAGGACTCAATGAATTCGACCCATTTAGCATGACGACGGTTCAGATTTGTTTGGGTACGAATATGTTTTAAAGCCTCATGATCAGAATGAATTATGAACTCACGATGCCAAAGATAGTGCTGCCAAGTATGCAAAGTGCGCACTAAAGCGTAAAGCTCCTTATCATAAGTAGAATATTTCAGACTAGCACCGCTTAATTTTTCACTAAAATAAGCAACTGGTTTTCCTTCTTGTAACAAAACAGCACCTAGCCCAATACCGCTAGCATCGCATTCAAGCTCAAAAACTTTATTAAAATCAGGCAATTGCAAGAGGGGAGCTTGGGTTAACTTATCTTTCAAAGTGCTGAACGCTACCTCCTGCGAATCACTCCAAGCAAACGACACATCTTTCTTTGTAAGCTCATGTAGAGGCGCTGCAATGGAGCTAAAATCACGAACAAATCTGCGGTAGAAACCGGCAAGTCCAAGAAAGCTCCGAATTTGTGTGACCGTCGTCGGTGTAGGCCACTCCCGAATGGCAGCAATCTTGCTGCTATCCACCTCAATGCCCTGCGGAGTAACCACATAACCAAGAAACGAGACACGTTGCGTGCAAAATGTGCACTTTTCCATGTTACCAAACAAGCGAGCAGCACGCAAAGCGTCAAAAACAGCACGCAAATGTTCTAAATGCTCCTCTATAGACTTGCTGTAAATAAGGATATCATCGAAATAAACAACAACAAACAAACCTATGAAGGTCCGTAGAACTTCGTTCATTAAACGCATAAAGGTGCTGGGAGCATTAGTCAATCCAAATGGCATAACCAACCATTCATATAAACCAAATTTCATTTTAAAAGCCGTTTTCCATTCATCACCGAGTTTCATTCTAATCTGATGGTAACCGCTACGCAAATCAACCTTAGAGAAAATAACGGCACCACTAAGCTCATCTAGCATATCATCAAGGCGTAGAATAGGATATCGATAACGAACTGTGATGTTATTAATAGCACGACAATCTACGCACATACGCCATGACCCATCTTTCTTTGGAACGAGTAAAACAGGAACCGAGCAAGGGCTAAGAGACTCACGAATGTCACCCTTATCAAGCAGCGTCTGCACCTGGCGCTGGATCTCCTTCGTCTCATCTGGATTTGTACGGTACGGGGCGCGGTTCGGAAGAGAAACGCCGGGGATGAGATCGATCTGATGCTCAATGCCACGGAGGGGAGGAAGACTCGGTGGTAAGTCCGTAGGATAAACATCAGCATACTCCTGCAAAAGGTTAACAACAGCAGGGGGTATATCCAAAGACGGTGCATCATCAAGCGGAACAAGCATTCGCGAGCATACAAGTGCATAACAGGGCATATGAGCTTCATGGAGATCATCAAAATCAGCACGTGTAGCAAGTAAAACAGGAGAGTGCAACTTGATTTCAGATTTAATAGGTGCGGCTGATGTCGATTTGACTTGTTGTGCAGTTTTAGCAGCCCTAGTAAGATCATCTTTCAAAATTTGGTCAGTGGTCATTGGATGTATAATTATTTTCTGGCCTTTAAACATGAAAGAATAATGATTTGAACGACCATGATGTAAACTATCAGTATCATATTGCCAAGGTCGACCTAATAACAAAGAGCATGCTTCCATAGGAATAACATCGCAATCAGCATAATCAGAATAAGAACCCAGCGAAAAGGGGACACGTACTGAACGTGTTACCTTTATTTTACCACCATCATTAAGCCATTGAATGTGATACGGATGTGGATGTGTGCGAGTGGGCAAGGATAATTTCTCTACCAACGCTGTACTTGCCAAATTGTTGCAGCTGCCACTATCGATGATGATGCGAATCGACCGTTCGTGCACGACGCCCTTGGTATGGAATAGAGTGTGTCGCTGATTTTTTTCGGCCTGGGCAACCTGTGTGCTGAGAACACGCTGCACAACAAGACTCTCATACCTATCGGCGTCGATGGGATCAACGTGGACTTCCTCATTTTCTGCATGGTTAGTGGCAATCATAGCATGACTAGTTTCCTCAGAATCACTAGCTGAAGAGTACTCACCATTGTCACGTATAAGCAAGGTACGCTTGTTTGGGCAGTCCCGAATCATGTGCCCAAACCCTCTGCAACGATGGCACTGAATATCCCGTGTACGTCCTGTGGAAGAAGCGGCGCCTTTGGCAGGGGGCGCCACTGGCTTGGTCGTCCCTGTGCGCGATGTAGTGCTAGGCGTAGAAGGTGCAGGGCTGGAAGGAGTTGAGCTGTGTGTTGGACCCCGGCCTGCAAAAGAGTTAGTATATGTCTTTGATCGTCGTCCCTGCACTTCACGTTCAGCTTTGCAAGCATATTCAAACAATGTGGTTATATCAAAATAATCCTTATAATCAAGTATATCCTGAATTTCCCTGTTCAAACCACCACGAAAACGCGCCATAGCAGCGTCATCTGACTCAACCAAACCACAACGAAGCATACCCTTTTGCAACTCCTGGTAATATTCCTCAACAGATTGTGAACCTTGTTGAAAACGCTGCATTTTGTTAAGCAAATCACGAGCATAATAGGAAGGAACAAATCTGTGGCGCATGGCAGTTTTTAATTGGGTCCAAGTAATGACACTGTTAATGGGAAGTTTTTGTTTATACTCACGCCACCAAATTAAAGCAAAATCAGTAAATTCACTAATGGCAGCCTTCACTTGGCTATTAGCAGGAATATCATGGCATGAAAATTTCTGTTCTACCTCCAATTCCCAATCAAGATATGCAGCAGGATCATATTTACCATTAAAAGATGGAATTTTAAATTTAATCTTAGAAAATAAGTCATTAGGGGGATGACGAACCACACGACGTGCACGACCACGGCGATCTCCATCGTCCTGCTCAGTGTCACCGCCGTATTCTTGCTCCATCTTTGTGGTCAATGCATCAAGGCGTGCCAGGATGGTGTCGAGTGTGGTGCGAGTCGCCGTTTGAGCAAGGTCAAGTTGGTTGAAACGCTCGGTCGTCGAAGTGACCGTTGAATCAAGCCGTTCATGCATCGTTCTAATGTCAGCAGCAAGTCCATCAACTTGTCCCCTGACTTCCTGCAACTGGGCATCCACCATGTCGTGTGCTCCTGCCATAGTTAGCGCAAACACCAAAACACCAAAAGGAGAAAAACCAACGACAAAAACAGGGGTGTACTGCTCACAAGGCGCTCACACTAGTGCTGTTATCAAGTTCTTATCCGTTCTTACCAAGCCACAGTGGTGAACTGCAACCAACAGGTGGAACCGGTGAAAGATTGGATTAGCGATTGCCTGGAGAAACAGAAACCTTCTCGTCGTAGAAATATGTGGAGTTTTGGGTAGGCTGCACTCAAGTCAAGGATTAGCACGATCAAACAATAATGCAAAGTTGAATTATAGTGCAAAACACGAAACTATATTGCTGGCCACAAGTGCAAAGGACGGATGGAACTAGCAGAATGGCAGTACCGTAAATATTGTACTAGCGAGGCCACTAGTAGGAATCACAAGTGATTTTGTTTTTCTTTTTTTGTATGATTTTTTTGATATTTTTCTCAGCACAAGAAGCAACAAAATAGGAGCTACACGAAGTTTCACCTAAAGCAGAAATCAGATGTGGTCTACAGAAAATCAGGAAGTTCTCTGAAAAGCGTGCGAGAACTTTGACGAATTTTTTTCTTTATTTTCCTGAATTTTTTTGACAATTTTGTCGAAACCAAACAGACCGATGGTGAGTTTGGCCGGCCTCAGAATGGTGTCAACAAGCTCCTGTAAAAATTTCAGATTTTTTTGGACACCCGAGCGAAAAGTTATACCCGTTTTACGGAAGGTACCTCAAGTTATGTTTTAAAAACGACCGGAATGAAACAACCGTATCCTTTCTCCTTCGTTTTCTTTTTTTTGTTTCTGTTTTTTTTTGAGTAACCGAAGGAGAAAAATAAGGAAGCGGTTGTTGACTCGGTTTGTTTTTTTTCTGTTTTTTTTTTGTAACCGAAGGAGAAAAACAAGGAAACGACCGTTGACTCGGTTTGTTTTTTCTGTTTTCTTTTTGGCGTAACCGAAGGAGAAAAACAAGGAGACGATGTTGACTCGGTTTGTGGCATGATCAAACGGGAGATGGTGGCGGCGCTAGGATTTGAATGGTGGAAGAACACAATGCAACCAGCAACAAGGAAACGCGAAAGCACACAAATTCAACAATGCAGATTATTGAAAGAAAGTGCGAGGCTCAAAAGGGTGCTGGGATAAGATCTAACCTGAATTTTTATGTGGTTTTGTGGACTGTAGGAAAAAAACGCTCGATAAACTCACCGATCAACCTGGAAATCTGATACCAATTGATGTAGCTGAGGTGCCCGATCTTTCGGCGAGTAGAGATAATTCCGATTTGGCGGAAGATGACCCTTGCGATCCGACTACGACGAGCAAGCCCGAGGCGCCAATGCAATCGCTGAACCAACTCCCTGTGGTTACCGACCTTGGTGATGCGAGATCGGCCTGATCACGAAGATCGTTTCCTGTGCGCAATCGAAGAACGAACAAGAACAAGATGCGAGCGATCAAATCTATTACTCGAGGGTGGAGTTCTGAATACACGAAGACAACGCAGATTTGCGCGTGTTCGAGAGTAGCTAAGGCTAACGTAAAACAAAACTCCAGAATAAAGGAGGCGCAGCTCCTGGATAAATAGAGGGGGCGCAGCCCCTAGGGGCGGCCAACCCTAGGTCGTCCACTATGGGCCGCAGTTGGGCTGGTCGTCTATTCTTCTGGGCCCTCATTCTTTAGTAGCATGACGAAGTTAAGATCTCTGGCACGGGCCCGAGTGATTGGCCCAGCTAATGAAGGAAGTGGCGCTTGATGTGGAGGTGCTGCTGGTGTAGTCGTACTCATAGTAATGTCCTCATCACTGGCGGTAGTGTTTCTTCAATGGCTTAAATAACAGTAATAATTCTCCACCTTTTTGGCCCAGCAGACTTCTTCGCTGTCGAGGGCTCCCCCTTCTTCTGTAAAAGCTTCATCAGATGCGGCCCCAGTGGACTTAGCGTGATAGGCAAGGATTCAGTCACTACCTTTAAAATTTCTTCCACATCAGCAGCAGAAGGTGTTGAAGGAGACTCTTCTTCTGTTTCAGTTGTTTTTGGCTTTGGAGCCGCATCTTTCCTCTTCTTTGGAGCAACTATCTTCGGCTCAGGGCTCGATTTTCTCCTCTTCAGAATTTCCTCATCTTCTTTCACCATTCTAGCAGCATGTCTGCTCAGAACGCTAACAATCCTTTTTCTTTTTTGCCCTTCGACACCCTTGTTTAATCGCTCAAAATCAGGATATTCGAAGTTCAGGGCATCCATCACCCGATTCAACCTTCGCTTCGGTCGGGTGTCGAAGGCTGTAGTCATCAACTGATCTTCTTTTTAGTGTAATTCCCCAAAATTTTGTTGCACATGGTCTCTGTCATTTCTAACCATTCTTGACACGGCCCTTTGAACTGTTTCTCAAATTTAAATTTATAAGGTAGTCGCACAAGTTCATTCTTCTCCTTTGTCCCCTTTAGCTTCGGCATGTTCCATTCACTTAGCGTCGGGAACACCTTATAGGGCAAATATTCTTGGACCAAATCCTTGGTCCCGATCTGCTCGGCTACTACCCTGAATTCTGATACAACTTCTCGGCATGGTGACCCTGGCACCATGCGGCACAGCGGTCTGGTCAACCCGTAGCTCAATCTCAGCGGGCTCAGCACCAATGTCTTTAGCTTCTCCCTCTTCTTCTCATCAGCTTTAACATAAAACCACTCATTTTTCCAACCAATTCGCCATTTGGTGCGATAGCTAACCACCGGGGTCTTCATATCTTTGTGGTAGGCGAAGTTGTAGCAACCAAAATTCTCATGAAGACCATCTTCTCTGGCCTTCGTCTGATAGTGAAGCTCGTGCACTCGGCAGAAGGCTTTGGCATTCGGGTCTACTCCCTGGCTTCGAAGAGCCCAGATGAAAACACTGAGCCTAACAATAGCGTTAGGAGTCAGCTGATGAAGATAGATCTCGAAGTTTTCCAAAACTTCTCCAATCATTTCGTTCAAAGGAAACCTCAATCCTGCTCTGAAGAAGCTCCTGAAAACTACCACCTCAACTTTTTCCGGTGTTGGAATAGTTTCTTCTCCGCCAAAACGAATCAACTTCTTCTCAGCTTCTCCGAAGTAGCCTAGCTTTATCATCATAGGCATATCAACCTCAGAAACGGTGGATTTTCCAAAGTCCAAGTGACTGGGTTTGGATGGCATGAGAGTGTTGTAATCTTCTTCTTCATCAACATCATCTTCCTCGATGTCAGCCTGTTCAGCTTCGGTGTGGCGGAACTGCCCGAATTATTCCAGCTTAAGTGCTCAAGTCACACCCGCTAGGGCAGCAACACACTTAAACCGGAATAACCCGTCAGTCCCTCGGATCTAGTACGACAAGGCCACTTATCCAGGATCGAATACCACTAGCTCACTCGATGGTGAGGCACAGAGAAATACAATAAAACATAATACCACAAATTTAATAAGTATCATTAGTAATTACATTATCGAAGTTTCAGAAATAATAATCATAAATTTTAATGCAGCGGAAATAACTAACGGAGGAAACCCGAGTAACATGGCGAAGCCTGGCCACGCTACTCCTCCTGGTCCTCTCCTGCGGAAGCAATAACCCTCTCGACCGTCTATCCCGGTGGCAGGGATGAAGGCCAAGTCACACCATCAACCAATCATCCTAAGGAGTACCTGCAAAAATTATGCCACAAGCAAGGCTGAGTATACTAATACTCAGCTAGACTTACCCGGTGTGAGGAGTCTACTCCTCTACCTCTAGACATGCAGCTGTTTGGCTATGGGGTTTGGTTTGCCAAAAGCACTAGCTGAGTCTAAAATCATGTTTTAGCTTTTCAAGTTTTAGTATGATCCTTTTTAACTAGATGTGTACCTAGCTAATCATACATGGTATCAAACATTTTTATCAAACAACATCTTTGTCAGTCACCTCATTTCCACTTATTACTCAATGTAGCAGCATGGATCAAGCAGTCTCATTAGCTGCGAGAAGCAGACGATTCGAATAGAGTTTTTAAACCTTGCAAGGTAAACCTAAACACACGACGTGATGAGGCACTCCGTCCCCACACACATCAACCGTCCCCATCGATTCCCCGTCAGCAGATCAGGGCTCACCGCCTTGGCGTACAATGCCTCACTGACCCCAACTGCTGTCGTGCAGTGACCGCACTTGTACCCACCATAACCGGAATGGGAGACCACGTCTCAGGTCGCGTGAGGGGTAAAGTCCACTGCCAGGTTCAATCAGGTACTAGGCTTACCGATTTACCATACTTCTTGGCATGTGCTTAGTACGTTCAAACGCTAGACACACGGTACCACACCTTAATCCTTATTCCAATTTTCGTCTTGTAGACAACGCATCCCCATGGACCATTGTCCATAGACCACCATCATTACGATATCAAAAATGGATACAACAAATTTCCTGACCTCGCGCGAGTGCTAGAAAAATCACTCGACTTCTACCGAGATCCCTAATTAATAAAGCAGCTACTCGACCTAGCATACTAGTATTCATCTCAAAAGGTATCCTGAGTTCATGCAACTAAGGTTTCAGTCAACTCCTACACTTAATTGCACAGTACAAGCCTACAAACATTAAGTGTAGTAAAATAGCATAATAAATAGGTTATGCATAAAACCGAGGCTTACCTTTAATTTAACACTTAGACAGTGTTTGCTGGGGGGTGTACTCGCTTGGCGAGCATCCACTGGTTATGTCCATCCTTCCTTGGGTCGTCCACCGACTGCATCTTGTGGGTGGCACCACATCACTTGCTCGATCATCATCTCTCGGTCCTAAATGAGATGCAGGATGCATATGTATGAGTATAATGAAAGGAGCACAAAAGTAGAACAGATATACAAAGACTCAGTGGCGAACTAAACATTTAAATTGGAAGACACCATAGACAACCACACGTTAGCATTAGTTATCTACGCTTTATCGTCGATCAACATTAACACCATTAAAAAGATGACAACATTTTATATATTTACGCAACACAATTACAACATCACAAGCACGCACATTTTATTTATTTGGACACGACCTTTTATTAGTTCTCCTATTGATCACACACAAGCGTCACTGATAACACAAATTTAATAGAGGACATAAGCGTCAATATCTATGGAACTCCTATATCGCAATCACTAGAGAAAGGAACATATAAAACAAGACACACATGTCATCTCTAGCCTAACCATGGCAAGTCTATATTACTTTTGAGCAAACCAAACATATTTAGCGAGAAGGGTGAACTAAACAATCAAAAGCGCACTAGCAGAATTTTTGGACAGCAATACAGCAGTCACTTGTTTTAATCATAACTCTTCAATTATTAGTCTAAAAATATCAAACTAGGACTTTCTGAAAGCTGAAAAGGTGAACTACAACTTTGGTATTTTCATCACAACATGATTCAACACTTAGCAAGGTTGAATTGTGGAAACACAGCAGCTCTGTCCAGATTTGGACAGATTCAGACTTACAACTTAAAAAATTCACAACTAAAGATTCAGACATCCAAACAAATTGATCCTAGACTTTCTAGAAAGGTAATGAAATTGTTTACATACCATTTATAAACATTTCAAGGTGATTCAATATTTAACTAAGGATAAAATACACTAGAAGACCTTGCTGTCCAGAACTGGACAGATTCAGTCTTCTCACTTTAAACATTCATAACTTAATCTTCAGATCACCAAAAAGAGTGATCCAAGTCTTTTTTGGAAAGCTCAGCAAAAGCACTACATAACTTTTATAATCACCAATAAGTGATTCAATGTTTAACTAAATCAAACAACACAGTTTTCGAAATATGTTCTGACGGTGGACAGAACACAGCAACCAGTCTGTAAAATTCATAGCTCCTAAACTATCAGGCCTATGGTTATGAAATTTTAACACAAGTAAGATAAGAAAAGCATCTACAACTTTCTTATAACGACCATGAACAGATTGCAATATTAAATTGAGCAAACAATGCAGTTTCTGAAATCTGTACAGAATTTGGACAGATTCAGTTACTGAATTTGTAAAAAGTATAGCTCCTAACCAATCAGACTTATGGTTGTCAAATTTTAAAACCAGCAAGATAATAAAGTTATATACCACTTTTCTATAGCACATATCTACAGAAAACACAATTTAGTTCATCAAACATACAACACGGGGAAATCACTGCGTGCAGTCCAAAACAGCAATTAATAAATTGCAGCTCCTATACAATTCAAGAATTGTCGCGTTCTAAATACTTGAATTATTCTAACACTTTGACAATTGTTAGAGTTAAAATAACCAAGTGAGAATTAACAAGTAGACTTACTAATTTTTATACAAGTTATTTCGCGCTCTAGAACTACCATACACAATTAATCAATGCATTCACCACAATCATCATCCGACATATATGTATATCGAAGTGCTTTTCACCCACTAGTTCGCCTTTTAACTTAGACACCACATGAGCACTACTAAATTTTTACCTGCTACCATAACCACACGCATTTAGACTACAACAAGCAATTCATCGTGACCTCGAACTTAACCCAAAACCATCTAACAAGTCTGCTAACTCATTATTATAGCACTCCGAGACACAATATGTATATCGCAATCACTTAACGCGATCGACTCCTGCTGAACACGAGTTGGTTAATGACGTGACTTTTTTGTAATTACCAACATACACCACATTTTACCATTTTTGGGTACTTGCGCGACACACAACTATTGTAATACGTCACAAGTACATTCAAACCCATCGGTAAAGCACCAGAACATTTCCGACAATTCCCCGAGACTACGACGACAATGCATCGATCCGCCATAAGACAAAAATCATGACGAAGCTGATAGGCATTATCAACTAATCGTTTAAAAGTATTAGACTTACTTCTCGCTTCGCCACTACAACACCCATTAGTCGCATGACCATCGGGAGCATCCTTCACACGGTTATACAACAGCAATCTAAACGTTGTGTTACACAAGACATACATCTTTCTTCGTTGCGAGTATAACCATATTACGGCATATACCCGCACACCTCAATCAAATATCTTGCGCCACCACCACTATAATACGCCCATTTATCGCCTATATGCGCACTAATTCCTTTATTGCGACACATACACTCAATATCAATCCACACTACACAAAATACACTATATGTGAAGCGTAATTTAGGGAACGCATAACATGTATAGACTTGACTTATAAACATAGAGAAAGCGACGGCTACTTTGGCGTTGCCACCACCTCTCTACTTAAGCCAAAACAAATTTCCTAGCCACATCAACCAAACTTCTAATCGAGTAAAACCTACACCTCCTTGTCACGAATACAACCATAATGCGACATGCACTCGAGACACTTGATCCACGTAGCGCAACAATAAATACGATGCACCATGGCACACACACACATGTTCACTAATCCATCGCTCGCATATTTTTCCTACCAAGATATAAAAACATCAGAGTTCTTTTCTACTTCATTTTCCTATCTACACGCTTCCATTCATACAACTATATTTCCACACACATAATCACACATGCACATCATCGACCAAAACCTAATTAGACTAACTACAAATCGCACACATCAATTAACCTCTTGTTCTCCAATCGCAAACGCGATCCTACCAATGCGCATAACCGAAACATTTTACACACATCCATTCAAAATAATTAATCGAGTCGATCGAGAGCGACATGCATCGGCTCACCATAAACAAACCCAAATGGCGTTTGCAAGGACGACGGTGATTTCGATTTGTGCATAGCTTCGCACATCGACGAGCGTTGAGCGGCTTGCCTTCTCCTCCACAAAACAAAACAAAACAACACATATACATAATTAATCACCGGAGAACAATGCCAATGTGGAATCAAACAAAGATCACCGTCGTCTCACCGGGGTGAACGGCGTCGATGTTGGGGCTGCGCAGATCCGGTGAAGCACGCGGTGCGGAGGGGATCCGGGGCCGCTGTTTTGGATCGGCACCGCTGCACAGCGAAGTTGGACGCCAAGGCTGCTGGCTGAGCAGGGGCTTCTTGCTGCTGCACAAGGGGAAAATGAAGGAGGGGCGAGCAGTAGCTAGGGAGGGAGGCCGGCTGGGAGTAAGCTGGGAGCAGAGAGCTCGGCGACCACCATGGCTGGGTTGTCGAGCAGAGGACGCGCCCAGGAGGAGCAGCAGGGAGAGCGCTTGTAGAGAGAGAGGAGTAGGGGTGTCACGCCAAGGGAGAGAGGGCACAGGGGGCTTGGACGCCATGGATCCAGGGAGACCGAAAATGCTCTGTCCTGCGCGCTCATGGGGTGGGCGACGTCCATGGCAACTTCTACCACTGCGCAAGGGAAGCCAGGGAGAGGGCGCCATGGAAGAGGAGTCGAGCTCCTTGCTGTAGCCATGGGAAGAAGGTCTCCCTGCTGTCGAACGCCGTGGAGAAGGGGAGGAAGAAAGGGACTCGGCTAGAGCAGACCTGCGCGAGGGAGAAGGAGCAGGGAGAACGCTCGGCCGTGGAGGGAAGCTCGGCTGCTTGAGCTTCGCCGGTGCCATGGGAGGTGCTGCTGCTGTGTGCCATGAACAGAGAAGAAGGAAGCTGCGAGTGAGAGGAGAAGGCAGAGAAAATGGCTGGTGGCGGCTAGGAGAAATAGAGAGGTGGGAGTGGAAAAATACCCCAAATGCAAGAGAGGGGCACTCCTATTTATAGAAAATTGCTAGGGTTAGGGTTTCTTAGTGGGCCTATTGGGCTGGGCTGGATTTGACCCAAACACTAACTCAGGCCGCGCTAATTTATTTCTATTTTATTTTATGGTGTTTTGATTAACACGGATTATCGGATCGCTAATTATTTCCCGGAATACAAATGCTCTTACAGAAATCGTCTTTACGGAGAACAGAGCGAAATAGATTTTGGAAGGTCGGGCGATTAACTCGGCCGAGAGTTTGATCTGACTTGGCTCGGTAATAATTCCCTACGTATGATTTAAAAATAAATTGCCTCGGGATACGACCGGCTTTCGGATTTTTAGTCGGAGAAGGTGAATCGTGGCATTTTAAAATTGTTGTCGATACGGGGTTTTGAATTCGGTTCGGACATGAGATATTTGGCCGAGTCGGATAAATTTGATTAGAGGATGACCTATCGAGTATTCCGTCTAAGAGTACGGACTCGAATTAAAATAGTCGGACATCGATCGAGGTTCGAGGAATTAGACTCGGGCTCAAATCAAATAACAGCCATTGAGAGTTTGATTTAATGAGCTTCAGATGAGATTTATAATTCGAGTATGATTTTTGAGTTTGCATTCGTTCTGAGAAATAAAAGTTTTAACAGGCTCCAAGTTCGCATTCGTCGAGATCGACTAGCTCCGAATTCGGTGAAGTATGTATGATTAACTTGATGAAAGGAGATAAATGTGATAAAAAGATAGAAATTTTCAATGAGCGTCCGAGGTTAGGACAAATCTCCCAACATAACACGAAACTGACACCTGGGGTGTCACAGCCTTCCCTCCTTAAAAAGAATCTCGTCCTGAGATTCGAATGAGGATCTTCAAGGGTGGAGAAGCATGTAATTCCCAGGCTGAAGATAGGTGCAAATTCATGAGATGGGATTTGACAAGATAATGAAGATAGATTTGGATAGAATATTGCGGCATGCTGAGACAAAATGCAGCGATCACTCTTAGAGGATGTTCACAAAAGATAGCACATCAGTATAGTTTCATAATGGATCCTGACTATTAACCGTGATACCAGCGCGTGCCGAGCAGCTCAACCATGTGTGCACCATAGTAGGCTCTCGGTTTCGTCGCGACACCATCGGTCGTTAGTCATAACACCATTACCAAACATAACCAATTAGAATTTCCACATAGCATTAATAGATGGAGCCCATGAGAGTATGGCTCAGAAAATAAGAATGTGACCAGAGTTGAAGTAGAGATTGCTGGCAAAAAGAGCATCACATGAGAATTTTTTTAACTCAGAGAACTATCTTATGATCAACATGGAGATTATCATGCCAGAGATTCATACGAGATTTTGATATGAGAACGAAGCATCCACGAGGTCAGGTTGATGAACTTGTAGAGACATGAGAGATCCAAAGATAACAACAACATCCATTAATCCACATGGATGTGCCGTTCAGAGATAAGTTGATAAAATGACGTCATGATCCTTAGAGAAGGGGTATGAGAATGATCAGAAATGAGAGATTTAGGCAAGATCAACATCCGATACTTGAGAACGGGTTATAGCAGATAACCAGATAACGGGGCAGAATCATTAAGGGATCCAGAGATTCGAATGACAAAGCCAGAACATGATTCACGAGGAAAAAGATTACCTGATTCAGGTGAAAAGTGAGGTAGGCAAACAGGATCAGCTAGGATGATCAACAGAAATGCTATGAAGTTTTAGGGGCAAGGATTCATGGAAAGAAACATGGCCTTGATAGGGTTTGCGCAACTAGACACCAACAATATTTTTTTTGACACAAGTGCACAAGGAGACTTGGGTTGGTCTAGCGGTCAAGCTATGAGTGTCTATAAGTTGTGCAGGTGCAATTTCAAGTGTAAAACACACAAGGGCTAGAAACACCAAAACAAGCACGTGATTTGATTTTTTTAAAGGGATTCACTAGGAAACCACTAGATTATTTGGGGAAGGGGGGTCTTTTCATGAGCAGGACAGACAACATTTTTTTTGAGGCAAAATGGACTGAATAACTATCGTACCTTCTAGAAAGCAAGGCAAGAGAAACACATATCACGACTTAGTTAAGACATACCAATCCGACACAAGGTAAAGCATTTATTATAATTCCTAACATAGCAGTACATCACATTATTCAAAAGTTATTATTGGAATAAAGGTGAGAGCAGCATGTTGGTGCACAAGAGACAATTATAATGCGACAAGCATGATGCATGCTCATTCTATTCGTCTTCTCAGACCTAACTATTTTTTCGGACGCTTCTTCAGCATCCTAATAGTAGTAGTAATAGCCTTTATGGCCTATATAAATAGCCACCTAGCTACCCATCTATTTCCTAAGGCTTCACGTCCTAGGTCTATCCTTATCGTCTTGATACCTATCCAACTTGGTTTCTAAGCAAGTTTTACTTTCGAAAAGTTGGTATTCACGTCTTATTGATTCCTCTGTGGTAGTATTCGCTCCAATACCAGCTGTGGCGGAACCGCCCGAATTATTCCAGCTTAAGTGCTCAAGTCACACCCGCTAGGGCAGCAACACACTTAAACCGGAATAACCCGTCAGTCCCTCAGATCTAGTCCGACAAGGCCACTTATCCAGGATCGAATACCACTAGCTCACTCGATGGTGAGGCACAGAGAAATACAATAAAATATAATACCACAAATTTAATAAGTATCATTAGAAATTACATTATCGAAGTTTCAGAAATAATAATCATAAATTTTAATGCAGCGGAAATAACTAACGGAGGAAACCCGAGTAACATGGTGAAGCCTGGCCACGCTACTCCTCCTGGTCCTCTCCTGCGGAAGCAATAACCCTCTCGATCGTCTATCCCTGTGGCAGGGATGAAGGCCAAGTCACACCATCAACCAATCACCCTAAGGAGTACCTGCAAAAATTATGCCACAAGCAAGGCTGAGTATATTAATACTCAGCTAGACTTACCCGGTGTGAGGAGTCTACTCCTCTACCTCTAGACATGCAGCTGTTTGGCTGTGGGGTTTGGTTTGCCAAAAGAACTAGCTGAGTCTAAAATCATGTTTTAGCTTTTCAAGTTTTAGTATGATCCTTTTTAACTAGATGTGTACCTAGCTAATCATACATGTTATCAAACATTTTTATCAAACAACATCTTTGCCAGTCACCTCATTTCCACTTATTACTCAATGTAGCAGCATGGATCAAGCAGTCTCATTAGCTGCGAGAAGCAGACGATTCGAATCGAGTTTTTAAACCTTGCAAGGTAAACCTAAACACACGACGTGGTGAGGCACTCCGTCCCCACACACATCAACCGTCCCCATTGATTCCCCGTCAGCAGATCAGGGCTCACCGCCTTGGCGTACAATGCCTCACTGACCCCGACTGCCGTCGTGCAGTGACCGCACTTGTACCCACCGTAATCGGAATGGGAGACCACGTCTCAGGTCGCGTGAGGGGTAAAGTCCACTGCCAGGTTCAATCAGGTACTAGGCTTACTGATTTACCATATTTCTCGGCATGTGCTTAGTACGTTCAAACGCTTGACACACGGTACCACACCTTAATCCTTATTTCAATTTTCGTCTTGTAGACAACACATCCCCATGGACCGTTGTCCACAGACCACCATCATTACGATATCAAAAATGGATACAACCAATTTCCTGACCTCGCGCGAGTGCTAGAAAAATCACTCGACCTCTACCGAGATCCCTAATTAATAAAGCAGCTACTCCACCAAGCATACTAGTATTCATCTCAAAATGTATCCTGAGTTCATGCAACTAAGGTTTCAGTCAACTCCTACACTTAAGTGCACAGTACAAGCCTACAAACATTAAGTGTAGTAAAATAGCATAATAAATAGGTTATGCATAAAACCGGGGCTTGCCTTTAATTTAACACTTAGACAGTGTTTGCTGGGGGGTGTACTCGCTTGGCGAGCATCCACTGGTTATGTCCATCCTTCCTTGGGTCGTCCATCGACTGCATCTTGTGGGTGGCACCACATCACTTGCTCGATCATCATCTCTCGGTCCTAAATGAGATGCAGGATGCATACGTATGAGTATAATGAAAGGAGCACAAAAGTAGCACAGATATACAAAGACTCAGTGGCGAACTAAACATTTAAATTGGAAGACACCATAGACAACCACACGTTAGCATTAGTTATCTACGCTTTATCGTCGATCAACATTAACACCATTTAAAAGATGACAATATTTTATATATTTACGCAACACAATTATAACATCACAAGCACGCACATTTTATTTATTTGGACACGACCTTTTATTAGTTCTCCTATTGATCACACACAAGCGTCACTGATAACACAAATTTAATAGAGGACATAAGCGTCAATATCTATGGAACTCCTATATCGCAATCACTAGACAAAGGAACATATAAAACAAGACACACATGTCATCTCTAGCCTAACCATGGCAAGTCTACATTACTTGAGAGCAAACCAAACATATTCAGCGAGAAGGGTGAACTAAACAATCAAAAGCGCATTAGCAGAATTTTTGGACAGCAATACAGCAGTCAATTGTTTTAATTATAACTCTTCAATTATTAGTCCAAAAATATCAAACTAGGACTTTCTGGAAA
Organism: Zea mays; assembly: GCF_902167145.1. NCBI lineage: Eukaryota > Viridiplantae > Streptophyta > Magnoliopsida > Poales > Poaceae > Zea > Zea mays. The sequence continues at coordinate 54,457,871 of NC_050102.1, read as the reverse complement.
GCTGAAAAAGTGAACTACAACTTTGGTATTTTCATCACAACATGATTCAACACTTAGCAAGGTTGAATTGTGGAAACACAGCAGCTCTGTCCAGATTTGGACAGATTCAGACTTATAACTTCAAAAATTCACAACTAAAGATTCAGACATCCAAACAAATTGATCCTGGACTTTCTAGAAAGGTAATGAAATTGTTTACATACCGTTTATAAACATCTCAAGGTGATTCAATATTTAACTAAGGATAAAATACACTAGAAGACCTTGCTGTCCAGAACTGGACAGATTCAGTCTTTTCACTTTAAACATTCATAACTTAATCTTAAGATCACCAAAAAGAGTTATCAAGACTTTTTGGAAAGATCAGAAAAAGCACTACATAACTTTTATAATCACCAATATGTGATTCAATGTTTAACTAAATCAAACAACACAGTTTTTGAAATCTGTTCTGACGGTGCACAGAACACAGCAACCAGTCTGTAAACTTCATAGCTCCTAAACTATCAGGCCTATGGTTATGAAATTTTAACACAAGCAAGATAAGAAAAGCATCTACAACTTTCTTATAACGACCATGAACAGATTGCAACATTAAATTGAGCAAACAATGCAGTTTCTGAAATCTGTACAGAATTTGGACAGATTCAGTTACTGAATTTGTAAAAAGCATAACTCCTAAACGATCAGACTTATGGTTGTCAAATTTTAACACCAGCAAGATAATAAAGTTATCTACCACTTTTCTATAGCGCATATATACAGAAAACACAATTTAGTTCATCAAACATATAACACGGGGAAATCACTACGTGTAGTCCAAAACAGCAATTAATAAATTGCAGCTCCTATACAATTCAAGAATTGTCGCGTTCTAAATACTTGAATTATTCTAACACTTTGATAATTGTTAGAGTTAAAATAACCAAGTGAGAACTAACAAGTAGACTTACTAATTTTTATACAAGTTATTTCGCGCTCTAGAACTAACATACACAATTAATCAATGCATTCACCACAATCATCATCCGACATATATGTATATCGAAGCGCTTTTCACCCACTAGTTCGCCTTTTAACTTAGACACCACATGAGCACTACTAAATTTTTACCTGCGACCATAACCACACGCATTTAGACTACAACAAGCAATTCATCGTGACCTCGAACTTAACCCAAAACCATCTAACAAGTCTGCTAACTCATTATTATAGCACTCCGAGACACAATATGTATATCGCAATCACTTAACGCGATCGACTCCTGCTGAACACGAGTTGGTTAATGACGTGACTATTTTCTAAATACCAACATACACCACATTTTACCATTTTTGGGTACTTGCGCGACACACAGCTATTGTAATACATCACAAGTACATTCAACCCCATCGGTAAAGCACCAGAACATTTCCGACAATTGCTCAAGACTACGGCGACAAGGCATCGATCCGCCATACGACAAAAATCATGACGAAGCCGATAGGCATTATCAACTAATCATTTAAAAGTATTAGACTTACTTCTCGCTTCGCCACTACAACACCCTTTAGTCACATGACCATCGGGAGCATCCTTCACACGGTTATACGACAACAATCTAAACGTTGTGTTATACAAGACATACATCTTTCTTCGTTGCGAGTATAACCATATTATGGCATATACCCGCACACCTCAATCAAATATCTTGCGCCACCACCACTATAATACGCCCATTTATCGCCTATATGCGCATTAATTCCTTTCTTGCGACACATGCACTCAAAATCAATCCACACTACACAAAATACACTATATGTGAAGCGTAATTTAGGGAACGCATAACGTGTATAGACTTGACTTATAAACATAGAGAAAGCGACGGCTACTTTGGCGTTGCCACCACCTCTCTACTTAAGCCAAAACAAATTTCCTAGCCACATCAACCAAACTTCTAATCGAGTAAAACCTACACCTCCTTGTCACGAATACAACCATAATGCGACATGCACTCGAGACACTTGATCCACGTAGTGCAACAATAAATACGATGCACCACGGCACACACACACATGTTCACTAATCCATCGCTCGCATATTTTTCCTACCAAGATATAAAAACATCGGAGTTCTTTTCTACTCCATTTTCCTCTCTACACGCTTCCATTCATACAACTATATTTCCACACACATAATCACACATGCACATCATCGACCAAAACCTAATTAGACTAACTACAAATCGCACACATCAATTAACCTCTTGTTCTCCAATCGCAAACGCGATCCTACCAATGCGCATAACCGAAACATTTTACACACATCCATTCAAAATAATTAATCGAGTCGATCGAGAGCGACATGCATCGGCTCACCATAAACAAACCCAAACGGCGTTTGCAAGGACGACGGTGATTCCGATTTGTGCATAGCTTCGCACATCGACGAGCATTAAGCGGCTTGCCTTCTCCTCCACAAAACAAAACAAAACAGCACATATGCATAATTAATCACCGGAGAACAATGCCAATGTGGAATCAAACAAAGATCATCGTCGTCTCACCGGGGTGAACGGCGTCGATGTTGGGGCTGCTCAGATCCGGTGAAGCACGCGGTGCGGAGGGGATTCGGGGCCGCTGTTTTGGATCGGCACCGCTGCGCAGCGAAGTTGGACGCCAAGGCTGCTGGCTGAGCAGGGGCTTCTTGCTGCTGCACAAGGGGAAAATGAAGGAGGGGGCGAGTAGCAGCTAGGGAGGGAGGCCGGCTTGGAGGAAGCTGGGAGAAGAGAGCTCGGCGACCACCATGGCTGGGTTGTGGAGCAGAGGACGCGCCCAGGAGGAGCAACAGGGAGGGCGCTGGTAGAGAGAGAGGAGTAGGGGCGTCACGCCAAGGGAGAGAGGGCACAGGGGGCTTGGATGCCATGGATCCAGGGAGACCGAAAATGCTCGCCCTGCGCGCTCATGGGGTGGGCGACGTCCATGGCAGCTTCTACCACTGCGCAAGGGAAGCCAAAGAGAGGGCGCCATGGAAGAGGAGTCGAGCTCCTTGCTGTAGCCATGGGAAGAAGGTCTCCCTGCTGTCAAACGCCGTGGAGAAGGGTACGAAGAAAGGGACTCGGCTAGAGCAGGCCTGCGCGAGGGAGAAGGAGCAGGGAGAGCGCTCGGCCGTGGAGGGAAGCTCGGCTGCTTGAGCTTCGCCGGTGCCATGGGAGGTGCTGATACCGTGTGCCATGAACAGAGAAGAAGGAAGATGTGCGTGAGAGGAGAAGAAGGCAGGGAAAATGGCTGGTGGCGGCTAGGGGAAATAGAGGGGTGGGAGTGGAAAAATACCCCAAATGCAAGAGAGGGGCACTCCTATTCATAGAAAATTGCTAGGGTTAGGGTTTCTTAGTGGGCCTATTGGGCTGGGCTGGATTTGGCCCAAACACTAACTCGGGCCGCGCTAATTTATTTCTATTTTATTTTATGGTGTTTTGATTAACACGGATTATCAGATCGCTAATTATTTCCCGGAATACAAACGCTCCTGCAGAAATCGTCTTTACGGAGAACAGAGCGAAATAGATTTCGGAAGGTCGGGCGATTAACTCGGCTGAGAGTTTGATCTGACTTCGCTCGGCAATAATTCCCTACGTATGATTTAAAAATAAATTGCCTCGGGATACGACCGACTTTTGGATTTTTAGTCGGAGAAGGTGAATCGTGGCATTTTAAAATTGTTGTCGATACGGGGTTTTGAATTCGATTCGGACATGAGATATTTGGCCGAGTCGGATAAATTTGATTAGTGGACGACTTGTCGAGTATTCCGTCTGAGAGTACGGACTCGAATTAAAATAGTCGGACATCGATCGAGGTTCAAGGAATTAGACTCGGGCTCAAATCAAATAACAGCCGTCAAGAGTTTGATTTAATGAGCTTCAGATGAGATTTATAATTCGAGTATGATTTTTGAGTTTTCATTCGTTCCGAGAAATAAAAGTTTTAACAGGCTCCAAGTTCGGCATTCGTCGAGATCGACTAGCTCCGAATTCGGTGAAGTATGTATGATTAACTTGATGAAAGGAGATAAATGTGATAAAAAGATAGAAATTTTCACTGAGCGTCCGAGGTTAGGACAAATCTCCCGACATAACACGAAACTGACACCTGGGGTGTCACATTCGGCAGCAGGTGCACCTTCGTCAGTAACCCCCTCTGTCACAACCATTCCCGATTGTTTCATCACTTCAGAGATCGGGGCAGTTTCTGTGGCTTCGGCCTCTTCTCCGTCACGGGTCACCCTAGTAGTTGAGCAAACTCTGGCCATCAGGTGTTGAATTCCTTGCAGTTCTTACGAATGTTGATGGTTTTTATGATTGTGATGAAGCTCTCTCTTATGACGAAGGTAGACAAAAACGTTGCTTTGCTTAAAATGCAATGAGAAAGCTTCGGCTATGGTTAAATTTTTCAGCAGCACAACAATGCAATGACAATGAATGTTGTGGTAACTTCACACCTACCCGTCTGTTTATATAGTGCTGCAGGAGTGAATGTGAATCGTCAAGTTGCCTGTACCCGCTCAACAGCCACCCGCACTCACTGAACGGTGGACCACAGTGTGTACGAGATGAATCGGCAGATCGCGCATACCAGCTACATGGTGGGACCGCCCCACGCTCGGATTATTTTAATCGTTTCTCGACAACGAGCTCAAGGAAGGTGTTTTTCGGACCTTCGGCATTCCGAAGCCTAGGACAATTTTTCATGGATCAAGCTCGTTACGAAAAATGATCTAGCACCGCGAAGGGGCTACTGTTGGGGGTCTGCTTCGTAGCCGAAGGTCCTGTAAGAAGAAACACCTTTGGAAGATCAGCATGGAAATAGTGTCGAAGCTACCTTACAGGGAACTTCGGCATAATGTCATGCCTAAGACGAAGGGTTGCACCGACTTAAAGATGAAAAGACAGATTGACCCATGATAGTTTGTGTCATGGATGTAATCAGTTGTAAAGGGTATAAATATAATTTCACACAGGTTGCGCCCTGTGCCTATAAATTGATAAACAGTACCCCGGTACTATCCACGCTGATTTGTACTCGCTCGTGCATTATGCTTGTACTACCTTCTTCTGTCAAGCCGAAGGTACAAATATAATTCTGTATTATTTCTGTTTATTTATGACAATATAATAGAAAAATGAGTTAACAATGTTACATAATCATTCATGTTGTTTTCTATGTTTTACATGCTTCTTTTGCAATCATGAAGGTATGTCCTTCATGACCTTCGTCTGAAGATCATTATGTCCCAAGGGAAATTGTAACACCCCAGGTGTTACATATGATTTTCACTCAAGACTACACAAGTAAAGCCCATCATCACATGTGAATTAAGTTGAGGAAAGTACACCAAACTTGGAAATCAAGATCCTAAGTAAGTGCAACCCATCTTAGAAGTCATGCTATGGATTTATCATGCACATATAGTGGGGAGAATTGCCCAAACCCTAATTCAAACCCTTTTGGACAATTGGAGCCATAGAAGTGAGTATGACCAAAAGTCTATGAAAACCACATGATCATGACTTGGGCCAATTATAAAAGATGTAGTACACTTAATACCCTACAAAAAAATAGTAAGAAAGTGACCCCAAAAAGGTTTCAGAAAAACCCCAAAAGGTTCACCAAAGAGTTGAGCATAAAAGGAAAATCAGAATTTTTTAAGTCCAAAACCAACCCTCTTAAAAGATTAAGCATGTTCACCCTTTTTCAAACTTCAAAACCATTTGACCCAATTGACAAAGTAGCGCCAAAAGACCTCTAGAACACCGTGGAAAAATTTGAACCCAACCCTAAGTCGTTTGACACGACTTGGCACAAGTTTTGTCTCGGAGTGGACAGCTAGGACACAGCCAACTTCCCACCCCCATATCTCTCAAACCCGACCACATCTCCCCTTGGAGCTCACATGAACTAGGTAGCCCTAGGTACAGGGAAGAGATCTCTCAAAGGTCTTAGGGCAAGATTCACACGTTTGGCTGCTCAGCAGGGGATAGAACAAGAGCAGAAACAAACCTCCACGTGTTCGACGTGCACTGCTCTCGCCAGAGCACGCCTGACGCCCGCCCCCGCGTGCCCCGCGTCGCGCCAAGCCGAGCCGGCGCCGTTGCTCGCACTCGCGCCTATAAAGCCACCAGAGACTTCAACCGTACTCCCCCGCACGCGCTCGACCTCACTGGAGCACTAGATCACCGGCATTGCCCCGCGCACGGCGTGCCCGCGACCACCTGATCCCCCGCCACCGTAGACCGGCCAGCAGAGCCTCTCCCAACCCCGTCCAACCCTTGGAGTAGACCATGCGTGCCTCGGTGAAGCTCCCCGAGTGAGGAATCGAACTTTGCCTCGCTGGAGAAGCCAGTTCACGGTCGCCGGACTTCGCCCGACCGCCGGCAAGCGTAGACCGAGCGCCACGGTATGTCATTCTCCGATTCCTTGCACGAGTCGATTGCTTGACATCCCATGAAGCTCCCCATGCCCTTGGATTGACCGGTATCGCCGTGGTTAGGCCGGAGCACTCGCCGCCGACGAGTTCACTCGCCTGCGCACGTGGACCGGCCGATTCCGGCCACCACCGCCGTCGAGCCGTACCTCGCTATGACCGCAAGAACCTCTCGGAGCCAACCCCGCCCTTCACCGGACCTCCCTCGCCGCCAGTAAGCCGCGCCGCCCTGTTTACTCCCGCGGGTACTATTTAAATAGGGGGAGGGACCTTGGGGGGAAGATATAAAGGCCAGGGGGATTTTTGTAGTGTTAGCGACTCAAAGGAATAGTGGCGCAGGGATATAAATGAAGGGATTATTTTTAGAAAGAACCCAGGGTCTTCGATGCAAATTGGTTTTCCAGAAAACCTTTTTAATATTCTGATTTAAATGCAAACAGAACTTGAAAAATTCATAACTTCAGTTTTGTTCACCCAAATTGAGTCAAACCAATTTTGCCAGATCCTAAATAATGTAAACTACTTAGGAAAAATATAAAACCCCTAAGTATTGCAGAAAACTTCAAAGTTTTGATTTAAATGATTATCTGGTCAAAAGCTAAATGAAATAAGGAAAAATAGCTACACTATTAGACTGGGATTAAGAACATTTAGAGAAGTATTTAATCACTTCCTAACCTGTTTAAAAATAATAAACCCCTCTGTACACCAAATTAAGGTAGAGTTTGCCATTTAAATCATTTTCAGCTTAAAGTTAAAGAAAATATAATAGGTAGTTTAAAATAAGAACCAAGGAGCACCCACATTTTTGTTAGCTCCCTTATTCAGTATAGTTCACTAGAAAATTTTGTTAGACCTTTGTTTAGTACAAAAGAAATGAGATACCTTTTATTTTAGGAAAACTTAGGAAAACCCTAGAAAAATAACCCTGAGAAGAAAACACCCCAAACCTTGGGATAACTAATGTTTTGTTATTATAAATATAGAAAAATTATGAGTTCTATTGTTTGACATTTTGCAAATAACCAGTTAGTTGTAAGTGCCTTTTTATCATTAAACTTTAGAAAATCATAACTAAATAACCACTAAGTAGCCCTATGGGATTTTTGGCACATAAGCATGTTATTACCTATAGATACCAGCAAAAATGACTCTTAGTACAGAACCCACCCCTAGATGAGAGTTGTAGTGCAAAGTGACCCCTTTGCCCCAACTGTTGTTATTTTTGTCCATGGCATATTCTATTATTCTGGATCTCAAATTTATAGGACAAACTACAGTGAACAATAGTAAGCCACTGTAATTTTTACAGAATTTTTGGAAGAATTTAAATCACTGTTGTAGTTCAAACCCACCCTAAAATCATAAATAGAAAATGAAAAGGGGAATTAATAGCGGAGACTAATGTTACCCTATGCAAACCAGCAAAACCCCTTGATTGCCTACTAAAACATTTAAGGGACAATCCAAGTCTTAATCCATTATGCTTATCTCTAGGCAAAACTTCAAACCTAAATTGATAAGCATAAACCACTAAGAGCCTCTTATAATAAGGGAACCCTAAGTTATTAACTAATTTAGTTTTTCTTCACTAGGCATAATTGTTACTAAAATTCTACATATCATGGCATACATATATCTTATTCATTGCATTCGATAGATTGTAACCTCGCGGACGGAGAATACATCCTCGTGCCGGAGCAAGGAGTTGCTCAGGAGGTAGCCCCGGATCCAGCACCAGAGCCTGCCACAGAGGATCTGCCTGCCCCAGCTTTGGAAGGCAAGCCCCGGTTTATGCATAACCAATTCTATATATTATTTTACTCCACTTAATGATTGTAGGCTTGTATTGTGCACTTAAGTGTAGGAGTTGCCTGAAACCCTAGTTGCATTACCTCAGGAATTCCTTTGAGATGGATACTAGCATGCTAGGTCGAGTAGCTGCCTTACTAATTAGAGATCTCGGTAGAAGTCGAGTGATTTTTCTAGCACTCGCGCGAGGTCAGGAAATTGATTGTATCCACCTTGATAACAGAATGATAAGAGTCTTTGGACTCGGACCCATGGGGGTTGCGATGTCTAGGAGACGAAATTGGAATAAGGATTAACGTGCGGATACCAGTGTCAAGCGTTTGAACGTACTAAGCACATGCCGAGAAATATGGTAAATCGGTAAGCCTAGTACCTGATTGAACCTGGTAGCAGATTGCCCTCCTCACGCGACCTAAGACGTGGTCTCCCATTCCGGTTATGGTGGGTACAAGTGCGATCACTGCACGACTGCAGTCGGGGTCAGTGAGGCATTGTACGCCAAGGCGGTGAGCCCCTCTCTGCTGACGGGGAATCGATGGGGACGGTTGATGTGTGTGGGGACGGAGTGCCTCGCCACATCGTGTGTTTAGGTTTACCTTGCAAGGATAAATACTCGATTCGAATCGTCTGCTTCTCGCAGCTAATGATACTGCTTGATCCATTGTACTGCATTGAGTAACAAGTGAAAATGTGATGATTTGGCAACAGATGTTGATTGCTAAATTGCTTGATACCATGAATGAGTAGATAGTACACATTTATTCTTAAGAGAGTCACACTAAAACTTGAAAAAGCTGAAACATGATTTTTAGACTCAGCTAGTGCTTTTGGCAACCAAACCCCTCAGCCAAACAGCTGCATGTCTAGAGGTAGAGGAGTAGACTTCTCACACCGGGTAAGTCTAGCTGAGTATTAGTATACTCAGCCTTGCTTGTGGCATAATTTTGTAGGTTCTCTAGAGGACATGGTTGCTGGAGTGACATGGCCGTCCATCTTGCCACCGGGTTGGACAGTCGAGTGGGACCCTACCTCGTCTGAGGAGTGATGGGACAGGCTTCCCCATCTCTCTGTTCGTTTATCATTAGTTTATTTCCGCTGCATTCCGAACCATGAGTACTACTTTTGCTAAAACTCCGATGATGATGTAATAAATTTAATACTCCCTTAATGTATGGTTTTATGCTTTATTGTATTTGCTATGTGCCTCACCATCGAGTGAGTATGCGGTACTTGATCCTGTTAGTGGCCTCGTCGGACTAGATCCGAGGGACTGACGTGTTATTCCCATTTAAGTGTGGTCTAGCCTCTAAGGCGGGACTTAGGCACTTGAGTTGGAATAATTCGGGCGGTTCCGCCACAGAAATAATGCTTCGAAGGACGAAGGGCCCTAACCTTTAACATTTTGTGTTGCCTCGTTCTTAATTCATAGCATTTGAGAACAAGTCTCCAACAACAACAACCTCATCTTCCTTTGGCTCTGGAACTACTTCTTCCTTAGCAAAATGGATCAGTTCATCATCATTTTCCCCAAAGTAGCCTAGCTTCTTCATCACAACAAAATCCCCTGCTGTTATGGTGGATCTTCCAAACTCAATATGACTAGGCTTTGTTGGGCTCAGAATGCTATTGTCTTCCTCACTTTCGTTGTTGCTCCCGTCTTTGGCTACAGTCTGTTTAGTTTCGATGGTAGCACCTTCGGTAGTAGCTTCTTCCGGTACAACCAAACCTGACCGTCTCATCACCTCTGATATCGGTGCTATTTCAGTTACTTCGGTTTTGTCTCCCTCACGGGACACCCTAGCAGTTGATCTTAATCTGGCCATTTTAGTTTCTCAGTCTCCTTAAGACGAAGCTGATCTTGAGCGATAAAGCACTTGTTCAAAAGCGTAATGCAGAAAGCTTCGGCTTCGGTTAGAATTTTCAACAGCGCAACAGTGCGATGACAATGAATGATGTGGTAACTTCTCACCAACATGTCTGTTTATATAGTGCTGCAGGTGAAGAAGGCGAACCGCCATAATGTGTACACTAGCTAAATGGTGGACTAACTAGCGCTCGGAATATTTTAATCGTTTTTTAATAACAAGCTCAGGGAAGGTGTTTTTTGAACCTTCAGCATTCCGAAGCCATCGTGTTTTTCGTGGACCAAGCTCGTTACGAAAAAATGATCTAGCACCGCGAAGGGGCTACTATTGAGGGTCTTCTTCTCCGCCGAAGGTCCTCAAGACATAAACACCTTCGGCAAAATGCCACAAGAGGTCCGCCCTTCTTCTGCCGAAGGTTCTCAAGACGAAGACCTCGCGAAGAAGCAACAATGAGAACGCCGAAGTTCAGTAGCTTCGGCTCAGATCAAGCAAAGAAAAAAAGACTAGATAGACCTTGTTAGTTTAAGTTGCTTATAAACAAATGTTCAAGGGTGTGGATGTAATTTTACCTAGGCTGCGTCCCGTGCCTATAAATAGATGAATAGTAACATCTTACCGTTCACGCTGAATTGTAGTCACTCTCCTGTGTCTTCACCTTCGAAAAGGCCGAAGGTACCAATGTAATATTAATACTGTTAATATTCATACATGTTTTATAAAATGCAAATATGTATGAATTAATGAAATGCAGTTACTGTCTTCATCTCTTTGCATTTTCGTTCGCATAATAAATGATGAAGGTATGTCCTTCTTGACCTTCGTCTGATGAGCATTATACCCATTTGAAGATAATGCTTCGAAAGACAAAGGTCCATAATAATTAACAATTGTGTTGCCTTGATCTTGACCTACAACATTTGAGAACAAGTGACCAACACAACCTAACAAAAAAACTGAGATTCTAACCAACCTATCTCGTGAAATCTATCCTACCCACAATTACGTTAACCACATGATCACACCAAGACGAAAGGAAAGAAGAAGGTCAACCTCGACAAGGAAGGATGTGAACAGAATTGGAACTTCAGATGAATCAAGATCCACCATCCAAGATGAAGTCTTTCCTTGACCTAATCCTTCTTACCCCAACCTTCTCTACTGCTGCCTGATAACTAAACATAATGTACCCATGTTTTCCTAACCATTTCCTTATTTAATGACTTAAAAAACATTTGTTCTTAAAACCACTTGGGAAAACTCGAAGCTAAACTACAACCAAACATATGGCTTTCTATATTCCTTTTCTGAGTAATCTCGAGGACGAGATTTTTTAGGGGTGTAGAATTTGTAACAACCAGAATTCTATTTTGGGAGTTATGAAGGTTCTTCAAAAGATTTTGAGTTAAAATGTTCTTTAATAATAGATTATTTCCTTATAATGTATAAATAAAATTAATAGCAATGTTCAGACTTTGGTAGTTCAAAACATGAAGTCAAAACTTTGAACTCGGGTTAGAAGAGAAAAACATAGAAAGATTCTCAATTATTGAATTAGTAAGACTATTCATTATAGTTCCTAGGAACCATCTCTTAGTAGGAAATTAATCTAAAATTCTTGTACAAATAAAACTATTTTGAATTAATGTTTAAAGAATATTCACTAAAGGGTTTAAGATGATATAATAGAGATTGTATTCTTAGGATAGTGCCTTTTGTGTATAGGAGTTTCATATTAAGAAAGATTTGTTTAATAGATAAAACAAGATAATAAATAAACTATGCATCATGATGAACTTTTGGACGAGCATATAAGTGTGATTTGAACACTGAGTTGACATCAAATTACAAAATTGAAATTTGAAACCAGAATCAAACTTGAGTTGGGAATTGGCAAATTAAATTGAAAAGCAAAAATAGAAAATACAAAGGAAATAAAATAAAAATGGGAGAAACCTTTACCTTGGCCAAGCTCGGCGGCCATCTGGTCCATTCACCTCCCCTCTATCCCACCAGCCCATTTTCCTAACGCATTTGGCCCGCTGTCCTTTTTCCTTTCTCCACCGTGTGCACGTCCCTGGCTACGTTTGGGCCACTCGGATAAGTGACCAGCGCGCGCCACACTCTGGTTCCTACGCACGTCGCGCAGGCCTCTGCCGGTGGGAACCTGATGTCAGTCATCCCAGTCCGAGCTTAAGCAGAAAGCAGATGCAGTTGCGAATCGATCGCGGTGGTTGGGATTTGGTGGACCTCGACCCGCCTCTCCGTGCCTATATATGTCGGCGGAGCTGCCTGTCGACCTTAGTGTCCCGGAATACTTAGTGACGGTGGTTAGTAGAGAAGTATCGAGCATCCGTGGGGGGAAAGGGTGAGAGGGCGATCAATCCGTGGTTGCGCCGTCAATGGAGCTAAGGAAAAGGGACCAGGAGCTTCGGTAGGTGACGTGGGATGTGTATGGGGCACCTGCGTGGGAGTTCGTGGTGGGCTCGGAGCGAATTGCTCACCGGAGCAGGAAGGCCACCGTGGATCGCGTTTCTACGTGGGCTGGTACCGGCATCACGTAACCGCCTGTAAGTCATCCTCTGTTGAGTTTGTATGGATCTCCTCAATCTTCTACACCTATCAGCGTTGGGATAGGTGTGTCATGGCGGGGAGTACTGCTCGCCAGCGTTGGACTGCTGTTGGTCGTCGTGCGCCACCGCACGGTATCAACCGGTGTGAGGGAAGGGAGACTGCAGCGAGCGTGCCATCGGCTCCGTGATGAAGGGTGAGAATTAGAAGATGGCATACCGCTTGCAGGGTGGTTTGTGACCATCCATCCGATCGCGTATGGTCATGATCATAGTGGAGGTACGTTTTGGCGCAATAAATTGTGGCCCCAGATCAACAATCCAATGGCTCGGGCTGGATGAGTGTGTGGATGACTCGTGGGCCATTAATCTGGGAACCAGCGGCCACGGCTCCTTACTGGGTCGGTGAGCCAAGATCTAATCCCAACCGTAGATTAGCATCCAATGGATGGCACTCGAGGATACCCCTTCGGTGTTGTATTTTTATTAAAGAGCCCCCTGAGAATCTTTAAATCAACACGTCGTACTCTGTTCTGTTGAAAGTGTTACATCAGAGTCCCTATTATTAGCAGAAACACCCCTGAGACAATTTTAGAGTATAAAATTAATATAAAATACTTTGAAATTCAATAACTTCTTCAATATAACTCCGATTTAACCCATTCCAGTTGTATTAGCTTCACAAAAATATTTTCTACGCAGTAGCAACATCATGTGTACCATATTCCATATATTTATAATTAGATAAGTCTTCAATTTATACTTAGTAAATTAACTCCACTAATCTAGGTTAATCTCTCTATAATTATAATTTGATTAAAATGAAATCCCTAATCAAGTTATAATCTAGATTGAAGTTGAATTAGTTATTTAGATTATATTTCTCATATACTATATATTAACCAATTTATAATATGATAAATCTTCAGAAAACCATAACTTTATAACCGTAGCTCCAAATTTAGCGGTTCTCGAACCTACGATATCGTTACGACATGTAGAATACTATTATACAGTTTTTGCTTATGTTTGGTGTGATGTTAATTTTGCCTATACCATGTTTGTTTGTATTTCCATGAATACCAGTGAGGTCACGAGAATCTGAAGATCATCCTGGTACCTGGAATCTTGAGTCTCAGGTAAGTTATGCCCTTGATCACTCCTTTTTACCTAATAATGTTCACTGTTAATCACTGTGACATGCTCAGGTTAATTTGACGGGACTTAATAGGTTTCCCTAGCATTGTTTATCCCCGCCTTACAAACAGGTGAATTATTAGGTAGCTTTGCTATTGCTCTACCTGGTTTGGGAAACTAATGTTTTATTATGATCATGTTAAAATTATGTTGTTGTTTAATTATTGTTCATGATAAGATCATGTTGTTAATTGGAGCATGGAGAACCACCCAGGACAACAGTGCTACCACAAGGGTGGAATGGGACGCCCTTGGCCAAGTAATTAGGAAAGCTAGGGAGAGATTACCTTACCCGGTTAGGGGCAAGAGAGGAGGCGTCGCTGCAGTGTATAGGGAGGTCCTCGGGCCAAACTATCTATAAAGCTTTTCGGACGAGGGATTCCTATGCTTTTTTCTTCTTGAATCCGTAGCGGGTTTTATCGAACTAGTGGAACTTTGGAAAGGCCTCGTAGTGCTACCCTTCCTCGCTTTCTTGGTAGAGTTGTATGGGGTTCGTACAACCCCGTGGCAAATGGGTAACACGGCTTGTGGGTAAAGAAGTGCAACCTCCGCAGAGTGTAAAATTGGTATATCAGTCGTGCTCACGGTCATAAGTGGCTCGGAAACACACATGTTTAACTTATGGAATTAAACTCAATTTGTAATTTGCATTGCATTGTGGGTATTGTTATTAATCTTGATCTCTTAATTAATTGGGTTGGTATCTACTTATACTCCCTTCTTCCCATGAAACAAGGCGTCTAGTATTCTCAATTTTTTCCCATGAAACAAGACGTGCGTTGGTTTTCTAGCTAATGTGGACGCATGTGCCCTTACTCTGTATATGATTAAAGAGTAAATGACAGCGAGGAAGTTTATGGCAGTTTTATGCATAGCGCTAATATATTCCTTTGCCCGCCACCGCATAATGAGTCAGGAAGGGAGTGAACGCGCCCAAAATTCCTTTGGTCGGCAACATAATCTTGCAGCGAGGGGCAACCAGTGGAAAAAATAAAGCTACGCTAATTTTCGTGCAAAGCCTTTAGATGCCTTGTTTCAAGGGAAGGAGGGAGTACTTAGTAACTGCTAATAAAATTTTGACCAACTTTAAAAGCAATGCTCAGCTTTAACCATCCTCTATGGTAAGCCTTACACTTCACATGAGCTCCCACCTTTGGTGAGTTGATACACATTACTCCCCACAACTTGTTGAGCGATGAATGTATGTGAGCTCACTCTTCTGTACTCACATCCCCTAGGTCAAGAATAGGTACCACTAGATGAGGCGCATGAAGGATGTTGTGATGAGTTCGTGAGTGGCCTAGGCCGTCGTCTCCCAATCAATTTTGGTTGTTGGATCATTGTCTTTGTATGATGTAATTATTTAATTATTTTGTACAGAACTCCATTATATATTAATGTTGTGACATTCGTTTCTGTACCATGAGTCATCATATGTGTAAGACTTGATCCTAGCACACTTGGTGATTATCTCACGCCTGCGTTTTGGACCCCTAAAATTCGGGTGTGACATGTGTTTCCTGAGGATTTACCAGGCATGCCACCTAAGAGAAAGGTTGAATTTGGTATAGAGCATATCCCTGACACTGCCCCTATCTATAAGAGAGCCTATAGAGTGTCCGGACCAGAATTGGTGGAACTCAAGAAGCAGATAGACGAGTTGTTGGAGAAGGGTTACATCAGACCCAGCACCTCGCCTTAGGTCGCCCTAGTCTTGTTTGTGGAGAAGAAAGATGGAACAAAGAGGATGTGCATAGATTATCGAGTTCTAAATGAAGTCACAATCAAGAACAAGTGCCCCTGCATAGAATTGAAGATCTGTTCGATCAGTTGATAGGAGCTAGTGTGTTCTGAAAGATAGATCTGAGATCAGGTTACCATCAGCTTAGGATTAGGCCTTTGGACATACCGAAGACAACATTTATCACCAAGTATGGACTTTATGAGTTCACCGTCATGTCATTCGGTCTGACGAATGCGCCAGCTTTGTTCATGTACTTGATAGTGTTTTCATGGACTACCTCGACAAGTTCATAGTAGTGTTCATTGATGATATTCTCATATATTCCTTGAATGAGCAAGAGCACGAAGAGCATTTGAGGAAGGTGTTAGAATACCCGTTTAGGGTTTGGGGTTTTCCCCGTGTAATTACCATCTCACCCCTCTGTAATGGGCCTGGCCCAGTTTACTCAGTCTATTAATACATCACCCAACCCCTGTTAGGGTTAGGGTTTTACTATTCCAATTTGGTACCAGAGGCAAATTAGGTTTTCTGCTCCCACCCTAGCCGCTAGCTACTCCACCCCAGCCGTCGGCTGCTCTCACCCCTGTAACCGCCGCCGCCCCTGGAGCCACCGCGGCATCCTCTCCTCCATTCCCTGTGCCGGCCGCCTCCCTCCTCCCACCTGGCCGCGCCCCTACCTTCGTGCCGACCTGCGGCCGCCGGATCCACCGCGCAGACGCGCCCCCAAGGAGTCGCTGGTCCGCCCCTCCAGCTCCGCGCCCGACGGTCCGCCCCTCCAGCCCCGCGCTGGCCTGTCTCCTCCCCCGTCGAGCCGCCAGTCTGCCCCCAGCGCGGGTCTTCCTCCAGATTCGCGTCGGCCTGCCTTCTCCCCCGCTGCCTGTCCGCCCCTGCGCCACCGGTCTCCGGCCTACCTCCTCCTCCGCGCCGGCCTTCGGCCCTTCTTCGCCCGGCCATGGAACACCATCACGCCGCTGCTCTGTAGAACGTCGGCGCCGGCGCGCCTGACGCGGCCGCCCACACCAGAGCAGCCACAGGACTGGCCCTTGCGGGCGCTGCCACGGGTCTAGCCCCTCCTGCTGCTACCGCAGGTCTTCCCACTACTTGCGCAGCCACCACCGGCGTCGACACGCACCTGGCCGCGACCCTGGCTGCCGGCCTCTCCTCGCCTAGCGCCACTGCTATGGCCAGTGCACGCGTCGCCAACCTTGTCCCCTTCGGGCTTGGCCTACCGGACTACCCGGTGTGTACAGGCGCCCTTACCGGTCTCCTATCGCCGACCCACATCCCCAGGTAGCCGCCCCCTGGGTTCTCTACCACTCGTTTGCTCGTTGGCGATGCCACCTGGTGATGAAGCTGAGGTGCCCGATCTTTCGGCGAGTAGAGATAATTCCGATTTGGCGGAAGATGACCCTTGCGATCCGACTACGACGAGCAAGCCCGAGGCGCCAATGCAATCGCTGAACCAACTCCCTGTGGTTACCGACCTTGCTGATGCGAGATCGGCCTGATCACGAAGATCGTTTCCTGTGCGCAATCGAAGAACGAACAAGAAAAAGATGCGAGCAATCTAATCTATTACTCGAGGGTGGAGTTCTGAATACACGAAGACAGCGCAGATTTGCGCGTGTTCGAGAGTAGCTAAGGCTAACGTAAAACAAAACTCGAGAATAAAGGAGGCGCAGCTCCTGGATAAATAGAGGGGGCGCAGCCCCTAGGGGCGGCCAACCCTAGGTCGTCCACTATGGGCCGCAGTTGGGCTGGTCGTCTATTCTTCTGGGCCCTCATTCTTCAGTAGCATGACGAAGTTAAGATCTCTGGCACGGGCCCGAGTGATTGGCCCAGCTAATGAAGGAAGTGGCGCTTGATGTGGAGGTGCTGCTGGTGTAGTCGTACTCATAGTGATGTCCTCATCATCCTCCCCTTCTTGAAGTGAAGTCGTCCTCGACGACAAC
This sequence comes from Zea mays, assembly GCF_902167145.1. Taxonomy (NCBI): domain Eukaryota; kingdom Viridiplantae; phylum Streptophyta; class Magnoliopsida; order Poales; family Poaceae; genus Zea; species Zea mays. The sequence goes on along the minus strand of NC_050102.1, from coordinate 54,440,272 downwards.
TCCTCATCCTCGGCCATATATGGTTTCAAATCTGCAACATTAAAACTAGTGGAAACACCAAATTCCGCAGGCAGGTCAAGGATATAAGCATTATCATTAATCTTTGTTAGCACCTTAAAAGGACCAGCAGCACGAGGCATTAATTTAGAACGACGCAAAGTAGGAAACCGATCCTTTCTCAAGTGCAACCAAACCATATCACCTGGCTCAAAAGTAACATGTTTTCTTCCTTTACTACCAGCAACCTGATTTTTAGCATTAGTAGCAGCAATGTTCTGTTTCGTTTGTTCATGTATGGTAACCATTTGTTCAACATGTGCAGCAGCATCTACTTGTGGGGCGTTCGCAGCATTAAGTGAAATCAAATCAATAGGTGCCCTAGGGATGTAACCATAAACAATCTGGAAAGGGCACATCTTTGTAGAAGAATGCGTGGCATGATTGTAAGCAAATTCAACATGAGGCAAGCAATCCTCCCAACGTCTCAAATTCTTGTCTAAAACAGCCCTAAGCATGGTAGATAAAGTTCTATTTACTACCTCAGTTTGTCCATCAGTCTGAGGGTGACAAGTAGTGCTAAACAACAATTTAGTTCCCAATTTATTCCAAAGAGATCTCCAAAAATGGCTTAGAAACTTAGCATCGCGATCAGAGACTATTGTTTTTGGAATACCATGTAAACGAATAATTTCTCTAAAGAACAATTCAGCAACAATGCTAGCATCATCAGTTTTATGACAAGGTATAAAGTGAGCCATTTTAGAGAATCTATCAACAACCACAAAAATACTATCCCTCCCCTTCTTAGTTCTAGGCAAGCCCAAAACAAAGTCCATAGAGATATCAAGCCAAGGAGAAGAAGGGACAGGCAAAGGCATATACAAACCATGGTTGTTCAACCGTGACTTAGCTTTCTGACAAGTAGTGCAGCGTGCAACAAGGCGCTCAACATCAGCGCGCATCCGAGGCCAAAAGAAGTGGGCAGCCAACACCTCATGCGTTTTGTAGACGCCAAAATGCCCCATGAGACCGCCTCCATGCGCCTCCTGTAACAACAAAAGACGAACCGAACTAGCTGGAACACACAGCTTGTTAGCGCGAAACAGGAACCCATCCTGTATGTGAAATTTGCCCCATGGTATCCCATTAATACAATGGTCGAAAGCATCTTTAAAATCAGCATCGTCAACATATTGATCCTTCACAGTGTCCAAACCAAAGATTTTAAAATCTAATTGTGACAGCATGGTATAGCGACGAGACAAAGCATCAGCAATAACATTGTCCTTCCCGTTCTTGTGTTTAATAATGTAAGGAAAGGACTCAATGAATTCGACCCATTTAGCATGACGACGGTTCAGATTTGTTTGGGTACGAATATGTTTTAAAGCCTCATGATTAGAATGAATTATGAACTCACGATGCCAAAGATAGTGCTGCCATGTATGCAAAGTGCGCACTAAAGCGTAAAGCTCCTTATCATAAGTAGAATATTTCAGACTAGCACCGCTTAATTTTTCACTAAAATAAGCAACTGGTTTTCCTTCTTGTAACAAAACAGCACCTAGCCCAATACCGCTAGCATCGCATTCAAGCTCAAAAACTTTATTAAAATCAGGCAATTGCAAGAGGGGAGCTTGGGTTAACTTATCTTTCAAAGTGGTGAACGCTACCTCCTGCGAATCACTCCAAGCAAACGGCACATCTTTCTTTGTAAGCTCATGTAGAGGCGCTGCAATGGAGCTAAAATCACGAACAAATCTGCGGTAGAAACCGGCAAGTCCAAGAAAGCGCCGAATTTGTGTGACCGTCGTCGGTGTAGGCCACTCCCGAATGGCAGCAATCTTGCTGCTATCCACCTCAATGCCCTGCGGAGTAACCACATAACCAAGAAACGAGACACGTTGCGTGCAAAATGTGCACTTTTCCATGTTACCAAACAAGCGAGCAGCACGCAAATGTTCTAAATGCTCCTCTATAGACTTGCTGTAAATAAGGATATCATCGAAATAAACAACAACAAACAAACCTATGAAGGCCCGTAGAACTTCGTTCATTAAACGCATAAAGGTGCTGGGAGCATTAGTCAATCCAAATGGCATAACCAACCATTCATATAAACCAAATTTTGTTTTAAAAGCCGTTTTCCATTCATCACCGAGTTTCATTCTAATCTGATGGTAACCGCTACGCAAATCAACCTTAGAGAAAATAACGGCACCACTAAGCTCATCTAACATATCATCAAGGCGTGGAATAGGATATCGATAACGAACTGTGATGTTATTAATAGCACGACAATCTACGCACATACGCCATGACCCATCTTTCTTTGGAACGAGTAAAACAGGAACCGAGCAAGGGCTAAGAGACTCACGAATGTAACCCTTATCAAGCAGCGTCTGCACCTGGCGCTGGATCTCCTTCGTCTCCTCTGGATTTGTACGGTACGGGGCGCGGTTCGGAAGAGAAGCGCCGGGGATGAGATCGATCTGATGCTCAATGCCACGGAGGGGAGGAAGACCCGGTGGTAAGTCCGTAGGATAAACATCAGCATACTCCTGCAAAAGGTTAACAACAGCAGGGGGTATATCCAAAGACGGTGCATCATCAAGCGGAACAAGCATGCGCGAGCATACAAGTGCATAACAGGGCATATGAGCTTCATGGAGATCATCAAAATCAGCACGTGTAGCAAGTAAAACAGGAGAGTGCAACTTGATTTCAGATTTAATAGGTGCGGCTGATGTCGATTTGACTTGTTGTGCAGTTTTAGCAGCCCTAGTAAGATCATCTTTCAAAATTTGGTCAGGGGTCATTGGATGTATAATTATTTTCTGGCCTTTAAACATGAAAGAATAATGATTTGAACGACCATGATGTAAACTATCAGTATCATATTGCCAAGGTCGACCCAATAACAAAGAGCATGCTTCCATAGGAATAACATCGCAATCAGCATAATCAGAATAAGAACCCAGCGAAAAGGGGACACGTACCGAACGTGTTACCTTTATTTTACCACCATCATTAAGCCATTGAATGTGATACGGATGTGGATGTGTGCGAGTGGGCAAGGATAATTTCTCTATCAACGCTGTACTTGCCAAATTGTTGCAGCTGCCACTATCGATGATGATGCGAATCGACCGTTCGTGCACGACGCCCTTGGTATGGAATAGAGTGTGTCGCTGATTTTTTTTGGCCTGGGCAACCTGTGTGCTGAGAACACGCTGCACAACAAGACTCTCATACCTATCGGCGTCGATGGGATCAACGTGGACTTCCTCATTTTCTGCATGGTTAGTGGCAATCATAGCATGACTAGTTTCCTCAGAATCACTAGCTGAAGAGTACTCACCATCGTCACGTATAAGCAAGGTACGCTTGTTTGGGCAGTCCCGAATCATATGCCCAAACCCTCTGCAACGATGGCACTGAATATCCCGTGTACGTCCTGTGGAAGAAGCGGCGCCTTTGGCAGCGGGTGCCACTGGCTTGGTCGTCCCTGTGCGCGATGTAGTGCTAGGCGTAGAAGGTGCAGGGCTGGAAGGAGTTGAGCTGTGTATTGGACCCCGGCCTGCAAAAGAGTTAGTATATGTCTTTGATCGTCGTCCCTGCACTTCACGTTCAGCTTTGCAAGCATATTCAAACAATGTGGTTATATCAAAATAATCCTTATAATCAAGTATATCCTAAATTTCCCTGTTCAAACCACCACGAAAACGCGCCATAGCAGCGTCATCCGACTCAACCAAACCACAACGAAGCATACCCTTTTGTAACTCCTGGTAATATTCCTCAACAGACTGTGAACCTTGTTGAAAACGCTGCATTTTGTTAAGCAAATCACGAGCATAATAGGAAGGAACAAATCTGTGGCGCATGGAAGTTTTTAATTGGGTCCAAGTAATGACACTGTTAATGGGAAGTTTTTGTTTATACTCACGCCACCAAATTAAAGCAAAATCAATAAATTCACTAATGGCAGCCTTCACTTGGCTATTAGCAGGAATATCATGGCATGAAAATTTCTGTTCTACCTCTAATTCCCAATCAAGATATGCAGCAGGATCATATTTACCATTAAAAGATGGAATTTTAAATTTAATCTTAGAAAATAAGTCACTAGGGGGATGACGAACCACACGACGTGCACGACCACGGCGATCTCCATCGTCCTGCTCAGTGTCACCGCCGTATTCCAGCTCCATCTTTGTGGTCAATGCATCAAGACGTGCCAGGATGGTGTCGAGTGTGGTGCGAGTCGCCGTTTGAGCAAGGTCAAGTTGGTTGAAACGCTCGGTCGTCGAAGTGATCGTTGAATCAAGCCGTTCATGCATCGTCCTAATGTCAGCAGCAAGTCCATCAACTTGTCCCCTTACTTCCTACAACTGGGCATCCACCATGTCGTGTGGTCCTGCCATAGTTAGCGCAAACACCAAAACACCAAAAGGAGAAAAACCAACGACAAAAACAGGGGTGTACTGCTCACAAGGCGCTCACACTAGTGCTGTTATCAAGTTCTTATCCGTTCTTACCAAGCCACAGTGGTGAACTGCAACCAACAGGTGGAACCGGTGAAAGATTGGATGAGCGATTGCGTGGAGAAACAGAAACCTGCTCGTCGTAGAAATATGTGGAGTTGTGGGTAGGCTGCACTCAAGTCAAGGATTAGCACGATCAAACAATAATGCAAAGTTGAATTATAGTGCAAAACACGAAACTATATTGCTGGCCACAGGTGCAAAGGATGGATGGAACTAGCAGAATGGCAGTACCGTAAATATTGTACTAGTGATGCCAAAAAGGCACTAGTAGAAATCACAGGTGATTTTGTTTTTCTTTTTTGTATGATTTTTTTGATATTTTTCTCAGCACAAGAAGCAACAAGATAGGAGCTACACGAAGTTTCACCTAAAACAGATATAAGATGTGGTCTATAGAAAATCAGAAAGTTCTCTGAAAAGCGTGCGAGAACTTTGACGAATTTTTTTCTTTATTTTCCTGAATTTTTTTGACAATTTTGTCGAACCCCAAACAGACCGTAGGTGAGTTTGGCCGGCCTCAGAATGGTGTCAACTAGCTCCTGTAAAAATTTCAGATTTTTTGGACACCCGAGCGAAAAGTTATGCCCGGTTTACGGAAGGTTCCTCAAGTTATGTTTTAAAACGACCGGGATGAAACAAACGTATCCTTTCTCCTTCGTTTTCTTTTTTTTTGTTTCTGTTTTTTTTATGTAACCGAAGGAGAAAAACAAGGAAGCGGTCGTTGACTCGGTTTGTTTTTTTTTCTGTTTTTTTTCGTAACCGAAGGAGAAAATCAAGGAAACGTCCGTTGACTCGGTTTGTTTTTTCTGTTTTTTTTTGACGTAACCGAAGGAGAAAAACAAGGAAACAATGTTGACTCGGTTTGTGGCGTGATCAAACGGGAGATGGTGGCGGCGCTAGGGTTTGAATGGTGGAAGAACACAATGCAACCAGCAACAAATGACGCGAAAGCACACAAATTCAACAATGCAGATTATTGAAAGAAAGTGCGAGGCTCAAAAGGATGCTGGGATAAGATCTAACCTGAATTTTTATGTGGTTTTGTGGACTGTAGGAAAAAAAACGCTCGATAAATTCACCGATCAACCTGGAAATCTGATACCAATTGATGAAGCTGAGGTGCCCGATCTTTCGGCGAGTAGAGATAATTCCGATTTGGCGGAAGATGACCCTTGCGATCCGACTACGACGAGCAAGCCCGAGGCGCCAATGCAATCGCTGAACCAACTCCCTGTGGTTACCGACCTTGCTGATGCGAGATCGGCCTGATCACGAAGATCGTTTCCTGTGCGCAATCGAAGAACGAACAAGAAAAAGATGCGAGCAATCTAATCTATTACTCGAGGGTGGAGTTCTGAATACACGAAGACAGCTCAGATTTGCGCGTGTTCGAGAGTAGCTAAGGCTAACGTAAAACAAAACTCGAGAATAAAGGAGGCGCAGCTCCTAGATAAATAGAGGGGGCGCAGCCCCTAGGGGCGGCCAACCCTAGGTCGTCCACTATGGGCCGCAGTTGGGCTGGTCGTCTATTCTTCTGGGCCCTCATTCTTCAGTAGCATGACGAAGTTAAGATCTCTGGCACGGGCCCGAGTGATTGGCCCAGCTAATGAAGGAAGTGGCGCTTGATGTGGAGGTGCTGCTGGTGTAGTCGTACTCATAGTGATGTCCTCATCACCTGGGCTCCCATGCCGCTCTCCACCGACCCCACCATGTCATCGGCCATCCTGGCTATCCAGGTTGCCCTAGCTGCTTCTCTGGAGCGCGAGCGCGCCGCATCCCACGCATTGGAACAGGAGCGCACCATGGCTGCCCAGATGGCCACTGCGCAGCGTCTCGCCATCGGCCCTCCTCCTGTCGACCAGGAGACACCCCGCCCACCCAGAGGCTCCCCACACCTCTGGAATCGATGTTGACCACATCGCCGCTCTCCACGCCCAGGCGGTCGGACTACAGAACATCCGGTCCCTCATGTTCGTCGTCCTGGACCCGGCGCCCTCCCACTACCCTCGCTGGAGGGGGTGTAACACCCTGAATTTGGGGGTATAAAATTTCTTTCTTATGATAATCCAAATTCAGGTGTTACTCTTCTCTATCTCACTTTAGTTTCCCTCTCTCTCTAGTTTTGTCTCTCTCTTTCTCTTTTAATTAGAGTTAGTTGTATTAGTGATGGATTATTTATTTTATTTGCCCAAAAGATATGAGTCATGGAATGTTGCATCATATTGAGCCTAAATATTCTTTGAAATGTTGCACATATTTGATTTGGTTTGAATTTGAAACTTGATTTGAATTTGAATTGAAAACCCTAGAGAATATAAATAGAAAAGGCAATAGAAATTCCAGGAAAATAGGAAAAGCCAATTCGGTCCAAGGCAGCCCATTAAGCCCAGCCCACGCGCACACCCGCGCCCGCAAGTCACTGTGCCTGACAGGCGGACACCGCCTGTCGGCACAAACCCGAGCGCCCTCTCTCCCTCGCTCTCTCGCTGCTCCGTGGGATCGACCTGTCGGTACCGTTGCTCTCACCCATGCCCACTCTCTCGCTCTCTCTGTCCCGCCATCCCCACCTGTCAGCGCGTCCCTAACCTCTCGCCCACGATCTCCCCGTCATGGACGCGCCCATGACCGCGCGTTCTCCGGCCACGACCGAGCCCCCGTGCCCCTTTTGAACCCCGCACCCTGCTCGCCCACCTCCCCACTTCCATTTGCGCCCTCTGCCCAGGTCTCTCGTCCTCTCTCTCGCTCTGCCCACGTGAACCGAGAACCTCCGACACCGCTCGCCGACGTCCACCGCCTGTTCTGTGGCCGCCGTTGCGCCCGTGCCCCGTTCAGAGCCACAGTAAGCTTCACCTTGCCATCAGCTACTCGGGACACCCTTCGGTGTGCCCCTTCCCTCCTTGGTTCAGCCGGCCCTCGCTCACCAGAGTGGTTCTTGCACAGCCGGAGCTCCGCCATCGTCGCCCCATCGTGTCCCTGTGCCTCCACCATTGCCCCGTGCCTCCAGCGCTTCCCCTCAAGGTGAGCAACCTCCCCGCGCCCCTATTTCCCTGTGTACTGCACTAGTTACAACACAATTGCTCGTCGGAGTTGCCCCGCACCGCCGTTAGCCCGCCTCGCCGTGTGCAGTGCCCTCTGGTGCTCCCGTGTCGGCGTGGTGCCCTCGGCTGAGTCCGCTAGATCCCCCTGTGAGCCGCCGTGGCCGGTCTTGTGGCAGAACCACCCGAATTATTCCAACTTAAGTGCCTAAGTCCCTCCTTAGAGGCTAGACCACACTTAAATGAGAATAACATGTCAGTCCCTCGGATCTAGTCCGATGAGGCCACTAACAGGATCAAGTACCACGTACTCACTCGATGGTGAGGCATAGAGCAAAGACAATAAAACATAAAACCATACATTAAGGAGTATTAAATTTATTACATCATCATCGGAGTTTTTGCAAAACTAGTCATCATCGTTCGGAATGCAGCGTAATAAAACTAACGATAAGTAAACGGAGGGATGGGGAAGCCTGTCCCATCACTCCTCATGCTCCTCCTCAGCCGAGGCAGGGTCCCACTCGACTGTCCAACCCGGTGGCAAGATGGACGGCCAAGTCACTCCAGCAACCATGTCCTCCAGAGAACCTGTAAAATTATGACATAAGCAAGGCTGAGTATACTAATACTCAGCTAGACTTACCCGGTGTGAGGAGTCTACTCCTCTACCTCTAGACATGCAGTTGTTTGGCTGAGGGGTTTGGTTGCCAAAAGCACTAGCTGAGTTTATAAATCAAGTTTTAGCTTTGTCAAGTTTTAGTGTGACTCTCTTAAGACTAAATGTATACCTATTTAATCATACATGGTATCAAACATTTAGCAATCAACAACTTTTGCCAAGTCATCACATTTTCACTTGTTACTCAATGTAGCAGCATGGATCAAGCAGTCTCATTAGCTGCGAGAAGCAGACGATTTGAATCGAGTTTTTAAACCTTGCAAGGTAAACCTAAACACACAACGTGGCGAGGCACTCCGTCCCCACACACATCAACCGTCCCCATCGATTCCCCGTCAGCAGATCAGGGCTCACCGCCTTGGCGTACAATGCCTCACTGACCCCGACTGCCGTCGTGCAGTGACCGCACTTGTACCCACCATAACCGGAATGGGAGACCACGTCTCAGGTCGCGTGAGGGGTAAAGTCCACTGCCAGGTTCAATCAGGTACTAGGCTTACCGATTTACCATATTTCTCGGCATGTGCTTAGTACGTTCAAACGCTTGACACACGGTACCACACCTTAATCCTTATTCCAATTTCCGTCTTGTAGACAACGCATCCCCATGGACCGTTGTCCACAGAACACCATCATTACGATATCAAAAATGAATACAACCAATTTCCTGACCTCGCGCGAGTGCTAGAAAAATCACTCGACTTCTACCGAGATCCCTAATTAATAAAACAGCTATTCGACCTAGCATACTAGTATTCATCTCAAAAGGTATCCTGAGTTCATGCAACTAAGGTTTCAGTCAACTCGTACACTTTAGTGCATAGTACAAGCCTACAAACATTAAGTATAGTAAAATAGCATAATAAATAGGTTATGCATAAAACCGGGGCTTGCCTTCCGAAGCTGGGGCAGGCAGATCCTCTGTGGCAGGCTCTGGTGCTGGATCTGGGGCTACCTCCTAAGCAACTCCTTGCTCCGGCACGAGGACATACTCTCCGTCAGCGAGGTTGCAATCTATCGAATGCAAAGAATAAGAATATGTATGCCATGATTATGCAAGATCTAGTAACCATTATGCTAAGGGAAGAAAAACTATGTTAGTTAGTAACTTAGGGTTTCCTGGTTATACGGGGCTCTTAGTGGTTTACGCTTATCCATTTAGGTTTGGGTTTTGTCTAGGGATAAGCATAGTGGATTTGAAACTTGGATTTCCCTTAGATGTTTTAGTAGGCATTTAAGGGTTTTGCTGGTTGGATTAGGGTAACATTAGTCTCTACTATTAATCCCCCTTTTTATTTTCTATTTATGAATTCTAGTGTGGGTTTGAACTACAACTGTGATTTAACTTTTTCCAAAAATCCTGTAAAAATTACAGTGGGTTACTAATTGTCACTATAGTCTGTCCTATAAATTTGAGGTCCAGAATAAATAGAATATGCCCTGGGCAAAAATAACAAAAGTTGGGGCAAAGGGGTTCTTTGCACTACAACTCTTAACTAGGGGTGGGTTCTGTCCTAAGGGTCATTTTTGCTGGCATCTAAAAATAATAACATGCTTCTGTGTCAAAAATCACAGAAGGTTATTTGGTGGTTATTTAGTTGTGATTTTCTAAAGTTTAATGTTAAAAAGGCACTTACTACTAACTTGTTATTTGAAAAATGTCAAACAACAGATTTCATATTTTTCCTATGTTGATAATAACAAAACATTAGTTATCCCAAGATTTGGGGTGTTTTCTCCTCAGGGTTATGTTTCTAGGGTTTTTCTAAGGTTTCTTTGTTTTTTCTAAATTAAAAGGTATCTCCTTTCTTTTGCACTAAACAAAGGTATAATAAATTTTTCTAGTGAACTATACTAAATAAGAAAGCTAACAAAAATGTGGGTGTTCCCTGGTTCTTATTTTAAACTACCTTTAATATTTTCTCTAACTTTAGGCTAAAAATGATTTAAATGGTAAACTTTACCTTAACTTGGTGTACAGAGAGGTTTATTATTTTTAAACAGGTTAGGAAGTGATTAAGTACTTCTCTAAATTTTCTTAACCCCAGTCTAGTAGTGTAGCTATTTTTCCTTATTTCTTTTAGCTTTTGACCAGTTAATTATTTAAATCAAAACTTTAAAGTTTTCTGTAACACTTAGGGGTTCTATATTTTTCTTAAGTAGTTTACATTATTTAGGATCTGGCAAAATTGGTTTGACTTGATTTGGGTAAACCAAACTGAAGTTATGAATTTTTCAAGTTCTGTTTAGATTTAATCAGAGTATTTAAAAAGGTTTCCTGGAAATCCACTTTGCACCGAAGACCCTGGGTTCTTTCTAAATCAATCTATTCATTTCTACCCCTGCGCTACTATTCCCCTGGGTCACTGACAGCGCACAAAACCCCCTGGCCTTTCCTTCTTCTTCCCCGAGGTCCCTCCCTTATGTAAACAGTAACCGCGGAAAGGAAAAGGGCGGCGCGGCTTACCGGCGGCGAGAGAGGTCCGGCGAGAGGCGGGGTTGGCTTCGGGAGGTCCTGGCGGTCACAGCGAGGTACGGCTCGACGGCGGGGGTGGCCGGAATCAACCGGTCCACGCGTGCAGGCGGGTGAACTCGTCGGCGGCGAGTGCTCCGGTCTAACCACGGTGATCTAGTTCAATTAAACGGCACGATGAGCTCCACGGGATGACGTAGAGGCTATGCGCACAGGGAGTTGGAAAATGGTGCAGAGACTTACCCGGTCTACGTTCACCGGCGGTCGGGTGAAGTCCGGCGACCGTGGACTGGCTTCTCCGGCGAGGCAAAGTCCGATTCCTTGCTCGGGGAGCTTCACCGAGGCATGCACGGTCTACTCCGAGGGTCGGACGCGGCTGGGGAAGGCTCTGCTGGCCGGTCTACGGTGGCGGGGGATCGGGTGGCCGCGGGCAAGCCGTGCGCGGGGCAATGCCGGTGATCTAGTGCTCCGGTGAGGTCGAGCGCGCGCGGAGGGGTACAGTCGATGTCTCTGGGGGATTTATAGGCGCGGGCGCGGGCAACGGCGCCGGCTCGGCTTTGGCGCGATGCGGGGCACGCGGGGGCGCGCGTCGGGCGTGCTCTGGCGAGCTCAGAGCGCGTCGAACACGTAGCTCTTTGCTTCTGTTCTTGTTCTACCCTCTGCTGAGCTGCCAAAATGTGCGAATCTTGCCCTAAGACCTGTGAGAGATCTCTTCCCTGTACCTAGGGCTACCTAGTTCATGTGAGTTCCAAGGGGAGATGTGGTCGGGTTAGAGTGATATGGGGGTGAGAAGTTGTCTTTGTCCTAGCTGTCCAAACCGAGACAAAACTTGTGCCAATTCATGTCAAACGACTTAGGGTTGGGTTCAAACTTTTCCAGGGTGTTCTAGAGGTATTTTGGCGCCACTTTGTCAATTGGGCCAAATGGTTTTAAGTTTGGGATCAAGGTGAACATGTTTGATCTTTGGAAAGGGGGTGGTTTTGGACTTAGAAGAATTCTGATTTTTCTTTTGTGCTCACCCCTTTTGTGAATCTTTTGGGGATTTTCTGAAATCTTTTTGGGGTTACTTTCTTACTATTATTTGTAGGGCCCAAGACATGATCAAGTGGTTTTCATAACTTTTTGGTCATACTTACCTATAGTACTCCAATTGTCCACAAGGGGTGCATTAGGGTTTGGGGCAATTCTCCCCATTATATGTGCATGGTGAGTTAAGGCATGACATCTAAGATGGGTTGCACTTACTTAGGGTCTTGAGTTCCAAGTTTGGTGTACTTTGCTCCAGTTAAGCCATATGTGAAGATGGGCTTGGCTTGTGTAGTCTTGAGTGAAGACCCTAAGTAACACCTAGGGTGTTAGAGGTCTGCTCGTCTTCGGCGAACTCCCGCCGCGGGACCGAGCGGCGCCACCGTGCCCAAGTCTGCCCCCCTGCCGTTAGATCTCGGCCGTCCACCCGAGATCGGGCAGTTTAGACTCAACCCGAGTGGATCTGATCATAGCCCTCCGATCCAGATCCAACCGTCTCTCCTCTCTCCCCCTCACCCGCGTCTCTTCCCCTGAGCCCGGCTGGTCAGCCCGCCCTGACTCGCTGACGCCCTAGCCCCGCTTGTCAGTTGCGTCCGCGCGCCCGCGCGCGCACCCGCGTGATCTAATCTTGGTCGTCGGTTTCTGATCCGTTGGCTGAGATTACCCCGTACCCCTTCGCGTGGTTATTTTGCTTAAGAATCCCCCTTGTTTTAGGAAATCAACCCGCTGTCCTCTGTTTTAGCGCTTACGTCCCTGGTTTCTTTAGAATAGCCCCTAGACTTTTATTTAATTACAGATTTAGCCTTAATTTCATATTTCCAACTTCAAAACTTGTTTATTTCATATCTTTTTCATATGAACTCCAAATTTAGTGGTTCAAATTACAAAATGTTCACAAGATTATTCTATGTCCAAATAAAATATGACCAACTCTAATTTGTATACTTTAATTTTTACACTTAGAATATAGAATTAAAGTATATGTTGATTTGTTTATTTAAGGAAATAAATAAAAGGAGAATCCTAGGAGTTAAAACATATTTAATTTTGTGAGATTAGTGTTATGCATTCCATGGATCCATTTTTTTAACCTTCAGACCCTAGTGTGATAAATAGAATTAGGTATGTAATTATGGATCATATATAAAGGATAATCAAATTCCTAAATCAGAATAGTTCCTCTTATAATTTAATCTCTACTTGTTTTATTACCTCTTAACCTTTTTTTGAACCATGTTCCAAACACTTAGAGAGTAATTAATCCCCAATTAGGATTAGTCCATTTTATAACTTGAGCTCATTCCCCTGTACTTAATACTATACCTTTTTTTGAGTTGTGCCAATGTTTGTTCATATGTGATGTGATGTTCATTTTTACTTTCCAAATGTATTGAATGTATGCTTGCTTTACTTAGACAATGAGCAACTCGTGGTTCCTGAGTGTGTTGCTGAAGATCCCTCTGAGCAACAACCTGGTGAACGCAAGTGTCCTCAGACCTACTATGTCCTACTTTACTTTATAATTCATTGTCCCGCATTACATTACTGAAACTTAAGGATTGTCTAGTTTGTATTTCCCTTACCCTTGTTTACCTTTTTGGGTTAATCATGTTTAGCTTATGCTATTGCTTAAACTTAATCAATGAACATGATGTGATCTTTTAAGATACGATGATGTTATCCCGATGGGGTCCTTGTGATGACTTTAGGGGGCTCAGGCTCTTTTCTGAGTGCCTCTCCGTAAGGACCTGTTTGGGGAGTGACAACCCAGGATAATAGTGCAACCATGAGGGTGGAATGGGACGCCCTTAGCTGATTAATTAGAGGAACCAGAGGAGTAGTTGGCTTCGCCGTAGGGTCGTCAATGGGGTCCGAGCACAGTACTTGCTCTGCCGAGGTTGGTTGCAGAGGTTCTTTGATTTGGTTTTGTTAGTCACCCTTCCTTTGGGGAGATGTACTGTGTTTTTCAAACTGGAGAAACCTAACGGGCGACTATGACCTCTGGGAAATCTTTGTAAAGGCTACGTAGTGAGACCCTGCTAGGTCACCTTGGTAGTGATCAATGGGGAGGCTAGAACCCCGGGCAGAATGGGAATCACGGCTTGTGGGTAAAGTGTGCGACCTCTGAAGAGTGTTAGAAACTGGTATATCAGTCGTGCTCGTGGTTATGAGAAGCCTTGGGATCCTCTTCGATTAGAAGAAGAATGGTTACTTTTATGATGATGATTAACAATGGTGATTATAATCCTGATCTCTGGTATTTCCTCTTGGAGGGAGTGCCTCTGGGTAATAACTGGGTTATTACTAAAACTTGGCTCTACTTATAGTAATAAAACTTGGCCTACTAAAAGTAACTGCTTACTTTAAACTCCACATACAACTAGTCCACTTTAGCCAAACGGGACATTTGCTGAGTACGTTGATGTGTACTCACCCTTGCTTTACAAACCACCACACCCCAGGTTGTCCCCACTGTTCTCAGTGCTCAGGAGGTGAAGCTGGTAACGTGGAGGACTTTGAGGAGTTCCAGGACTACGACGAGTTCTAATTTACTTTAGTGGCAAACCCCTAGTCAGCTGCCTGTGTAGGCTTATCTTCTACGTTTCGTTACTCCGCACTTTGATGTTACTGTTAAACACTATGGATATGTATTAGACTCTGTGGATGTCTCAGACATCTTGATGTAATTAAGTACCTTTCTGCTATTTAATTCAAGCATTGTGTGATGATGTCCAATTATGTTATCGCTGTGTATGTGAGTTCTGATCCTGGCACGTACAAGGTTCGCATTCGGTTTACCTTCCAAAACCGGGTGTGACATAAGTGGTATCAAAGCCTTGCTGACTGTAGGACTGCTAACCTAGACTAGAATGGTCGACTTAAGGACTATAGACCCTTACTCTTACCTTGCCCTTAGAGTCTTTTCAAAAGTTGGTCATCTCGACCAACTCTATGTTATTTACTTATCTCAAAAGTTTTGTCTCACTTTCCTTTCTGTTTACTTTCTAGTCTAATAGTTCTATTCCTACTCTCGTGCTTACGATGTCTTCTGAAGATGGCTCGTCTCAGGTGCACTGCACGTAAGTCTGTGATCCCCTTTTTGCCTTCTCGCCTAGCGGAGCATCCACTGCATCGCATGGTGTCAGGTCAGTCTAGCCAGCTGGAGAGACTGCATCGTCGCCTGCATGAGGAGCAGGAGCGCTGACGCCAGGAGCAGGAGCAGGAGCAGCAGGACTCTTCCCCCTCGCCTTAGTGGGAGGTGGAGTCTGAGAGGCTGTCTTCCCCTGCACCTCAGCCAGAGATGCCCCTGCACCACCACAGGGCATCCTGGATGCTAGAGGAGATCCCGACGGAGACAGAGACGACGACGACATCGGTGGCAGTTCGAGCCACGGCACGGAGCGCTTAGAGGAGCCAGAGCCGGACGGATGGATCGCCAGACCCATCACTCGTGACGCCGCTCGCGGGTGTCACTTCCACGACGCTCTCAATACCCTGTTGCGTCGGGCCTTCGACCGACACACATGGTCTATCGAGTACCGTTGTGTAGTCTACCAGCATCGTCGCGGACTATACCAAGACCAGTGGGAGGCTACTTGCTTGGTGCGCTGTCCGGACGATGATCTCCGGGGTGCAGAGGCCTTCTCAGAGCACCATTCTATCACTGAGAGGGACACTGCCGAGGCAGCCATGCAAGATGCAGCACGATGGGCACTTTCTCAGTATTGCTCGTTGTTCAGCGGGGTAGCTGATGGCCTTGACCTCAAGTACTACCCTCGCCGTTCGACCGGTAGTGCTGGAGATGTGATTGTCTCGCCAGTTGGTGAGGGCAATCCTAGGCTGAGCAGCATGGTCAACTTGGTCGTCGTGCTCAACACAGAGTTGGACCACGCCCTTGATGAGTTGGGCAAGGTTCGAGCGGAGGTTGCGGAATTGTGTGCTGAATGCGCGGCACGCCACTACCTGGATGGTGGATCTCTCGCCCCTGTTGGGATTCAGCACCCTTACCGTTCACCGCCCCGTTGTTGCTTTGACTATGGTACCCCAGACTGCATGACTTGCATAGATTTAGATCCATAGATCGATTGATTCGGAGTCTATAATAATGCTTACTTCAGTGTCTTAGTCTAGTCAGTCTTAGTTAGAGTTAGTTTGGTTATCTTTTGTTGGATGCTTGTCATGATGAACATGTAATGAAGTTGGATCTTTGTAATGATTGTCACCAAGGGGTGGGTATCTCCTGCAACTTGGTGTAGTTATTAATAAAGTCAGTTATTTAGTTAGGTAATCCATTTATTTCCACTTTCCTCTTTATCTGAGAAGTTGTCGGTGAAGATGATCAATTGTTCAGTGTTGTGAAGATTTCTGTATATCTTTTCTTATGCTAAAAGACTGCAGAGTCAGATTTGATATATGTGTGTGATTTCTACAGATGTCCGATAACAGGCGCAGAGGTGTGAGGCGTGCTCAGCTAGAGCAGCACACACCCCAAGAGGAGGCAGCTCTGCAGTAGCATTTGCCACCGCCACCACCGATGACCATTGAGCAGATGTTCTTGATGCAAACCCAGGTAGTTCAGGCAATTGGTCAGACATTAGCAGCGATGCAGCAGGTTTAGCAGCAGCCACCACCACCTCACCCTCCAGTGCAAGTCCAGATGCCACAAGTGCCCAGAGACAAGCGGTCAGAATTCATGAGGGGCCATCCCCCTGTCTTTGCACACTCTGCAGATCCCATGGACGCGGAAGATTGGCTGAGTACTATGTAGCATGAGTTGCACACTACCCAGTGCAACGACTGCGAGAAAGTGTTGTATGGTCCCCAACGGCTGAGGGGAGCATCCCAGTCTTGGTGGGAGTCTTACCTCGCCACCCATGCCAACCCTGAAGCCATTACTTGGGAGGAGTTTAGGGACAACTTTCGTTGCTACCATGTGCCCGAAGGACTGATGGTAGTGAGGAAGGAGGAGTTTCTCGCCCTGAAGCAAGGTCCCATGTCCGTTAGTGAGTACAGGGATAAGTTTTTGCAGTTGTCACGTTACGCCCTAGAAGACATCAACACGGATGCCAAGCGACAGTACTGCTTTCTAAGAGGATTGGTTGACCCCCTCCACTACCAGCTCATGAACCACACTTTCCCCACCTTCCAGCACTTGATAGACGGAGCAATCATGACTGAAAGGAAGCGTCGGGAGATGGAGGATAGGAATCGCAAGATTGGTGGGCCTCAGGCCAGGAGTAGCAGTTGTCCCCGTTACTCAGGCAACTTGCCACAGCAATTCAAGCAAGGTCACCAGCACCAGCATGAGCGTCAGCACCAGCACCTGTACCAGAGGCAGTTTCCTCAGCAGCAGCAGCAGTACCGTCAGAACACTCAACCGGGAGGAAATCAGTACCAGCGTCAGAACAACCAGGTAGATCGCCTTCCTGCCCCAGCACCCAACAAGAATGGCCAAGCAGCCCTAGCACAAGTAGGAGGTCGTGCATGCTTCTACTGTGGAGAACAGAATCACTAGGAAAAGAATTGTCCCAAGAAAGCTGCTCAGCAGCCGACAGCAGTCAATGCCCCAGCAAGACAAGGAGCACCACAGTAAGCACCAGAAGTCTGTGGTTAGGCCTACTACCATGGAAAGGTGAATCACCTAGAGGCCAAAGCAATCCAGGATGCTCAGGACGTGGCAGTAGGTATGTTTCCAGTCGAATCCTACCCAACAAAAGTATTATTTGATACTGGTGCCACACATTCTTTTGTTTCTGCATCTTGGGTAGAATCACATAACATCCCCATAGAACCAATGATCCCACCTTTAAGAGTTAATTCAGTTGGGGGAAAAGTTCAGTCCGATAGGATTTGTCCGAATCTAAGGATTGAAATAAGGGGGATAGCCTTCCCCGCTAGCCTAGTAGTAATGGGAACTCAAGGGTTAGATGTCATCCTAGGGATGAATTGGCTACACAGAAATCAAGCCACTATCAGTTGTGACAAGAGGACAGTCAAGTTGGTGTCCCCATCCGGAAAGGAAGTAGTAACCAAGCTGTACTTACCTGAACTAGAGGAAGGAGCCTGTCACCATTTATCAGTAGATGACAAGGAGTCCAATCCGATTGAAACAATTAGGGTTGTGTCAGAATTTCCCGATGTATTCCCTGAAGAGTTACCAGGCATGTCACCTGAAAGGAAGGTTGAATTTGCCATAGAGCTTATCCTAGGCAGCGCTCCTATTTCCAAGAGAGCTTATCGAGTGTCCGGACCAGAGTTGGTGGAACTCAAGAAGCAAATTGATGAGTTGTTAGAGAAAGGTTACATCAGGCCAAGTACCTCACCTTGGGTAGCCCCAGTATTCTTTGTGGAGAAGAAGGATGGCACAAAGAGGATGTGCATCGATTACAAAGCCTTGAATGAAGTCACTGTCAAGAATAAGTACCCCCTGCCCAGAATTGAAGATTTATTTGATCAGTTGAGAGGAGCCAGTGTGTTCTCAAAGATAGATCTGAGGTCAAGTTACCATCAGCTCAGAATCCGACCTGCAGATATACCGAAGACAACATTCATCACCAAGTATGGAGTATATGAGTTCATGGTTATGTCATTCGGATTGACGAATGCGCCAGCATACTTCATGTATCTGATGAACAGTGTGTTCATGGACTACCTCGACAAGTTCATAGTGGTGTTCATTGATGATATTCTTATATATTCCAAAAATGAGCAAGAGCATGAGGAACCTTTGAGGAAGGTACTTCAAAGGCTACGAGATTGCCAGTTGTATGCCAAGCTTAGTAAGTGTGAGTTATGGATCAGCGAAGTTCTATTCTTGGGTCATATTATAAACCGAGATGGACTAGCTGTGGATCCAAAGAAAGTAACAGCGATTCTGGACTGGAAAGCACCAAAAGATGTCCGAGGAATCAAGAGTTTCATTGGGATGGCTGGTTATTATCGGTGTTCCATTGAAGGTTTCTCCAAGATTGCTAGACCAATGACAGCCTTGCTAGCAAAGAAGGTTGAGTTCAAGTGGACCCCAGCGTGTCAAGAATCATTTGAGATATTGAAGCAAAAGTTGACAACAGCACTAGTGTTGATTTTACCAGATGTTCACAAGCCATTCTCAGTATATTTTGATGCTTCGTACACCGGACTGGGATGTGTGTTAATGCAGGAAGGGAGAGTAGTGGCATACTCGTCCCGACAACTGAAAGTTCATGAGAAGAACTACCCCACTCATGATTTGGAGCTAGCATCAGTGGTTCATGCATTGAAGACCTCGAGACATTATCTTTATGGGCAGAAGTGTGATATCTACACGGACCACAAGAGCCTCAAGTACATATTCACTCAGTCAGAGTTAAACATGAGGCAGCAAAGATGGATAGAGTTGATCAAAGACTATGAGCTGGAGATTCATTATCACCCAGGCAAAGCAAATGTGGTTGCAGATGCTCTTACTAGGAAGAGTCAAGTCAACATGTTGGCCACTCACTCGATGCCGTTCGAGCTAGCGAAGGAATTTGACAGGTTGAGTCTCGAATTTCTGAACAACACTCAAGGAGTGGCAATTGAGCTAGAGCCCACTCTGGAGCAAGACATCAGAAAAGGTCAGAAGGATGATGAGAAGATCAACAAGATCCGGCAGCTGATCATAGATGGGAAAGGTTCAGATTTCCGTGAAGATGCAGAAGGAGTGGTATGGTTCAAAGATAGGTTGTGTGTTCCCAACATCACCTCGATCCGGGAACTGATCCTCATGGAAGCTCATGAGACAGCATATTCTATACACCTTGGTAGCGAGAAAATGTATCAACACTTGAAGAAGAGATCCTGGTGGTAAGTATGAAGAGAGAGATAACAGAGTATGTGGCCAGATGTGATAGTTGTCAGAGGATCAAGGCAGAACATAAGAGACCCGCATGATTGTTGCAGCCGTTGCAGATTCCGCAGTGGAAATGGGATGAAATTGGGATGGACTTTATAGTTGGTCTGCCCCGCACTCGAGCTGGTTATGACTCCATTTGGGTAGTAGTGGAGCGTTTGACAAAGGCGGCCCTTTTCATACCAGTCAAGACCACCTATAACAGTGCAGTGTTGTTAGAGTTATACATGTCTCGGATTGTGTGCTTGCATGGTACTCCAAAGAAAATAATATCGAATAGAGGCACCCAGTTTACCTCTCATTTTTGGCAGCAGCTACACGAAGCTTTGGGTACACACTTGAAATTCAGTTCAGCTTATTACCCGCAGACAGATGGTTAGACTGAAAGAACCAACCGGATTCTTGAGGATATGTTGAGAACTTGTGCTTTGCAAGACAAGTTAGGTTGGGACAAGAGGCTGCCTTATGCAGAATTCTCCTATAACAACAGCTACAAAGCCAGTCTAAAGATGTCACCATTCAAAGCGCTCTATGGAAGGAATTGCAGAACTCCATTGCATTGGGACCAACCCGGAGAAAGGCAGGTGTTCGGTCTAGAGATTTTGCTTGAAGCTGATGAGAATATTAGGATGGTTCGAGAAAATCTGTAGGCAGCGCAGTCCAGATAGCAAAGCTATGCTGACACCAGAAGAAGGGAACTCAGTTTCGAAGTGGGAGACTATGTCTACTTGAAAGTGTCACCCATCAGAGGAACCAAAAGGTTTGGAGTCAAAGGCAAGCTAGCCCCTCGCTATATCGGCCCATACCAGATTCAGGCAAGATGTGGAGAAGTGGCTTATCAACTCAGCTTACCAGAGAACCAGTCCGCAGTGCATGATGTGTTTCATGTGTCTCAGTTGAAAAAATGCTTGAGAGTGCCAGAAGAGCAGTTGCCAACGGAAGACCTTGAAGTTCAAGAAGATCTGACTTATATTGAGAAGCCAACGCAGATTCTGGAGACAGCAGATCGGGTCACTCGGAGGAACACCATCAGGATGTGCAAAGTCAAATGGGGCCATCACTCAGAAAAAGAAGCAACCTAGGAAAGAGAAGATGATCTAAGAGCCAAATATCCTGAACTCTTTGCTAGCCAGCCCTGAATCTCAAGGGCGAGATTCTTTAAAGGGGGATAGGTCTGTAACACCCTGAATTTGGGGGTATAAAATTTCTTTATTATGATCCAAATTCAGGTGTTACTCTTCTCTATCTCACTTTAGTTTCCCTCTCTCTCTAGTTTTCTCTCTCTCTATCTCTTTTAATTAGAGTTAGTTGTATTAGTGACAAATTATTTATTTTATTTTGCCCAAAACATATGAGTCATGGAATGTTGCATCATATTGAGCCTAAATATTCTTTGAAATGTTGCACATATTTGATTTGGTTTGAATTTGAAACTTGATTTGAATTTGAATTGAAACCCCTAGAGAAAATAAATAGAAAAGGCAATAGAAATTCCAGGAAAATAGGAAAAGGCAATTCGACCCAAGGCAGCCCATTAAGCCTAGCCCGCGCGCGCCCGCGCGTCTTTGTGCCTGACAGGGGGACCCCGCATGTCGGCGCAAACCCAAGCGCCCTCTCTCCCTCACTCTCTCGCTGCTCTGTGGGACTGACTTATCGGTGCCGTTGCTCTCACCCACGCCCGCTCTCTCCCTCTCTCTGTCCCGCCGTCCCCACCTATCAATGCGTCCCTAACCTCTCGCCCACGATCTCCCCGTCGTGGACGCGCCCACGACCGCGCGTTCTCCGGCCACGACCGAGCCCCCGTGCCCCTTTTGAACCCCGCGCCCTGCTCACCCACCTCCCCTCTTCCATTTGCGCCCTCTACCTAGCTCTCTCGCCCTCTCTCTCGCTCTACCCACGCGAACCGAGAACCTCTGCCATCGCCCGCCGACGTCCACCGCCTATTCCGTGGCCACCGTTGCGCCCGTGCCCCGTCCAGAGCCACAGTAAGCTTCGCCTTGCCGTCAGCTACTCGGGACAGCCTTCGGTGTGCCCCTTCCCTCCCTAGTTCAGTCGGCCCGCGCTCACCGGAGTGGTTCTTGCGCAGCCGGAGATCCGCCATCGTTGCACCATCGCGTCCCTATGCCTCCACCGTTGCCCCGTGCCTCCAGCGCTTCCCCTCAAGGTGAGCAACCTCCTTGTGCCCCTATTTCCCTGTGTACTACACTGGTTAGAGCGCAATTGCTCGCCGAAGTTGCCTCGCGCCGCTGTTAGCCCGCCTCGCCATGTGCAGCGCCCTCTGGTGTTCCCACGCCGGCGTGGTGCCCTCGGCTGAGTCCGCCAGATCCCCCTGTGCGTGCCTAGGCCAACCCCCAAGCCTCTGGTGCCCCGCCATGGCCGGTCTTCTCGTCTCCGGCGAACTCCCGTCGCGGGACCGAGCGGTGCCACCGCGCCCAAGTCCGCCCCCCTGCCATTAGATCTCGGTCGTCCACCCGAGATCGGGCGGTTTAGACTCAACTCGAGCGGATCTGATCATAGCCCTCCGATCCAGATCCAACCGTCTCTCCTCTCTCCCCCTCACCCGCGTTTCTGCCCCTGGGCCTGGCTGGTCAGCTCGGCCTGACTCGCTGATGCCTTGGCCCTGCTTGTCAGTGGTGTCCGCGCGCCCACGCCGCGCGATCTAATCTGGGTTGTCGGTTTCTGATCCGATGGCTGAGATTACCCCGTACCCCTTCGCGTGGTTATTTTGCTTAAGAACCCCCCTGGTTTTAGGAAATCAACCCGCCATCCTCTGTTAGCGCTTATGTCCCTGGTTTCTTTAGAATAGCCCCTGGACTTTTATTTAATTACAGATTTAGCCTTAATTTCATATTTCAAACTTCAAAACTTGTTTATTTCATATCTTTTTCATATGAACTCCAAATTTAGTGGTTCAAATTGCAAAATGTTCACAAGATTATTCTATGTCCAAATAAAATATGACCAACTGTAATCTGTATACTTTAATTTTTACACTTAGAATATAGAATTAAAGTATATGTTGATTTGTTTATTTAAGGAAATAAATAAAAGGAGAATCCTAGGAGTTAAAACATATTTAATTTTGTGACATTAGTGTTATGCATTTCATGGATCCATTTTTGGTTTAACCTTTAGACCCTAGTGTGATAAATAGAATTAGGCATGTAATTATGGATAATATTTAAAGGATAATCAAATTCCTAATTCAGAATATTTCCTCTTATATTTTAATCTCTACTTGTTTTATTACCTCTTAACATTTTTTGAACCATGTTCCAAACACTTAGAGAGTAATTAATCCCCAATTAGGATTAGTCCAATTTATAACTTGAGCTCATTCCCCTGTACTTAATATTATACCTTTTTTGAGTTGTGCCAATGTTTGTTCATATGGGATGTGATTTTCATTTTTACTTTCCAAATGTATTGAATGTATGCTCACTTTACTTAGACAACGAGCAACTCGTGGTTCCTGAGTGTGTTGTCGAAGATCCCTCTGAGCAACAACCTGGTGAAGGCAAGTATCCTCAGACCTACTATGTCCTACATTACTTTATAATTCACTGTCCCGCATTACATTACTGAAACTTAAGGATTGACTATTTTGTATTTCCCTTACCCTTGTTTACCTTTTTGGGTTAATCATGTTTAGCTTATGCTATTGCTTAAACTGAATCAATGAACATGATGTGATCTTTTATGATACGATGATGTTATCCCGATGGGGTCCTTGTGATTACTTTAGGGGGCTCAGGCTCTTTGATTACTTTAGAAGTTCTTTGATTTGGTTTTGTTAGTCACCCTTCCTTTGGGGAGATGTACTGTGTTTATCAAACTGGAGAAACCTAGCGGGCGACTATGACCTCTGGGAAATCTTTGTAAAGGCTACGTAGTGAGACCCTGCTAGGTCACCTTGGTAGTGATCAATGGGGAGGCTAGAACCCCGGGCAGAATGGGAATCACGGCTTGTGGGTAAAGTGTGTGACCTCTTCTGAGTGTTAGAAACCGGTATATCAGCCGTGCTTGCGGTTATGAGCAGCCTTGGGATCCTCTTCGATTAGAAGAACAATGGTTACTTTTATGATGATGATTAACAATGGTGATTATAATCCTGATCTCTGGTATTTCCTCTTGGAGGGAGTGCCTTTGGGTAATAACTGGGTTATTACTAAAACTTGGCTCTACTTATAGTAATAAAACTTGACCAACTAAAAGCAACTTCTTAACTTTAAACTCCACATACAGCTAGTCCACTTTAGCCAAACGGGACATTTGCTGAGTACGTTGATGTGTACTCACCCTTGCTTTACAAACCACCCCACCCCAGGTTGTCCCCACTGTTCTTAGTGCTCGGGAGGTGAAGCTGGTAACATGGAGGACTTTGAGGAGTTCTAGGACTACGACGAGTTCTAGTTTACTTTAGTGGCAAACCCCCAGTCAGCTGCCTATGTAGGCTTATCTTCTACGTTTCGTTACTCCGCACTTTGATGTTACTGTTAAACACTATGGATATGTATTAGACTCTGTGGATGTCTCAGACATCTTGATGTAATTAAGTACCTTTCCGCTATTTAATTCAAGCATTGTGTGATGTTGTCCAATTATGTAATCGTTGTGTACGTGACTTCTGATCTTAGCACGTACATGGTCTTCATTCGGTTTACCTTCCAAAACTGGGTGTGACAGGGGGCAGGTCCTTCTCACCTTGCGGCGCTACGCCCTCGACGACCACGTCCTCGATGACGTGGCCACCCCGCCATCCCGGGCCAGGTCCCTGATGGACTCCGTGGTCCTCTCCTGGTTCCACGGAACCATCACCGTCGAGCTCTAGGATATCATCCACGACCAGGCAGATACGAGTCGTCAGGCATGGCTCGCCCTTGAAGAACAGTTCCTCGGGAACCGGGACGCTTGCGCCCTACACCTCGACGCCCAGTTTCACCTGTTCTCTCAGGGGGACCTGTCCGTGGACAAGTACTGACGCTAGATGAAGGGCATGGTGGACTCTCTCCACGACCTCGGCGAGCCTGTCGCCGACCGAACCGTGGTGTTGAACCTTCTGCGTGGCCTCAGCCCACGCTATGGCCACCTGAAGGCTCTCATCAAGAGGACCGTTCCCTTTCCCACATTCCATGACGTCAGGAATGAGCTTCTCCTCGAAGAGCTCACCATGGCGTATGAGGCCACTACTCCGGCTCTGGCGCTCTACAGCGCTCCTCCCGGTGGTCAGGCACCTTCACGGGGCTAGGCCCCTCGCCCTACGTCGACCGGGGCCCCTACCCGCCCCACACCTGTCGTCCTTGTGGCCCCTCGTTAGGCATCCGCCGCCGACGGCAGTCATCGTTCCCGCAAAGGCGGCCGTGGGGGTGGCAGCTCCTCTCGTGGTGGTCCTCCCGATCGGGGTGGAGGCTAGGCGTGGCCATCACTCTATAACCCCTGGACCGGGACCATCGCCATGTGGCCGGGCCAGGCCCCTCGAGCCTCCCGTCCCCCGGCGCCAGCCCTCCTAACTGTGCCACCCTACGACGTGCCTCCCACGCCTCCCTACAGTGTGCCTGCATCGCATCTGGCTCCGCCCCAACTCCTGCCCCAGGGGAACCCACGACGACTTGGTCCCCGCTACCTGGAGGCTAGGAGCACACCTCCCTCGTTGCCGCCTTCAGCACCATGGCGATGACCCCTCCTTCCTCCGACTGGGTGATCGACTCTGGTGCCTCCTACCACACCACTCCCACTACAGGCACGCTATCCCGCTCCCATCCCCCTCATTCCTCTCATCCTTCATCGATCGTCGTTGGGAACGGTTCCACTCTGCCTGTCACCTCAATAGGTGCCTCGGTTCTCCCTGGACCGTTCTACCTCAACGACGTTCTCGTAGCCCCCCACATCACTGACAACTCTCGTTCCATTAAGTTTGACCACTCAGGTTTCTCTGTGAAGGATCTGGCCACCAGGACTCCCCTCGCCCGCTATGACAGCTCGAGGCCCCTGTACACGCTCCGACCATCCACCTCCGGCGCGTCTCTGCCTCTTGCCTTTGTCTCTACCACCTCCTCCACCACTTGGCATCGTCGTCTCGGACATCTCGGCCCTGACATCATGACCAAGATTACAAGTAGCCTAGATCCTTCATGTAGTAGGGGACATTTTGAGGGCCTCTATCATGCTTGTCAGTTAGGCCGACATACTTGTCGGTGTTTTGGGTCCGACCGCGAGCCTGGGGTTACCCCTCGAGGTGCTTTTTGGAGTAGGACAGTGTTACCGACTGTAGCTCGATGGTTTGTGCTAGATGCACGAGAGACAGTGGACAATTTTATACAGGTTCGGGCCGCTTAGAGAGGCGTAACACCCTACTTCCTTGTGTGGATCTTCTATGTGGTGGGTTACAGGGGAGTTTTCTGGTATGAGGGATGCTAGAGAGCTGAGTAGACGGCTAATGAGTGAGTTTTTTCTTGATGGGGTGCCCTCTAGGCCTTATATTGTAACACCCCAAGTGTTTATCACCAGTTTAATAGTGAGTATGAACTTCATCGATAAATGTTAATGCTGATGACAATATCTAAATCGTATCCATATCTATCTATTGAGAGTATTAAAGAAATTTCGTGAACTTTGGAAATCCATAATCTAGTCAAATGGTGAGTTTTGAGCCGTTTAGATCACACTCATAAAAAAATGTGAGCAAGATTAATAACTGGAATTTATTTTTCAGTATGTTATCTTGGACAGAGAAATTATATGGGTTCAGATAATAGATATATTTTTTATCTGATTTCAACGAAATTAATGCAGTCTCAAATATCGTCGTCAATATCATTTTGGTTCGGTCCATTTGTTTCTCGCCTCGATCTAAATCTTCAAAAGTGAATTAACGGGTACGAATTCATCTCACTTCGGAGTATTCATCAAATCAAATCATGTCTGAATATTATTGTCGATCCTATTTCAGTTCGATCAATTTTTATGAACTAGAAATCAAAAGTCATTAAGGTGGGTGTCGGGTACCGTAATTAGGGGTACCCCCAACACTCCTAAACACGGCTGGTAACCACCCTCAGCACAAACTACAAAGACAGATGGGCACGGTTCAGGTCAAGACCTCGTCTACCAAGGGACGCAATCTCGGCTCACCCAAGCCCGGCCTCGGGCGGGAACAGTAGTCCTGGACGAATTCACGCCTCGCCTGAGGGCCTCCTCAGGTAGTGGGCGCACCCTCGACTCGCCCAAGGCCTAGCTTGGGTAGGCTTCGTCGAGAAGCAACCTTGGCCAAATCGCCTCACCAACCGACCGTATCGTAGGCGCATTCAATGCGAGAATCGCGTGACACCTTATCCTAACACGCGCGCCTCAGTCGGCAAGGTCGAAGTGACCGCAGTCACTTTGCCCTTTCACTGACCGATCTAACAGGAAAACAGCGCCGCTCGCCCCACTCCGACTGCTGTGCCACCTACCGGGGTAAGACTGACAACAGCCAAGTCCAGCCTCGGGCGCAACAGGAAGCTCCACCTTGCCCGACCTTAGGCCTCATCCTCGGGAGGAGGTCTTCGCCTCGCCCGACCCCAGGACTCGGCCTCAGCCTCGGCCTCGGGAGGAATCACGTCCTCGCCCGACCCCGGCCTTGGCCTCAGGAGAAGTCTCCACCTCGCCCGACCTTGGGCTTGGACCGACCGTGCCACAAGGGATACATCATTACCCTACCCCTAGCAAGCTCAGGTTACGAGGGAACAAGACCGGCGTCCCATCTGGCTCGACCCGGTAACAGGTAATGATGGTTCCCCGCGTGCGTCCATGACGCCGGTGGTTCTCATCCCCCTACGGATGCAAGGAGACGTCAGCAGGATCCCAGCCGCACCACCAGCTGTGCTTCTATAGGGCTCAGACACTTCTCTGACGGCCACGTTATCGCGTACACAGGGCTCAAGCACTTCTCCGACGGCCACGTTGGCATGCACACAGGGCTCAGGCACCTCTCTGCCAGACACGTTAGCGCATAGCTACACCCCCCATTGTACACCTGGACCTTCTCCTTGCATCTATAAAAGGGAGGTCCAGGGCCTTCCGGCGGGAGGGTCGCGCGGGGGGACGAGCAAACGAATAGGCTCTCTCTCTCTCGCGCGACGCTTGTAACCCCTACTACGAGCACCCCCTAGTGCGAGATAACACGAGCCGTTTTTTCCCCTTGTGTTCCATCTTGCTCCAACCCATCTGGGCAGGGGCACGCAGCAATAAATTCATTGGTTGGCTCGGTTGAGGGTCCCTCGGGGTCCGAAACACCGACAGTTGGCGCGCCAGGTAGGGGCCTGCTGCGTGTTAACGAACACCTTCCCGTTGAGTTCCAGATGGGTAGTCTTCAGCAACCTATTCAGCCGGGGACGCTGCTCCACTTCAGGAGTCTCGAGTTCATGTCCCTCGACGGCAGCTACGACATGGTACTCCTTCCCCCGCATCACGACAGCAACAACGACGGTCGTCAGCCCGCCCGGCGGCGGCTTACTCGACGGCGTCTTCCCCCCGTGGCAGAAGAGCAGCATCCAGGTTTGCCCCGCCACCCTCCTCGCCGTAGGAGGAGGAGATGGGGCAACCGTGGCGAGGCAGGAGGCGGCACCTCATCGGCTGTCGAGCGAGTCGACGACGCCTGCACCCCAGCGGGGGACATGTTGGGCATTGTCCTCGCACCTGAGACAACGACGGATGTCGTTTCCCCACAACGTGCCAACCCCAAGCGGACTGATGACGCCAGCACTCTCGCGAAGGACTTGTTGGGCGTTAGCCATGTACCTGAGATGACGGTGCAGTCCGTCCCCGACGCGACTTCGCCACCGTCCCTCGACCAAGAGGTACCGTCCGTTTCCACCTTGTGCCTTTTAGATTCAGCTTCGATCCACCAAGCGACCCCGCTTCGGTGAGCGCTTTCGTAAAGGCATACCCTAACCTTCCGGGGTACCATATGTGGTCATCTTGGGACCGACTGACGGCCGTCTCAACCTACGGGCCCCTGGGTTCCGAGGAAGAAGACGACCCCGACTCCGGTTGGGATTTCTCTGGGGCTCCATGATCACAGTCCCATGCGAGACTTCATGACCGCATGTGACTACTGTCTCTCCGGTTGCTCTGACGATGGCCACAGCCTTGACGACGAAGGTTGTGGCCCAAGTCACGAATGTTTCCACGTCAATCTAGGGGATCGCAACGAAGGCAACCACTTCGGTATGTTGGAGGATAACGATCCCCCTGGGCCTGCTTCTCGTGTTGACATCCCGCATGAGCTAGCTGTGGTCCCAGTCCCTGTGGGGGGTCAGGACACACAGCTCGAGCAAATCCGCGAGATGCAGGCCAAGCTCGACGAGGAAGCAGGGCAACCGGTGCAGCTCCGGCAAAACATCAAGCAGGAGTGGGCAGGCTGAGCACTCGCCGGAGAAGCGCGTCATCGGGCCCGAGACGTCCAATGCCGTATCGTTGACGATGCCAGGGCAAGGCTGCCCCCGGCCTCCAGCGGGGTCGGCCGGAATCTAGCTGCAGCAGCAATGCTACTCCGAGCGATGCCGGAACCATCCACCACCGAGGGGCGGCATATCCAGGGAGAACTCAAGAACCTCCTGGAGGATGCCGCGGTCCGACGGGCCGAAAGCTCTGCCTCCCGAAGGCAAGGGTGCCCCCCGGAGCATCGCGCAATGACTTCCCGACTCATGCGGGAGGCCTCGGTCCACACCGGGCGCACGCGGGACGGGACGCCTGCAGCCCCGGGTCGCCTCGGCAATGAGCAACACCATCGCGATCGTCGAGCCCGCCTCGATGAGAGGGTGCACCGAAGCTACCACCCCAGGCGCGGAGGACGCTACGACAGTGAGGAGGATCGGAGTCCCTCGCCCGAACCACCAGGTCCGTGAGCCTTCAGTCGGGCCATCCGACGGGAGCCATTCCCAGCTCGGTTCCGGGCCCCGACTACCATCACCAAGTACTCGGGGGAGACAAGGCCGGAGTTGGGGCTTGCGGACTACCGGCTGGCATGCCAGCTGGGAGGGACAGACGACAACCTCATCATCCGCAACCTCCCCCTGTTCCTCTCTGACGCTGCCCGGGCCTGGCTGGAGCATCTACCTCCCGCGCAGATCTCCAACTGGGACAACCTGGTCAAGGCCTTCGCTGGAAACTTCCAAGGTACGTACGTGCACCCTAGGAACTCCTGGGATCTCCGAAGCTGCCGCCAGCAGCCAGGGGAATCCCTGCGAGAGTACATCCGACGGTTTTCAAAGCAGCGCACCGAGCTGCCCAACATCACCGACTCGGACGTCATCAGCGCGCTCCTCGCCGGCACCACTTGCCGCGACCTGGTGAGCAAACTGGGGCGCAAGACTCCCACCAAGGCGAGCGAATTGATGGACATCACCACCAAGTTCGCCTCTGGTCAGGAGGCGGTCGAAGCCATCTTCCAGAAGGACAAGCAGCCTCAGGGAAGGCAGGAGGAAGACGTCCCCGAGGCGTCCGCCCAGCGGGGCACGAAGAAGAAGGCCAAGAAGAAGGCGCAAGCAAAGCGCGACACCGCTGACGTGGATCTTGTCGCTACTGCCCAGCACAGGAACCCTCGGAAGCCTCCCGGAGGGGCCAACCTGTTCGACAAGATGCTCAAGGAGTCGTGCCCCTATCACCAGGGTCCCATCAAGCACACCCTTGAGGCCGAGCCCCCGGCGAAAGGTGGCAAAGGCCAAGACAACAACAAGAAAGAGGGCGATAAGGAAGAGGAGTTCCCCGAGGTCCACGGCTGCTTCATGATCTATGGTGGGCAAGTGGCGAACGCCTCGGCTCGGCACCGCAAGCAGGAGCGCCGAGAGGTCTGCTCGGTGAAGGTGGCGGCGCCAGTCTACCTAGACTGGTCCGACAAGCCCATCACCTTCGACCAAGGCAACCACCCCGACTGCGTGCCGAGCCAAGGAAGGTACCCGCTCGTTGTCGATCCTGCCACTGGCAACGCTAGGCTCACCAAGGTCCTCATGGACGGATGTAGCAGCCTCAACATCATCTACACCGAGACCCTCAGGCTCTTGGAGATCAATCTGTCCACGATCCGGGCCGGTGCGGCGCCCTTTCACAGGATCATCCCCGGAAAGCGCGTCCTGCCCCTTGGGCAACTCGATTTGCCCGTCTATTTCGGGACTCCCTCCAACTTCCGCAGGGAAACCCTCACGTTCGAGGTGGTCGGGTTCCGAGGGACCTACCACGCGGTGCTGGGGAGACCGTGCTACGCCAAGTTCATGGCCGTCCCCAACTACACGTACCCTAAGCTCAAGATGCCAGGCCCCAACGGGGTCATCACCGTCGGATCGACGTACCGACACGCGTACGAATGCGACATGGAGTGCGTGGAGTACGCTGAGGCCCTCGCCGAGTCCGAGGCCCTCATCGCCGACCTAGAGTGCCTCTCCAAGGAGGTGCCTGATGCGAAGCGCCACGCCGGCAACTTCGAACCGGCTGAGGCGGTTAAGTCCGTCGCCCTCGACCCCAGCAACGACGCTTGCAAGCAAGTCTGGATCGGCTCCGAGCTCGACCCCAAATAGGAAGCAGTGCTCATCGACTATCTCCGTGCAAACGCCGAAACTTTTGCGTGGAGTCTCTCGGACATGCCCGGCATACCGAGGGATGTCGCCGAGCACTCACTGGACATCCGAGCCGGTGCCCGACCCGTGAAGCAGCCTCTGCGCCATTTCGATGAAGAAAAGCGCAGAGCCATAGGCGAGGAGATCCACAAGCTGATGGTTGTAGGGTTCATCAAAGAGGTATTCCATCCCGAATGGTTAACTAACCTTGTGCTTATGAAAAAGAAAGGTGGGAAGTGGAGGATGTGCATAGACTACACTGGTCTAAACAAGGCATGTCCAAAGGTTCCCTACCCTCTACCTCGCATCGATCAATTTGTGGACTCCACTGCTGGGTGCGAAATCTTGTCATTCCTCGATGCCTATTCAGGTTATCACCAAATCAAGATGAAAGAGTCCGACCAGCTCGCAACTTCTTTCATCACACCTTTTAGCATGTATTGTTATACTACTATGCCATTTGGCTTGAGGAATGCAGGTGCGACATATCAAAGGTGCATGAACCACGTGTTCGGAGAGCACATCGGCCAAACGCTCGAGGCTTACGTCGATGACATCGTTGTCAAGACGAGGAAAGCCTCCGACCTCCTCTCCGACCTTGAAACGACATTCAAGTGTCTGAGAGCGAAAGGCGTGAAACTCAATCCCGAGAAGTGTGTCTTCGGAGTCCCCCGAGGCATGCTCCTAGGGTTCATCGTCTCCGAGCGGGGCATCGAGGCCAACCCGGAGAAAATCATGGCCATCACCAACATGGGGTCTATCAAAGATTTGAAAGGAGTACAGAGGGTCATGGGATGCCTTGCGGCTCTGAGCCGCTTCATCTCGCGCCTCGGCGAGAAAGGATTACCCTTGTACCGCCTCTTAAGGAAGGCCGAGCGCTTCACTTGGACCCCCGAGACCGAGGAAGCCCTCGGAAACTTAAAGGCACTCCTTACAAATGTGCCCATCTTGGTGCCCCCCCCCCCCCCGCTACGGGAGAAGCCCTCTTGATCTACGTAGCCGCAACCACTCAGGTGGTCAGCGCCACGATCGTAGTCGAGTGACGAGAAGAAGGGCATGCACTGCTCGTCCAGAGGCCGGTCTACTTCATCAGCGAAGTGCTATCCGAGACCATGATCCGCTACCCACAAATCTAGAAGCTACTGTACGCAGTAATTCTGACGTGGCAAAAATTGCGACACTACTTCGAGTCTCATCCGGTGACTGTGGTGTCATCCTTCCCCTTGGGGGAGATCATCCAGTGCCGAGAGGCCTCGGGTAGGATAGCAAAGTGGGCAGTGGAACTCATGGGCGAGACAATCTCGTTCGCTCCTCGGAAGGCCATAAAATCCTAAGTCTTGGTGGACTTCGTGGCTGAATGGGTCGACACCCAATTGCCGACAGCCCCAATCCAACCCGAACTTTGGACCATGTACTTCGATGGGTCGCTGATGAAAACAGGAGCAGGTGCGGGCCTGCTCTTCATCTCACCCCTCGGTAAACATGTGCGCTACGTGTTGCGCCTCCATTTTCCGGCATCAAACAACGTGGCCGAGTACGAGGTTTTGGTTAACGGGCTGCACATCGCCGTCGAGCTAGGGGTTCGGCGCCTTGACGCTCGTGGCGACTCGCAGCTTGTCATTGACCAAGTCATGAAGAACTCCCACTGCCGCGACCGGAAGATGGAGGCCTACTGCGACGAAGTTCGGCGCTTGGAAGACAAGTTCTACGGGCTGGAGCGCAACCATATTGATAGAGCTAGAGTGCTCGATCTTTCGGTGAGTGGAGATAATTCTGATTTGGTAGAAGTAGACCCTCACGATCCGACTACGACGAGCGATCCCGAAGCGCCAATGCAATCGCTGAACCAACTTCCAATGGTTACCGACCTTGCTGATGCGAGATTGGCCTGATCACGAAGATCGTTTCCTGTGCGCAATCGAAGAACGAACAAGAAAAAGATGCGAGCAATCTTAATATCACTCGAGGTGGAGTTCTGAATCACAGAGGACAGCACGTATTTTGCATGTTCTGGGGTAGCTAAAGCTAGATGTAAAACAAAACTCGAAGTACAAAGGAGGCGCAGCTCCTATATAAATAGAGAGAGGGGGTGCAGCCCCTAGGGGCGGCCAACCCTAGGTCATCCACTATGGGTCGCAGTTGGGCTGGTCGTCTATTCTTCTGGGCCCTCATTCTTTAGTAGCATGACGAAGTTAAGATCTCTAGCACGGGCCCGAGTGATTGGCCCAGCTAATGAAGGAAGTGGCGCTTGATTGGAGGTGCTGCTGGTGTAGTCGTACTCATAGTGATGTCCTCATCATCCTCCCCTTCTTGAAGTGAAGTCGTCCTCGACGGCAACTCCTCATCCTCGGCCATATATGGTTTCAAATCTGCAACATTAAAACTAGTGGAAACACCAAATTCCGCAGGCAGGTCAAGGATATAAGCATTATCATTAATCTTTGTTAGCACCTTAAAAGGACCAGCAGCACGAGGCATTAATTTAGAACGGCGCAAAGTAGGAAACCGATCCTTTTTCAAGTGCAACCAAACCATATCACCTGGCTCAAAAGTAACAAGTTTTCTTCCTTTACTACCAGCAACCTGATTTTTTGCATTAGTAGCAGCAATGTTTTGTTGAGTTTGTTCATGGAGGTTAATCATTTGTTCAACATGTGCAACAACATCTATGTGTGGGGCGTCAGCAGCATCAAGCGAAAACAAAGCAATAGGCGCCCTAGGAATGTAACCATAAACAATTTGAAAAGAGCACATCTTTGTAGAAGAATGTGTTGCATTATTATAAGCAAACTCAACATGAGGCAAGCAATCCTCCCAACGTTTCAAATTTTTGTCTAAAACAGCCCTAAGCATGGTAGACAAAGTTCGATTAACTACCTCAGTTTGACCATCAGTCTGAGGGTGACAAGTGGTGCTAAACAGCAATTTAGTTCCCAATTTATTCCACAGAGATCTCCAAAAATGACTGAGAAACTTAGCATCACAATCCGAGACTATTGTATTGGCAATATCGTGCAAACGAATAATCTCTCTACAAACAATTCAGCAACATTGCTAGCATCATCAGTCTTATCACAAGGTATGAAATGAGACATTTTGGAGAATCGATCAACAGCCACAAAAATGCTATCCCTCCCCTTCTTAGTTCTAGGCAATCCCAAAACAAAATCCATCGAAATATCAATCCAAGGGGAAGTAGGAACAGGCAAAGGCATATACAAACCATGGTTGTTCAACCGTGACTTAGCTTTCTGACAAGTAGTGCAGCGTGCAACAAGGCGCTCAACATCAGCGTGCATCCGAGGCCAAAAGAAGTGGGCAGCCAACACCTCATGTGTCTTGTAGACGCCAAAGTGCCCCATGAGACCGCCTCCATGCGCTTCCTGTAACAACAAAAGACGAACCGAGCTAGCTGGAACACACAGCTTGTTAGCGCGAAACAGGAACCCATCCTGTATGTGAAATTTGCCCCATGGTTTCCCATTAATACAATGGCTGAAAGCATCTTTAAAATCAGCATAGTCAACATATTGATCTTTCACAGTGTGCAAACCAAAGATTTTAAAATCTAACTGTGACAGCATGGTATAGTGACGAGACAAAACATCAGCAATAACATTGTCCTTCCCGTTCTTGTGTTTAATAATGTAAGGAAAAGAC
Source organism: Zea mays (assembly GCF_902167145.1). Taxonomy (NCBI): domain Eukaryota; kingdom Viridiplantae; phylum Streptophyta; class Magnoliopsida; order Poales; family Poaceae; genus Zea; species Zea mays. The sequence goes on along the minus strand of NC_050102.1, from coordinate 54,405,385 downwards.
TCAATGAATTCTACCCATTTAGCATGACGACGGTTCAGATTTGTTTGGGTACGAATATGTTTTAAAGCCTCATGATCAGAATGAATTATGAACTCACGATGCCAAAGATAGTGCTGCCATGTATGCAAAGTGCGCACTAAAGCGTAAAGCTCCTTATCATAAGTAGAATATTTCAGACTAGCACCTCTTAATTTTTCACTAAAATAAGCAACTGGTTTTCCTTCTTGTAACAAAACAGCACCTAGCCCAATACCGCTAGCATCGCATTCAATCTCAAACACTTTATTAAAATCAGGCAATTGCAATAGGGGAGCTTGGGTTAACTTATCTTTCAAAGTGCTGAACGCTTCCTCCTGCGAATCACTCCAAGCAAATGGCACATCTTTCTTTGTAAGCTCATGTAGAGGCGCTGCAATGGAGCTAAAATCACGAACAAATCTGCGGTAGAAACCGGCAAGTCCAAGAAAGCTCCGAATTTGTGTGACCGTCGTCGGTGTAGGCCACTCCCGAATGGCAGCAATCTTGCTGCTATCCACCTCAATGCCCTGTGGAGTAACAACATAACCAAGAAACAAGACACGTCGTGTGCAAAAGATGCATTTTTCCATGTTAGCAAATAACTGGGCAGCACGCAATGCATCAAAAACAGCACTTAAATGTTCCAAATGCTCTTTCTTAGATTTGCTGTAAATAAGGATATCATCAAAATAAACAACCACAAACAATCCTATGAAGGGCCTCAGAACTTCATTCATCACTCGCATAAAAGTGCTGGGAGCATTAGTCAATCCAAACGGCATAACCAACCATTCATATAAACCAAATTTCATTTTAAAAGTAGTTTTCCATTCATCACCCAGTTTCATTCTAATCTGGTGGTAACCACTACGCAAATCAATCTTAGTGAAAATAATGGCACCACTAAGCTCATCTAGCATATCATCAAGGCGTGGTATAGGATATCGATAACGAATAGTGATGTTATTAATAGCACGACAGTCTACACACATACACCATGACCCATCTTTCTTGGGAACAAGTAACACAGGAACAGAGCAAGGGCTAAGAGACTCACGAATGTATCCCTTGTCAAGCAACTCCTGTACCTGGCGCTGAATCTCCTTAGTCTCATCCAGATTTGTACGGTACGGTGCTTGGTTCGGAAGCTGTGCGCCGGGGATGAGGTCGATGTGGTGCTCAATGCCACGAAGCGGTGGGAGACCCGGTGGTAAGTCTTTGGGAAAGACATCAGCGTACTCCTGCAAAAGGTTAGCAACCATAGGGGGAATAGCCAAAGATGGTGCATCATCAAGTGAAATGAGGACACTAGAGCATACAAGTGCATAGCATGGCAAATGAGCACCGTGTAGATCATCAAAATCAGCACGTGTAGCAAGTAAAATAGGAGCCTTCAACTTGATTTCAGAAGGAACAGAGGGCGATGGATCAAGTTGTTTAGCAGTTATAGCAGCTCGGGCAAGATCATCTTTAACAATTTGTTCAGGTGTCATTGGATGTATAATTATTTTCTGACCCTTAAAAATGAAAGAATAATGATTCGAACGACCATGATGCAAGCTATCAGTATCATATTGCCAAGGTCGACCAAGTAACAAAGAGCATGCTTCCATGGGAATAACATCACAATCAACAAAATCAGAATAAGCACCCATGGAGAAAGGAACACGCACGGAATGCGTGATTTTTATTTTACCACCATCATTAAGCCATTGAATGTGATATGGGTTTGGATGCTTACGAGTGGGTAACGACAACTTTTCGACCAACATGGTAATCGCCAAATTGTTGCAACTGTCGCTGTCGATAATGATGCGAATTGACCGCTCCTGCACAACACCCTTTGTATGGAACAGAGTGTGTCGCTGATTCTTCTCGGGCAAAGCGACCTGTGTACTAAGAACACGCTACACAACAAGACTTTCATACCTATCAGCTTCGCCCGGGTTGACATGTACCGCCGCCTGAGCTGCATGGTTAGTGGCAAGTAGTGCATGTTCAATTTCTTCCGAATCACTAGCAGAAGAGTACTCACCATCATCACGAATGAGCAAAGTGTGCTTGTTTGGGCAGTCTCGAATCACATGGCCAAATCCTCTACAGCGATGACACTGAATATCCCGTGTACGACCTGTGGGTGGGGCAGTGCTGGCTGGTTTGGTCGTCTTCTCGCCTGTAGTGGTGGACGTGGATGGCGCAGGGGGAACTGGTGCTGAGGTGGATGTCGAGCTTCGTCCTACAAAAGGGTTAGAATATGTCTTCGAGCGGCGTCCCTGCACTTCACGTTCAGCTTTGCAAGCATATTCAAATAAAGTAGTCATATCATAATATTCCTTATAATCAAGTATATCCTGGATTTCGCGGTTTAAACCACCACGAAAACGTGCCATAGCAGCGTCGTTGTCCTCCAATATCCCACAACGAATCATACCTTTTTGTAACTCCTGGAAATAGTCCTCAACAGATTGAGAACCTTGTTGAAAACGCTGCATTTTATTAAGCAAATCACGAGCATAATACGAAGGCACAAATCGATGTCGCATCGCAGCTTTCAACTGATCCCAAGTGGTTGGAATGGCAGTGGGATGTTTCATTTTATACTCACGCCACCAAATTAAAGCAAAATCAGTAAATTTACTAATAGCAGCTTTAACCTGAGAATGTGCAGCAATATCATGGCATGAAAATTTTTGTTCAACCTCTAACTCCCAATCAAGATATGCAGCAGGATCATATTTGCCATTAAAAGGTGGAATTTTAAATTTAATCTTAGAAAATAAGTCATTAGGGGGGTGACGAACCACACGGCGTGCACGACCACGGCGATCTCCATCGTCCTGCTCAGTGTCACCGCCGTAGTCCTGCTCCATCTTTGTGGTCAACACAGCAAGGCGTGCCAGGATGGTGTCGAGTGTGGTGCGAGTCACCGTTTGAGCAAGGTCAAGCTGGTTGAAACGCTCGGTCGTCGAAGTGACTGTTGAATCAAGCCATTCATGCATCGTCCTAATGTCAGCAGCAAGTCCATCAACTTGTCCCCTTACTTCCAGCAACTGGGCATCCACCGTGTCGTGTGCTCCTGCCATAGTTAGCGCAAACACCAAAACACCAAAAGGAGAAAAACCGATGACAACAGGGAAATGGTGGTGACAACTCGCTCAATGAAATGCTGTTATCAAATTCTTATCCGTTCTTACCAAGCCACAGTGGTGAACTGCAACCAACAGGTGGAATCGGTGAAAGATTAGATGAGCGATTGCCTGGAGAAACAGAAACCTTCTCGTCGTAGAAATATGTGGAATTTTGGGTAGGCTGCACTCAAGTCGAGGATTAGCACGATCAAACAATAATGCAAAGTTGAATTATAGTGCAAAACATGAAACTATATTGCTGGCCACAAGTGCAAAGGACAAATGGAACTAGCAGAATGGCAGTACCGTAAATATTGTACTAGCGAAGCCAAAAAGGTACTAGTAGGAATCACAGGTGATTTTGTTTTTCTTTTTTGTATGATTTTTTGATATTTTTCTCAGCACAAGGAGCAACAAACTAGGAGCTACACGAAATTTCACCTAAAACAGAGTTCAGATGTGGTCTACAGAAAATCAGGAAGTTCTCTGAAAAGCGTGCGAGAACTTTGACGAATTTTTTTCTTTATTTTCCTGATTTTTTTTGATAATTTTGTCGAAACCAAACAGACCGAAGAATGTTTAACAACCGAGCGAAAAGTGTCAACAAGCTCCTGTAAAAAATTCAAATTTTTTGAACAACCGAGCGAAAAGTTATGCCCGGTTTAAGGAAGGTATGTTTAAAACGACCGAGATGAGACAACCGCTTTGTATCCTTTCTCCTTCGTTTTCTTTTTTTTTGTTTCTGTTTTTTTTACGTAACCGAAGGAGAAAAACAAGGAAGCGGCGTTGACTCGGTTTGTTTTTTTCTGTTTTTTTTACGTAACCGAAGGAGAAAAATAAGGAAGCGGCGTTGACTCAGTTTGTGGCGTTGACTCGGTTTGATGTAACCGAAGGAGAGAAACAAGGAAGATGGTTGCGGCGCGCTAGGGTTTGATGTAACTGAAGGAGAAAAACAAGGAAGATGGTTGTGGCGCGCTAGGGTTTGATGTAAACGAAGGAGAAAAACAAGGAAGAAAGAAGGATGGTGAGAAAAAACACAATGCGACCAGCAACAAATGACGCGAAAGCACACAAATTCAACAATGCAGATTATGAAAGAAGGTGCGAGGCTCAAAAGGGTGCTGGTATAAGGTCCAATCTGAATTTTTATGTGGTTTTGTGGACTGTAGGAGAAAAAAACACTCGATAAACTCACCGATCAACCTAGAAATCTGATACCACTTGATAGAGCTAGAGTGCCCGATCTTTCGGTGAGTGGAGATAATTCCGATTTGGTGGAAGTAGACCCTCACGATCCGACTACGACGAGCGATCCCGAAGCACCAATGCAATCACTTAACCAACTTCCAATGGTTACCGACCTTGCTGATGCGAGATCGGCCTGATCACGAAGATCGTTTCCTGTGCGCAATCGAAGAACGAACAAGAAAAAGATGCGAGCAATCTTAATATCACTCGAGGTGGAGTTCTGAATCACAGAGGACATCACGTATTTGTGTGTGTTCTGGGGTAGCTAAAGCTAGATGTAAAACAAAACTCGAAGAACAAAGGAGGCGCAACTCTTATATAAATAGAGAGAGGGGGCGCAGCCCCTAGGGGCGGCCAACCCTAGGTCGTCCACTATGGGCCGCAGTTGGGCTGGTCGTCTATTCTTCTGAGCCCTCATTCTTTAGTAGCATGACGAAGTTAAGATCTCTGGCACGGGCCCGAGTGATTGGCCCAGCTAATGAAGGAAGTGGCACTTGATGTGGAGGTACTACTGGTGTAGTCGTACTCATAGTGATGTCCTCATCACATATCGCTCGACGGTACAACGAGACTGCGGATGAGCTGGCAAAAATAGCCTTGGGGCGGACGACGATTCCCCCAAACGTCTTCTCCAGGGACATACAACAACCCTCCATCAAGATCGACAACACGCTCGAGCCCGAGGAGGCCTCGGCCCAGCCTGAGGTACCCTCGGTCGCCGAGGGTGAGGCCCTGCGCATCGAGGGGGAGCGGAATGGGGTCACGCCAAACCCGAACTGGCAGACCCCGTACCTGGAATATCTCCTCCGAGGAGAGCTACCCCTCGACAAGGTCGAAGCTCGGTGATTGGCGCGGCGCGCCAAGTCGTTCATTTTACTGGGTGATGAAAAGGACCTCTACCACCGCAGTCCCTCGGGCATTCTCCAACGATGCATATCTGTCGCCGAAGGACAAGAGCTGTTGCAAGAGATACACTCGGGGGCTTGCGGTCACCACGCAGCACCTCAAGCCCTCGTGGGAAACGCCTTCCGACAAGGTTTCTACTGGCCGACCGCGGTGGCCGACGCCACTAGGATTGTACGCTCTTGCCAAGGGTGTCAATTCTACGCAAGACAGACGCACCTGCCCGCTCAGGCCCTGCAGACAATACCCATCACCTGGTCGTTTGCCGTGTGGGGTCTGGACCTCGTCGGTCCCTTGCAGAAGGCACCCGGGGGCTTCTCGCACTTGCTGGTCGCCATCGACAAATTCTCCAAGTGGATCGAAGTCCGACCCTTAACCAGCATCAGGTTCGAGCAAGCGGTGGCGTTCTTCACAAACATCATCCATCGCTTTGGGGTCCCGAACTCCATCATCACCGACAATGGCACGCAGTTCACTGGGAAGAAGTTCCTGGACTTCTGCGAGGACCACCACATCCGTGTGGACTGGGCCGCCGTAGCTCACTCCATGACGAATGGGCAGGTGGAGCGTGCCAACGGTATGATTTTGCATGGACTTAAACCGAGGATCTACAACGACCTCAACAAGTTTGGCAAGCGATGGATGAAAGAGCTACCCTCGGTGGTCTGGAGTCTAAGGACGACGCCGAGCCGGTCCACGGGTTTCTCGCCGTCCTTTCTAGTCTATGGGGCTGAGGCTATCTTACCCACGGACTTAGAATACGGTTCCCCGAGGACAAAGGCGTACGACGACAGAAGCAACCAGACCATCCAAGAAGATTCATTGGACCAGCTGGAAGAGGCTCGGGACGTGGCCTTACTACACTCGGCACGGTATCAGCAGTCTCTGCGACGCTACCACGCCCGAATGGTTTGGCCCCGAGGCTTCCAGGTGGGAGACTTGGTACTTCGGCTGCGGCAAGACGCCCGAGGACACCACAAGCTCACTCCTCCCTGGGAAGGGCCGTTCATCATCACCAAGATTTTGAAGCCCGAAACATACAAGCTGGCCAACGATTGAGGCAAGGTCTACAGCAACGCTTGGAACATCCAACAGCTACGTCGCTTCTACCCTTAAGATGTTTCAAGTCGTTCATATACCTCGTTTTCTTTACACGCATAAATAAAGTCTAACCATCAAGGAAGGATCAGCCTTGCCTCGGCAAAGCCCGACCCTCCCTCGAGTGCTAGAAGGGGGGAACCCCCTCTGCGCCAAAATTTTCCTCGGAAAAGTTTTCTACCAAAGGAAAAGCTTTCTACCAAAACGACTCTCGTGCTTTCGACTATATCGATAGCAGGATCCAAAAAACGACGAGAGTACACGTAAGCGGCAAGGTCGACCGAGCTGAGGGACTCCTACGCCTCCGGGATACGGATACCTCACTCATCACCTTCGGTGAAAAGTAACTCATGCTTGGATAAGCGATCCTCCTACCAACGAACAAGCCCTGATACTCAAAACAAGAGGAAAGGAAACGCAACTTTATAACACGACGATAAAAGTGTTTAGGCCTCAGCGGCCGTGAAAACATACGCATACTCCAAGCAAACTGTTCCGACAGGATCAGACATTGGCAGGGTAAAGAACCACCGCTGGCTCCTCTTCTGGGTATATAAAGGCCCGGGCGAGATCTATTCAAAACTTCGCCCGAACTCGCAACGAAATTCAAACTCGAAGGCGAAACGCCCGTTCCTCGAACGACTCGAGCACGCGCAACGGCCGCCCCGCGAATCGCCCGTCCCGTCGCATTAACTCCTCGGCAGGGCAGGCGACACCTTTGGCAGGCGAAGCGGGCGTCGTTTCACCTCCGCCCTGATGACCGCGTCAAAAAAGGTGTGCCACACTATTTAAATTCATATCCTTTTCCTATTCCTCTTTCTCTCTCTTGCTACAGGGACCGGGAAAGGGGATATTTCGAAAAGGATCCTTCTCAGCGAAGGAAACGGGCCCCCGAGCCCTCCTACTGATCAGGGGTTCGAAGGCTGGCCCCTCGGAAGGGTTCGACAGCCGCCCCAGAGCACTCAGGCTCCGAGCCCATTACTGATCAGGGGTTCGAAGGCTAGCCACTCGGAAGGGTTCGACAGCCGCCCCAGAGCACTCGGGCTCCGCGCCCTTTACTGATCAGGGGTTCGAAGGCTGGCCCCTCAGAAGGGTTCGACAGTCGCCCCAGAGCACGCAGAGTGAGGGATGACTCTGGGTACGTCTGTTACATGGCCGAGGCTCGGGCTACGCTCCCGAGGTACACTAGGACATTTCCGAGACCAACTGGAGCGATTTTGTAACGGAATCCCACCATAGGGAGGCATCGAGCCCTCGGACCCTATCGAATGGGTCCGGGTCCGGCAAATCACCTACAGGTACTTTTGGAGCGCGCCTCTGGGCCACTAGCCGACCCTTATCGAACGGGGCACGGGCGACCACTCGGATCACTCGTTAGCAACTCACTGGAAACACTATGTTCGGCGCCCTCCGAGGGCAACATGGCGCTTCCCCCCCTTCCTCCTTGCGGAAAGGCGATGAAGGGGCGTATAATGAAAGTCGAGACAGTCCTTGATCGTCCTCTCGCTCCGTGCAGAGGCTCGGGGGCTGCTCTCGCAACCCGACTACGTCCAAACTGTTGACAGCGTCAACAAACCAGCCTAAAAACTCGGAACCTCACCATGCACCCGGGCTACGGCCAGGCCGCATGAGAGAACAACAAGGCCGGCCGAAGCATCACGAAAAGCATTAAGACCTCAGAGGAGTCAAACCACTCCTCCGAGGCCTCGGGGGCAACACCCAGCGGGTGCGCTCACGCGCACCCACCGGAACAAAGTATAACCGAGAAAGGTCGGTCCCCTCGCAAAAAAGTGCAGCAAAGCCTCCAAGAGAGTACCAACACTCCCTACGAGGATCAGGGGCTACTGTCGGGTACCGTAATTAGGGGTACCCCCAACACTCCTAAACACAGCTGGTAACCACCCTCAGCACAAACTGCAAAGACTGATGGGCACGGTTTAGGTCAAGACCTCGTCTACCAAGGGACGCAATCTCGCCTCGCCCGAGCCCGGCCTTGGGCGGGAACAGTAGTCCCAGACGAATTCACGTCTCGCCCGAGGGCCTCCTCAGGCAGTGGGCGCACCCTCGGCTCGCCCGAGGCCCAGCTCGGGCAGGCTTCGTCGAGAAGCAACCTTGGCCAAATCGCCTCACCAACCGATCGTATCGCAGGCGCATTCAATGCGAGGATCGCCTGACATCTTATCCTGACACGCGCGCCTCAGTCGGCAAGGTCGAAGTGACCACAGTCACTTTGCCCTTTCACTGACCGATCTGACAGGAAAACAGTGCCGCTCGCCCCGCTCCGACTGCTGTGCCACCCACCAGGGTAAGACTGACAACAGCCAAGTCCAGCCTCGGGCGCAACAGGAAGCTCCGCCTCGCCCGACCTTAGGCCTCGGCCTCGGGAGGAGGTCTTCGCCTCGCCCGACCACAGGACTCGGCCTCAGCCTCGGCCTCGGGAGGAATCGCGTCCTCGCCCGACCCCGGCCTCGGCCTCAGGAGAAGTCTCAGCCTCGCCCGACCTTGGGCTCGGACCGACCGCGCCACAAGGGATACATCATTACCCTACCCCTAGCTAGCTCAGGCTACGAGGGAACAAGACCGGCGTCCCATCTGGCTCGCCCCGATAACAGGTAATGATGGTTCCCCGCGTGCGTCCATGACGCCGGTGGTTCTCAGCCCCCTACGGAAGCAAGGAGACGTCAACAAGATCCCAGCCGCACCGCCAGTTGTGCTTCTGCAGGGCTCAAACACTTGTCCGACAGCCACGTTATCGCGTACACAGGGCTCAAGCACTTCTCCGACGGCCACGTTGGCATGTACACAGGGCTCACGCACCTCTCTGCCAGACACGTTAGCGCATAGCTACACCCCCCATTGTACACATGGACCCTCTCCTTGCATCTGTAAAAGGGAGGTCCAGGGCCTTCCGGCGGGAGGGTCGCGCGGGGGACGAGCAAACGAACAGGCTCTCTCTCTCGCGACGCTTGTAACCCCTACTACGAGCACCCCCTGGTGCGAGATAACACGAGCCGTATTTTCCCCTTGTGTTCCATCTTGTGCCAACCCATCTGGATAGGGGTACGCAACGATAAATTCACTGGTCGGCTCGGTTGAGGGTCCCGGGGTCCGAAACGCCGACAGTGGGATATTAAAAAATGAACCCTAGCTAACTGAAATCAGTTGATTTATTAGTCGCTAATTCGGTTTCTTATTCCTTCGTTCGAGGGAATATTATATCTAGCCTATATAGCACTTAAATTTGACACGTTCATATCTCTCCATAACCCTAATCCCAATAGACATTTATTTTTTAACGAAGTTCATTAAAGAAAATGGAAAAAAAACAACAGCCGCCACCTATTTTCTTTTCTTCCCTCCTTTATCGTTTCATCACGCTTTTTCTCTTATCTAGTACACGTTCGTTCTCTGGAGACTTATCTCTCCACCGCCACCGCCAGGGGATATTTCCTGGCCGATGGCTATCTTCTGGAGGATGCGACCTCACAGTGTCTCTACCTCCCTCCCATGCTTCCCATGGCCACCGTGCCCCTGGTGTTTTCCTGGCCGCGCCCTCTTCCTCCTCGGCGCAGCTCTTTCTCTCTCTGTTACTCAGCTCCCCACGCGCGCCTGCATCCCTGCTCGGATTTTGTTCGTGCCGAGCTCAATTTCTGGCCATGCACGGGCGCAGCCGGAAGGCGCTGGTGGCCGTGGCCGCGATGGTTGGGGGCCGGCCGTCGTGTGCCCCTGCAGCGCACCCTCGTCTTCTCCCCAGCGTCCGGCTGCAGCCCAGCTCGGAGTTTCCTCCGTCCATCTCCAGCTCGTCGAATCCCCTCTGCTCACACATGGCGCTCAGATCTTCATCGGCCATGGCGCCTCGTCCTCGCCTCCTCCGGTTCCTCGCTCCATGGCGCTCGGCTGCTTCTACTCCCTCCCCTGTTCGCCCATGGAAGCCGCGCCCTTGCCGAGATTCTCCCTGCGTCGCGTTCCGAGCTCCCGTGCTCGCGCGCAGCCCCATGCGTCGGCTCCAGCTCAGCCACCGGCCCACGTTTTCCCCCAACCCTGGCGTGCATCGCCATCCCTCGTCAGCATGGAGATCCTCTTGTGGCTGCTCCACCTCGACCAAGGACGCAGCGTCTGCATGACCCTCGGTTCTTGCGTGCCTTGGATTTGTGGCGCCCCTGCCTCTGCTCCATTTTTCCCCTGCTCGCTGCAAACAGCCGAGCAGCTCGGCGCGAAGCTCCCTCGTGTACGCACCCAGCCGGAGTCCCTTCCACCCGTGCAGCTCCCTGTTGCGTCACTCGCCGGTGACGGTAGGGCTGACCGTTGGCAGCTCTCCATCCTTTGGTTGTGCTCGCTGCTGGCCCTGTGGAGAGCTCCTTGCTTCATCCTCGCCATGGACACCATCCTGCACGCGCACGCCGGTTGCTGTCACTTGTGTCAGTTTGCCAAACTTGTAGCTCTATATATGTCGGCGTTTCGAGACCGGGGTCACTAGACCGACGAGTGAAATGTCGCCGCGTGCCCCAGTCTAGATTGGTCGGCACGAGACGGAGCGCGAAGGGGGAAGGAGACGGGCGTGAGAGGTGGAAATCCCGCGGCCTTCGTGTTTGTCCCGCGCCCAGGTTGGGTGCGCTTGCAGTAGGGGGTTACAAGCGTCCACGCGGGAGGGAGTGAGCGGCCTCACGCGAGCGCCTGCCCCGTCCTCTTCCCCGCGCGGCCAACCCTCTGTAAGAGGGCCCTGGTCCTTCCTTTTATAGGCGTAAGGAGAGGATCCAGATGTACAAAGGGGAGTGTAGCAGAGTGCTAACGTGTCTAGCGGAGGAGAGCTAGCGCCCTAAGTACATGCTATCGTGGCAGCCGGAGAGGCTTTGGCACCCGGTTCGTGTGGTGTCGTGGCCGTCGGAGGAGCGCTGGAGCCTGTCGGGGCTGTCGAGTCCTTGCTGACGTCCTCTTGCTTCCGTAAGGGGGCTGAGAGCCGCCGTCGTCATAGAGCGTGCGGGGCGCCATCATTACTGTCACACCCGGATTTCGGGGCACCAAGACCCGGGCGCGAACAATCACCAGGTGTGCTGGGACCAAGTCTCACACATATGATGTATAGTGGCACAGGATCGAATGTCACATCATTATATATAACAGGAGTTCTATACAAAATAAATAATTACATTATAAGGAGACAACGGTCCAGCAACCCAAAGTTGACTGGGAGACGACGGCCTAGACCACTCACGAACTCATCACAGCATCCTTCATGCGCCTCATCCTGTGGTACCTGTTCTTGACCTGTGGGGGGGTGTGAGATAGCAAGACTGAGCTCACATACGTTCATCGCTCAACAAGTTGTGGGGAATAATGTGCATGAACTCGCCAAAGGTGGGAGCTCACGTGAAGTGTAAGGCTTACCAAAGAGAATGGTTAGAGCTGAGCATTGCTTTTAAAGTTGGTCAAAATTTTATTAGCAATTACTAAGTATAAGTAAATACCATCCCCATTAAGTAGTAGAACAAAAGTAACAACCTCACCTGCGATGCAATGCATATGACAAGTTGAGTTTAAGTTCCATAATTTACTCATGTGAGTGTCCGAGCTGCTCATGACCGTGAGCGCGGCTAGTATACCAGTTTTACACTCTGCAGAGGTTGCGCATCTTTACCCACAAGTCATGTTACCCATCTGCCAAGGGATCGCGACTTCCCATACACCTCTACCGAGGAGGCGAGGCAGGGTAACACTACGAGGCCTTTACAAAGTTCCACTAGCTTCAGAAAACCCGCTACAGTTTATAGGAAGCTCCAATGCAGGAATCCCTTGCAGGACCGCCATCGCAGCAAAATCCTCCCGAGGGCCTCCCTACACTGACCACTCCCCTACTTCCCTTGCCCCTTTCGGGTAAGGTAGTCTTCCACTAGCTTTCCTAATTAATCGGCCAAGGGCGTCCCATTAAACCCTTGTGGTAGCACTGTTTTCCCGAGTGGTTCTCCATGTTCCAATTAACATAATGATCTTAACATGAACAGTAAATAACAACTGATAATAAAAGTATAATCATGAATAAAATGTATCTCCATACCCATAACCACATAAAGCAATAGCAGGTACTACCCAAAAAGTGTGGTGGTAATCAAGGTATAAAGGTAATCAAACTGGGGTAACCTATTGGGTCCCATAAAAATTAACCTATGCAGATCATTATGATTAATTAGAACATGAGTGGGTAAAAAGAAGTGATCAAGGGCACAACTTGCCTGGGACTTGAGATTCCAGGTACCAGTATGACCTTCAGATTCTCGTGACCTCACTGCTAGTCATAGTAATACAAACATACATGGTATAGGCAAAATTAACATCACACCAAACATAAGAACAAACTGAATAATAATAATCTACGCGTCGCTACGAGATCGTGGGATCGAGAACTGCTAAATTCGGGGTTACGGTTATGAAGTTATGGTTTTCCGAAGATCCAAGTGGTTAAGTATAGAATAGACTAAGTGCAACATTTTAACCTATATTTCATGACAAAACAAAGTTACCGGATGATAATAAATATTATTGTGAGACTAATGCAACTAGAATGAATTAAAACGAAGTTACGGTTATTGAGTTATGAATTTCTGGAGTTATTAAGTACATGGTATAGATTAATTCAGATGAATAAATTTTAATTCATGTTTCATTGCTAAACAGAGGTACTAAGTGGTAGACAATATTAATACAAAATTAATGTCATTAGAATGGACCCAAAATGATTTAATATGAATTTTCTATGAATTTATTGAATTTCTGGATTTATTTATGTACTAAAAATCAATTTCTCTAAGTAATTGTCTATTTTTATCACCCCAGAACTGGGCGCATTAATAACTAAAAGACCAGGGGCTCTCCCACAAAAGTTTCTAAGACTCATAATCACCCCGCGCAGGATGGCGGGTTGATTTTAATGAACTTTAGGGGCTCTTTAAGAAAAGGGGCGCAGCGAAGGGGTATCGTGGATCATGGGCCGTCGGATTAAAAACGAACGACCCCGATTTAATCTGACGATCACCGAACCGGTATGATCATGGAGCCGACCGATCTGGAATCTACGACCCAGATTTAAAATAGCCACGACCTAATTTCTCTCGCCCGATCCTAATTCAACGGTTCAGATTCAACTGCGCGAAAGGGTACGCAGGATCCAATCATAGCCATCCATCCTTTGATCAACGGCCCCCATATAATGGTCGAATAGGAATATGGAGATCGAATGTCTACCGTTTAGACAGAACCGGACGATGCAAATTTAGTTGGATGAAGAGGCTATACCCGTTCTAATCTGATCCACACACTCGGGATCGGACGGCCGTAGGACCTTCTTCCACCCCCGCTCCCAGCCGTAGAGGCCCGCGCGATCCACACAGCGGTGCACTACGCGGCCTAGCAGGAGACTCACCGGCGCAGCACCCGCGAGCTTTGCCGGACTCCTGGACCGCATGCCGAGAACGGGACGACGGAGAGGTCGAGCTCCGCTGCGGCCGGTCCCCCTTCATCACGACCCCTATCTAGAATGACTCGATGGCAGCATACCGAGGGTGCAAATGCAATGGAGTTCTTCTGTCCTCGCAGCCGGCGGCACCTGGCTTCCAACATGGGCACGTGATGGCACTGCGATTGACAGCCCAATGGGGAGGTGCAGCCGCATGGTATTTATGCTGTGTAGGCGACGATGCCGGGCAGATCACGAATTCACGATCCCGGGATCTCCGGAATTTACGGGACGGCGGCTGGGAGATCCATGCTTAGCGCGCGAGTCTGTTACAGCCGTGGAGTAGAAGATTCTGTTGAATCCAGACCCATAAGCAGCGACCCAAGAGGCTTAAAGCAGGTTCGTGAGGACTTCTGGTGGCTTGCATGCTGACCTCATTATGATGATAGAGTGACGCAGGCTCCGGCAAGGAGAATAAAGAATTGATAAAAATTACATGTGATCGTGGACTGCTACGTGGAGTGGGCTGCACGGTAAATGGAGGGCTGGGCCGACTGCAGTGGCTTGGTAAGTTTTTTTTCTATATAAATTCTCTATTTCAGATTTTAAATCAATTCCAAGTGTTTTTTATTTAAGTTTCAATCAAAATTCCACACAATATGCGACATTCATTAGAAGGCTAGCATGTCGTGCATCATTTTACTTTGTATAATCCATTTTCTTCTTATTTACTAATTATTCTATTTGTCAAACAAATGTTTTTTTTAAAAAAATGCATAACCATGTAATTAAAGACTCTTTCTTTATTCGATAAATCTAGGTATTATAATTACTTGTCTAGCGGAGCGAGCCAGATGGGACGCTGGTCTTGTTCCCTGTAGCCTGAGTCAGCTTGGGGTAGGGCAATGATGGCGCCTCTTGTTAACATGGTCGGTCCGTGCCCTAGGTTGGGCGATGTGGAGGCTCCTCCGAGGTCGAGGTCGAGTCTGTCTTCCGAGGCCGAGGTAGGGTCCGAGCCCCTGGGTCGGGCGAGGCGGAGACCGTCGGCTGAGGCCAGGGCTGAGTCCGAGCCCTAGGGTCGGGCGGAGCGGAGTTCGCCGTCTTCCGGGGCTGAGCCCGAGTCCGAGCCCTGGGTCGGGCGGAGTGGAGATCGCCGTCTTCCGGGGCTGAGCCCGAGTCCGAGCCCTGAGTCAGGCGGAGCGGAGTTCGCCGTCTTCCGGGGCTGAGCTCGAGTCCGAGCCCTGGGTCGGGCGGAGCAGAGTTCGCCGTCTTCCGGGGCTGAGCCCGAGTCCTAGCCCTGAGTCGGGCGGAGCGGAGTTCGCCGTCTTCCGGGGCTGAGCCTGAGTCCGAGCCCTGGGTCGGGCGGAGCGGAGTTCGCCGTCTTCCGGGGCTGAGCCCGAGTCCGAGCCCTGGGTCGGGCGGAGCGGAGTTTCCTATGGTGCCTGAAGCCGGGCCTGGCTGCTGTCAGCCTCACTCTGTCGAGTGGCACAGCAGTCGGAGCGGCGCAGGCGGCGCTGTCCTTCTGTCAGGCCGGTCAGTGGAGTGGCGAGGTGACTGCGGTCACTTCGGCTCTGTCGACTGGAGGACGTGCGTCAGGATAAAGGTGTCAGGCCACCTTTGCATTAAATGCCCCCGCGATTTGGTCGGTTGGCGTGGCGATTTGGCCAGGGTTGCTTCTTGGCGAAGACTGGGCCTCGGGCGAGCCGGAAGTATATTCGTCGCTGGAGGGGGGCCTCGGGCGAGACGTAGATCCTCTGGGGTCGGCTGCCCTTGCCCGAGGCTGGGCTCGAGCGAGGCGTGATCGAGTCCCTCGAATGGACCGATCCCTGACATAGTCGCACCCATCAGGCCTTTGCAGCTTTGTGCTGATGGGGGTTACCAGCTGAGAATTAGGAGTCTTGAGGGTACCCCTAATTATGGTCTCCGACAGTAGCCCCCGAGCCTCGAAGGGAGTGTTAACACTCGCTTGGAGGCTTTTGTCGCCCTTTTTTGCAAGGGGACCAGCCTTTCTTGGTTGCGTTTTGTTCCGGTTGGTGCGCGCGAGCGCACCCGCCGGGTGTAGCCCCCGAGGCCTCGGAGGAGTGGTTTGACTCCTCCGAGGTTTTAATGCCTCGCGCAATGCTTCGGCTGGTCTGGTCGTTCCCTCATGCGAGCTGGCCATAGCCCGGGTGCACGGTCGGGTCCCAAGTTCTCGGGCTGGTATGTTGACGCTGTCAACGGTTTGGCCGGAGCCGGGTTTGCGAGAGCAGCCCCCGAGCCTCCACACAGGGCGAGAGGACGGTCAAGGACAGACTCGACTTTTTTACATACGCCCCTGCGTTGTCTTTCAGCAAGGAGGAGGGGGGGAAAGCGCCATGTTGCCCTCGGAGGGCGCCGAACATGGTGTCTCCGGTGAGCTGCTGGCGGGTAATCCGAGTGGACGCCCGTGCCCCATTTGTTAGGGGTCGGCTAGAGGCCCAGAGGCGCGCTCAAAAGTACCTGCGGGTGATCTGCCGGACCTGGTCCCCTGTCGACGGGGTCCGAGGGCTCGATGCCTCCCTCTAATGGGATTCCGTTACAAGATCGTTCCCGCTGGTCTCGGAAATGTCCTAGGGTACCTCGGGAGCGTAGCTCGAGCTTTGGTTATGTATCGAACGTACCCAGGGTCATCCCTTGCTCTATGTCTGAGGCGGCTATGAACCCTTCGAGGGCCAGCCTACGAACCCCTGATCAGTAGTGGGCGCGGAGCCCGAGTAGCCTGAGGCGGCCGTTGAACCCTTCCGAGGGGCTGGCCTTCGAACCTCTGACCAGTAGTGGGTGCGGGGCCCACGCGCTCTGAGGCGGCTGTTAAACCCCTCCGAGGGGCCAGCCTTTGAACCTCTGATCAGTAGGGAGGCTCGGAGCCTGTTTCCTTCACGGAGAAGGATCCTTTTCGGGGTATCCCCCTTTCCCGGTCCCTATTGTAAGAGAGAGAAACAGGAAAAGGAAAAGGATACGAAATCGAATGACGTGGCGTACCTTTTTTGACGCGGTCATTATGGCGAAGGCGAAGCGTCGCTCGCTTCCCCTGCCAGAGGCGTCGCCTGTCCCGCCGCGGAGTTAATGCGACGGGGCGAGTGGTTCGCGGGGCGGCCGTTGCGCGTGCGCGAGCCATTCGAGGGACGGAACACGGGCGCGCCTTCTTCACGCCGTGAGAGAGGTTTCTCTCGCTGTCCCTAGATGGGACGTAAGCTTGGCTGACGACGTGACCGCTGCCCCTGCCCGCCTGCCACCGCGATTACTGCCGGCCCATTTTTGGCCGTATTGACCGTCGCGCCAGGCTGGCACTGCTGGGTCGTACGCAGGGTCGCCTCGAGTCGCGGTACTGGTTCCGCAGTCGAGGAGGCGTGGTAGTGGTGCGAGTGGCGGTGCAGTTGCTTGCACGTAGCAACCGGCGCGCCGGTTGCATGACACGTGGGCGTGGGCCCCCATGCTGGGTGCGTTGGAAGTTGGAGGGGCGCGCTCACTTGGCGCGGTTGCATGCCGCCTGCATGGCTGCCCGCCCTTTCGCCCGCTGGTCTGGGCGAAAGTGGAGGAATGCTCGTAACCGCTGGGCGGTTGCATGCACCGCGCGCGGCGGTTTGGCTTCTTCTGCTCTGGGCCAGCTTGCATGACGCGTGGGACCCAGCCCCCGCGCCGTAGGGGGAGGACCTTGGAGCGTGTTGGAGAAGACTCAGCCCACGACGGTTGGGGACGCAAGTAGGGAGAGTCGCCTTTAAAAGGAGGGTGACTCCCTTGAAAGGCGACCATGTCTTCGCGCTCACTTATGCACCGTGTCTTTCCACCTTTCGAGCCCCCGGATGGGGGGGGCACCCGCAATCCTTCTGCCTTGTCGTTGGAGGAACGCAACTTTGTGGAAGTTGGTACCTTTCAGCCATCGTTCGGCTTCAAGGATTTTCATCAGTCAGCCCGGCTTCATCCCCTCACCGGTGGTCACCCAAGACGGTGACCACCAGCCCCTGGGTGGGGAGAAGCAAGTCGGGCTGCGATCTTGGTCCCGCCCTCAGCTCCAAGGATGTTCATCATCCTCGCTGGGGCGGAGGCCGGGCTGAGCCGGAGCTCTACCTCCCGCGCGGGTTCGTGGGTCAGCCTCTCCTTCAGCATTCAAGGGAGAGGGCGCTCACTGGCCCTGCGAGCGGGGTGGACTTCGATAACGCGGGGCTAGCCGACGGCGGGCGTCGTCAGCTTCAGCGCGTTGGGCTTGCCGGCTTGGCTCCTGGTGCCCCCTCCTGCCGCGAGGGCGGTTGTCGCGCCGCGCGCACGGGAGGACCGCCCAAGACATCGCGTGGTGCTAGGGCGGTGTTCGTGTTCTGGGGCGGTCCTGCCTTTGCACCGGTACGGCGCCTCCGCGCGGAGGTCGGTGCTCTACTCGTCCGGGAGGATCTGAGTGGGGACCTGCCGGAGGGCTGACGGCTCCTGTTGTTGGTGCTGAGGTGGGGGCGGCTCGAGAAGTCCCCGTCGCCGACGGGATCACCACCACCATCCGCGCTTCGGGCCTCCGGCTCTTTGTACTTGTCCTCGCCCCTCGAGCGTCGGTGTGGGCGAGGGTAAGGTTGCAGCAGCGTCCGCCCTGAGGCCATCGCTGCTGCAGTTCGGCCACCCGGAGCGGGGGTCGTTGTCGCTGCTACCGGAACGGGCGACGGCGAGCCACCCGTTGGTCTTCTGTTGCTCCACAGGCCCCCAAATCGTGTGGGATTGTTCGTACCTGCGGAGGTGGAACCGGAGTTCCGTTTGTAATGGCACCTTGAATGCCGGTCTTTTGTTCATTGTGGCTGTCGGGGCCTGAACGTGTATGTATTTTTGGCGTGGAGCCGTGTTTTTTCCTCATTTTCGAGCACTAAGACTCGCCTTTTGGTTGTCTGAACCGCTTCACCAAGCGTGAGTCGCCCCGTGCAAAGGTGACGAGTGAGGTATCCGTATCCCGGAGGCGTAGGAGTCCCTCGGCTCGGTCGGCCTTGCTGTCCGAGGCTTCTCTTGCTTAGTTAAAGGAACCCCTCGGCCGCTCTTCGATGAGCCGAAGCCAGGGGTAGCGGTGTCAGCACGGACAGAGGCAGAGTCGGCTCGAAAAGAAGACTTGGTCGGCCGGAGCCTGGCCGGGTCGTCCGTTAGCGGGACCAACGCCAGAGTTGATCTGCCGAGGCCTCGGGCCGGGCTGATGTCTTCGGGGGACAGCTGGCCAAGGCCCCAGGGTGACCAGCCGAGCCGCCTGCTCGAGCCGGATTCTTGGAGAAGACCCTGGCGGCGATGGCCTGGGCATGATGTTGACGTCGTCCTTCAGAGTGGAGATCCTCGGACCGCGTCGCCGTCCGAGGCTAGGTCGGACCTCGCCGAAGGTGTAGTCGACACCGAGGGTGCTGCCGCTCCCTTCAACTATTGAGATCCGAGCCTGCAGGATCGGATTATCTTGTAGCGTGTGTTTTCTGCGGCCGCCGAGGCCCAAACACGCCCTCGCCGTGTTGTAAAGCTGCGGTTCTTTTCCTCTTGTTTCGAGTATCTGGACTTTTTCGTTGGTAACAGAATTGTCTGTGCGAGCGAGAGTTGCTTTTCACGGGAGGCGATGAGTGAGGTATCCGTATCCCGGAGGCGTAGGAATCCCTCGGCTCGGTCGGCCTTGCCGCTTACGCGCGCTCTTGCCCGTCCATGGGGTTTTGTCACCGACGCAGTCGAGAAGGCCCGAAGAATCGCTTCGGCAGAGGAGCTTTCGAGCGTGAAGACTTGTTCGGTCCGCGGAATCACTTATCCGAACGCGAGTTACTTATCGCAGAAAGTGATGAGTGAGGTATCCGTATCCCGGGGGCGTAGGAGTCCCTCGGCTCGGTCAGCCTTGGCTGCTTACGTGTACTCTGCCGTTTTCAGGATCCACTTTCGAAGCAGTCGAAAAGCACGAAAGATATTCTGGCAGAAAAGATCTTTTTTGAGGAAAATTTCGACGCAGAGGGGGTTCCCCCCTTTTAGCCCCCGAGGGAGGGTCGGGCTTTGCCGAGGCAAGGCTGACCCTTCCTTGATGACTAAACTTTGCGTGGGAACGAGGTATATGAACAACTTGAAAGCATCTTAAGGGTAGAAGCGACGTAGCTGTTGGATGTTCCAAGCGTTGCTGTAGACCTCGCCTTGACTGTTGGCCAGCTTGTACGTTCCGGGCTTCATAACTTTGGCGATGACGAACGGCCCTTCCCAGGGAGGCGTGAGCTTGTGCCGCCCTTGGGCGTCCTATCGCAGCCGAAGCACCAGGTCGCCCACCTGGAGGTCTCGGGACCGGACCCCTCAGGCGTGGTAGCGTCGCAGGGACTGCTGGTACCGCGCCGAGTGTAGTAAGGCCATGTCCCGAGCCTCTTCCAGCTGGTCCAGCGAGTCTTCTCGACTAGCTTGGTTGCTTTGGTCGGCGTAGGCCCTTGTCCTCGGGGAACCGTATTCTAAGTCTGTGGGCAAGATGGCCTCAGCCCCATAGACTAGAAAGAACGGCGTGAAGCCCGTGGCTCGGCTCGGCGTTGTCCTCAGACTCCAGACCACCGAGGGGAGTTCCTTCATCCATCGCTTGCCGAACTTGTTGAGGTCGTTGTAGATCCGAGGCTTGAGTCCTTGTAGAATCATGCCGTTGGCACGCTCTACTTGCCCATTCGTCATGGGGTGAGCTACGACGGCCCAGTCCACCCGGATGTGGTGATCCTCGCAGAAGTCCAGGAACTTTCTACCGGTGAACTGGGTGCCGTTGTCGGTGATGATGGAGTTCGGGACCCCAAAACGATGGATGATGTTGGTGAAGAACGCCACCGCCTGTTCGGACCTGATGCTGTTTAGGGGTCGGACCTCGATCCACTTGGAGAATTTGTCGATGGCGACCAACAGGTGCGTGTAGCCTCCGGGTGCCTTCTGCAAGGGACCGACGAGGTCCAGACCCCACACAGCAAAAGGCCAGGTGATGGGTATCGTCCGCAGAGCCTGAGCGGGCAGATGGGTCTGCTTCGCGTAGAACTGACACCCTTCGCAGGTACCGACAATTCTAGTGGCGTCGGCCACCGCCGTCGGCCAGTAGAAACCTTGTCGGAAGGCGTTTCCAACAAGGGCTCGAGGTGCTGCGTGATGGCCGCAAGCCCCCGAGTGTATCTCTCGTAGGAGCTCCTGACCTTCGGCGATGGGGATGCATCGCTGGAGGATGCCTGAGGGGCTGTGGTGGTAGAGCTCCTTCCCATCTCCCAGCAAGACGAACGACTTGGCGCGTCGCGCCAACCGCCGAGCTTCGGCTCGGTCGAGGGGTAGCTCTCCTCGGTGGAGATATTGCTGGTACGGGGTCTGCCAGTTTCGATTAGGCGTGACCCCGCTTCGCTCCTCCTCGACGCGCAGTGCCTCACCCTCGGGGGCCGAGGGTACCTCGGGCTGAACCGAGGGTGCCTCGGGCCGAGCCGAGGGTGCCTCGGACTGAGCCGAGGGTACCTCGGGCTGGGCTGAGGGTGCCTCGAGCTCGGGCGTGTCGTCGATCTTGACAGAGGGTTGATGCAGGTCTCGGGAGAAGACGTCCGGGGGAACCGTTGTTCGCCCCGAGGCTATTTTAGCCAGCTCGTCCACAGTCTCGTTGTAGCGCCGGGCGATGTGGTTGAGCTCGAGCCCGTAGAACTTGTCTTCCAGGCGCCGAACCTCATCACAGTAGGCCTCCATCTTCGGATCGCGGCAGTGGGAGTTCTTCATGACTTGGTCGATGACGAGCTGCGAGTCACTGCGAGCGTCGAGGCGTCGAACCCCTAGCTCGATGGCGATCCGCAACCCGTTGACCAGAGCCTCGTACTTAGCCACATTGTTGGACGCCGGGAAATGGAGGCGTAGCACGTAGCGTAGGTGCTTCCCGAGGGGCGAGATGAAGAGTAGGCCTGCGCCGGCTCCCGTCTTCATCAGCGTCCCGTCGAAGAACATGGTCTAGAGTTCTGGCTAGATCGGAACTGTTGGGAGCTGGGTGTCGACCCATTCAGCCACGAAGTCCGCCAAGACCTGGGACTTGATGGCCTTCCGAGGGGCAAACGAGATCGTTTCGCCCATGATTTCCACCGCCCACTTTGCGATTCTACCCGAGGCCTCTCGGCACTGGATGATCTCCCCCAGGGGGAAGGATGACGCCACAGTTACCGGATGAGACTCGAAGTAGTGTCGCAACTTCCGCTGCGTCAGGATCACCGCGTATAGCAGCTTTTGAACTTGTGGGTAGCGGATCTTGGTCTCGGACAGTACCTCGCTGATGAAGTAGACTGGCCTCTGGACGGGCAATGCATGCCCCTCTTCTCGTCTCTCAACCACAATCGCGGCGCTAACCACCTGAGTGGTCGCGGCAACGTAGATCAAGAGGGCTTCTCCGACAGCGGCGGGCACCAAGATGGTGCGTTCGTGAGGAGCGCCTTCAGGTTCCCGAGGGCTTCCTCAGCCTCAGGGGTCCAAGTGAAGCACTCGGCCTTCCTTAAGAGGCGGTACAGAGGCAGACCTCTTTCGCCGAGGCACGAAATGAAGCGGCTCAGAGCCGCAAGACATCCCGTGACTCTCTGTACGCCTTTCAAATCCTTGATGGGCCCCATGCTGGTGATGGCCGCGATCTTCTCCGGGTTGGCCTCGATGCCCCGCTCGAAGACGATGAACCCCAAGAGCATGCCTCGGGGAACCCCAAAGACACACTTCTCGGGATTAAGCTTCACGCCTTTCGCCTTGAGACATCGGAATGTCACTTCAAGGTCGGAAAGGAGGTCGGAGGCTTTCCTCGTCTTGACTATGATGTCATCGACGTAGGCCTCGACCGTCCGGCCAATGTGGTCGCCGAACACATGGTTCATGCACCGCTGGTACGTCGCTCCCGCATTCCTCAAGCCGAACGGCATGGTGACATAGCAGTACATGCCGAAGGGTGTGATGAAAGAAGTCGCGAGCTGGTCGGACTCTTTCATCCTGATTTGGTGATACCCTGACTAGGCATCGAGGAAAGACAGGGTTTCACACCCAGCAGTGGAATCCACGATATGATCGATGCGAGGCAGAGGGTAGGGAACCTTTGGACATGCCTTGTTTAGACCAGTGTAGTCTACACACATCCACCATTTCCCTCCTTTCTTTCTCACAAGCACAGGGTTGGCAAGCCATTCGGGATGGAATACCTCTTTGATGAACCCTGCCGCCATTAGCTTGTGGATCTCCTCGCCTATGGCTCTGTGCTTTTCTTCGTCGAATCGGCGCAGAGGCTGCTTGACGGGTCGGGCTCTAGCTCGGATATCCAGCGAGTGCTCGGCGACATCCCTCGGTATGCCGGGCATGTCCGAGGGACTCCACGCGAAAACGTTGGCGTTTGCGCGGAGAAAGTCGACGAGCACTGCTTCCTATTTGGGATCGAGCTCGGAGCCGATCCGGATTTGCTTGGAGGCGTCGCTGCTGGGGTCGAGGGGGACAGACTTAACCGTCTCCGCTGGCTCGAAGCTGCCGGCGTGGCGCTTCACGTCTGGCACCTCCTTAGAGAGGTTCTCCAGGTCGGCGATGAGGGCCTCGGATTCGGTGAGGGCCTCGGCGTACTCCACTCACTCCACGTCGCATTCGAACGAGTGTCGGTACGTGGGGCCGACGGTGATGACCCCATTGGGGCCCGACATCTTGAGCTTGAGGTAGGTGTAGTTGGGGACGGCCATGAACTTCACGTAGCATGGCCTCCCCAGTACTGCGTGGTAGGTTCCTCGGAACCCGACCACCTCGAACATGAGGGTCTCCCTTCGGAAGTTGGAGGGTGTTCCGAAGCAGACGGGAAGGTCGAGCTGTCCGAGGGGCTGGACGCGCTTCCCGAGGATGATCCCGTGGAAAGGCGCAGCGCCTGCCCGGACCGAGGACAGATCAACACGCAGGAGCCCGAGGGTCTCGGAGTAGATGATGTTGAGGCTGCTGCCTCCATCCATGAGGACCTTGGTGAGCCTGACGTCGCCGATAATGGGGTCGACAACGAGCGGGTATTTCCCCGGGCTCGGCACGTGGTCGGGGTGGTCGACTTGGTCGAAGGTGATGGGCTTGTCGGACCAGTCTAGGTAGACTGGCGCCGCCACCTTTACCGAACAGACCTCCCGACGCTCTTGCTTGCGGTGCCGAGCCGAGGCGTTCGCCACTTGCCCACCGTAGATCATGAAGCAGTCGCGGACCTCGGGGAACTCTCCTGCCTGGTGATCTTCCTTCTTGTCGTCGTCGCGAGCCCTGCCACCCTCCACGGGTGGCCCGGCCCTGTGGAAGTGGCGCCGAAGCATGGCGCACTCCTCAAGGGTGTGCTTGATGGGCCCCTGATGATAGGGGCACTGCTCCTTGAGCATCTGGTCGAAGAGGTTGGCACCTCCGGGGGGTTTCCGAGGGTTCTTGTACTCGGCGGCGGCGATAAGGTCCGCGTTGGCGGCGTCGCGTTTCGCTTGCGACTTCTTCTTGCCCTTCTTCTTGGCGCCGCGCTGAGTTGATGCCTCGGGGGCATCTTCCGGTGGGCGGCCCTGGGGCTGCTTGTCCTTCCGGAAGATAGCCTCAACCGCCTCCTGGCCAGAGGCGAACTTGGTGGCGATGTCCATCAGCTCGCTCGCCCTGGTGGGGGTCTTGCGACCCAGCTTGCTCACCAGGTCGCGGCAGGTGGTGCCGGCGAGGAACACGCTGATGACATCTGAATCGGTGATGTTGGGCAGCTCGGTGCGCTGCTTCGAGAATCGCCGGATGTAGTCCCGGAGAGACTCTCTCGGCTGCTGCCGGCAGCTTCGGAGGTCCCAGGAGTTTCCAGGGCGCACGTACGTGCCCTGGAAATTGCCGGGTCGTCCCAGTTGGAGATCTGCCCCGGAGGCAGGTGCTCCAACCAGGCGCGAGCGGTGTCGGAGAGGAACAGGGGGAGGTTGCGGATGATGAGGTTGTCATCGTCTATTCCACCCAGTTGGCAGGCCAGCCGGTAGTCTGCGAGCCATAGTTCCGGTCTCGTCTCCCCCGAGTACTTTGTGATAGTAGTCGGGGGTCGGAACCGGGTCGGGAATGGCGCCCGTCGTATGGCACGGCTGAAAGCCTGCGGACCGGGTGGTTCGGGCGAGGGACTCCGATCCTCCCCGCTGTCGTAGCGTCCCCCACGCCTGGGGTGGTAGCCTCGGCGCACCCTCTCGTCGAGGTGGGCCCAACGGTCGCGGTGATGGTGCTCGTTGCCGAGGCGACCCGGGGCCGCAGGCGCTGTGTTGCGCGTGAGCCCGGTGTGGACCGAGGCTTCCCGCATGAATCGGGAAGTCGCGGCGCGATGTTCCGAGGGGTATCCCTGCCTTCGGGAGGCGGAGCTTTTGGCCCGTCGGACCGCGGCGCCCTCCAGGAGATTCTTGAGCTCTTCCTGGATTCGCCGCCCCTCGGTGGTTGATGGCTCCGGCATCGCGCGGAGAAGCATTGCTGCTGCAGCTAGGTTCTGGCCAACTCCATTGGAAGTGGGTGGCGGCCTCACCCTGGCATCGTCGGCAATGCGGTGCTAGAAACCCTGGGGTAGATGACGCATTTCTCCGGTCGGAGGTTGGCCCGCCCATTCCTGCCCGACTTCCCGGCGGATCGGCTCAAGTGTTCCTGCTCCCTCGTCGAGCCTGGCCTGCACCCCGCGGATTTGCTCGAGCTGTGGGTCATGACCCCCACCTGAACGGGGACCACAGCTAGCTCCCGTAGGATGTCAACGCGAGGCACAGGCCTAGGGAGATCACCGTTCTCCGGCATACCAAGATGGTTGCCTTCGGAGGGATCCCCTAGATCGACGTGGAAACATTCACGACTTGGGCCACAGTCCTCGTCGCCGAGGCTGCGGCTACCGTCGGAACAGTCGGAAAGGCAGTAGTCGCATGCGGTCATGAAGTCCCGCATGGCACTGGGGTTACCAAGTCCGGAGAAGTCCCAACAGAAGTCGGGCTCGTCATCTTCCTCGGACCCCGAGGGCCCGTAGGTCGAGACGTCCGTCAGCCGGTCCCAGGGTGACCGCATACGATATCCCAGAGGGTTCGTACTCGCCTCTACGAGAGCGTCCACCAAAGCGAAGCCGCTTGGCGGGTCGAGGCCGAATCCAAGAGGCGTGAGATGGGAGTCGGTGGGTACCTCTTGGTCGACAGGCGGTGACGAAGTCACGTCAGGGACTGACTGCACCGTCGTCTCAGGTACGAGGGTGACGCCCAGCAAGCCTTTCGCGAGTGTCTGGCGTCGTCCGTTCGCTTGGAATTGGCGCGTTGCAGGGAGACGGCGCTTGTCTTCGTCTCAGACGCGAGGTCGATGCTCGACGTGCCCCCGGTTGGGGCGCCGGCGCCGTCGACTCGCTCGACAGCCGACGAGGTGCTGCCTCCTTCTTGGCCTTGGTTGCCCCGCCTCCTCCTCCGTCGGCGGGGGAGGGGACGGGGTGAGCTCGAATGTTGTTGTTCCACCACGTGGGGAAGACGTCGTCGATTCCGCCGCCGGCGGGCGGGCTGTCGGCCGCCATTGTCGTTGTCGCACGGCGGGGGAAGGAGTATCATGTTGTAGCTGCCGTCGAGGGACATGAACTCAAGACTCCCGAGACGGAGCACCGTCCCGGGCTGGAAAGGTTGCTGGAGACTACCCATCTGGAGCTTGACGGGAAGCTGTTCGTCAACACGTAGCAGGCCCCTACCTGGCGCGCCAACTGTCGGCGTTTCGAGACTGGGGGTCCCTGGACCGACGAGTGAAATGTCGTCGCGTGCCCCAGCCCAGATGAGTCGGCGCGAGATGGAGCGCGAAGGGGGAAGGAGACGGGCGTGAGAGGTGGAAATCCCACGGCCTTCGTGTTTGTCCCGCGCCCAGGTCGGGTGCGCTTGCAGTAGGGGGTTACAAGCGTCCACGCGGGAGGGAGTGAGCGGCCTCACGCGAGCGCCTGCCCCGTCCTCTTCCCCGTGCAGCCAACCCTCTGTAAGAGGGCCCTGGTCCTTCCTTTTATAGGCGTAAGGAGAGGATCCAGGTGTACAAAGGGGGTGTAGCAGAGTGCTAACGTGTCTAGCGGAGGAGAGCTAGTGCCCTAAGTACATGCCATCGTGGCAGCCGGAGAGGCTTTGGCACCCGGTTCATGTGGTGTCGTGGCCGTCGGAGGAGCGCTGGAGCCTGGCGGAAGGACAGCTGTCGAGGCTGTCGAGTCCTTGCTGACGTCCTCTTGCTTCCGTAAGGGGGCTGAGAGCCACCATCGTCATAGAGCGTGCGGGGCGCCATCATTACTTGTCTGGCGGAGCGAGCCAGATGGGACACTGGTCTTGTTCCCCGTAGCCTGAGTCAGCTTGGGGTAGGGCAATGATGGCGCCTCCTGTTGACGTGGTCGGTCCGTGCCCTAGGTTGGGCGATGTGGAGGCTCCTCCGAGGTCGAGGTCGAGTCTGTCTTCCGAGGCCGAGGTCGGGTCCGAGCCCCTGGGTCGGGCGAGGCGGAGACCGTCGGCTGAGGCCAGGGCTGAGTCCGAGCCCTAGGGTCGGGCGGAGCGGAGTTCGCCGTCTTCCGGGGCTGAGCCCGAGTTCGAGCCCTGGGTCGGGCGGAGCGGAGTTCGCCGTCTTCCGGGGCTGAGCCCGAGTCCGAGCCCTGGGTCGGGCGGAGCGGAGTTCGCCGTCTTCCGGGGCTGACCCCGAGTCCGAGCCCTGAGTCGGGCAGAGCGGAGTTCGCCGTCTTCCGGGGCTGAGCCCGAGTCCGAGCCCTGGGTCAGGCGGAGCGGAGTTCGCCGTCTTCCGGGGCTGAGCCCGAGTCCGAGCCCTGGGTCGGGCGGAGCGGAGTTTCCTATGGTGCCTGAGGCCGGGCCTGGCTGCCTGTCAGCCTCACTCTGTCGAGCGGCACAACAGTCGG
Source organism: Zea mays (assembly GCF_902167145.1). Lineage (NCBI taxonomy): Eukaryota > Viridiplantae > Streptophyta > Magnoliopsida > Poales > Poaceae > Zea > Zea mays. Next base: position 54,377,718 of record NC_050102.1, on the reverse strand, counting down.
AGCGGCGCAGGCGGCGCTGTCCTTCTGTCAGGCCGGTCAGTGGAGCGGCGAAGTGACTGCGGTCACTTCGGCTCTGTCGACTGGAGGACGTGCGTCAGGATAAAGGTGTCAGGCCACCTTTGCATTAAATGCCCCCGCGATTTGGTCGGTTGGCGTGGCGATTTGGCCAGGGTTGCTTCTTGGCGAAGACTGGGCCTCGGGCGAGCCGGAAGTATGTTCGTCGCTGGAGGGGGGCCTCGGGCGAGACGTAGATCCTCCGGGGTCGGCTGCCCTTGCCCGAGGCTGGGCTCGGGCGAGGCGTGATCCAGTCCCTCGAATGGACCGATCCCTGACTTAGTCGCACCCATCAGGCCTTTGCAGCTTTGTGCTGATGGGGGTTACCAGCTGAGAATTAGGAGTCTTGAGGGTAGCCCTAATTATGGTCCCCGACAATATACGTCACCCTTCCGTATCGTCATCGAGCTTGTCGAACCCCGTTCTTCCCTGCTCGACCTCGTCGAACCCCGAATCCCGGATGTTGGACAAAAGTAAGCGAGGTATGTGTGTATTGCTTATCAAGTGCTCGGTCGAAGACTTCAATCGAAGGTCATCGTCGTTTCGTGCGTCATCAAGGAATCCCAAGAATCGGGTGAAGACGAAGCTAGCAGCGTGAAGTTCGGATAGAATCTGCCCAGCGCTCGACAAATTGCCTAAATCGGAGAATCATTACCGATCTTGCGGATTCGAGTCAGCTATTCGAACGGTGAGCCTATTTACTATTCTTACTATAGATTTTATGATCGTAAAATAAAACACTTAGTTTGCGTATGAAGTTTAAATTAGAAATACCAGTGATGCTAGGTGTGCTTCGAGGAGTTTAGTTACCGAGTATATTCGAACTAGTTCTATTTTACAGAGTGTAGTATTTCGGTGACGCGTAGATAAATTTAGTGTTTTAACCAATTATCTGTAGGTCTGTCGATGTTAATTATATTCGGTGTGTTTGCACGATGGAGTCAATGCCATGCTCTAGTAGTTAGTATAATCAGTCTATGTTTATGATCGGTTAATGTCGTAACCAACTAATGTGTTATATAAATTAATCTGGAAAATAGTTTAGAAGGTTAATAAAGGTTCTTCTATAATTTTATAAACATTAGGTGTCCCAGAATCGTAAAGCTAAAATTGTAAGTTAATTAGTATACTCTCTAAACCAGGCATGAATGTGTGCTGGTCGATTTTGCGATTTCAATGGATCAACTATTGCTACTTCGAATATTTAGGATCAAGTAACATCGATATATTGTAACTAAGGATGATAGTGTATGTTTATAATTAATTCTTGCTTGATAATAGGATTAACTATGATTAAACAAGAGAAGTGTAATTATTGCGCTTAGTCGTATGTCGATAACTAGTGTTTTCGTATTAAATAGTACGACGCTTCATCACTAAGTGTTTAATTCTTGTCGGTGTAGCACTATTTAGATCTGTGTTATTTCTGTCTATATGCATTCATGTGCATAATGCATTTCATTCAGGTACGTGAATTAACCACGTGATGCAAAGAACTAGAACTCAGTCGACCACAAGATGGTGCTGATGAACGGAACTGAAGATGGACAGACGAAACAAGTATCAGAACAAGGATGATCGTCAAGTGGTCGCCACCTAACAAACAATAACGTAGTGTTTATTCCAGGCAAGCTCCGGTGCATGCAACCCCTTCCTTGTGCTTTTAAATTAGTTTTACACACTTTAAGTCTAGTGAATGTGCATTAGGTTCATAGGAGTTGCTTGGAAACCCTTTGATGCATTGCCTACCTTGATATCCATACCTTTATAGATACTTCTAATGAAGTATCAAAATATGATTTACAAAAATGCTTATCCCTGCTTAGATCTTGTGGATAGAGGTTGTCCTTTGCGTTAATGCCTAGCTCAGGGGTTATCCTGAGGAAGGATGGCTTCTGCCTGCAAGAATATTTTCATTGGGAGAAATGGTGGGATCTTACTGCAAAGTTCCCTATAATGCTCTTTTCATCCTAAGGAATACAAACAATCCTAAGGATGGAAGTACTTAAATCGGGACTTGGGCTAGGAACAGGTGATGTTCTACCCAGGTTGATTAAGGATTATACTGAATGTAGGCCTGCTAACCGAGGACCTTTTAACTGGTCACATGCCTCATCATGGGTAAGCTTTGCCTCGAGCAGACTAATACCAGAATAAGATAACACGCAATGGGAGTGGAGAGATGGCGAGAGTAGCGTGTACCCTCTGTGGCAAGAGGCTGGACGGTGGTGTATCTGTGCTCTCGGTTGGCGTGAACCTGATCTGGTCTTAAGAACCTCGGTGGTGAGTTGACATATGCAAGGGTTAAGTGCTACATATGTCGTGTGATCGCAGATCCCCCGCTGGGTATTAATCGATTCAGGATCGTCGTTACTTCTCGGATATAAATACTTGGTCACTGGCTTGTAATCTAAGTCATGGATGGAATCTTAATGAGCAAAAATCATGTTGGATTGATTAATGTGATGGTGAAATTAGACTAGATGCAAACAAGGTCTATTAATACTTAATCTAGCATTAAAATGTTGAAAGTAAGGACTCACTTTAGTAAGCTATTTCTGCAAAAGTATCTAAGTTGATTCTTGCTAAAGCCTTTTCTTTGATTCCTATTTAACCATCATACCCTTGAGAGTCTTTTCTTTAGTCGGGTAAGTCTTGCTGAGTACTTGCGTACTTAGGGTTATACCCATTGTTGCTGCAGGTTACAAGTCACTTGATTGTGATTGGTGTTAAGCGCCGGTGGGCACGACCTTCTATAAGTCTAAGTACTTCTTCTATACTTCTTTTGAGGATGGTCACTTAAGCTAGCATATATTTCAAAACTACAAATAATTTATAACAGTTCAAAGTTACTCCTTTGAATCACTTTTTGTAATCACTCCGATCATGTACATCATAAAACATGATGTAACTTGTAAAATTTGGTAATAAGATTTCCGCTACAAATTGTTGGTGTGTGATTTGTGTTTACTTAATCCCGCGGTTCTGGTTGTAAGTGGTTTATCTGAGGTCCATGGGGCACTCGGACACATCCTGTTAAATTATCTGGTGCACATGCATAGCCGTCTGAGGTCTTCGAGACAATGGCAGGTGCATGTGGGCATAATAACTTGGGAGGTTCTGCAACATATATACTCGACCGTGAGGCTTTACATGCGGGTATGATAACTATGTGCTCCTAAGTAATAGTGAACCGACTGAACTTATCTTCCTATTATCCTGCCGACTTATCCTCGTTCAGTTCTGACGTCCGAGGGTGCTGCGCGGGAGAATCGGATTAAAGCTGCGGATAACGTTTAAATCCATTGGGCTGCCTGGGCTCGAGTGGACCCAGGGGATATCTGTCCCCCACAATACTCGTCTCCCATTCATCACCTCTTCTTCTCGGGCTGAGCAGGCTTTTGACCTGGTTCATTGTGATCTCTGGACCTCTCCTGTACTCAGTCTTTTTTGATGACTTTTCCCATTTTCTTTGGACTTTTCCTCTTAGATTGAAGTCCCACACATTCACCACCCTCACACACTTCTTTGCCTGGGTCTCCACCCAGTTTCACCGCCCGGTCCGTGCCCTGCAGTGTGACAACGGCCGCGAGTTCGATAATCACGCCTCCCGCTCTTTCTTTCTCACTCATGGCGTCCAGTTGCATCTCTCGTGCCCTTACACTTCTGCCCAAAACGGCCGGGCCAAACACATGATTCGCACCACCACAAATATGATCTGCTGCCTTCTCTTCCAGGCATCTCTCCCTGCTAGCTACTGGACAGAGGCCATGCACACTGGCACCCACCTTCTCAACCGTCTTCCCTCCAAGGCGGTGAGCCACCCTACTCCCTACTTCGCCCTGTACGGCACAACCCCCACCTACGACCACCTTCGTGTGTTCGGCTGTGCCTGCTACCCTATCACTTCAACTACTGCCCCCATAAGCTTTCTCCTCGCTCCACCCGCTGCCTCTTCCTTGGCTACTCATCTGACCACAAGGGGTATCGGTGTCTGGACCTCGCCTCCCACCGCATCATCATCTCTCGTCACGTCGTCTTCGATGAGGATGTGTTTCCCCTTGCTGGCCCCTCCCCACCTACCGATCTTGACTCCCTCCACGAGTCCGATCTGGTCTCTCCCTCCTCCCAGGCGCCCCGCCTTGCGCTGTTACCCGCACCCTGTGCAGCCTCGATGCCGCGGCTAGCGCATATTCCCGCGCCACGCGCGGCCCCGTCGACCCCGCCTGCGCCACGCGCGGCCCCGTCGACCACGCCTGCTCCACGCGCGGCCCCATCGACCACGCCTGCGCCTCGCGTGGCCCCGCCGACCCCTCCCGCACCATGTGCGGCCCCGTCGACACCCATGGCTCGCTTTGCCGACCCCGCACTCGTCTACCACCGCCGCCGCCATGTCACTACCTTGACACCGGCTGACTCGGGCCCATTGACGAGCCCAGTGTGCTTCGCCGACCCCGCCGTCGTCTATCACTGCTGCGAGTTGGCCACGCCCGCGGCCCCCGACGTCCCGGCCGACCGCCCCGAGCCACCGGTGTACCACCCAGTCGCCATCCACTGTGATTTCGGGCACGTCCACCCGATGGTGACCCGGCGCACCGCCAGCGTTCTTTGACCTGTCGACCGGCTGATCTTGGCTGCTGATACGACTACGACCCCACCAGATGCCTCTCCGGTCCCCTCCTCTGTTCACACCGCTCTCGCCGACCCCCACTAGCGATGCGCTATGGAGGAGGAGTACGCGTCCCTCCTGGCCAACCACACCTGGGACCTGGTGCCGTGTCCACCAAGCACCAATGTGGTCACCGGCAAGTGGCTATTTCGCCACAAGCTTACCTCGGACGGCTCCCTCGACCGCTACAAGGCCCGTTGGGTCCTTCGGGGCTTCACCCGACGCCCCAGAGTGGACTACGACGAGATCTTCAACCCCATCATCAAGTTCGCCACTGTCCGCACCGACCACTCCCTCGCCCTCTCCCGGGACTAGGCGATCCATCAGCTCGACGTCAAGAATGCCTTCCTCCACGGCACCCTGACGGAGACTGTCTATTGCAGCTAGCCCACCGGCTTTGTCGACGAAGCCCATACGGATCTGGTCTGTCGGCTGAACCGCTCCCTCTACGGCCTCAAGCAGGCGTCGTGGGCCTGGTACAGTCGCTTCGCTTCCTACTTGGCCTCCATCGGCTTCGTCGAGGCCAAGTCGGTCACGTCCCTCTTCATCTATTGCCGCGGCGATGACACCGTCTTCCTTCTGTTCTACGTTGACGACATTGTGCTCACGGCATCCACCGCCGACCTTCTACAGCGCACGATCGTCGCCCTACAGTGGGAGTTCGCGATGAAGGACCTGGGGCCCCTACACCACTTCCTCGGTATCACCGCCGAGTCCCGGCCCCAGGGTCTCTTCCTCCATCAGCGCCAGTACGCTGTCGACATACTGGAGCGGGCTGGCATGTCCGACTGTAAGCCCTGCTCCACGCCTGTCAACACTCAAGCGAAGCTCTCAGAGGACGACGAGCCCCCGGTCGCCGATGCGACGTCCTACCGGAGCCTGACCGGCGCGCTCCAGTATCTCACCTTCTCTAGGCCTGACATCACCTACACCATCCAGCAGGTGTGCCTGCATATGCACACTCCATGGGAGCCTCATCTCACCGCTCTCAAGCGGATCCTGCGCTACCTCCGTAGCTCCCTCGACTATGACCTCCTAATCCGACCATCCCCGACGTCGGAACTCGTGGTCTACACCGACGTCGACTGGGCTCGCTGTCTAGACACGCGTCGATCCACCTTCAGTTACGCCGTGTTCCTGGGCGCCAACGTCATCTCCTGGGCCGCCAAGCGGCAGCTCGTCGTCTCTCGCTCCAGTGCTGAGGCCGAGTACTGCGTTGTGGCCAACGGCATGGCAGAGGCCTCCTGGCTGCGACAGCTCCTCCACGAGCTCCACAATCCCCTCCAAGCATGCCACTCTCGTCTATTGCGACAACGTCAGTGCGGTCTACCTCTCCACCAATCCCGTGCAGCATCAACGCACGTAGCACGTGGAGATCGACCTACACTTCGTTCGCGAGCGTGTCGCTGCCGGTGACGTTCGGGTTCTCAGCGTCCCCACCACGCTGTAGTTCGCCGACATCTTCACCAAGGGGTTACCGTCGACTGTATTTTTAGACTTACGCTCCAGTCTCAACATCTGTACAGTACAGGATAGAGTTTTGATTGTGGGGGGGGGGGGGGTGTTAGAATACCCGTTTAGGGATTGGGGTTTTCCCCATGTAATTACCATCTCACTCCTCTGTAATGGGCCTGGCCCAGTTTACTCAGTCTATTAATACATCACCCAACCCCTGTTACGGTTAGGGTTTTACTATTCCAATAGAAGGTATTGCAGAGCCTACGAGATTGTCTGTTGTATGCCAAACTTAGTAAATGTGAATTCTAGATCAGCGAATCACTGTTCTTGGGTCATATCATAAACCAAGATGGATTAGCTGTGGATCCGAAGAAGGTAGCAGCTATTCTGGATTGGAAAGCACCAAAAGATGTCCGAGGAATCAAGAGTTTAATTGGAATGGTCGGATACTATCGGCATTTCATTGAAGGTTTCTCCAAGATTGCTAGGCCAATGATAGCCTTGCTAGCAAAGGAAGTCAAATTCAAGTGGACCCCAGAATGCCAAGAGTCCTATGAAACATTGAAGAAGAAGTTGACGACAGCACCGATATTGATTCTGCCAGATGTTCACAAGACATTCTTAGTGTATTGTGATGCTTCGTACACCGGTCTGGGATGTGTGTTAATGCAAGAAGGGAGAGTAGTGGCATACTCGTCCCGTCAGTTGAAGATTCGTGAGAAGAATTACCCCACTCATGATCTAGAGTTAGCAACCATGGTTCACGCACTGAAGACCTGGAGGCACTACTTATATGGGCAGAAGTGTGATGTTTACACAAACCACAAGAATCTCAAGTATATCTTCACCCAGTTAGAGTTAAACATGAGGCAACGAAGATGGTTGGAGTTGATCAAAGACTATGAGCTGGAGATACATTATCACCCAGGAAAAGCTAATGTAGTTGCAGATGCTTTGAGTAGAAAAGCCAAGTCAAGATGATGGCCACTCATCCAACGCCATATGACCTAGCAAAGGAATTTGATAGGCTGAGTCTCGGATTTTTGAACAACACTCAAGGAGTGACAGTTGAGCTGGAACCCACTCTAGAACAAGATATCAAGAAGGGCCAGAACGATGATGAGAAGATCAATGAAATTCGGTAGCTGATCATAGATGGGAAAGGCAAAGATTTCACGGAAGACACGGAAGGCGTAGTATGGTTTAAAGATATGCTGTGCGTTCCTAACATCAAATCGATTCAGGAGGTGATCCTCAAGGAAGTTCATGAGACAGCTTATTCCATACACCCCGGCAGCGAGAAGATGTACCAAGACCTAAAGAAAAGATTCTAGTGGTACGGTATGAAAAGGGAGATAGCAGAGTATGTTGCCATATGCGACGGTTGTCAGAGAATCAATGCAGAGCATTAGAGGCCCGCAGGTTTGTTGCAGCGGTTGCAGATTCCTCAGTGGAAATGGGATGAGATTGCGATGAACTTTGTAGTCAGTTTGCCTCGCACTCGAGCTGGTTATGACTCCATCTGGGTAGTAGTGGACCGCTTGACAAAGTCGGCCCATTTCATACCAGTCAAGACGACCTTATAATAGTGCAGTGTTGGCAGAATTATTTATGTCACGGATTGTATGCTTGCATGGCGTTCCAAAGAAGATAGTATCAGATCGGGGAACCTAATTCACTTCTCATTTTTTTGCAGCAATTGCATGAAGCTTTGGGCACACATTTGAAGTTCAGTTCAGCTTATCACCGACAAACAAATGGTCAAACTGAGAGAACCAACCAGATCATTGAAGACATGTTGAGGGCTTGTGCTTTGCAAGACAAGTTAGGTTGGGACAAAAGGCTACCTTATGCAGAGTTCTCTTACAACAATAGTTATCAAGCCAATTTGAAGATGTCACCGTTCCGAGCGCTCTATGGGAGGAATTGTCGAACTCCGTTGCATTGGGACCAACCTGGCAAAAGGTAGGTGTTCGGACCAGACATTTTGCTTGAAGCCGAAGAGAATATTAGAATGGTTCGAGAGAATCTGAAGACAACGTAGTCTAGGCAGCGAAGCTATGCTGACATAAGAAGAAGAGATCTGAGTTTGGAAGTGGGAGATTATGTCTACCTAAAGGTGTCACCCATGAGAGGAATCAAAGGTTCAGAGTCAAGGGCAAGCTAGCACCTCGATACATCAGACCGTACCGGATTCAAGCAAGACGAGGAGAAGCGGCATATCAACTCAACCTACCAGAAAGTCTGTCAGCCGTGCATGATGTGTTCCATGTGTCTCAGTTGAAGAAATGCTTGCGAGTGCCAGAAGAGCAATTGCCAACTGAGGATCTCGAGGTTCAAGAAGACTTAACTTACATCGAGAAGACAACTCAGATTCTAGAGACAGCAGACCGAGTCACTCGAAGAAGCACCATCAGGATGTGCATAGTCAAATGGGGCCATCATTCAGAGGAAGAAGCAACCTGGGAAAGATAAGATGATCTGAAAGCCAAATATCCTGAACTCTTTGCTAGCCAAACCTGGATCTCGAGGGAGAGATTCTTTCTAAGGGACCAGTCTGTAACACCCTGAATTTAGGGGTATAAAAATTTCATCTCTAATGCCTACCAAATTCATGTGTTACCTCTTGTTTCTCTCTCTCTAGATTTCTTTTCTCTCTTTTTATTAGAATTATGTCAATTAGGTGAGGGATTAACTATTTATTTTTTATATCAAAACCAATGTGAGTCATGAAATGTTGCATCATGCTGAGCCTAAATTATTCTTTTGTTTGATGCACATGTTTGAAATTGTTTTAATTTGAATTTGGTTTGAATTTGATTTGAAATCCATAGAGAAAATAAAAAGAAAAGCAATTAGAAAACCCCTGGAAAAAGAAAAACCGAATTCGGTCCATTAAGCACAGTCCAGCTCAGCTAGGCCGCGCACGCTTGCCCGCTTTGCCTGACAGGTGGGTCCCACCTGTCAGCGATGACTCGTGTCCGTGCTTGCTCTCTCCCTCTGCCCGCTGGGGCCGGATTGTCGGCGCCGGTTTCCCCTATGCACGCGCCTACTCTCTCTTTGTCGTGTAGGCCCCACGCGTCAGCTCTGGCTGCCCGTTCGCTCGACCACTCTCGCTGGACCATGGGTCCCGCCTGTTGGATCCGTCCCTCCCAAACCACCCACGTGCACAACCCTCACATCACCGTGGACTCCACGCCCACAACGCACACCGAGGCTGCGGCCACCTTTTCTAGCTGCCCAATATCCCACTCGCTCTCCTCCCTCATTCGCGCACTCGCAGCACTCCAGCACCCACCTTGCATCGCGCGTGCACCTAGAGAGCTTCACCGCCGTCCGCCATGGTTTTGGACCTGTTCCGCGGCCACCGTCGGGTCCCCACCTTGTCCGTTGCCTTGCTGGGCCGGATTGTCGACACTAGCAACTCAGGACACCCCTCAGTTTGCCCCTTCCCCCTCTGTCTTTCAGTGCTCGCGCTCATGGGACTCCTCACCGTGCAAACGAAGGTTGCCGCCGTTCAAGCCCCCCAGAGCCCTCTCTCAAGGTAACCAAGCTCCCCATGCCTTTGATTTCCCATTCCCTGCCCCTATGGGCAATTGCTCACCGAAGCAAGGCTACGCCACTGCTAGGCCACTCCACCGTAGACCATCACCCTCCAGTACCTTTGCGTCGGTGTCGTGCCCACGACCGTGTGCACCGTGTCATCCCGAACCTTCCTATGCCCTTCCCAGCGCCCCAGGACCCCTAGTGTGGCCGCGCTCGTGCCTCCGGCGAGGTTTCACCGTGGAGTTGGGCGGTGCCACTGCTAGCAGTAGATCTAGGCATAAAACCCAAGCCCGAAGCCATATTACCCAAACTCGTACCCGTTTAGCTTGAAGCCCGTTACCCAAACAGATCCAGCGGGTAACGAAACAGAATACCCGAACTAAGTTCGAGCCTAATCTGGTATTAACCCACGCTACCCGAAGTACCCATTCTACCCAAAATACCTAGCACCGTACAGGTGCCAGGCTGAGCACTAGCCCCTAAGCAACACAACCCACAGGCCATGGCCCAGTTGACAGCCAACTATGAAACCTGGGCAACCCTTAGCTCCCTGACCCTGAGTCCCTGTCTCCTTGTCTAGCACTCCGGCTGCGGCTCTCCCTGTCTAGCGGCGCCTACGACGCTCCCCAATCCCCATCGACCATCGCCACCTGCAACTTCAAGGCTGGTACTCTAGCGCAAGGAGCAAGTGTCACACCCGGGCTTTAAGGATCAAAGCCGGGTGCATCTCATACATGCGCCAAGAAGACAACATATATAATAACAGAGTGTATAGAGATAAATGTCGTAAAACATCAGAGTATTTATTACATAGCGGAAGACTTATTACAAAATAAAATAATAAATATAAAACGAACTAAGGATCGTCGGCGCCAATGTCAACTGAGAAACGCCACCTAGATCAGATCATACTCCTCGCCTTGTGGCTCCTCCTGAACCACCTGCTCTTCTCCTGTGGGGGGGTGTGAGACAGCAAGAGTGAGCTCACATACGTTCATCGCTCAACAAGTTGTGGGGAATAATGTGGCATGAACTCACCAAAGGTGGGAGTTCATGAAGTGTAAGGCTGATCAATAATATAAAGGTTGAAGTTGAGCATTGCTTTTAAGTTGGTCAAAATTTTATTAGCAATTACTAAGTATAAGTAAATACCAACCCTTAGAAATGATAAATAAAAGTAATAATGAAATAATCCCAGATGCAATGAAATGACAGATTGAGTTTAAGTTCCATAAATTAATCATGTGAGTGTCCGAGCCGCTCATGACCGTGAGCACGGCTAGTATACCAGTTTTACACTCTGCAGAGGTTGCACATCTTTACCCACAAGTCGTGTTACCCATTTGCCACGGAGTTGATCAGACTCCATACACCTCTACCTAGGAAGCGAGGCAGGGTACCACTACGAGGCCTTTACAAAGTTCCACTAGCTTTAGACTACTCGCTACAGTTTATAGGAAGCTCCAGTGCAGGGTTCTTGCCTGACCGCCATCGCAGCAAAATCAACCCAAGGACCTCCCTACACTGACCACTCCCCTACTGCCCTTGCCCCTTTCGGGTAAGGTAGCCCTCCACTAGCTTTCCTAGTTAATCAGCCAAGGGTGTCCCATTATACCCTTGTGGTAGCACTGTTTTCCCGGGTGGTTCTCCATGTTCCCATTAACATAATGATCTTATCATGAATAGTAACAATGAACAGATAATAAACAGTATAACAATGAGTATTGAATATCTCTATACCCAAAACCACATAAAGCAATAGCATGTCTACCCAAAAATTTAGTAGTAAAACCGGTGGTGAAACAAGGTATAAAGATAGTCAAATCTAGGGTAACCTATTGGGTCCCATCAAAATTAACCTATGCAGATCATTATGAGTAATAAGAACATGAATGGGTAAAAAGAAGTGATCAAGGGCACAACTTGCCTTCAACGAGCTCCTGCTCAGCAGTCTCTACCAGCTGAGCCTCAGGATCCTCAGTAGCTTGCTCGTCTACTCGCATCAACACAATACATACATAGTATAGCAAAAATTAACATCACACCAAGCATGTAAACAAAGTACACAATAATAATCTAGACATTAAAATAAGATCATAGGAACTGGAATTATTAATTTTGGAGTTATAGATTTTAAGTTATGAATTTTCCAAGGTTTTGTGTATTTAGTGCAAGATTAAGTACTAGATAAATTTTAATGTGTCTTTTATGTCAAAACAGAGGCATTAAGGGTTAGACAATAATATTATAAAAATTTTGGAACTGGAATGGATCAATTTGGAATTCATATGCATTTTCTATGAATTAAACAAGTTCTAGGAATTATTTTTGTATTAAAAATACATTTACTAATTCATTTATACATTTTAAACGGGCTCTGGATCGGGCGTCAATTCCTGGAAAACTCAGGGGCTAACCCGCAAGATCTCCAAGACACAGCACGCCACTGGTCTGGACTGCGGGTTTAATTCTAAAAAACAGAGGGGCTCTTTTGAAAGACGCGCTGGCCGAAGGGGTATGGGTGCTTTCTGGCCGTCTGATCTGATTCCAGCGTGTAGGATTAAATCTTGCCGACTGCGAGGCGGTACGCAACATCGTCCACCAGATCTAGATCCTACGGCCACGATTTAATGAAGCCTAGAACGAGTAACCACCATCCGATCCCAATCAAACGGTCAGGACACACCAGATCGTAACGGTATGCCCGATTAAATCAAGACCGTCCACCCAAGATCCCACGGTTCTCACTACCTCAACCCTGCATCTAATCATGACCGCTAAGCATGAAATCAACGGCTCCAGGTTCATCTCCTAACCAGCGGACACAACCCGGCGGCAGACCGACCGCGGCGGCGCCATCACCGGACCCCACGCAATTCCGCCACTGCAGTGCCCTAATTCTAGTTCTGACACCCGCAAAATGGGATTGGCACGACGGCGAACACGAAGGGGGTGAATATTACCTGAAATCGGGCGCGCAGACAGGTTGCTCACGTGTTGGGGCGGCTCGGCGGTGCTCTCACTACTCCGGCGAGGGATTCAGTCGACGACCAAGGCTTTCTCGGCCCCAATCCGCCACAGACACGATCCACGAGCCCAAGCAAATCACCCCGACCTCCTGCCAGCACCGGAACAACGGCGAAGGGACGAGTCGGCGGCGGCGGATTCACTCCTCTGTGCACACTCTCGCTCACGGCGCTAGTGGTCGATGGCTATCACGGAGGTGGAAGAGGAGTCGTCTAGGGTTTGCGGCGCATCTTATAGAGGCGAGGTGGAGAAGGATTTGACCCCGAGTCCGTTCCCAGCTTCAATGGCGAACCCGCCATACACGTAACGGAGCTTGCCCGAGTCAAGCGGCGAAAGAGGGGGAAGACCCCGACAGCGTGGGCCCCGCGTGGGAGTGGAAGGTGGAGTAAGCTGAGCAGCGGGCCCGCGATGTCAGCGATCGAGCACCAGGCGAGCGCGCGGTTAGAGAGGCTGCAAGTGGGACCCGCAGGTCAGCGTGCGCGCGAGCGTGGGGAAAGACACGGCATGGTCCGTGCAGGTGAAAAAGCGTATTGGGCCGAATACGAGTTCAGGGCCCAGTTAGGCTAGGTTTTCTTTATTCTTTTCTTTTCCATTTCTTTTTTTCCTCCATTTTCAAATCCAATTTGAATTCAAGTTTAAATTCAAACTTTGTGAATAACTTGTCCTCAGTTTGAATTGTATAGTTTAATAATATAATTGTGAAGGGTGTTTATTCTGATTTTTATTTTATTTTATGTAGTATTTTTCTTAGTTCTTCCCTTCTCTTAATTCAAACCCTAATTCTCAATTTAGGATTCAAGCTTTCTAGTAATTATTATCTTATTATCATTAACATTATTATTTCATTTAATGCACAAACATATAACTCCAGCATGATGCAATTTTTCTTTTATTTTGGTATTATTGGTTTTAATTAATCACTCTCAATTATATGTGTGCTCTTTTTATGATGCAAATATGGAACATAAAATGAGGAAATCCTCTATGTATTTCTTGTACACAATTTTGAGTATTACAAATCCTACCCCCCTTAAAAATAATCTCGTCCTCGAGATTTAGGAAGATCTAGGGAAAAGGTGGGGAAAATCTATACGAAGCTCTTCTTCTCGCTCCCAAGTAGCTTCATCCTCACCATGGTGACTCCATTGTACCTTGCACATCTTAATCACCTTATTTCTTGTAACTCGGGTCAAAGTGTCCAAAATCTTGATAGGGTGCTCTGCATAAGTCAGGTCATCTTGAACACTAAGGTCCTCCATTGGTAACTGCTCCTCAGGTACCCTGAGGCACTTCTTTAGCTGGGACACATGAAACACATCATGTACATCTGACAGGTGATCGGGTAGCTTCAGTTGATATGCAACTTCTCCCACTCGCTTTAAGATCAAGAAAGGTCCAATGAAGCGAGGGGACAACTTTCCTTTAACTTTAAATCTCCTCATACCTCGGATCGGTGACACCTTCAGATACACGTGATCACCCTCCTTAAACTCCAGTAGTCTTCTCCTATTATCAGCATAGCTCTTTTGCCTGGATTGCACAATTCTCAAATTTTCTCTTATCATTCGAACTTGTTCTTCTGCCTCTTGAATAAGCTCAGGCCCAAAGAACTGTCTTTCTCCAGTTTGATCCCAATACAGTGGAGTCCTGCATTTCCTGCCATACAAAGCCTCGAATGGTGACATCTTCAAACTGGCCTGGTAGCTATTATTATAAGAAAACTCAGCATAGGGTAAGCTCTTCTCCCAACTGCCGCCATGCTTGAGAGCACAAGCTCTTAACATATCTTCCAGCACTTGATTAGTCCTCTCTGTCTGTCCATCAGTCTGGGGATGGTAGGCTGAGCTAAAATTCAACTTTGTATCCAAGCTCTCATGCAACTTCTTCCAAAATCGAGAAGTAAACTGCGATCCTCGATCAGACACGATCTTCTTAGGCACTCCATGTAGGAAAACTATCTGAGTCATATACAATTCTGCTAGCTTGGTTCCCGTGTAATTAGTCCTCACAGGTATAAAATGAGCCACTTTGCTCAATCTGTCCACAATTACCCAAATAGAGTCATATCCTGCTGGAGTGCGGGGTAGTCCAACAATAAAATCCATACCAATTTCTTCCCATTTCCACTCGGGTATCTTCAATGGGTGCAATAATCCAGCTGGTCGTTGATGTTCGGCCTTGACTCTTTGACATACATCACACTTAGCCACATGTGCAGCAACATCTCTTTTCAGTCCATACCACCAATACTTTTGCTTCAAATCTTGATACATCTTAGTGCTACCAGGGTGGATAGAATAATCAAAATCATGGGCCTCTTTCAATATAGTCTCACGGAGGTTATCGATCTCTGGAACACATATCCGATCTTTGAACCATATAGTACCTTGCTCATCCTCCGTGAATTTCGGAACTCTTCCTTCGGTAATAAGATCCTTGATCTCTTGAATCTTAGCATCACCAACCTGACCTTTACGAATCTCTTGCTCCAAGGTAGGTTCCAATTCAATGGTGACTCCTTCAGTGTGAGTAACAATTCCCAAATTGAGTCTCTCAAAGTCTTTTGCTAATTCATCAGGTAGCTAGACAACGAAAGCGGAGTGAACATGCTCCTTCCGACTCAAGGCATCTGCAACCAAATTTGCCTTGCCTAGATGATAGTGAATCTCCAAATCATAATCCTTAATGAGCTCCAACCAACGGCGTTGCCTAAGGTTGAGATCCTTCTGAGTGAATATATACTTCGAACTCTTATGATACGTGTACACTTGACACTTAGTTCCCATAATGTAGTGTCTCCAAATCTTCAGTGCATGCACAACTGCTGCCAGCTCTAAATCATGAGTGGGGTAGTTCAATTCATGCTTCCGCAACTGACGAGATGCATAGGCAATCACATGACCTTCTTGCATAAGCACACATCCAAGTCCTTGGCCACATGCATCACAATAAATGTCAAATCCCTTCTGCAGATCTGGCATAATCAATACTGGTGGCGACATTAGTCTCTCCTTCAATTGATCAAAGCTTTCTTGGCACTTCTCATCCCACTTGAATTCTCTCCCTTTCTCCAAAAGCGAAGTCATAGGCTTAGCAATCTTAGAAAATCCTTCAATAAATCTCCGATAATAGCCTGCTAATCCCAAGAAACTCCGAATCTCAGTAACTGTAGTGGGCACTCTCCACCCCATTATCTCCTTCACTTTAGCAGGATCCACTGCTATTCCTCCATTAGAAATAATATGACCAAGGAATGGCACCTTGTCAATCCAAAACTCGCACTTGCTGAACTTAGCATAGAGTTGATTATCTCGCAACTTCTGTAGCACCAACTTTAGATGTTGATCATGATCACTTTCATTCTTAGAATAGATAAGAATATCGTCGATGAACACCACGACGAATCTGTCCAAATACTCCATAAACACCTTATTCATCAAATTCATGAAATAAGCCGGTGCATTGGTTAATCCAAATGACATAACAGTAAACTCATATAATCCATATCGAGTCGAGAAAGCCGTCTTGGAAATATCCGATGGTCTAATCCTCATCTGATGGTATCCCGAACGGAGATCAATCTTCGAGAATACCCTGGCTCCTCTCATTTGATCAAACAAATCCTCAATACGGGGCAACAGATACTTGTTCTTCACAGTAACATCATTAAGTGATCTATAGTCCACACACATCCTTTGAGATCCATCCTTCTTCTGTACAAATAGAACCGGTGCTCCCCAAGGTGAGGAACTCGGACGAATGTAACCAGCCTCTTGTAACTCCGTCAACTGCTTCTTCAGTTCCTTCAACTCCTCTACAGACATCCTATATGGCCGTTTAGAAATAGGGGCGGTTCCAGGTAAGAGATCAATAACAAACTCAACTTCTCTATAAGGTGGCATCCCTGGTAACTCCTCTGGAAAGACATCCGGAAAATCTCTAACCACCCGAATGTTGTTACCAACAAACTCCTCAGGCATAAAGAACATTGCACGCATGGATGAGGAGGTTACTGCAATATTAACTTGAAATCTTTCTCCTTTAGTGGTAGTGAGTTCTACGGTACCTCTACCACATGCTATAACGGCCTTTGCCTTTCTTAGCCATGACATACCAAGGATCAGATCTATACTGCTTGACTCTAATATTATAGCAGTAGCTCCAAATTCTCTACCCATAATGGTTAATGTCAATCTACGTGTCATTTGATTTGCCTCAACAGGCCCTTTAGGTGTAATTACTATCATGGGTTTTCTCATATTTAGCAGTGGTATTTCATTTGTGTTGGCATAACGAGCAGACATGAATGAATGTGTAGCACCAGAATCAAATAATATGGTTGCAGGAATTGCATTAACATAAAACATACCAAGTACAAGGTCACCACCATCAGGAGTATCATCAACACTGACTTGATTCACCCTGGCTATAGAATATCCCTTGCCAGGAGTCTGTTGCTTGTTCTGAACTGGAGTAGTAGCAATCCTCTGTGGGCAGACATTTGCATAATGACCAGTCTTCCCACACTTGAAACACGTAGTGCCTGGACTCCGTCCTGCAAACTTTGTCGGGGTGCAAGTGGGGGTAGCCTGTCGAGGAGGTGGAGTCCTCAGTGGTGATTGCTGAACTGGGCGCGGTCCTCCTGGTCGAGTCGATGTACCCTGTGGTGAACTGTAGCGAGGACGAACACTGCTGCTACCCTGTCCTTGTGAGATAGCCTTCCTCTTCAAATCACCCAGTTGAACACGCTTGTGTTCAATAGCAAGAGCCTTATCCAGTAGCCTCTGAAATGATGGAAAGGTGTGTGCAACCAGTGCATACTGCAAGGGTCCATTAAGTCCTTCAATAAAGTGCTCCTGCTTCCTCTCATCCTCAGCAACTTCCTCGGGGGCATATCTGGATAACTGGATGAACTTGTCGCGGTACTCGCTGACTGACATACTTCCTTGCTTTAGCGACAGAAATTCCTTCTTCTTAATCTTCATTAATCCAGCAGGTATATGATAATTCATGAACTGTGTACTGAACTCTGCCCAAGTGATAGTATCAGCAGCATCGTGGGCAGCAGTATATGAATCCCACCAGTCAGCAGCAGGACCCGTCAGACATCCAGAAGCATATAGAACCTTCTCCCGGTCAGTGCATTGTGCAATATTCAACATCTTCTCAACGGACTTCAGCCAATCATCCGCGTCCAGTGAATCAGGTGAGCTAGCAAATGTTGGTGGCTTATGACTCATGAACTCCCTATGCTTATCTCGGGGTGGAACTGGTGGTGGTGGAGGAGGCAGTGGTACTTGTTGCTGCTGTTGCTGTTGTTGTTGCATTTGTTGTTGCAGCTGCTATTGTTGTGCCCTCCTTTCTTGACGTATCTCTTCTCGTTCTTGGCGCAGCTCTCGACGTATATCCTCCCGCTCTTGGCGCATCTCCTGGCGTTCCTGCTGCATCTGAGCACGCATATCTGCCATAGTGTCCGCCATCTGTTGCATCATCCTCATCTGAGCTGCAACCAGTGGGTCAACTCCTGCTGGTGGAGGCGGTGGTGGAGGATCCATCTCTACTGGTTGTGGCTGGGGTTGTCTAAATATCCTCTGAGTGTGTCGATTGGGAGGTAAATCAGTTCCACCACCCCGCCTGGTATTTACCATCTGAGTTAGATACATAAGGTAAGAGTATAGTAGACAAGGCAGTACTTACGAATCGTGTTACTTTGGGGGATTTATTAGCTAAGCAGATTAATGTTTTACCTACCATAGCTAATTCATTACCTCGTAGTGGTACATACTAAGATGTCCATATATAATACTTCAATCAATCAAAGAAGCAAATCAGACATTTTTCATCAGAACAATCAAACAATATTTTTAAATATAGAAACTAGTTTTGATTTTGTCTTAGGTTCCCTAACTCTTAAGAATGTAATAGGGGTAGGGATTCCAAGGTGTGAATCCATCTTGTCTCAGAGTAGAAAAGGTAAGAATGATCAGAGTAGAACAGTAGAAGGTGAGACATGATCAAGATAAGTATAGAGAGAATCAGAGTAAGGTGAGTTTAGAAGAATCAGAATAAGGTAAGTAGGTAAGGGTTTTGTCCATTTCTATCTAGGTTTCGTCCTATAGTCAACATTTCCTCTGATACCACTTCTGTCACACCCGGGCTTTAAGGAACAAAGCCGGGTGCATCTCATACATGCGCCAAGAAGACAACATATATAATAACAGAGTGTATAGAGATAAATGTCATAAAACATCAGAGTATTTATTACATAGCGGAAGACTTATTACAAAATAAAATAATAAATATAAAACGAACTAAGGATCGTCGGCGCCAATGTCAACTGAGAAACGCCACCTAGATCAGATCATACTCCTCGTCTTGTGGCTCCTCCTGAACCACCTGCTCTTCTCCTGTGGGGGGGGGGTGTGAGACAGCAAGAGTGAGCTCACATACGTTCATCGCTCAACAAGTTGTGGGGAATAATGTGGCATGAACTCACCAAAGGTGGGAGTTCATGAAGTGTAAGGCTGATCAATAATATAAAGGCTGAAGTTGAGCATTGCTTTTAAGTTGGTCAAAATTTTATTAGCAATTACTAAGTATAAGTAAATACCAACCCTTAGAAATAATAAATAAAAGTAATAAAGAAATTATCCCAGATGCAATGAAATGACAGATTGAGTTTAAGTTCCATAAATTAATCATGTGAGTGTCCGAGCCGCTCATGACCGTGAGCACGGCTAGTATACCAGTTTTACACTCTGCAGAGGTTGCGCATCTTTACCCACAAGTCGTGTTACCCATTTGCCACGGAGTTGATCAGACTCCATACACCTCTACCTAGGAAGCGAGGCAGGGTACCACTACGAGGCCTTTACAAAGTTCCACTAGCTTCAGACTACCCGCTACAGTTTATAGGAAGCTCCAGTGCAGGGTTCTTGCCTGACCGCCATCGCAGCAAAATCAACCCAAGGACCTCCCTACACTGACCACTCCCCTACTGCCCTTGCCCCTTTCGGGTAAGGTAGCCCTCCACTAGCTTTCCTAGTTAATCAGCCAAGGGCGTCCCATTATACCCTTGTGGTAGCACTGTTTTCCCGGGTGGTTCTCCATGTTCCCATTAACATAATGATCTTATCATGAATAGTAATAATGAACAGATAATAAACAGTATAACAATGAGTATTGAATATCTCTATACCCAAAACCACATAAAGCAATAGCATGTCTACCCAAAAATTTAGTAGTAAAACCGGTGGTGAAACAAGGTATAAAGATAGTCAAATCTAGGGTAACCTATTGGGTCCCATCAAAATTAACCTATGCAGATCATTATGAGTAATAAGAACATGAATGGGTAAAAAGAAGTGATCAAGGGCACAACTTGCCTTCAACGAGCTCCTGCTCAGCAGTCTCTACCAGCTAAACCTCAGGATCCTCAGTAGCTTGCTCGTCTACTCGCATCAACACAATACATACATAGTATAGCAAAAATTAACATCAAGCATGTAAACAAAGTACACAATAATAATCTAGACATTAAAATAAGATCATAGGAACTGGAATTATTAATTTTGGAGTTATAGATTTTAAGTTATGAATTTTCCAAGGTTTTGTGTATTTAATGCAAGATTAAGTACTAGATAAATTTTAATGTGTCTTTTATGTCAAAACAGAGGCATTAAGGGTTAGACAATAATATTATAAAAATTTTGGAACTGGAATGGATCAATTTGGAATTCATATGCATTTTCTATGAATTAAACAAGTTCTAGGAATTATTTTTGTATTAAAAATACATTTACTAATTTATTTATACATTTTAAACGGGCTCTGGATCGGGCGTCAATTCCTGGAAAACTCAGGGGCTAACCCGCAAGATCTCCAAGACACAGCGCGCCACTGGTCTGGACTGCGGGTTTAATTCTAAAAACAGAGGGGCTCTTTTGAAAGACGCGCTGGCCGAAGGGGTATGGGTGCTTTCTGGCCGTCTGATCTGATTCCAGCGCGTAGGATTAAATCTTGCCGACTGCGAGGCGGTACGCAACATCGTCCACCGGATCTAGATCCTACGGCCACGATTTAATGAAGCCTAGAACGAGTAACCACCATCCGATCCCAATCGAACGGTCAGGACACGCCAGATCGTAACGGTATGCCCGATTAAATCAAGACCGTCCACCCAAGATCCCACGGTTCTCACTACCTCAACCTTGCATCTAATCATGACCGCTAAGCATGAAATCAACGGCTCCAGGTTCATCTCCTAACCAGCGGACACAACCCGGCGGCGCAGACCGACCGCGGCGGCGCCATCACCGGACCCCGCGCAATTCCGCCACTACAGTGCCCTAATTCTAGTTCTGACACCCGCAAAATGGGATTGGCACGACGGCGAACACGAAGGGGGTGAATATTACCTGAAATCGGGCGCGCAAACAGGTTGCTCACGTGTTGGGGCGGCTCGGCGGTGCTCTCACTACTCCGGCGAGGGATTCAGTCGACGACCAAGGCTTTCTCGGCCCCAATCCGCCACAGACACGATCCACGAGCCCAAGCAAATCACCCCGACCTCCTGCCAGCACCGGAACAGCGGCGAAGGGACGAGTCAGCGGCGGCGGATTCACTCCTCTGTGCACACTCTCGCTCACGGCGCTAGTGGTCGATGGCTATCACGGAGGTGGAAGAGGAGTTGTCTAGGGTTTGCGGCGCATCTTATAGAGGCGAGGTGGAGAAGGATTTGACCCCGAGTCCGTTCCCAGCTTCAACGGCGAACCCGCCATATGCGTAACGGAGCTTGCCCGAGTCAAGCGGTGAAAGAGGGGGAAGACCCCGACAGCGTGGGCCCCGCGTGGGAGTGGAAGGTGGAGTAAGCTGAGCAGCGGGCCCGCGATGTCAGCGATCGAGCACTAGGCGAGCGCGCGGTTAGAGAGGCTGCAAGTGGGACCCGCAGGTCAGCGTGCGCGCGAGCGTGGGGAAAGACACGGCATGGTCCGCGCGGGTGAAAAAGCGTATTGGGCCGAATACGAGTTCAGGGCCCAGTTAGGCTAGGTTTTCTTTATTCTTTTCTTTTCCATTTCTTTTTTTTCTCCATTTTCAAATCCAATTTGAATTCAAGTTTAAATTCAAACTTTGTGAATAACTTGTCCTCAGTTTGAATTGTATAGTTTAATAATATAATTGTGAAGGGTGTTTATTCTGATTTTTATTTTATTTTATGTAATATTTTTCTCAGTTCTTCCCTTCTCTTAATTCAAACCCTAATTCTCAATTTAGGATTCAAGCTTTCTAGTAATTATTATCTTATTATCATTAACATTATTATTTCATTTAATGCACAAACATATAACTCCAGCATGATGCAATTTTTCTTTTATTTTGGTATTATTGGTTTTAATTAATCACTCTCAATTATATGTGTGCTCTTTTTATGATGCAAATATGGAACATAAAATGAGGAAATCCTCTATGTATTTCTTGTACACAATTTTGAGTATTACAGCAAGGTACGACGGCAACCAGCAACCACACCAGGCGCGTACATCGGTATAGACTACAGCCGAAGCGCGCATAGCGGTACAGCCGTACAGGTGTACATCGCCCTCGCGGAGTCACGAGTCGTGGCCTCACTGGCAAGCTATCGTGCCACTGGCCAAGCAGCCAAGCATGGACAACGGACAGCGCCCTCGCCGGCAAGCCGCTGCTCCACCGGCTAGGCGGCCATGCGTGGACGCGCCCTCGCTGTCAAGCCGCCACGCCACTTGCCAGACGCGCCCTCGCCAGAAGGTAGATTATTTGTAGATTATTTTTATTATGCATTAGAAGTTACTTTGGTAGATTATTTTTTATTATGTATTAGAAGTTACTTTGGTAGTTTATTTGTGATTCCATTGTCATATAAATGCCAGAAATTGAGGAACACACAGATATGGAGGTTGAATCAGTTGCGCTTGGTACAGAAATGTCACATATTCAGATTGTAGTTGTCCCAGCATCTCAATCACAGGATGTAATATCTTGACAAGAGGAACCTAAGTTGACTAAGGATGGTGGTTGGAAGGAAATAGCACTGAGGTCAGATGTATGGCAACATTTTGTCAAGATAAAAGATGATAAAGACATTGTTAGGCATGCAAGTGCAAATATTGCCATAGAAACATGAAGGCAGAGGATGGACGCCATGGCACATCTTCATTGAAGAGGCATTTGGTTGCTTGCAAACGCAATCCAAATAAGTTTAACAAAGATACATCTCATGGTACTCTACAAGAAACTCAACATGAAGGTGTTAGAACGTGGAGGTTTGATCAAGACACACTGGGTTGCTTTTGCCGAGATGGTAATAGAGGATGAGTTGCCATTTTGCTTTGGTGAGAAATCTGGATCTAGAAGAACATGTACTAGAGATGTAGTACGCTGTTTCTTCCAAGAGAAAGCTAAGCTAAAAGAATTCTTTAAAGACTCCTGTCAACGGGTTTGTTTGACAACAGATGGTTGGACTTCTAAGCAACTAGATTGCTACATGACTGTGACTTCTAGCTTTATTGATGATAATTGGAAGTTCAATAAAAAATTTATTGGTTTCTTCTTGGTAAAGGGACACAAGGGCGATGATATTGGAAAAAATGTGCCGCAATGCATGGTTGAATGGGGTTTGGAGAGAGTGATGACAATAACTTTTGATAATGCAAGTGCCAATCATACCTGTATTAGTTATTTGAGGAGGCAATTGAGTACCACTAATCTAGCTAGTGGCAAGTACTTGCACATGAGATGTGTAGCTCACATTGTTAATCTAATTGTGCATGATGGCCTAAAAGAAGTGAACCTATCAGTGAAGCGTGTTAGGGCAGCTGTGAAGTACATTAGAAATGGTGGTTCAAGAATGTTCAAATTTAAGGAAATTATAGAGGAAGAGAAGCTAACCAACAATCCATATCTAAAGGCTGATGTCCCAACTAGACGGAACTCCACATATATTATGCTTAAATCTGCAATTGTGTATGAGAAGGTGTTCACAAAATTAGCAGACGAAGACATGAGGTATGTTATGGACCTATCTGAAGGAAGGGATGGTTTTGGTCATCCTGATGAGATAGTGGGAAAACGCAAGGAAGATGGCAGAATTTTTAGAGCACTTTTATGATCTTACTTTCGTGTCTCTACTACTCTCCATTTCACTGCACAAACATTTTACCATGAGATTGGAGAAGTGCATGCACTGATTCAATCATGGATGGAGAGTACAGATGATTTGCAAACACTGATGGGAATCAGAATGAAAGAAAAATTTGACAAATATTGGGGACTTTGGAACTCTACGAGTGAACATGACAAGGAGATGGAGAAGGGGAGGGGGAAGGCAATGGAGAAGGAGAACTTGAATTTACAAATTTTTATTGCTGGTTGTCTTGATCCAAGATACAAGCTATCTTTGTATACCAAGATAATCGTTGAAGAGATATTTGGCGAGGAAAGGGGACAAATAGTTTTGGAAGCAATTAACACATGTCTTCATGAGTTATTCAAAGAGTATATGAAAATGTATGCTTCGGGTGAGGATACAACCAATGTAAGTGACCCAATAACATCAAAGGAAGGTAGTGGTAGAGGAGGGAAGCTGAAGGAAATTGTTGCTAAGAAGATGAGGCTAGGCAAAGGCATTGGTTCAAGCCACAACACTAAGTATGAACTTGACAAATACCTTTCTGAAGAAACTGAGGACACAGAAATGAAGCCTGATCTCCTAGTATGGTGGAAGGTGTAACACCCACTACCGGAATCGGCTGCTTTGCCGAGTGCCTGAAGCACTCGACAAAGCCTGAAAAACAATCGGCGCAGGCTTTGCCGAGTGTCACACTCGGCAAACAGGGCTCGGCGATCAGTACATCGACAAAGCCTTCTTTGGCGAGTACTTTTTCTCAGGCACTCGGCACAAACTTTACCGAGTGCTAGAGAGTATTCGACAAAGAAAAGCCGCCGTCACGGTGCCGGGGTGACGCAGACGGCGTCTTTGCCGAGTGTCTTAGGTGACACTGGGCAAAGAAGTTGTTCTTTGCTGAGTGTCTGTCGGCCAGCACTCGGCAAAAAGTCCATCAGTGGGTCCCCATGTTAGGTTCTTTGCCGAGTGCTGCATAGGGCACTCGGCAAAGCGTGCCTCTTTGCCGAGTGCCAGGGCCACCGCACTCGGCAAAGAACCTATACCGGTGCCCAGGTCTTGACACTCGGCAAAGCACCTCTTTGCCGAGTGTCACACGTGGCAAAGTGACCAGTACACACCTTTTTTTATTTGTTTTTCCTATTCCATCCAAACAAACAAAAGATACATCACAGATATCACATATATACATCACAAATATCATCACAGACATAAATATCCAACACAAACATTAATATACAAGTTCTCAACACAAGTTTAGAAGTATCAACACAAGTTCAGAAGTATCAACACATAAGTCTCAAGCTCTGACATAAGTATTCAACATAAGTTTTGTAGTCTGAACACTAAAAACATAACTCTCATTGAGGTGGGCGGTTGGACTAGTGCTGCGTTGGGCTAGGCGCTTCATGAGGGTTGTTGGATGCCGCCCCAGATTGGCCCTGCACAGAGAAGAGATTGCATGTGTTATACCAGATGCATTAACAACATCTAACTACAATTTTGATACTCACATGAGTATGGAATAGAGCAGGGTCCATTGTAGGGAACAATGGAGGTGGCGGAGCGAAACCCTGTGCGGTGCCAAGGCTCTACATGTATTGAAACATCTCCGCCATCCTCTGCTGATCTGCCAGGCGTACCCTCCTCTCTTCTTCTAGCTGGGTCTGTAATATTAGAAGCCAACGTTATAGTAACTCAAAGAGAAGGTATATAACTCAAGGAATGATGAGTTACAGAAGCACTAACCTCGAGTTGCTGTATGCGAAGCTGTGAGCTGTCGTGCCAAGGTCGTATGGCTGGACTCGAGCTCGTGCTCCTTGCCCGCACCTGAGACAGAGTGGGAGTGGAGGACGAGTCGATTGCCCCATCGGCAATCTAGTACCGCCCATGTCTCTTGCCTCCTCCGACCCTCATGAGCACATCGGGGTCGATCTGCTCGGTGCTCGAATCATATTCTGGGCCATAGACCTCCTGCGCCATGGCCGTGTAGTCATGAAGGCAGCTATAGACGACAGAGTTGTTGTAGGCCTCAGGCCCATCATCTGGGTTGTAGGTGACGTCGGACATTGCCTTTCCCTTATGGGCCATAGCATAGGCCGAGAAGATGGAGCAAGGCCAGCCACAATGTGACGCTGACTGCAAGAAAACCAACTAGATAGTTAGAAATAATATCTAATCCAGTGCTATATACCTAAATAAAAAAGAGGGCTTACCCATGCTTCTGCATATTGGCCTAGGCTCTGGTTGCCTTGGTGGTGGGAGGGAACTTGCATCATCATACGTTGTTCTCGGCTAGCGTTGTGCGCCTCGTCCCACTCTGGCGAGCACCATCTATCCACCATCTGCTCCCAGCACAGAGGATGTGCGGCACACCAATATGGAATTATCTACAAAGTAAACACGTAAAGTGCATATGAGAAGATAAAATAAAATTCATGCATGGAGTACTGGTACCAAACATGCATGACTTTACCTGCAGGTACTGGTCCTTGGTCAACGACATGGTTCAGGCTTGCTGCTTGGTCACCTTCTCCCCATGGATGGAGCCGTGGTAGCTGACGATGGCCTGGATTCGGGCCTCATAGTGCCTGTCCACGACGAGCTTCTTACAGCTCGTGGCGGCCACCATATCCGCCCTAACCTCGTATCCAACCTTGCATCTGAAGAAATCCTGCATACAAAAACGATATATCCATATGTTATTTCAAGAATTTGCAACGAATGCGACATATTTTACATTATACTAAGACTTACCCACAGCTCTTGCTTCACCCGCTCTGCCTTGTTATTGAATTCCCGGCTGTTCCAGTCTACTGCATCGGGGGCGACGACGTAGTGGTCGAAGCTGTAGGCTGGGCCCGTCACTCCGACATACTCAACCAGTCCAGGGAAGTGTTCCCTGCACAGCAGGCCGAGGATGCCATTGGGGTTGCGACGATGACCCCCAACATAATCCATAACCGTCCAAGACCTGTCCAAGTGATAAATAAAAGTATTAGTTTATATTATGATTTTGAGCACATAATATGAACAAGAATGAAGAACATAAAGTTACATGCCTCTCCCCATCCGGCCAAATCAGCGGTCGCCTGTCCCGATGTATGGGACGCTGAGGAAGACTCGCGGGACCTCGCAGGTAGACGCTCCTCGAACCTGAGGCACCAGAACCTGAGGCGGTCTGCTGAGCTTCGTCGTCGTCCTGCTGCTAATCGTCGTCATCCTGCTGCGCTGCCTGCTGCTGGACAAGGTCGTCCTTCTGCGCCGCCTGCTGTGCCTCGTCCTGCTCTGCCTCGTCTGCCGTCCTACTCCTCCTCCCCCTCCTCCTCAGCCAACTGCCCACCATATTTGTCCAACAACTTACAATTAAGAGTGAACAAATAAGCACAGATAAAAAGATGTATTTAAAAATAGGTGTGAAATAAAAAGTCATATAGCATTACATTGATTAAAAATAATCTTCATATGTGTCGGGGTTAGCCGGATCATAACTCTCATCATCACTATCAACCATTTCATAGTCAACACCATCAGAAGGCGCAAGTTTGTCATTAATGTCATTGCCTTCAAGGATTACTAAGTCATTATCATTTTGCACCTCATCATCCTCCTCATCAACAACCATTTCAATATTTACGTCCATTCCGATAGCTTCAGTTAAGTCTATCTCAAATCGCTCTTCTAGCCCATCTTCTTGGAAGAACTCTCCATCATATGTGTCCGGGTCTAAGTTATAATCTTCATCGTTAGGAACAGGTAATCTCCCGTGCGGCGATACCTTATA
The DNA here is from genome assembly GCF_902167145.1 of Zea mays. NCBI lineage: Eukaryota > Viridiplantae > Streptophyta > Magnoliopsida > Poales > Poaceae > Zea > Zea mays. The sequence continues at coordinate 54,350,025 of NC_050102.1, read as the reverse complement.
CACAACATCCCAACCCTTAAGATGTTCTTTCATTTGGCACGCATATGGGAGATAATACACTTGTGTGGCCTGTTGGGCCACGATATAGACATCGTCTCCTAGTAAGGTGGAATCTTGTCGAATTTCGACTATCCCAATATTAGAATGTGTCTGTCTCGTCACTTGAGGGTCAAACCAATGACATTTGAATATCACTGGAGTAAGAGGTTTGGAACCATAAAAATTGAGCTCATATATTTCTTCGATTCATCCAAAATAATCGACATCGTCAAGGCCGGGTGTAAATACTCTAGAACATGTTGTTTTCCAGTTGGGCCGACTTTGGTCGTAGTTTGTTGTGCGAAAACAATATCCATTGACGTCATACCCAGAATATTTCTTGACCCTATAAGCAAAGCCGTTGGCTACTTGTCTCAACTCGGCACTCATAGACGGATCTCTTTGGCCCTGCAAGTATTCGCAAGTTAAAAGACGCTAAATTGAGTTCATAGACGGATCTCTTTAACAAACTAAGCACGTACCTTATGTTTGAACCAGGAAATGAAATCGGGCAATCCATTTCTCGCACCCTTTCTAAGAAGAGTGTCATATTCTTGTGGAGTGGGGTCCCTTGATCGACGCAAGAATTCATGAAGAAATTGTTCCATGTATGGCATCACCTCTTCAAGGTTGGTCAATACATATAGCATGATATGCCGCCACTCTTCATGTGTCAGGGTCTTGGTGGTCGAGCCACTTGCGCTTCCGAGTTGGCCTCGAAATATGCTAAGGTTCGATTCATTGCCGCCATCATTGTAACGAGGGGGTGGATTATGCACGCTCGGCAGTTTGTCACCATAATAAGTTGTTGTGAAGTTTGACACCTCCTCTAGAATGTATGCCTCTGCAATGTAGACATCTCTCGATTGGATAGCACCAATGTCCCTGCATGGTCCCCCCATTCGTGCCTCATAGGGGAGATGAAGAATCAAATGCTGCATTGGATTGAAGAAGCTGGGTGGAAATATCTTCTGAAGCTTACACAGTAACACGGGTGCCAATCTTTCCAAGTATGCAACCACGGTCCGAGATAACTCTTTTGCACAAAGCTGACGGAAGAAATAGCTCAACTCTGAAAGCGCTAGCCAGACATGCTCAGGGACATAGCCTCGAACCATCGCACGAAGAATCCGTTCAATCCATATGTGGAAGTCATGACTCTTCATCCCTAAGACTCGCATAGTAGATAAGTTCACCCCCTACTCAGGTTAGCTGCATACCCATCAAGGAACATCAACATCTTGATCCACTGAAGTACTTCCTTCCCTTGGCCCTGCTTAGGACGAAATCGGCCTTAGGCCTTCTCCATGTCTTTCCACCATTTGGCGGCTTCATCTCTTGGTTTGGTCTATCACATAACTCTGCTAGATCCACTCTTGCCTTTACGTTATCCTTTGACTTATCAGGAATGTCTATAATTGTTGCCCACAGTGCCTTGGCAACATTCTTTTCAGTGTGCATCACGTCAATGTTGTGTGGAAGGAGCAGGTCGTCATAATAGGGGAGCCGAGTCAAGCCAGACGTATGTGTCCACATATGCTTCTCACCATATCCCACAAAACCACCTTTTGTATTGGACACGAGCCCATCTATCTGTTGATGAATTTCGGCACCAGTCATCGTTGCAGGTGGGCGGTATGTCACTACTACACCTTTCGTAAAGTTCTTGATGTCTAGGCGGAATGGATGGTCAGGAGAGAGAAATTGTCGATGTTTATCGAAGGACGAATATTTGCCACCCTTTTTCAACCAAATGAACCTAAGAGCTTCCTTGCAAACTGGGCATAGGAACTTACCGTGAACACACCAGGCGCAGAATAGCCCATACGCCGGTAAGTCATGCATGGAGTACTGGTACCAAACATGCATTCTGAAGTTTGTCTTTGTAGCTCGGTCATACATCCATACCCCTTCCTCCTAGGCACGTACCAATTCATCGATCAAAGGCTCCATGTACACGCCCATTTTATTTCCCGAGTGTCCGGGAATTATCAACGACACAAATATATTCTGCCTTTGAAAGCACACACCAGGAGGGAGATTGATTGGGATAACAAACACGGACCAACATGTGTACGGGGCAGTGCTCATTCCATAGGGATTGAACCCATCTATGGCCAGCGCAACACGTACATTACGAGCCTCTTTGGCTTTCTCATGGTGAATGGCATCAAAGTGTTTCCATGCTTCACCATCTGAAGCATGCACCATCTTGTCAGGATTGTATCGTTTTCCATTTTTGTGCCATGTCATCTGTTTCGTGGATTCCTCTGTCATGTATAGACGCTGGATCCTCGGTATGAACGAAAGGTGTCGTAGGATTGTCAAGTGGATGTCGAGCTGCCCCTTCTCTCCATCACCAGATTGTACCTCCATGAACCTAGACGATTTACACTTGGGACCGTACTTTGCCTCCGCGTATTATTTCCTAAATAGCACGCAACCCTTCGGATAAGCATGAATCTACTCATACGTCATCTTGAGTGCATGAAGGAGTTTATGTGCCTCGTACATGCTCTTTGGCAAAACGTGATCATCCGGAAGCAGGCTCCCAATAACCGTCAACAAGCCATCGAATGTGTCTCTACTCATGCTGTACTGCGACTTGAACGCCATTACATGCCCAATGGCATCCGGTTGAGAAACCTTTGTATGGTCGTGAAGTGGCTCCTATGCCGCGTCAAACATGTCGTAGAACGCCTTTAAAGTCGGCTCTGGCTCGTCATCCAAACATCCTCCCTTGTACTGTACCTCCTGATAGTCATTCAACATATCTACTACCCCCGCATCGGCATCATAATCCTCGACACATTGTCTCAGCACCTCCTCTCTCATACGATGCGCTTCACCATGAAAGATCCACTGAGTATAGCCTGGCGCAAATCCATTCTTCCAAATATGTTCTACCATGACCTTCTTTGGTTTTCTTTTCCTATTGGCACATTTTCTGCACGGGCATGGGACTAGACTCGCTCCTTTAGCAGCTTCGCCATATGCCCGTTCCACGAAATTATCGGTCCTTCTAATCCATTTAGGGGTGACATCATTCCTTCCTCTACGGCCTGTGTACATCCACTCACGGTCCTCCATCCTCTAATAGAAGCCTATCAATAGAAAATTTCGGCAGCACCTCCCCTGCACGAGAAAGTTTCGAAATCCTGCAAATAAAAGAATCAGCACGATGGCTGACATCCACGCATAATTCAACGGCACGATGGCCGATAATCACATCTATATATATTCAATCCATGAGAGATAACACAACAAGACTACATATTAACCTAATCATACACGTATATAAATTTAGCTCAATATTAAACCTAACCATTTCATATAAATCATACACGTAGAACATAGAAGTTTTTTAATTACAATATCACAAAATGGAAGCAATCAATTCACCTTGGAGGTTTGGTCGTGGGCGTGACGGTGGTTCACAGGCGAGACGGTGGGTCGCGGGCGAGGGCGCCGGTGGCGTGGGGTCAGCGGTGGTTGAGGCGCGGCAGTGGTCGAGGCGCTGCGGCATGGCGGTCGAGGGCAGGGGCGCGGCGGCCGAGGGGCGCGGCGGGTGAGGGCGTGGTGGCGTCACGTGCGGTGGCGGGCGAGGGCGCGGTGGCCGAGGGGCGCGGCGGGCGAGGGCACGGTGGGCGGGCAAGGGCACGGGCGAGGCAGGTGTGACGTTACCTCCCAACTTATTAGGCCCACCTACAGTTGTCCTTGTCCAGCGGACCTTGGACAACCCTGTAGATGCACATAATCACTTGACAAGTTCTGTATTCTAATTTCCTCGCCCAAGAGCGCTTCACCCATCACGTAGATATTACATCACATCGGAGGAAAGAATAGCGAAAGTGATTACAATAATTTAATTTACATTCAAACATAGAGAAAGATTATTATTGTTATTACAAACCAGGGTGTATGAGTGCATAAGTATTATTATTACAGACTTGGGAGGCAAAAACCCCTATCGCATAAAAGTATATTGCTTTTCAAGTGGGAGGCCAACATCCTCCCGTGGCTTCACTGCTGAGGTTCTTCTTTGGGCACCACCTTAGAACAAAAACAGCAAAAGTCTGCTGTTTCCTCACCTACAACAACATGGGTTCGAAAACCCTAAGTTCGGAGTGTACTTTCGTAAGTCTTACCCATCAAAAGAAAAGACTCTCAAGGATATGTTGGCTTAAGGGAGTCAAGGTATGGCTTAATCAAGAATCAAGACTTTGTTTGCAAAAATGCTTACTAATAGTGGATCCTTAAAAATTCATTTTACTTGTCAGGTCAAGCATCCCTTTCAATTCACTGGAATGCTACGTGTAGGGCAGTGATCAAGTCTTCATGTCCGAGAAGTAACGGCGATCTGAATCGATTAATACCTAGCTAGGGATCTCCAATCACACGACATATGTAGCGCTTAACCCTTGCATATGTCAACTCGCCACCGGGTTTCTTAAGACCAGACCGGGTTCACGCCAACCGAGAGCACAAAAACACCATCGTCCAGCCTCTTGCCACGGAGGGTACACGCTACTATCGCCATCTCTCCACTCCCATTGTGTGTTAGCCTTTCTGGTATTAGTCTGCCCGAGGCAAAGCTTACCCATGATGAGGCATGTGACCAGTTAAAATGTCCTCAGTCATCAAGCCTACATCGAGACAGTCCTTAATCGACTCAGACGGAGGCACTACATCGAGACTATCTTCTCGTGCAAGTCACTCGCCCGATCTCAACTTTATCATTTAAAAAAACCAAAGTTTGGTACCTGGCAGAGGTACATCTTATCTGATGTTGAACCCATCACGGCCATGATGGATCCACCATCAAGTTTTATTTTTGAAAACATCCCATCCACTGTGAAGCATCACCTTTTATTTTAAAACAAAACATTTGTTTTTATAAAGCAGGACTAAGCATCAGAAAATCTTTTAATAAAATAGGTAATCAAGGAATGGTAAACTGTTCCAAGGAAGGAAATGCAGCAATTGGTTTAACACCCAACTCCTATGACCTAATGCATCATTCAATTGATAAAGAGTTTAAAAATCCCAAGGAAAAGGGTAAATGCACCGGGGCTTGCCATGTGTTATAGGGGAGTCAGGCTCTGTTCCACAGATGTCAAAATAAAAACAGTTCCCGATAGGTGGATTTTCAGTTGATGGAGTAGTCTCCTCTTCTTCAAAAGTTATTTCTTCCTCGTTCTCTATACATAACCATATATAACCATGAATGCTCATTTCATGCTTATGAAAATGCAATGATAGTAGAGATACATCAAGTTGTATCTAGAATACAACTTTCCTTCAAGGTGTACCAGGAAAACTAAGTTTTCTGAGTAAGTATCTCATTTCCCTAAGGCAATTATTAACTAGAAGGTTAGGGTTTTGGGTTTGGGAATCAAACAATGTCCAAAACATGTCAAACTTCAACCAAGGGTTCTAAGTACCATATTAGACTTATCTAAAAAGTCTTGTCATTTTTGGACTCACCAAGTATTTTCTAAAATTCCAAAGGTATAGGTTTAAGCGCTTTTAAATACAGAATGATTCCTGGTTTGGGCTAAAAATTTTGGAACTATTTTTATTAAATATTAGAGGAATTTAAGAACCTAGTAAAATTGGTCTTATATTTTTAGCATTTTTCTAGATTTTTCTATGATTTCTCTAATCCTAGTAGAAAAAGAAAAAGAGAAATGGTGAAAAGTGGTGGGCTGAAACTGGCCCGAGTCGGCCCAAGTCCAGGGAAATGTGCGTCCACGCTCGCCCGCGGGGTTCACTTTGCGCAGAGGACCCTAATCTTTTAAATAACCCTTAAAGAGTCATGCACACTATTCCTATGTTTCACTGACATTTACGTAAAGCTCCTCCTATTTCTATTTCTTTACAAACCCAAGTCCCCAATGTCCAACAGTGGTGAGCGCACACTCCGGCGAGCATGATCCGGCCGGAATATGCCAAGACCGGGCCCCTAACTCAGCTGACATCTAATTCAACCCTGGCGACATTAACCCCTCATTTAATTGCAACATTCTGGGTTGGGAACTCACTGTCCACGACAACGGAGGAAACTGAGAACACACCGACGTGTTTTGGGTTATCCAGAGCGATCTAGTTCAATCCAAAGGGTCTATGAGTACCAGGGAACTTGAGGGAGGCTAGAACATCAATCAAGGAGGCTTGAGCTAACCTACAGAAGGCTGGCCACGATGCGGTGGTTCACGATGTGCGGAAAACTGATTTGGGGAGAGTAAGAAATTGGAGCTCTCTAGTGGCTAATCGGAGGCAGGAGCGGGTGCTCTAGCTTCGTGATGACCCAACGGAGTTGATGGCATGCTTAATTTATAGTGTTCGAGGGCGGTAGATCTTGATTTTGGAATGGTGCGCTGGCGACCGGGGAGGGGGAGAGTTACTGGTGCAGGGTTACCATGGCACTTCACCGTGGCAAGACCACCGATGATGACCGGACATGCTAAGGCGAGTCACTGCGACGTGGTATTGCGCTTAGGCACGTGACACCGAGCGGCAGGCGGCCAACTCCGGTGAGGTTATCTGATCAGCCGTGAGGCAAGTGGGTACGATGGCCATGGCGGAACAGTGTCCCAAGCTCATCCCCAGCGCCAGATTTTTCACCCTACATAGTTATTTGCACTTCACTGAGCACGAATCGTAACGGCGACGACGATCACGGTGCGGGATCACCGGCGGCGATACACTGAATCTGGCGATCTTCGTTAGGTCACTGTACCATGGGAACTAGATTCAGGCGCCAGACAGAGCAAGTTTCAGGGTCTTGATCTCAATTTTTTTTGATAACTTGTTAACCCACCTATAACAAAGTTGTTGATCTATACTCCAGCTTTAATCTTGCTATAGTAATCATAGTCAAACAATCTGTTGGGGGCCTTCACCTTCCGAAGGTCCTCAAAAACATAATTTGACAATGTTTTCCAAGTGAAATATGTGAACAGGTATCTTCGGAATCGGGTTATGAGTATACAAAAGTATGGTCAGGACGAAGCTTGAGTAAGACGGAAGGCGATTATGACGAAGGATAAGATGATCACGAAGCTATGTGCAGAGAAGCTTCGACATGGCAGCAGAAAAGGGGAACCGACTTAAAGATGAAAAGGCTATTCAGACCTCAATGGGTTACTATAGAGTCATTAGCAAATGTAAAGGGCATGGGTGTAATTTTACATGGGCTGCGTCCCGTGCCTATAAATAGATGAACAGTGCTCCCGTACTGTTCACGCTGACTTGGCATTTGCTTTTTGCATCACGCCTTGTACCTTTACTTTCCGTCAAACCGAAGGTACATTTATAGCTTGTTATTTTGGATATGATAACGTAAATAAGAATAAATTGATAATGATATTTATATTACTCTTCATATTTCGCATATGGACTCCTCCTTATTATCTATGGTGCTTACGAAGGATTTTTCCTTCATGACCTTCGTCCGAAATACATTATATCCGAAGGGACATAATGTCTTGAAGGACGAAGGACTTTAACATTTAACACTTTTTATGTTGCCTTGTTCTTAACTCATAGCATTTGAGAACAAGTCCCCAACATTGGCGCCCACCTCCGGTGAACTCACTTCCATTTTTTGAGTTTTGAACACCTTCGGCAAGCATCACCTTCGTCATGCCGCCGAAAAAAGCTTCAGCCACAGGGGCTGCCACTCTGCAGCCGCTGGATCCCAATCAGGATGTCCTTTCTCTTAGGGAGGCTCGAAGCCAGAAGAGGAAGGCCACTAGTCCAACGCCTCCGGAGGACGACTTGGATCAAGAAATCCAAAACTTGGAGATGCTCCATCAACAGGTCCAACGGAAGAAGGAAAAGATGGCTCGTCTAGCTGACCTACAAAGGCAGATAGACGAAGCCTCTGAAGAAGTTCGTCATCTCGCTCAAGATGATCAGAACCGAAGGCCTCCGCGCAGAGAGCTTCATCAGGAGGGCTTCTACAACGAGGACGACTGGTATGAAGATTTCCATCATGGAAATTTTGCTTTTGATGATACTTCTCCTCTGTTAACAGAACTGCAGGCTACACCTTGGCCCCAGTCTTACAAGCCACCCCAGCTCCCCATGTACGACGGTCATTCAGACCCGAAGCAATTCTTGATGAGCTATGAAGCAACCATATCTTCGTATGGTGGTAATACTGCAGTCATGGCAAAGTCTTTCGTCATGGCTCAGTACTTTGCCAGGAAGCCTCCTCAAACTTTGGAGAAGCTGCTCCAGAAGATGGACGAGTATATTTGAGCTGATAATGACTTCCGCCAAAGAAGGGAGGAAGCATACAGGTTCTCTGAAATGACCAGGGGCTTCGGAGGAAGATTCCATCCGAGGCACGTCAGGTCAATTCACAACTCTGCTCAGAGTGATGATAGAGGGAGTCAACATCAAAGGCCACAGTACTCCTCGCAAGCTTCGGGGCAGCAGCAAAGCTCTTTCCGGCCGACAGCTCCAAGGGGCAGAGGCGCCAGGGGCTTCGGAGGAAGATTTGGGGATCAACCAAGGAAAATTTATTGTCTATTCTGTGGTGAGGACAAGGGCCATACCACCAGGATGTGCCATGTTACCATCCAAAAGCAAAAGGAGATAGCAGAAGCTGCAGCGCAGCAGAGTCAGCCAAAGCAAGTCATGCATACTGCTTCGTACCATTCACCTTATATTCCAGAATATGTAGGCAAACACCCTGCAGCTTCTGTTGCTTCGGCAAGCCAACCCCAAGCATCTTGGCAACAACCTCCACCTCGACCACCAATGCAACGAGGCCAGCAGCTAGAAGGGAGTCAGCACACTCACCTTCAACGGGACTTCAGAGAAGAGTCCGAAGCTCGCACAGTCAATAGCACTGTGCCAGAGTCGAAGCATATTTACTGAAAGATATCCTACCTCGACATCAGTTTTTCGCATTCAGTATTATTTTCTTTTTAATAAGGAACAATTATGGGAGGCTTAAGTATTTTTTGTCATTTTTAATCTCTTGTAACAGTTTCGCTTTTTACCATAATGAAAATATATCTTCTCCATAGGCTTAACCATAAGAATTTATGGTGGCAAGAAGGACCTTCGAATTATCAAAAATTTTGTTCTAAGGAACGCAGCGTAATTTCTTCGAAGCAGCAAAAGTCGTTCCTAAGGGAGCGCAGTGTAAGTTTTCTGCTCCAAAGTCGTTCCAAAGGGAATGCAGAGCTTACAGCAAAAAATAAACGTTGATTCCACTGAAAGTAAAAGGCAAAGAAGCTCCTAAGGGAGGCTTACAGCGAAAAATAAACGCTGATTCCGCTGAAAGTAAAAGGCGAAGAAGCTCCTAAGGGAGGCTTACAGCAAAAAATAAACGCTGATTCCGCTGAAGTAAAAGGCGAAGAAGCTCCTAAGAGAGGCTTGCAGTGAAAAAACATTGACCTTTGGCAAAAATCATTTTGCATAACATCACATCATTACATCATTTGCATAGCATAACATCATACATCATATTGCATCAACAACGCAAGAAGGGAGTCTCGGTATTGATATTCGAAGATTGTTTTGAAGACATAATGACAAGGCACAAAAAATAGCTATTCAAGAATTATACCTTCCTCAAACTCTGAAATGGAAAGATTTATTGATTATTGATTTTACGAGGATTGGTTACTGATTTCATGAGAACATGGATATTATTTACGAAGCATGAAAAGAAGGGAAGGTGTTTTTTCGCCGAAGGCTCAAAAACGGTATGTATATGATGTTTCATGCATCGTAAAGAATAGAACTATAAACAGCTAATATATTACATTCAAAGTTACAAAATATTACACACAACAAATGTTACATTCTCAATGTTTTTTACAATAACAGCTAATCTTCCCTTAGAACTATCTCTGCAGCTTCGTTCAGTAGTTGATCAACAACTTTATCCATGATGGCTTCGGCCATTTTCCTAATTTCGTCGTCCCCCTTCGCGTGGGGGTCCGCAGATGGCTCGGCATGTTCTGAGGGAGGAGAAGATACGGCTATATTACTATTACAAACTGTGAATATTACAAACCGTGAACAAGTTCGAAATCAAAAAATTACAACAAAGAATCAAAAACCACTAGTCAATACCTATTTGCCCTTCGGGCTCCGTACTTTTTTCAGCAGCCTCGGCTATTTTTCTAGCATCTTGAATGCCTTTTTTGCTTTTTCGAATAATTTCTTGGGCCATTTCCCGGCCACCATTATCCCAGATGTCGGTGAAAAATTTCCCACCGACCAGGCTTGCTTCGGTCGAGGGGACTTTTATATCTTCGGAGGATAAGGCAGCTTCGGATTGTGCCAAAAATTTCACATGCTCACAGCCTTTCCTCTCCAAAGTGGTAGCAATCCCCCGGGCACCTGAAAAGGCGCATATGTCTCCGCGACTATTCAAAATTTCTTCAAAGGCCTCAGCTTCATGGCTGATCCATTCGATTGGACCTTCGGGGTCACCCCTTATGAATTTCTCTTCACTTGAAAAAGCGCCAACGCCGGCGAAGCTGGTTTTTACTTTTTAACACATTCCATAGATTTGTCGTAGCATCTTTTCTTAGATGCACGAAGCTCTTCAACATTTTTCTCTAAATGATTTGCCCATTGTTCACTAATTTCTCGTTTTGCTTCTTCAAGTGTGCGCTCCTCTTTAGCTCTGGCTAGTTGCTTTCGAAGATCTTCAATTTCACGCTTCTGAGCCTCAGCTTGAGCATTAAAAGTAGCTTTGTCTTCTTTTATTCTATTTATCAATGAATATAATATTTTATCTTTTTCAAGACCTTCGTTCCTTAGTTCAATAACTTCGGAACGAAGGTTGCTCAGGGCCATAACACACCCTTCGTCTTCAGCATCTTTCTGAGCCCTGAGAGCGTTGCTAAGTATAAGACCCTGCAAAAAGTTTGGTTTCAATAAGTTAAATAAATGAAAAATTTTGATTTCAAGAAATAATACGAAGACCTCATTTTCGCACCTTTAAGCTATTATACGCCAGGCTATCGGCTAGCTCGTCTTTTGATAATATCGAGAGCCCGTTTTCCAGTGTTGGGAATCCGAAGCTCTTGCTCATCTCCCGACAGACAGAAATCTCCTTGCTGTCAGGGAGACAATACAAAAAGTCTTCTTCCCCACTGCCGTTGAAAATCAACGCCCCCTTTGGATATTTCAATTTTTGGGCGTAAAACTGGGCCTCTTGCTTTTATTTTTCAGATAATTTTTTCCCCGAAGCATGACGCAAATTATAATGGAAGGCTTCGGAAGGAGCTTCGGGGGCGGCATTACCAGTTTCTTTAGCCGAAATTTGTTTTGTTATTTCTGTTTCTTCTGCCTCCAAGGATTTCACCTTGGTGGGCTCTGAAGGCCCAGCTTCAGTCTCAGATTGATGTTTTGAAACTTCGGCATCAGGTGCTTCAATATGCATTTCAGAAGATTCAACAGTTTTCTTCGGAGTTGTGCTTGAAGACTTTATTGTCTCCAAAACATCCAGCACGTTAACCATCCTTTTTCTTTTGGGGGTCACTGCTGGCCCCTTTTGGCTTATTGCTGCCCCAATTTCTGCTAAAGGACTTAGAACTTCCGATGTTTTTGGATCTTCAACCCTCGGTTCTTCTATTTTCTCTATCGCCGGCACTTTGGCCGGCCCTTCCATAGTTGGCAGGGGAGCTGGTTCTTTAGCTTCGGTGGCCGAAGAGGTCTCACCGACAAAATCAGGCACTGTGGCCGGTTCAATATAACGTGGCTGGTGTGTGAGAACCTTTACCCTTTTCCTCTTCGGCATCAGCTCGCTAGGAGCGGCTGAAGCAACTTCCTTCGCAGAAGATGTATTCTTTCTTTTTTGACCCCACGTTGGATAACGGTAGTCGGGGTAGACAAACCCAATTGCATCAAATACTCGGTTGAGTCTCTTTTTCTTTCGGCCTCCGAAGTCCACTGATAATGCAGTATCTTCGGCCTTTGAGTATACTCCAAGCAATTCATCACTTATGGCCTCAATGCTTTTTAGCCAGTTGTCGTCTGGCTCGATGAATTTATCTCCATATTGGAATGTGTATTTTAGCTTAACTAATCCACCTTCGTCAGTTTCTTTAATGGTCTCCTTCAGCATTTCCCACTTTTCCACAAGTGGCCATACTCTGAACGCAATGTGTTCTTGGACCAAATCCCTTGTCCCAAAAAAAGAGCAAACCACGCCAAAGGCTCTTTGGCATTCTTCGGCTGCTTCATTCATTTCCACCTTCGGCCTTCGAAGGCCGAAGCGTTGCCAGATAGGGCACATAATGATATCTTTAATATCTTCCCGTGCTTTCAAGTCATTCTTCACATAAAACCATTATGTCATCCAGTCGCCGGGCCACTTCTTTCGAAAGGTTGGCACGGGACAGCTTGACCCAGATCGGGCGCCGAAGCTGTAGCAGCCAAAATTGTTGTGATATTGCTCTTTACCCCAGGGTTTCGTCTCATACAATAGCTCATTTATGTTACATAAACTTTTTTCATTTGGTTCTAAACCTTGGCTCCTCACGGCCCACACAAAGATGCCCATCTTTATGATTGCTTCGGGAGTAAGTTGGTGAAGGTAGATTTCAAATATCTTCAGTATTTCCACGACAAAACTGCTCAAGGGAAATCGCAGTCCAGCCTTTAAGAAGCTTCGAAATATCACGACTTCATTTTCCTCGGGAGTCGGACAAGTCTTCTCTCCTTCGTCAGCCCTCACAATAGACAAGTCCCGAAAATATCTGCCCCTCATATTAACAAGATGGCTTTCTTTAATACTTGATTTACCAAAAACAGCATGGCTTGGTCGCCAAGGTCGATCTTCGGAGTCTTCACCACCACTATCCACATCATAACTGTCACTGTCACCAGTATCTTCAGATAAACCCTCCAAAATCTCCCTAGTAATCTTCTCTGTATTGGTCTTTGATATTGATTGAAGAAAGCCCAGATGCATATCCTCAGAAAGGCTCAGCTTCGAATCACCAACAGCTTTCTAATCCTCAGACATCTTCGCAAACACTGGGAAAGTGCTCTCGAAACCGAAGCTTAAAATTTTAAAAAGCCAAGCAAGTGTTGTTGCACACAGGCTAAAAGTTGAGTGAGCAAGAGCAGATGGCAAGAAAGCGTGCCAAATAAACTCGTGGTGAGCTCTTATTTATACACCTAGTGCGTTGAAAACTGGAGGGTCCCGCTTGTCAATGACTGTTGCTATCTAGCAAAGGGAAGGTGTTTTTTCGGACCTTCGGCTTAAAGCCTTCGTCCATGTCGCAATATGAATTTATCATTCCAGCAAATTAATATTGCGAGGGGCTACTGTTGGGGGCCTTCGGCTTCCGAAGGTCCTCAAAAACATAATTTGACAATGTTTTCCAAGTGAAATATGTGAACAGGTATCTTCGGAATCGGGTTATGAGTATACAAAAGTATGGTCAGGACGAAGCTTGAGTAAGACGGAAGGCGATTATGACGAAGGATAAGATGATCACGAAGCTATGTGCAGAGAAGCTTCAGCATGGCAGCAGAAAAGGGGAACCGACTTAAAGATGAAAAGGCTATTCAGACCTCAATGGGTTACTATAGAGTCATTAGCAAATGTAAAGGGCATGGGTGTAATTTTACATGGGCTGCGTCCCGTGCCTATAAATAGATGAACAGTGCTCCCGTACTATTCACGCTGACTTGGCATTCGCTTTTTGCATCACGCCTTGTACCTTTACTTTCCGTCAAACCGAAGGTACATTTATAGCTTGTTATTTTGGATATGATAACGCAAATAAGAATAAATTGATAATGATATTTATATTACTCTTCATATTTCGCATATGGACTCCTCCTTATTATCTATGGTGCTTACGAAGGATTTTTCCTTCATGACCTTCGTCCGAAATACATTATATCCGAAGGGACATAATGTCTTGAAGGACGAAGGACTTTAACATTTAACACTTTTTATGTTGCCTTGTTCTTAACTCATAGCATTTGAGAACAAGTCCCCAACACAATCACTTGATCATGGTCGAGTCCGATCTCAAAGTTCACCTAACTTCACTGTTAGCCAATATTCAGTTCAAAGACTGACTGTCAGCCCGCCTTTAAGTCCTTTTATTTCCAATTTATGTACAATACCAATGCTTAGTCACTTAATAATACTTGTACTCCTAACATAGCTCTACAAGTTTGCTGTGTTGACCAAGAACAAAATCCTCAAGAATTCTGAGAGATGGAGTACCAAAGTTGACCTTATTCAACTGAATTCAGACTTAACCATATGGAGTGCATGGGGTCCTTTTTGCAAATAAGTCCAAATCCCACTATTTGACTTGCAAATCCTCAAATATAGAAAACACATGATTTGTGGTGTTCTATCACTTTGGTATTTGCACTTGGATCCAAAAGTGCACAAAATTTACAATTACCCCCTTAGGGTTTCAATTAGGGTTTCTAGGGTTTGTTTTTAGGGTTTTGGGCACATTAGGGTTTTGGTGCCACCAAAGTCCATCAAATGTGAAACCTTAGGAATATTTCTCATGACTTTTGAGGTTTTAACTTATTTGGGCTTCACTTACATCCATAAGCCCTAATTCAGGGTTAAGTACTCTACCCTAGGGTTAATCACACATCAAGTCACATCATTACAACTTGTTTGAAATTTTTACCTAGTGAATGCACTCTAGTTGTAACAAACAATGTGAAATGTCAATGCATATGATGTTATGCTCAATTTTTAGTGCTAGTAATACCAGGGGTGTTACATCCTTCCCCCCATAAAAGAATCTCGTCGCGAGAATTAAGGTCCTAGGGTGAGTAGTGGAAAAGGAAACGCGTCATATCTTTATTTCCTTGTTTGTCGTACAGAGCAGTGGGTGGTATGGGGTCTATTCCATCTTTACAAACAAATGTACATATCTCACAAGTTACATGAAGCTAAAAACCTATGAAAATTCTTTTCCAAGAAGTCTTGAGTCTCCAAGGTAGCTTCATCTTCAGTATGTTGGTTCCATTGTATATTATAGAATTTAAGAGTTCTTTTTCGGGTGATCCTGTCCTTTTGATCCAAGACTCGAATAGGATGTTCTTAATAGGTCAAGTCTAGTTCTTAGGTAACATCCACCACATCAATGGTTCGATCCGGAACCCGAAGGCATTTCTTCAATTGAGATACATGGAACACATTATGCACTGCAGACAATCTTTCTGGCAATTGAAGTCGGTATGCCACCAGTCCATATCGTTCAAGAATGGGGAAAGGACCAAGGTATCGGGGTACGAACTTTCCTCTTACCCCAAAATGGTTCACACCCTTCATTGGTGATACTTTCAGGTACACATAATCCTTGACTTGAAAGTACAAGGGTCGGCGTCGTTTGTCTACATAACTCTTCTGCCGAGCTTGAGCCTCTTTCAAGTGGTGCCTTATTCGTTGAACCTTTGCTTCTATTTCTTTAACTAAGTCAGGCCTGAAATACCACCATTCTCCAGGTTCAGACCAATTTAAGGGTGTTTGACACCGTCGTCCGTATAATGCTTCAAATGGTGCCATCTTGATGCTCTCTTGATAGTTGTTATTGTACAAAAATTCCACCAAGGGTAGACAGTCATCCCATTTCTTCAAGTATCTGGTTTACTCTCTTAGTTTGTCCACTTGTTTGCGGATGATATGCCGAACTGTGGAGCAGTTTAGTACCCAAGGATTTGTGTAGTTCTTCCCAAAACATGGATACAATTTGTGGTCCCTGGTCCGACCCGATTGTCTTTGGAACTCCATGTGAACTGAGAATACGGGCAATATAAAGTTCCGCATATGCGACCATTGTGTATTTTGTCTTGACAGGCAGAAAGTGAGCAATTTTCGTAAGCCGATCAATTATGACCCATATAGAGTCAAAACCTTTGGTTGTTTTGGGCAACCCCACAATGAAATCCATACTAATATCTTCCCATTTCCAAGTTGGGATGGGCAAGGACTGTAATGGTCCAGCGGTCTTCATATGTATTACTTTGACATGTCTGCAAGTGTCACATCTTGCCACATAGCGTGCAATCTCACTCTTCATTTTTGTCCACTATTAATGTTGCTTTAAATCTTGATACATCTTAGTACTTCCGGGATCAATGGAATATCGACTATGATGAGCTTCATCCAAAATTTTTTGGCGGACTTCCACATCCTTAGGCACAACTATGCGATCATTAAACCATACTATCCCTTGATCATCCTTTCTAAAGCAATTAGCTTTGCTGGCTTCTATGTTTCATACCCTTGTCATTTCTTTGGGAACCAATAATCTTTTCTAGAAGAACTGACTCAAGCTTTAATTGGGTCAAAGTTCCATGTTGTATCATTCCCAGGTTTAACTTCTCCATTTTTTGACATAATGTGATGTCAGGGGTTCTCACTGTAAGACAATGGCAGGAAGCCTTGCGACTTAGTGCATCTGCCACCATATTGGCCTTTCCTGGGTGATAATGGATTTCTAAATCATAATCCTTAATCAGCTCAAGCCATCTTCTCTGCCTCATGTTTAGTTCTGACTAGGTAAAAATATACTTCAAACTTTTATGATCTGTATATAAATGGCAAGTATTTCCTAGTAGATAATGACGCCATATCTTGAGGGCATGAACAACTATAGCTAACTCCAAGTCATGAGTTGGATAGTGCTTCTCATGCCGGCGTAACTGTCTTGAAGCATATGCTATGACTTGGCCCTCCTGCATTAAGACACATCCGAGACCACTGCCTGATGCGTCATAATACACATCAAAAGGCTTTTCAATATCCGGTTGAGCCAATACCGGAGCAGTGGTCAATAATACCTTCAGATGCTCGAAGGCTTCGTTTCATCTCGAGGACCAGTTAAATTTTGTATCATTCTTCAACAAACTTGTGATTGATTTCACCATCTTGGAGAAATCTGGAATAAATCTGCAGTAATAGCCAGCCAGCCTAAGGAATCTTCGAACTTGATGTACTGTAGTCGGTGGTTTCCACTCGAGAATATCCTTGACTTTGCTGGGGTCAACCACAAGCCCCTTTGTAGATAACACATGTCCCAAGAATTGGATTTCCTCCAACCAGAATGCGCATTTACTAAACTTAGCATATAACTGGTGTTCCTTTAAGCGAGTTAACACGATCCGTAAGTGTTTAGCATGCTCATCTTCATTCTTGGAATAGATTAAGATATCGTCAAGGAAGACCACCACAAATTTATCCAACTCGGGCATAAACACCAAGTTCATTAGATACGTGAAGTGGGTTGGAGCATTTGTCAACCCGAAGGACATAACCAAATATTCAAATAATCCATACCATGTAGTGAATGCGGTCTTGGGTATATCTTCGGGTCGAATACAGATCTGGTCGTAACCTGATCTGAGGTCAATCTTGGAGGATACCCGAGCTCCAGTAAGTTGATCGAACAAGATATCGATCCGGGGAAGAGGGTACTTGTTCTTAATAGTGACCTCATTAAGGGGTCTGTAGTCCACGCACATTCGAAGTGTTTGGTCCTTCTTCTTGACGAAAATTGTGTGACATCCCCAAGGTGATGAACTGGGCCGAATGAATCCCTTCTCAAGCAAGTCTTGTAATTGAGTCTTGAGTTCCGCGAATTCATTTGGTGGCATCCGGTATGACCTTCTTGAAATAGGAGCTGTACCGGGCTTCAATTCGATCACAAACTCTACATCCCTTTCCAGAGGTAATCCAGGCTGATCTTCAGGAAAGACATCCGGGAATTCACACACTACGAGAATATCCTGGATTTCTGACACGATGGCTTCATAGACCCGACCAAATGGTTTGGTTGGGATAGCTATGGGGATGGATAAAAGAACTTCTTCATGGCCATGACTCAACCTGATCGTCCTTATGTCAGTGTTGAGGATAGCTTTATGCTAGGCTAACCAATTCATGCCCAGAATTACATCTACGTCTTGGCCCTTTAAAACAATCATATTGGTGGGAAATTCCCATTCAACCAATGTTACTGGCACATGGAAGGCTACTTCCTTAGTAAATATTTGTCCCCCAGGTGAATGGATAATAAATCCTTCCCTTGATTCAGTGCAAGGAATGCAATGCTTTTCCACGAAATTCTTGCTTATGAAAAAATGTGAAGCACTTGAATCAAAGAGAATGACTGCTGGGTAATTGGCCACAAGGAACGTACCCATCATTACTGGCTCGCCCTCCGGTGTAGTGGCCACTTGAGTATAATATATCCGTCCTATTTTCTTGACATTTTCCCCTTTCCTTGAGTACTAGCCATGTTCCCCTTTCCTTGAGTGGAGCTCCTAGAGTTCTGCTGATTGTTGAATTTATTCTGCTTTGGGTATGGACAGTCCTTTATAAAGTGTCCGAACTTTCCACAATTAAAGCATCCAGTGGAAGAACTAAAGGGCAGGGAAACGAGCACCAGGGGCACTTGACTGATTTGTAGAAGTGGGGGGCAGTGGTAGGACGAATGAAAACAGGTTGTTCGAACGGATAGGAGGGTGGACGAGGCGAAGAACGATTCTGATTAAAAGGTCGGATTACCAACCTGGTTCGCTTCTTAGGTCCTTGATTAGACCTATCACCTCCCAATGCCTTTGATTTTCCATGGCCTGTGTTCTTGGCTTCTACGGCCAATGTCGTGATGACAGCTCTGCTGTAAGTAAGATCCAGACAGGTGGCCATTTTCCGTTGGAGCCGGTCGTTGAGTCCCCTCATGAAGCAATTCTTTTTCTTCAAATCAGTATTCACTTGATCTATGGCATGTTGGGACAGATGATTGAACTTGTTGAGATATTGCATTACAGTATCTCCCCCTTGCTTCAGTCGAATGAACTCCTCTTGTTTCATGTGAAGCACTCCCTCTGGAACATAGTATTCACGGAATGCTAGCTTGAATTCTTCCCAAGTGGCCTGATGTAGCATCCCAAAAATTCAAATCTTGAAATTTTCTCAAACTCGCTCTAAATTCAAAATGAATTTCAAATTTCATTTCAAAATGTTTGTTTGCGAGTTGATATCAACAAATAAAATATAGTGGTCTATATTCTCTCCAAAATCCTCCTCAAAATATCCTACAAATATTTCATCAATGATCCCCTTCAAATTCTTTCCAGAAATACTGCCCAAATATTCCACCGATAATTCTCCAAGTATTTTCTTCCTAAGAAATACCTTCAGAATCATTTTTCAAGTCCCTACAAATATTTTCTTCATAACTTTCCTCATGCTCATACGTATACTATGCCTCCGGTGTCATACGGTGAGCTCTACAAGCTAATTACACTCATATAAGACAAATCCATGCTAATCTCCCACTAATCCTCTCATCCTCCCACTAATCCTCTCATCCCTCCCCCTAATCCCCCACCATGGCTATAAATAGAGGGGCAAGGGCCTCCTCTCATCCCACACCCAAGCCATTTCATGGCAACTCCCTCCCCCCCACACGCCCACTCCCACTCCACCTCTCACACAAGCACACACTAGCACAAGGATCGTTCGGTCGTTCTTCGATCGTTCGTCCCCCTGTTCTTAGTTTGTTCGTTCGTCCGATCGTTCGATCGTTCATCCGATCGTTCATGGTTCGTTCGTCCGTTCGTCCGATCGTTCGATCGTTCGTCCGTTCGTTCGTCCAAATAATCTTTTTCCTGCCGTTATGATGCCGAAATTCCGATCGTTCGTTCGTTCGATCATTCGATCGTTCATCGTTCGTTCATAGTTCCTATTCATCGTTCATCGTCACTATTCACCGTTCATCGTTCGTTCATACGAACTATTCACCGTCACTATTCATCGTTACTATTCATCGATCATCCGATCACCCCAAATTTCAACTACTCATCCATCATGTTGTCCAGTCCACCTAAGACCAGCCAGACCCATATTCCAGTCATACGAACTCCGATGACTGTGATTTTCATTCCAGTAGGGAACTTCCCATCTGGTCACCCATCCTAGATTTCTCCAAGTTAAGCACGCTTAACTTTGGAATTCTTTCAAGCCAGACTTCCAAAAACCATGTTTGTATGGATATGTCTTCAATCCTATAAAACCTGGCCCAAGACTCTAAATATTCAAATTGTAGAATATTCCATTCCTTTTCTTTTTCTCCCTATGATTATAAAATCCAAAACTCCTCCATCCAAACTCAGATTTCAGTCATTCTTGTTTCTAAAATTCTTGTCAAACTATTCCCTATCCAACCATGTCATCCCTTAAGCATGGTTCATATTCCAGAAAACTCCCAAAATACTCTTGTCCCATATTCTGCCTATAACTCTCCTGTTCATATTAAGTCAGACAATTCATTCGTCACTATTCTTACCAACAGTGAACTTCACTGTGCTACACCACATACACCCAGCTATAAATACACCCAGCTACCCTCTCCCACTCCACACACTCAACACCCTCAGCCAAGGCAAACACCACACCCACTTAGTTACTCCGCTCTGCCGGCTACACGCATAGTGTCGCTTTGTCTCCAGTCCACCCTCCTGGTAAGCACCTTCGCTCCACCACCAGTAGTATCTCAACACCACATGACACAGATTCTACTCGCGACTCTACCCATCCATATATCACTATTCTGACCACTATACTAAAAATTTGTTGGTATACTTGTTGGTTTGTATGTTTGCTTGTTCATGTTGCATAGTTATCGGAGCGTTCGTGCCGTCTCGTGGAGGCCAGATCTGCAAGTCTACGCCAGGCAGTGGAGCTAGAAGACAGTTCCGCGAGCTCCTTTTCCCCCTTCGCCGGATAAGCACGACAAGCTCACTGGATCCCTTTGATGCATAAATTACCTATGTTTTTCAATCACAACCCTCAGCCTGTTATTTTATGCATGATACAATTTTGAGACAAGTTATTATGGCCACCCAGCCGCTTGCCGCAATCAATCTCTGATATATTTGTTACAAATGATTTGAGGAAAGGTGTGAGTTTTCAAAATAAAATGCTTTTCAAAATGTGTATGATGAAGGGTTTTCACCCTTATCACCTTTGAGTAGGGATGATCAGGGACTCCCTGGTTTAGGGGAGGGCCTAAGGTGATGGCTCAGCTGGTTTAGGTGTGAGCAGAAGGATTGTCCCCTCACATAAGGACCGGTTTGTCATCCTTCGCTACCTATACTCATGATAAGTACAACCACTCGAGACTGTGTGGGCAGTCACTCAATCTGAACTCGTACGGTCCAACCCCAGGGTTATGAAGGCTGGGGAGCACCGGGAGGATAAGGAGGGGGAATGTTTTGTCCGGTTTGGGAACCGTTAAGGTTAGGACGTGTGAGGAAAGAAAGAGATTTGGCATTCGGGTCTCACGACGGTGAGATCGCAGAAACCGGACTAGTGGGTAAAGTGTACACCTCTGCGCAGAGTTTGAAAACCTATTCGAATAGTCCGTGTCCACAGTGTTGGGGACTTGTTCTCAAATGCTATGAATTAAGAACAAGGCAACATAAAATGTTAGATATTAATGCCCTTCGTCCGCCGAAACATTATCTCCACAAGGATTTAATGAACTTCGGACGAAGGTCACGAACATAATATTACCAAGGTTTTACCTTCGTAATTAAACATATAAAGATAATACAAAGTAAAGCTAAAACATGAAACATTAAAGGTAAATATCTTGGAAACAAGTGGCCTCATTCACATATCTTATTATATGAATTTCAGATGTTTGGATACAACGTTTAAGTACATTTATACCTTTGCCTTGACAAACAATAATTCCCGAATGATGCGTTAGCAATTACCGGAATGTGTGAACAGTAAAGGAATACTGTTCACTATTTATAGGCACAGGACACAGCTCATGAGGAATTACAATTATGCCCCTCATAAAAGTTTAGAACAATGACTCAGACCTTTGAAGGTTAAAAGGTCATTTTATCTTTAAGTCGGTTCGACCCTTCGTCTTTGGATATGCTGCAGTTCCAAAGCTTTGTGAACGGTGTCTTCGGCATCATGTTCAAGCAGCTTCAGCTGAAACTGTTTCTTTTTGCAGGACCTTCGGCGACGAAGCATGGTCCCAACACACAGGAATGGACGAGTCTGGTATGGTATGGCAATTAATGTTTTATTTTCAAAAAAGGGTGTGTTTGAGAAAAATGGTTTTTAAAAGGTCCGGCGGTTGAGCCGTGAGCTATGGTGGACGACAAGTCCAGTAGCTGTTTTTGAAAATGAAAACCAGTGGGAAACTACTGAGATACCTGGATGATTTAGTCCAGGGGATTTTGTTCTATATTGAAAAACTTCCTGCTCCTTGGGGAGAGGATGCGCTTTGCAAAATACCAAATGTTTTACAAAACAACCCTGCATAAAATATTGCTGTTTCTGCAAAATATCCTGAGCTCCAGATATTCCATGCATTATATCTGATTTCCCCATTCCGTGGGTGAAGGTGGGCTGCTGAGTACGTTTGTACTCACCCTTGCTTATTTGTTGTTTTTCAGAAAAAGGAGATCGGGTAAGAGTTACGACTGTTCCCAACCTTGCCTGTGGCTGTTGGACCGCTGAATTGTTTCGCTGCGTATATCGGGCTGCTTCAGCCCCACTCTGATGATATGTCCCGAGTTGTGGACCAACTCTTAAAGTTGTTCGCCACCTTTATAGGTTTGTCTCGGTTAAGCAGATCTGAAATCATCTGATGTATAAATGTGTTTACTAGCCTCCTGGGACTAGTAATTGTATCACATTTGAGTCCCAGAGGATTGGGGCACTTCAGGTGGTATCAAAGCTGTTAGGTTGGCCGCAGGACGTAACCCTTAGCCTGATCAAAAGTTTTTGAGTCAAAACTATTTTCTTAAAAAAAATTCTTGCTCTCATCCCTTCATTTCAAAAATGTTTTCCCCCTTTCCTTCTCTCAGAAGTCAGATGGAGGTTCAGTGCCAAACCAGCTTTTGCCTGAATGAAGATGGTTTCCCCAAGTTGCTGAGAGCATGCACAGTCCGCCTCGGAATCAGGAGCCAACCAGAGTATGATGGTCGTGAATTAATCGAGCATGGTACAGAGAAGTGTGTCGTGATTGTATACATTGGATCCAGTCTGCACCATGTGGAATCGAGTGTCACTGCTGCTGGGCATAGATTCAAAGACACCTGCAAAGTCGTCGCCCGCAAGGCATTGAGGGCCCTGTGTCAAATTTATGAAGATGAAGTGGCCGACACACCGCTCAGATCCTTTCCGCCCTTTCAGAGAAACCGTCCCGTTTGGATGGCCAGGATGCGTGCATTGGAAGGTCAGAAGCTGCTTGAGGACAACCCCACAGTCGTGTACCTCACCGCATACCTGCTCACCCTGGATGCCCAGTATGATTTCTTGGCTCGACACCACCGTCAGATGATTGCCCGAGCAGAAGATGCAGAGAAGCTCAACCGTCAGCTCCATGTGGATCTCACCACAGCTCAAGCCCGTGCAACTGCCTTGGAAAGTCGTGAAGTCATTGCTGTTGAAGCCCTGAAGCAAGCCAAAGATGAGCACGTCCAGAAGCTGATGGAGGCCTACTTGGTAACCCTCAACCAACGTAGAGCCCTACGGATCCAAGAGCCCGCTTCATCCAACCCAGTTCAACCCATGAGAGCTGAAGACCCCCAGATTCTTGAAAGTCGTCCAGTCTCTATCAGAGCAGAGATGAAGACTTGGGAACTACCGGAAGGAGCCATAGTCTTGGAAGGAATTCCAGTCTTCCCTTAGGCTATGAATAAGCAAGAGCACCTCGAGTCCTCCCAAGATCCCCCGCCAGAGTTGTTTGAGCCCCTCACCATGAAGAAGATTCTAGCACCGTCCCATGAGATCAAAGAAGAAGCTGCAAGCACCCCACCAGCACCGCCGCTCTTTGAGGAGCTACAAGAGCCAGTCCCACTTAAAGAAGAGTTCAATCACGTCTTGCCATCTCAATCACCGCCAGAAGAAGTCATCAACATCAGCTCCCTCTTGACCCATCTAGGAGATGTCTCAGATTGAAGTTGTGCGCCAGCCTTGCCAGAAGAGAAGCTACCTGGTCTGAAGTTAGTTATGCCCAGTCCTCTGCATGCATTGGGTAGTGAAGTTTTTCTTCACTTTGGCTAGAGCCTGCATGTATGAGAGGTAATCGTGTAGACTCATGTTTTGCAAAACTCTATTTGTGTGGCCCCCTAGGGCATTTCAAAATGAATTTCGCTTGATGTTTTCCTCCCTTTTGAGTGCATATGTGATGCTTTAACGTTAGTGCTCATAAGTCCTGGTTAGCATAGTTCTCAATTCAGGAGCTGAGCAATAGTAGTTATGCTTAGGCCCCGAATCTGAGTAGTCTGTGCTTTGAAAAACTCTATTCTTCCCTTATTCAAAACATTTGAATTGTTTGTGCTTATCATTGCTGAGCTTGTGTGTTTTCTTTCTTTTAAGAAAGGTTTTCTCTAAAAACATAGATCACAAATTAGAGCTAATCCTCACCTTATGCTTCCATTCTCATCTTAACCAATCTCAAGAGAAAAGCACCTTACCCAAGAAGATACCGGGAAGCTTACCCTTGAAGCATGGAATAAGCTACAGAGGAACCTATCCAATCGCTCAGTCAAAAGGACCGACCATGAGAATCAAAGCACTAGCCCTGAGTCAAAGTGAGCAGAAAAGAGGATAGAAGGAGTTATTACCATACAGATAGGCAAAGATTCTTGGAACAAGAGACCACAAACATCAGGGTCATTGACCCCACCACTCACTCGTGCCCCCTGCACTCGTGCTCGCCTCCATGCGCACTACCCCCCACACCCCCTTTGCAGCACACTACCGCCGCCCACCCCCCTTTTGCAGCGCACCCACCACCATTACTGCTAGCAACACCATCCCCCCTCCATCACACTTGTTGCCTCGTGTCACCTGCTCCATCACCACCACTCCACACCCTTGCATACCGCTCGCCTATAAAATCCCCCCACCAGCTCCCTCAATCCCCACGTCGCTCAAAGCAAAAACACACCTGATAAAAAAACCCTCTGCCAAATAGCAAGCAACTCCATTTCCCGCTCCCTCGCCCCTGAGATCACAATGCTTGGTGATTCTTGGGTTGAAGACTGTTGTACATGGTTCAACATCTTTGGTTTCCTCCTCTGTATGATGGTAATACTCTTTGATAGAATCCTCGAGTGGGAAGAGCAAAGAGAAAGAAAGAGGAAGTGAAAAGTGAGAAGAGAAAATAAGATAGCGAAGAGAAGATGAGAAGAAGGTTGTCCCAGAATCAACCCTGTGTCAGTCATTTCTCCGTAACCTACTCAAGCAGCAACAGCAGAAGAAGGCCCCGTAACACCCTTGTTATGAGGTACTTCAAGGAGTTCAAATCCCTAAGATTCAAGAGTTCTACCCTCATTCTTTTTAAGTGGGGTAGTGTTCCAGTAAGGTTCCTGCTATGGAGAAAAAGAAGAAGGCATGTAGCAAGCTTGTGGAGGACCAGGTCATCGAAGCTTATAAGTTTCTGGATGAGAAGTGGTCACCCAAGTTCTGTTGATGAAGCACCAGAAGACCAATCAAGGAAGGAATCCATGTGGGAGTTCGCAAGAGAAAGGTTTGCGTGTTGGCATCAATGCTTACTCAATAAGCTAGCTGCCAAGCGAAACCTAGAAGCCTGAAGACGATTCTTTGAGTAGCCATAATCAGCGTTTGCAATCAGCAACCAGATGCCCCTCAAAGGTCAGATTTTGTTGAAACTCTATATCCTCGAAGAGTCTGCAAAGTGAAGATATGTAGCTGAAGTAAAGCTATACCCATAACCCTTCTAAGCCGAATCTCGAGGACGAGATTCATTTTAAGTGGGGTAGATTTGTAGCATCCCAAAAATTCAAATCTTGAAATTTTCTCAAACTCGCTCTAAATTCAAAATGAATTTCAAATTTCATTTCAAAATGTTTGTTTGCGAGTTGATATCAACAAATAAAATATAGTGGTCTATATTCTCTCCAAAATCCTCCTCAAAATATCCTACAAATATTTCCACAATGATCCCCTTCAAATTCTTTCTATAAATACTGCCCAAATATTCCACCGATAATTCTCCAAGTATTTTCTTCCTAAGAAATACCTTCAGAATCATTTTTCAAGTCCCTACAAATATTTTCTTCATAACTTTCCTCATGCTCATACGTATACTATGCCTCCGGTGTCATACGGTGAGCTCTACAAGCTAATTACACTCATATAAGACAAATCCATGCTAATCTCCCACTAATCCTCTCATCCTCCCACTAATCCTCTCATCCCTCCCCCTAATCCCCCCACCATGGCTATAAATAGAGGGGCAAGGGCCTCCTCTCATCCCACACCCAAGCCATTTCATGGCAACTCCCTCCCCCCCACACGCCCACTCCCACTCCACCTCTCACACAAGCACACACTAGCACAAGGATCGTTCGGTCGTTCTTCGATCGTTCGTCCCCCTGTTCTTAGTTTGTTCGTTCGTCCGATCGTTCGATCGTCCGTCCGATCGTTCATGGTTCGTTCGTCCGTTCGTCCGATCGTTCGATCGTTCGTTCGTCCAAATAATCTTTTTCCTGTCGTTATGATGCCGAAATTCCGATCGTTCGTTCGTTCGATCATTCGATCGTTCATCGTTCGTTCATAGTTCCTATTCATCGTTCATCGTCACTATTCACCGTTCATCGTTCGTTCATACGAACTATTCACCATCACTATTCATCATTACTATTCATTGATCATCCGATCACCCCAAATTTCAACTACTCATCCATCATGTTGTCCAGTCCACCTAAGACCAGCCAGACCCATATTCTAGTCATACGAACTCCGGTGACTGTGGTTTTCATTCCAGTAGGGAACTTCCCATCTGGTCACCCATCCTAGATTTCTCCAAGTTAAGCACGCTTAACTTTGGAATTCTTTCAAGCCAGACTTCCAAAAACCATGTTTGTATGGATACGTCTTCAATCCTATAAAACCTGGCCCAAGATACCACAGCCCACTCGGACCAGAATACCACAACATTCCAGCTATTTGGGTCCCGCCTCACTGCTGTCTGATGTGACACAGTAGGTAGGAACAGTTTCCACCAACATAAACCTCTGCCCAAGAAAAGCCCAAAAATAATTCCTCACACCCCGCTCAAAAATACATTTGTATTGTTGATCTTCCAAATATCTCTAAATATTCAAATTCTAGAATATTCCTTTCCTTTTCTTTTTCTCCCTATGATTATAAAATCCAAAACTCCTCCATCCAAACTCAGATTTCAGTCATTCTTGTTTCTAAAATTCTTGTCAAACTATTCACTATCCAACCATGCCATCCCTTAAGCATGGTTCATATTCCAGAAAACTCCCAAAATACTCTTGTCCCATATTCTGCCTATAACTCTCCTCTTCATATTAAGTCAGACGATTCATTCGTCACTATTCTCACCAACAGTGAACTTCACTGTGCTACACCACATACACCCAGCTATAAATACACCCAGCTACCCTCTCCCACTCCACACACTCAACACCCTCAGCCAAGGCAAACACCCCACCCACTCAGTTACTCCGCTCTGTCGGCTACACGCATAGTGTCGCTTTGTCTCTAGTCCACCCTCCTGGTAAGCACCTTCGCTCCACCACCAGTAGAATCTCAACATCACATGACACAGATTCTACTCGCGACTCTACCCATCCATATATCACTATTTTGACCACTATACTAAAAATTTGTTGGTATACTTGTTGGTTTGTATGTTTGCTTGTTCATGTTGCATAGTTATCGGAGCGTTCGTGCCGTCTCGTGGAGGCCAGATCTGCAAGTCTATGCCAGGCAGTGGAGATAGAAGCCAGTTCCGCGAGCTCCTCTTCCCCCTTCGCCGGATAAGCACAGCAAGCTCCCTGGATCCCTTTGATGGATAAATTACCTATGTTTTTCAACCACAACCCTCAGCCTGTTATTTTATGCATGATACAATTTTGAGACATGTTATTATGGCCACCCAGCCGCTTGCCGCAATCAATCTCTGATATATTTGTTACAAATGATTTGAGGAAAGGTGTGAGTTTTCAAAAGAAAATGCTTTTCAAAATGTGTATGATGAAGGGTTTTCACCCTTATCACCTTTGAGTAGGGATGATCAGGGACTTCCTGATTTAGGGGAGGGCCTAAGGTGATGGCTCAGCTGGTTTAGGTGTGTGCAGAAGGATTGTCCCCTCACATAAGGACCAGTTTGTCATCCTTCACTACCTATACTCATGATAAGTACAACCACTTGAGACTGTGTGGGCAGTCACTCAATCTGAACTCGTACGGTCCAACCCCAGGGTTATGAAGGCTGGGGAGCACCGGGAGGATAAGGAGGGGGAATGTTTTGTCCGGTTTGGGCATGGCGGTGGCCTGACTCCTTCCGGTATAACCGTTAAGGTTAGGACGTGCGAGGAAAGAAAGAGATTCGGCATTCGGGTCTCACGACGGTGAGATCGCAGAAACCGGACTAGTGGGTAAAGTGTACACCTCTACGCAGAGTTTGAAAACCTATTCGAATAGTCCGTGTCCACAGAAATGGATGAGTCTGGTATGGTATGGCAATTAATGTTTTGTTTTCAAAAAAGGGTGTGTTTGAGAAAAATGTTTTTAAAAGGTCCGGCGGTTGAGCCGTGATCTATGGTGGACGGGAAGTCCAGTAGCTGTTTTTGAAAATGAAAACCAGTGGGAAACTGCTGAGATACCTGGATGGTTTAGTCCAGGGGATTTTGTTCTATATTGAAAAACTTCCTGCTCCTTGGGGAGAGGATGCGCTTTGCAAAATACAAAATGTTTTACAAAACAACCCTGCATAAAATATTACTGTTTCTGCAAAATATTCTGAGCTCCAGATATTCCATGCATTATATCTGATTTTCCCATTCCGCGGGTGAAGGTGGGCTGCTGAGTACGTTTGTACTCACCCTTGCTTATTTGTTGTTTTTCAGAAAAAGGAGATCGGGTAAGAGTTACGACTGTTCCCAACCTTGCCTGTGGCTGTTGGACCGCTGAATTGCTTCGCTGCGTATATCGGGCTGCTTCAGCCCCACTCTGATGATATGTCCCGAGTTGTGGACCAACTCTTAAAGTTGTTTGCCACCTTTATAGGTTTGTCTCGTTTAAGCAGATCTGAAATCATCTGATGTATAAATGTGTTTACTAGCCTCCTGGGACTAGTAATTGTATCACATTTGAGTCCCAGAGGATTGGGGCGCTTCATCTGGTGTCAAGCCGGTTGAACTGCTACAAAATTCGCCCACCATGTACTGGCATGGCCTCTTAGCTATTGGGCAGCAAATAATGGCTTTTGTGTCTCCGTGCAACAGACCAATCCGAACTTTTGCTCCATTACTCTTATCCACTCATCAGCTTCAAGAGGGTCTTCTGCTTTAACAAAGAGTGGGGGACGTGTCTCAGAGAATTCCTCGTACGTAGTTTCACAAGGTGCTTGCGGATGAGCTCTGCCTCCATGTTGCTAGAACTGATTACCCGCCATCTCGCACAAGAAGCAGGTGTTATCTACGGTAGAATTAACCAAGGTAGCGATAGCCTCGGCTAGTGTCGGTGGTACAGGCGGTGGGTTGGGTGTATCTTCCTGACCATGGGAAGTCCTCGCGCCGTCGTGCACACGAGTCCGTGATGGCATCTGAGGCAAAGAAACATTTGGGAAAAATAAAACATGCCAATACACACTATCATTTTACCTTACCAAAATGTAATTATACAGACTCAAGCGTACAACATGACTTCATTACTTATTTTACATAGAAATAGTATCTAAACTATACTAGTCTAGTCTTCGTTGTCCTTGGTTTCTTCATTTTCTGCTACAGGAGACCGATGGTCAGCTAAGTTCATGGAAGGAGGATGCCTAAAAAGGTCCAACTCCCCATCAGGTCCTTCACCTGCTGTCCCTGATGGTCCGGCTCCCATTGCAATAGGGTCGGCAGGCACGTCTGGGTGCAGTCGCGCATACAGTACATGTACTTCCTCATGCAAAGTATTGCAGTACACCTGCAAGCTGTCGAGGACCGCACTAAGCTCTACCACACGAGCACGAGCTTTGGCTTCATGGTCCAAGGCAATCGAACGTGAGTTGACGGCCCAATCAACCGCCAAATCTCGTTCAGCAAGCTCATCTTGCAAGCATCTGACGTCAGCTGCCAACTCAGCTATACGCTGACCGTCCTGTGCCCACACCCTATTTCGGTGACGTAGCTCCGTCTGAAGCTGTTCCACTTTGGCCTCCAAGTCTCTGATTCGATCGTTGTTGCCGCTACTGCTTCCTTCATGTCTAGAAGCCAACTGATGATGAGGCACGCCAATAGGTCCAGTGGACTTGCGCGTGGTTTTCCTAGTACGTGCCATATCTCCATAAGAGGGGAAGATTTATTAGTATAATTTTTAAACATGATGCATGCATAACCCAATAATTACAGAATCAACCCCCGTTGATTCCCAACTTCCTATATTTTGCACTCTATTACCTGGTCTTACAAGATGAGAACTTTCAGAAAGTGGCAAGGTAAGAATGAAAGAAAATTTCTTGGATATGTATTTGAAAATTCTTTTCGAAATGCCTCGTAATATCTGAAGAGATGGGCTTCGCTCCGATACCAGCTGTGACGGAACCTCCCAAGTTATTAGGCCCACCAACAGTTGTCCTTGCCCAACGGACCTTGGACAACCCTATAAATGCACATAATTGTAATATCATGAGCATTGGCATATCATGTGTTTGTTACACCTAGAGTGCATTCACTAGGTAAAAATTTCAAATCAGTTGTACTGATGTGACTTGAGGTGTGATTAACCCTAGGGTAGAGTGCTTAACCCTAAATTAGGGCTTAGGGATATAAGTGAAGCCCAAATATGAGAAAACCTCAAAACTCATTAGAAATAATCATAAGATATCACCTTTGATGGACTTTAGTGACACCAAAACCCTAAAGTGCTAAAAACCCTGAAAAGACCCCTGGAAAACCATAAATTGGAACCCTAGGGGGCTAAGTGTAAAATTTGTTTACTTTTGGACCCAAGTGCAAATACCAAAGTAATAGAACACCACAAATCATGTGTATCTCACATTTGAGGATTTGCAAGTCAAATTCTGGGATTTGGGCTTATTTGCAAAAAGGAAACCTCATACCTTTCATATGTCTAAGTCTGAAATTCAGTGCATAAGGTCAACTTTGGAACCCTATATCTCTCAATTCATAAAGAATCTACCCTAGGTCAACACATCAAGATTATATAGCTACTAAAGGAGTATAACTTTGGTTAAGTCATCAGGCATAAGTGCTGTACAAAAGTTGGAGTTAAATGGACGCAAAGTACTACTGTCAGTCACCCCTATAATCTGAATTTTTACTGATAGTAAGATCTGCTCAACTTTGGACTTGATTCAAGCTCAAAGGAGTAGGTAAAAGAGCCAGGTCTCTATAGTCGATTTGTAGCTGGTTTATAGGGCTACAACTTTGATACAGAGAGGTGGTCAAGTCACTACATGAATTTTGAAGCAAATCGCCCTGCATATGGCTGTCAGGCTGACTCAATGAGAACCAGATGGTACAATACCTGACAAAGATCACAGATTCAGTTCCCCTCACCGCCGGTGACCCTCACGCTATGATCTGTGTCGTCGCCATGATTTGTGCTCTCTGCCGAGGAGATTATCACGGCAAGGTAAAAATCTTGGCACCGGATAGGCTCAGACCCAGTCGACGGTGAGCTCGCCGTACCCACTTGGGCTGCGGTCGGGCAAAGTTCTCCTTGCTGGAGTTGGCCACCTATCGACCGTGTGCCACGTGCCTAGGTGCTCTACCACGTTGCAGTAACTCGTCTTAAGCGTGTCCGTTTGTTGCCGGTGACCTCGCCACGGTGAAAGCCACCAATCCTTTGCGCTAGTGCTCTCCCCTCTCTCCGGCCACCAGCGCGCCATTCCAAATTCACGAGCCACTGCCCTCGGGCCCTATAAATTGAGCGTGCCATCAGCTCCGCTAGGTAGTCAAGCATCTAGCGCACCCACTCGTATCTCGGATTGTCCACCAGAGAGCTCTAATTTGGGATTTCCCCCAAATTTGTTAAGAACACCGCGTGTGTGAGCTTGCCGTGGCCAGCTCTCCACAGGTCCGATCATGCCCTCCTCACTCCTGTTTTAGCATTCCTATGTGCTCTTAATGCTTCTCGACCCGGCCAATTGAGCTAGAACACGTGGGATCACCCGGAACGCCTCGGTTTGTCCATTGGTCGCGCTGTCACCGTGGGCAGAAAGATTAGGGGCTAGAACCTTGAAATTGGTTGAGGGGTAATGATCATTAGGGGTCGAATTAGGTGTCATCCGCACTGGAGCACTAGTAGTTGAGTTATCCAGCCAGTATGAGCTCGCCGGAGCTCGGCTTGTCGCCGTCCATGCCGTGGACCCGACGTTGTAAAGAAAAAGAAAGGGAAGGGTCTCGGTGTAAATGTCAGTGACACAAGTAAATAGTGCACGGGACTCTTTAAGGGTTTTTCAAATTGCTAGGGACCTCTATGCAAGATGGACACCGCGGGCGCGCGCAGACGTGTTTCCGCCTGTCTTGGGCTGGCTCGGGCTAAATTGAGCCCGATATTGTATATGCTTTTCCTTTTCCTTTTTCTACCAGACTTAGGAAATCCATAGAAAATTATAGAAAAATGATAAAAATATGACACTAATTTTGTTGGACTCCTAGATTTCTCTAGTATTTAATAAAAATAGTTCTAGGATTTTTAGTCCAAACAAGGAATTAATCAGTATTTAAAAGAGCTTAAACCTATACCTCTAGAATTTTAGGAATTATTTAATGACTCCAACAATCACCAAATTTTTTGGATAAGCTTAATATGATATTTAAATCCTATGAGTGAAGTTTGACTTGCTTTGGACATTGTTTGATTCCTAAACCTAAAACCCTAGCTCCTTAGGGTAAAAATGTCTAATCCTACTAAGGTACTGACCTAGAACAACCATAGTTACCTTGGAGCACCGTGAAGGAAAGTTGTATTCAAGATACAACTTGATACATCTTTTCTATTATTGCATTTTATAAGAATTACATGAGCATTCATGGTTATATATGGCTATACATAGAAAACGAAGAAGTGACTGCTGAAGAGGAAGAGCCTACTCCGTCAACAGAAAATCCACCTGCCGGGAACTATTTTTACTTTGACATCTGTGGAACAGAGCCCGACTCTCCTACAAAACAAGGCAAGCCCTAGTGCATTTGTCACCTCCTTGCTGTTTTAAACTCTTTATCACTTGACTGATGCATTAGGTAATAGGAGTTGGGTGTTAAACCAATTGCTGCATTTCCTTCCTTGGAACTGTTTACCATTCCTTGATTCCCTATTTTATTAAAAGGTTTTATGATGCTTAGTCCTGCTTTAGAAAAACAAATGTTTTGTTTTAAAACCAAAGGTGATGCTTCACCGTGGATGGGATGTTTTTCAAAAATAAAACTTGATGGTGGATCCATCATGGACATGATGTGTTCGACATCGGAAAAGATGTACCTCCGCCAGGTACCAAACTTTGGGTTTTAAATGATAAAGTTGAGACCGGGCGGGTGATTTGCACGAGAAGAGAGTCTCGGTGTAGTGTCTCCATCGGAGTCGATTAAGGACCTTGTCAATGTAGGCCTGATGACCGAGGACCCTTTAACTGGTCACATGCCTCATCATGGGTAAGCTGTGCCTCGGGCAAACTAATACCAGAAAGGCCAACACGCAATGGGAGTGGAGAGATGGCGAGAGTAGCGTGTACCCTCCGTGGCAAGAGGCTAGACGGTGGTGTATCTGTGATGTCGGTTGGCGTGAACCCGGTCTGGTCTTAAGAAACCCGGTGGCGAGTTGACATATGCAAGGGTTAAGTGCTACATATGTCGGGTGATTGGAGATCCTCAGCTGAGTATTAATCGATTCGGATCGCCGTTACTTCTCGGACATGAAGACTTGGTCACTGACTTACACGTAGCATTCAGTGAACAAGAAGGGTGGATAAAAGGATGGCTAGTATAGGCCATGTGCTTGAACTAGGGTAGAAAGAACTCTAGTGACAGGTAATGACTTAACTTGCTAATAAAACTGGATTTTTAAGGATCCACTTTTAGTAAGCATTTTTGCAAACAGAGTCTTGATTCTTGATTAAGCCTTACCTTGACTCCCTCAAACCAGCATATCCTTGAGAGTCTTTTATTTTGATGGGTAAGACTTGCGAAAGTACACTTCGTACTCAGGGTTTTCAAACCCATGTTGTTGTAGGTGAGGAAACAACAGAATTTTGCTGTTTTTGCACTAAGGTGGTGCCCAAGAATGTGGTGCCCAAGGACGAACCTCAACTGTAAAGTGGTTATGGGAGGATGTTGGCCTCCCTTTTGAAAAACAATATACTTTTATGCGGGAGGGGTTTTTGCCTCCCAAGTTTGTAATAATAATATTTATGCACTCTTATGACCTGGTGATGTAATATTAACACTCTTTCTATATTTTAATGAATGTAAATTAAGTTGTTGTAATTCGCTTCCGCTTATTCGTTCCTCCGATGTGTTGTAATATCTGCGTGACGGGTAAAACGCTCTTGGGTGAGGAAAAGGATACATATACCAAATTTATCAAGTGATTATGTGCACCTCCAGGGTTATCCAAGGTCTGTTGGACAATGACAACTGTAGGTGGGCTTAATGACTTGGGAGGTTCTGTCACAATAATCACTCGACAACATCTGTATTCTCATTTCCTCGCCCAAGAGCGCTTCATCTGTCACGCAGATATTACATCACATCGAAGGAAAGAATTGCTGAAGTGATTACAATAATTTAATTTACATTCAAACATAGAGAAAGAGTTTTATTGTTATTACAAACTAGGGTGTATGAGTGCATAAGTATTATTATTACAGAATTGGGAGGAAAAAACCCCTCCCGCATAAAAGTATATTGCTTTTCAAGTGGGAGGCCAACATCCTCCCGCGGCTTCATTGCTGAGGTTCTTCTTTGGACACCACCTTAGAACAAAAACAGCAAAAGTCTGTTGTTTCCTCACCTACAACAACATGGGTTCGAAAACCCTGAGTTCGGAGTGTACTTTCACAAGTCTTACACGTCAAAATAAAAGACTCTCAAGGATATGTTGGCTTAAGGGAGTCAAGGTATGGCTTAATCAAGAATCAAGACTTTGTTTGCAAAAATGCTTACTAATAGTGGATCCTTAAAAAATCATTTTACTTATCAGGTTAAGTACAGTTACCTGCATCTAGAGTTATTTCTACCCTAGTTCAAGCACTTGGCCTATACTAGCTATCTTTTATCATCCCTTTCAATTCACTGGAATGCTACGTGTAGGGTAGTGACCAAGTCTTCATGTCCGAGAAGTAACGGCGATCCGAATCGATTAATACCCGGCTGGGGATCTCTAATCACACGACATATGTAGCACTTAACCCTTGCATATGTCAACTCGCCAGCGGGTTTTTAAGACCAGACCGAGTTCACGCTAACCGGGAGCACAGATACACCACCGTCCAGCCTCTTGCCACGAAGGGTACACGCTACTCTAGCCATCTCTCCACTCCCATTGCGTGTTGGCCTTTCTGGTATTAGTCTGCCCGTGGCAAAGCTTACCCATGATGAGGCATGTGACCAGTTAAAAGGTCCTCAATCATCAAGCCTACATGGAGACGGTCCTTAATCGACTTAGACGGAGGCACTACACCGAGACTCTCTTCACGTGCAAGTCACCCGCCCGGTCTCAGCTTTATCATTTAAAAAAACCAAAGTTTGGTACCTAGCAGAGGTACATCTTATCTGATGTTGAACCCATCATGGCCATGATGGATCCACCATGAAGTTTTATTTTTGAAAACATCCCATCCACTGTGAAGCATCACCTTTTGTTTTAAAACAAAATATTTGCTTTTCTAAAGCAGGACTAAGCATCAGAAAACCTTTTAATAAAACAGGTAATCAAGGAATGGTAAGCAGTTCCAAGTAAGGAAATGCAGCATTTGGTTTAACACCCAACTCCTATCACCTAATGCATCATTCAAGTGATAAAGAGTTTAAAAATCCCAAGGAATAGGGTAAATGCACCGAGGCTTGCCTTGTGTTGTAGGGGAGTCGGGCTCTGTTCCACAGATGTCAAAATAAAAACAGTTCCCGATATATAACCATGAATGCTCATGTGCTGCTTATGAAAATGCAATGATAGTAGAGATACATCAAGTTTTATCTAGATCACAACTTTCCTTCAAGGTGTACCAAAAAACTTGGGTTTTTTGAGTCAGTATCTCATTTCCCTAAGGCAATTATTAACTAGAAGGTTAGGGTTTTGGGTTTGGGAATCAAACAATGTCCAAAACATGTCAAACTTCAACCAAGGGTTCTAAGTACCATATTAGACTTATCTAAAAAGTCTTGTGATTTTTGGAGTCACCAAGTATTTTCTAAAATTCCAAAGGTATAGGTTTAAGCCCTTTTAAATATTGAATAATTCCAGTTTTGGGCTAAAAATTTTGGAACTATTTTTATTAAATACTAGAGGAATTTAGGAACCTAGTAAAATAGGTCTTATATTTTTTATCATTTTTCTAGAATTTTCTATGATTTCTCTAATCCTGGCAGAAAAAGAAAAAGAGAAATGGTGAACAGTGGTGGGCAGAAACTGGCTCGAGTCGGCCCAAGTCCAGGGAAACGCTCGTCCGCGCGCGCCCGCGGGGTTCACTTTGCGTAGAGGACCCTGATCTTTTAAATAACCCTTAAGGAGTCCTGCACACTATTCCTATGTTTCACTGACATTTACGTAAAGCTCCTCCTATTTCTATTTCTTTACAAACCCAAGTCCCCGACGTCGAAGAGTGGTGAGCGCGCCCTCCGGCGAGCATGATCCGGCCAAAATATGCCAAGACCGAGCCCCTGACTCGACTAACATCTAATTCAACCCCTGGCGACATTAACCCCTCAATTAATTGCACAATTCCGGGTTGGGAACTCACTGTCCATGACAACGGTGGAAACTGAGAACACACCGACGTGTTCTGGGTTATCCAGGGCGATCTAGTTCAATCCAAAGGGTCTATGAGTACCAGGGAACTTGAGGGAGGCTATAACATCAATCAAGGAGGCTTGAGCTAACCTGCAGAAGGCTGGCCACGACGCGGTGGTTCACGGCGTGCGAAAAACTGATTTGGGGAGAGAAAGAAATTTGAGCTCTCTGGTGGCTAATCGGAGGCAGGAGCGGGTGCTCTAGCTTTGTGATGACCCAACGGAGCTGATGGCGTGCTTAATTTATAGTGCCCGAGGGCAGTAGCTCTTGATTTTAGAATGGCGCGCTGGCGACCGGGGAGGGGGAGAGTTACTGGCACAGGGTTACCGTGGCACTTCACCGTGGCAAGACCACCAGCGATGACCGGACATGCTAAGGCGAGTTACTGCAATCTGGTATTGCGCTTAGGCACGTGGCACCCGAGCCGCAGGTGGCCAACTCCAGCGAGGTTATCTGGACCGGCCGTGAGGCAAGTGGGTACGGCGACCAGGGCGGAATAGTGTCCCAAGCTCATCCCCAACACTAGATTTTTCACCCTACATAGTTATCTGCACTTCACTGAGCACGAATCGTAACGGCAACGACGATCACGACACGGGATCACCGGCGGCGATACACTGAATCTGGCGATCTTCGTCAGGTCACTGTACCATGGGAACTTAATTCAGGTGCCAGACAGAGCAGGTTTCAGGGTCTTGATCTCAAATTTTTATGTGATAACTTGTTAACCCACCTATAACAAAGTTGTTGATCTATACTCCAGCTTTAATCTTGCTATAGTAATCATAGTCAAACAATCACTGGATCATGGTCGAATCCGATCTCAAAGTTCACCTAACTTCATTGTTAGCCAATATTCAGTTCAAAGACTGATTGTCAGCTCGACTTTAAGTCCTTTTATTTCCAATTTGTGTACAATACCAATGCTTAGTCACTTAATAAAACTTGTACTCCTAACATAGCTCTACAGTTGACCAAGAACAAAATCCTCAAGAATTCTGAGAGACGGAGTACCAAAGTTGACCTTATTCAACTGAATTCAGACTTAACCATATGGAGTGCATGGGGTGCTTTTTGCAAATAAGTTCAAATCCCACTATTTGACTTGCAAATCCTCAAATATAGAAAACACATGATTTGTGGTGTTCTATCACTTTGGTATTTGCACATGGGTCCAAAAGTGCACAAAATTTACAATTACCCCATTAGGGTTTCAATTAGGGTTTCTAGGTTTTGTTTTTAGGGTTTTGGGCACATTAGGGTTTTGGTGCTACCAAAGTCCATCAAATGTGAAACCTTAGGAGTATTTCTCATGACTTTTGAGGTTTTTACTTATTTGGGCTTCACTTACATCCATAAGCCCTAATTCAGGGTTAAATACTCTACCCTGGGGTTAATCACACATCAAGTCACATCATTACAACTTGTTTGAAATTTTTACCTAGTGAATGCACTGTAGGTGTAACAAACAATGTGAAATGTCAATGCATATGATGTTATGCTCAATTTTTAGTGCTAGTAACACCAAGGGTGTTACAGTGAGCAAGGGCGTAGGGCGGGTAGGCAACGGTGCGGGCGATGGCACGACATGCGGGCACCGGCGAGGGCGCGACGGGCGGGCGAGGACGTGGTGGTGGCCGAGGGTAGGGGCGCGATGGGCGATGGCGCAGCGGCGACGGCGCGACAACGACGCGTGAGAAGAGCGTGAGAGAGTGAGAAAGAAAGGAATTACAGTTGCTATGTACGAGTTCTTTGCCGAGTGCCTGTGATCTGGCTCTCGACAAAGACTTTTTTCAAATTTTAAAATGCACTTTGTCGAGTGCCCTCTGGGCGACACTCAGCAAACATTATTTCACTTTACTTTGCCGAGTGTCAACCGACTTCTTTGCCGAGTGTCATTTCTAGACACTCGGCAAAGTACATTTTTATTTTTTTATTTTCCCAACCAAACTCTTTGTGGTATGTTCCTACACTATATAGACCTACATGTACCATTTTGGGACAATTAGAAAAGTGTTTTCTATAGCTAGTAGATTTAGTTAGTTTATTTGAATTTCTTCGGAAAATTCACATTTGAACTGCAAGTCACTCGAAACTTGGAAAACCGTGCATGCAAAAAAATTATCCATGCTATTTAGCACAAGTTACGACCGATTTCAGGAGCGGGCCGGAAACTTCGAGCACCATGCTCACTCAACATGGTCATGAACTTGCCATCAAGGTGTTTAAAAATTGTATAAAACACAAACAAAGTCAGAAAATCATGAAACTTGTCCACGTGTCATGATATCATATGTAGAGGTTGTGATAAAAAATTGAGAATGTTTCGAGAAAGTTGTGAGACACTATGTGTATAAACCAAGGAGAACTACACATGAAATCATAGAGTTTCAATGTAGTTCTCCTAGGTTTCTGCATATAGTGTCTCACAACTTTCTCGAAACATTCTCAAATTTTTATCACAACCTCTACATATGATATCATGACACATGGACAAGTTTCATGATTTTCTGACTTCCCTCGGCAAAGGTTAATGACCATCAGCTCTAGACGGCCGCTGACGGCCCTTTGTCGAGCGCCACCTTCGCCGATTGTTCGGCACTCGGCAAAGCCTTCTTTGCCCAGTGTATTTCTGTGCAGAGAGTCCTACGCTCGGTAAACGAGCTCGTTACCGAGAGCAGGACTTTGTCGAGTACGGCACTCGGCAAAGGCTTCTTTACCGAGTGCCCGACAAAAAGCACTCGGCAAAGCGTCAAGCACTCGGCAAAGGCCCCGATTGCGGTAGTGACCCCAGGTGTTTATCTCCCATTCAACAGCGACTATGGATTTAAGCGCGAGATATCAGTAAATAGAATGGACATTAAATTCTAATCATATTTGTTTATCATGATTTTGATATCGTATCCGTCTCCATGAATCTATACTACCCAAAAAATTTCACAAAATTCAGACTTTAGTTAATTTCTGAATTATTGAGTCTTGTGCCTAATTAGAATTTATCTATTAAGCGAATACGAATTTGGAACCTCGACCCACTCTTGTGATTTTTTATCCAAGTGAATTTTAATAGAAGATCAGCGACAAGAGTTTTCAGGCGAGATTAAATTGGACAAAGATAATTAGAGTCGATACTGAATATTCATAATTAATCTATTTCCCTATTCAGACTGCGGATGAATTATCAGGTTTCAAATTAAATCGAATCAAACCTGGTTCAACTTTTTTCGCCGGTTTTGTTTGATTATACCTATTCATACCTCTTTTAGACCCAGATTACATAACCTCAAAATATTTACATGTTTATTTTGTTAATGGTTTGGAGGAGAAAATCAGCATTTCTCCTTATCCTCTCCACCGCCTAACTCCCTCAGCATATACTCCTCTGCTCGCCTGGACCGAAGCCGCCAAGCTGTCGGACTCCATCGCGCCTCGGCGTTCAGGCCGCACCCTGCTCGGCTTCCTGCAGCACATGTCCAGCCCGTCAATGTATCTACTTGTTCGGTGGCCGCATCTCGCGCTAGTGCTCGCCTAGGTCCAAGCCAACTTCATCGCTCGTTTCCATTTCTTTATGTGCGAGATGTCGCTTGCTGCTATCATGTGGATTGACCTGATGTTTTTGTATGTGAGGGTGAGGAGGTGAGGAATCCTAGGTGTATGAACAGAGGCAAGCCGCATTATGCTCGTCGGGTGTTCGGTAAAACGCTAGAACTGGAAAGCATCGTTGATTTCGTTTTAAAACAAATTTAGTTTTGGTAAACTACATTGCTATCTGTGTTAGTTGTTTGTAATTTTGTTCTGTTGTGGATGGTGCTAAGTGCCGGTGGGCTCAACCTTCTTATATAAGTGTATCCCATCTTTAGCTTCTTTATTGAGGATTATCACTTAAGCTAGCATGTATTTTAAACTTATAAATGTTTTATACATTCAAATTCGAATCTTTTGAATCAATTTCTTTTGTAATCAACTCCGATGATATATATTGTAACCCTGTTATAATTTGTAACTAGTGTAACTTATAATCATGTTGTAATAAAGAATATGTTTCTACTACAAATGTTTGTGTGTAAGTTGTGTTTACTTAATCCTGCGATCTTGGCGGTAAGTGTTTATTCGGGGTCCTTGGGACACTCAGGCAAATCCTGTTAAGTTGTTTGGTGCACATGCATAGCCGTCTAAGGTCTTTGAGACAAAGACAGGTGCATGTGGGCCCAATAACTTGGGAGGTTCTACGACAGAAGGTATCAGAGCAAGATTAAGTATAATACGGTCATATACGCATTTTCAAAATAAAGTTTTGGTTTCAAAAAACTTATTTTTAACTAAACACATTGTTTGGTTTTGAAAAACAGATTTGAAAAACTATAATGCTAGTGACATCCTCTGTTAAGACCTAAATTAAGGACTATCAGGTGGCTTAGATCAAAATACTAACCCACAACCTGGGGGAACTGCATACATGTGTAATGTTATTTTTAAGGCCATTCAGTATTGAATGGATCGACGCTTAGGTAATGTGAGAGCATGACCGAACAAACGTCAGTCTAGGGGAGAGTATAAAAAGCGCTTGATTATATACATGTTTTACATATGTATATATGAAGGCTGTGATGTGCAGTATTTACTTTTCTAGGAATTCAATACCCCATGGATGTGTATGGGTATACATACATGGGAATACTGAGAAGTGTAATGTACTTGTAACGACGCACCTATGCTTAGGTAAGAAGGTGAGTTACCATAATGAGCTGCCCTATGGTTAAAGCGTGGCAGCGGTGCCTATGCGTGGCTCGACGCTTAATGAGGAGCTGGCCTCCATATAGAAATATATGGAGTATAAACTGTGATAAACTGTCATGTGTGAATTGTATCATGGGGAAATGGGCTGTGATGGAAATTTTCTGTAGGTACACTAACATCGAAATCGTATGTCTAGCTGACGATTAGCAATATACCGGGAGAGACGTAGATATGCCACCGATATAGAACGCAATTGCCATATTATATTCGCAAAATTCGTGAGGACGAATACGACGAGCATGCATCCTGATTATTGCATTGTGTTTGTTGTTTGTTCACAAAAATGCTTCTCTCACCTTTATTCTAATAATTGGTGATTGTGAACGAACGTGCTTCCCTCATCTTTATTACGATAATAAATAATTGGGAGCTGTGGGAAGTGTTGTTATCTTAGGAACCTCAATAAACTTCTTGTCCTCCGTCTTTCAGATTACCTCGCTAGGTGTTATATGTGTTAATCTCACTTTGTTGTTTAAGGTGTTGTAGTTGTTCAACCCTTAGTGCCTGAACCCGTAAAAGTGTTTTCTGTTTTGTTTGCAAAAGAACACCTAATCCAAAGAGTTTTGAGATTGCTTGGTGAAACGTCTAGTTAGAAATCTCCATCGAAAATCAAAACCTATCTGTGTCTAATCGTTTGATAAAAACCACCCTGTCATGTGTGGTCCCTTCTCTCTTGACTTTAGTAGTGACTGCACACATACAAGTTCCCTTTTGCATTCGTGAAGACGAATAGGACGAGCATGCATCCCGATTGTTGCATTGTGTTTGTTGTTTGTTCACAAAAATGCTTCTCTCACCTTTATTCTAATAATTGGTGATTGTGAACAAATGTGCTTCCCTCATCTTTATTACAATAATAAATAATTGGGAACTGTGGGAAGTGTTGTTATCATAGGAACCTCAATAAACTGCTTGTCCTCCGTCTTTCACATTACCTCACTAGCTGTTATATGTGTTAATCTCGCTTTGTTGTGTTGTATCTATTCAACCCTTAGTGCCTGAACCCGTAAAAGTGTTTTCTGTTTTGTTTGCAAAAGAACACCTAATCCAAACAATTTTGAGATTGCTTGGTGAAACGTGTAGTTAGAAATCTCCATCGAAAATCAAAACCTATCTATGTCTAATCGTGTGATAAAAACCACCCTGCCATGTGTGGTCCCTTTTCTCTTGACTTTAGTAGTGACTACACACATACAAGTTCCCTTTGCAACCTTTGTTGTAAAGGCGGAGCCTTGGAGCTTTTTAGTGTTGGAAGACAGCTGATTAGTTCTCAAAATGGAGATTGACTTTCCCTAATGCTGTGTTGCAAGAGTTTGTTCGTTCGCTCTCTTATTTAATCCATGTATTTCCAAACAAAGTCATTTCATCTCACATGAAGAAACGGATCAACAACCCGACCAAATGGATTTCTACCCATATGCATCAACTGTTAACAAAGGTGAACTCTCGAACCCTAGTTTGTCGATGGATAATAAGAGGACTTGCTCAATGTCAAAAGTAGTTCAACAAGTTGGTTTTACTACCCCTCTTAAGGATCCCTACCCAATCTCGGGACGAGATTTCTTTAAGGGGGCAGGGTTGTAACACCCCAGGTGTTACCCAAGACCCTGGCTCAAGGTATACACCTATGGCCTATTATCATA
The DNA here is from genome assembly GCF_902167145.1 of Zea mays. NCBI lineage: Eukaryota > Viridiplantae > Streptophyta > Magnoliopsida > Poales > Poaceae > Zea > Zea mays. The sequence goes on along the minus strand of NC_050102.1, from coordinate 54,306,510 downwards.
TGTGTTAAGTGGAAAGAGAAGGCACCCAAAGCTTTAGAACCATGGATAAACTAAGTGATGACCATGATGGGAGGGATACCCTAGCCTTTATGCATCTTCACCCATGAAAAAGGTTCTAAAACCCTAATTTCCCCTCTTGAGCCATTAAACCCCAAACATTGGATTAAAGGGAAAAATTATGCAAATGACCAATTCATGAAATGAACCTTTACCAAAGTTAAAGTACATTAATAAATCTACAAAATGTAGTAAGGGAAGTATTACAAAAAGGTCCAACAAAAACACCAAATCAAGCCCCCAAGTGGAGAGCACACTAGAGCCATCCATTTTTTTCTCTAAGTCCAAAATCAGCGCTAGTCTATAAAATCAGAAGTGTTCACCATTTTGCTGGCACCAAAACTACTTGGTTCAAATAACAAAAAGTAGCCAAACTACCCAAGGCACATCCCTGAAAAATTTGAAACCCAACCAGGGTCATTTGACACGGTTTGGCATCCATTTTGTCGCGGGGTGAATAGTGCAGACAGACAAGACTTGGCGCCACCATATCTTCCAAGTAAGGCCAGATCTCCCCTTGGAACTCACATGAACTAGATAGCTCTAGGTGTAGGGAAGAAATCTTACACAAGACATATGGCAAGATTCACACGTTTGGGAGCTCTGCAGGCGCAAGAACGCGGGCAGATTATCACGGCCACGTGTTCTACGCGCCCTGGCAACGCCAGAGCACGCCCCGGCGCTCGGCCCCACGCACGCCGCGCTGCGCTGCGTCAACCCCGCGCCCATGCCCGCGGCTATAAAGCCAACCCCGACCTCGACCGTATGCCCCCTCGCGCTCCTAACCCTGCCCCGAGCATGAGTTCACCTGCGTTTGCCTAGAGAACGGCATGCCAGTGGCTGGGTGAGCCCCGACCACCATAGACCAGCCACGCCAGCCCTCCTCCACCCCGTCTGACCCTTTGGCTAGCTTCCCCGAAGCTAAGTGAAGCTCCCCGAGCCGCGGATTGGACACCACCTCACCGAAGACGCCGGATCGACGTTGCCGGACTTCAACCGGCCGCCGTCGCACGTAGACCGAGCCACACGTTAAGCCTTTCATCGATTCCTTGTGCCTACGACATCCTTGAACTCCAGTGAAGCTCTCCATGCCATTTAATTGAACTATACCGCCGTGAGCAGGCCGGAGCACACGCCGCCGACGAGCCCGACCGCCTGCGCACGCAGCCAGCCCTATTTCGGCCATCACCGCCGGCGATCCGCCCCTCGACGTGACCGCCAGGACCTCCTGGACCTCACCCGGCCCTCCACCGGACCTATCCCTCCGTCGGGAAGTCGCGCCACCCTTTTTCCTCTCTACGGTCACTGTTCCGACGGGAAGGAGCTCAGGATAAGAAAGAGAAAGGCCAGGGGGTTTTCGCGATGTTAGTGACTCAGTGAAACAGTTCCGCAGGGGCACCGTTTAAATGATTTAGTTAAAGAAAACCCCAGGGGCCCCGGTGCAAAGCTGTTTTCCTTAAACCTTTAAGATTTATTCTTTTAAAAGAGTACAAAACTTAAAAAATTCATAACTTGAATTTTATCCAACCAAATTTGGTCAAACAAATTTTGCTAGGTCCTAAATCTTATGAACTATTTAGGAAAAATAATAAACACCCTGATTCCTGCAATACTTTTAGAGTTTTAATTTAAATAAGTATACTGCCAAAAACTAAATAAATAAAGGAAATATAGAAATACTTTTGAACTAAGGGTAATAAAAATTAGAGACATACTTAACTACTAACTACTCTCTTTAAAAATATTAAACTCCTAAGTATACTAGGTTAAGGAGGGATTAACCATTAAAACTTGTTTTGGTCCAAACCTTAAGAAAATGAAAAAGGAAATTTAAAATAAGAACCAGAGGGCAATCACATTTTTACTAGTTTGCTTAAGTAACATAGTTCATAAGAAAATTTTGTTGACCCCTCTTTTAGTACAAAAGAAATGCACCACATTTTATTTCATAAAAACAATAAGAACTTAGAAAAATCCTAGAAAAATAACCCTAAAGAGAAACCACCCAAATCCTTGGGATAACTACTGATATGCTAGTATAAATCTAGGAAAAATATAAGTTCTGTTCTTTGATATTTTTCAAATAACAAGTTAGTTATAAGCGCCTTTTTGACATTTAACTTTAGAAAATCACAACTAAATAACCATTAGACCACTTTCTGTGATTTTTGGCACAGAGACCTGTCATTAACCATAGATGTTGACAAAAATAATTTTTTTAGCACAGAACCCTCACCTGGATCAGAGCTATAGTGCAAAGTGACCATCTACCCTCACTTTTGTTATTTTTGCCCAAGGTTTATCCACTATAGACTGAACTACAGAGACCAAGGTTTACCCACTGTAATTTTTGCAACATTTTTTGAAAAATTCTAAATCACCATGGTAGTTCAAGAGCACTAAAAAATAAGCATAACTAGAAAGTAAAAAGGGAATTGTGGAATAAATTAATATCATACAACTAAATCTCTCTAAGAGTCCAACAAAACATAAAGTAAATGATTAAAATTCTTAAATTCACTCAAACCCTAAAATGGGTGTGTACAAAACACTGAGAGTACCATCCGATAAGGAAACCCTAGTTACCCACTGCTTTAATATTGTTTCACCATACATAGTATTTAATAAATTGACATATCATTAATATACATGTATCTTATTCCTTACATTCGATAGATTGTAATCTCGCTGACGGAGAGTACGTCCTCATTCCGGAGCAAGGAGTTGCTCAGGAGGTAGTTCAGGAGCCAGCACCAGAGCCTGCCATCAAGGATCTGCCTGCCCCAGCTTTTAAAGACAAGTCCCGGTTTTATGCATAACCGTTATATATGCTATTTTACTGCACTTAATGTTTGTAAGCTTGTACTGTGCACTTAAGTGTAGGAGTTGTCTAAAACCCTAGTTGCATGAACTCAGGATTCCTTTTGAGATGGATACTAGTATGCTAGGTCGAGTAGCTGCTTTGCTTATTAGGGATCTCGGTAGAAGTCGAGTGATTTTTCTAGCATTCGCGCGAGGTCAGGAATTGATTGTATCCATTTTCTATATCGGAATGATGATGGTCTGTGGCCACTGATCCATGGGGATGCGTTGTCTACTAGACGAAATTGGAATAAGGATTAACGTGCGGATACCTGTGTCATGCGTTTGAACGTACTAAGCACATGCCGAGAAATATGGTAAATCGGTAAGCCTAGTACCTGAGTGAACCTGCCCGCAGACTTTACCCCTCACGCGACCTGAGACGTAGTCTCCCATTCCGGTTATGGTGGGTACAAGTGCGGTCACTGCACGACGGCAGTCGAGGTCAGTGAGGCATTGCATGCCAAGGCGGTGAGCCCTGTTCTGTTGACGGGGAATCGATGGGAACGGTTGATGTGTGTGGGGACGGAGTGCCTCGCCACGTTGTGTGTTTAGGTTTAACTTGCAAGGTTAAAACTCGATTCGAATCGTCTGCTTCTCGTAGCTAATGAGACTGCTTGATCCATTGTACTGCGTTGAGTAATAAGTGGAAATGAGATGACTGGTGAAAGATGTTGATTGATAAAATGTTTGAAGAAGAAAAATGTACTAGGCATGATCCGGAGTGTAGACACCTGCTGCGGGGCATAAAACTTAGTTCAAATATTTCACAAACATTTGCCAACAATCAACAAATCACTCCTACACTTGAAACCAAGACCCATTGAATGACTCCCACCCTGAACCACATGCCAAACAGCAGCAGCGCTGTTTGTTAATTTTGTATCTTTAAAATTATAACAGTGGTGATATCAAACAAATACTCTAGGAGTTTCTACACAAAATACTCTACAACTTCGGTATTCAATGGATAATTAAATTTTGCCATCTATAAGTTCTAAAATATATGACAAGATAACTGACTGAATCTGTTTCAGACAGCAGCATAGTTAACTTCAAAATTCGATATCTCCCAAACTGCTCAACTAAAAATTATGAAATTCTGCTGGCAGTAAGAACTTTTATCCGTCTACAAAAGTCTCCATGGTTGGAAAAGCCAATACAACCATTTACTAGATGAAACCTACCAGTGAACAGACCCGCTCATTTTTGTCACGCAAACAGGAACAGCCACAATAAAATAAACATAACTGGAGTTTCAAAATTCATATGAATGCACTTTTTAACAATCTAGAAAGCTTATGAAATTATCTACAACTTATTTTACCAACCTAAAGTTTAATTTGTTGATAAAATTGCCTAAATCTTAAGAGAACAGATTCTACACAGAATTGTGAGACTGAAAAACTGCTATAATCAAACTACAATAACTATCTGATCTGATGTCCGATTGAGGTGCTCTTTGCTGCCATGGAAAGATCTACAAATTATCGACGACTCATATATAGACTTTTTATTTTTTGAGGCAATTAAGACCACGGAAAACTGGCATGAACAGAAACTATCAAATCTGCCATTCTGCAGAAAACTAAATTCGAGATCAAAACCTAACCACATCTAATCCAACCTCTAATCCTTTAATCCCCATTATCCACAACCTCCAAAAGCACATAATTACAGGGAGGAACAAGGATTTCATCCATACCTAGGGTTTTCCCCAAAAAATCTTCGAGAAGAGATGGGGAAGAACATTTCCTTGATCCTCTCTCCCTCTTCAATTCAATGTGCTCCTCCTCTTCTCGATCCTTGCTGCGTAGGGGGAGATCTAGAGGGAGGAGGAAGCCATGTAGAGGATAGAGGGCAGCTGCCCAAGGGGAGGAGAGGGAGAGGGAGGGGGGCGGCGGCCAAAAGGGGTGGAAAGGGTGGGGGCTGCAACAAATTGGGAGAAGGGGAGGGGGTCGACTAGGGTTGGGAAGGGGGGCTCCCATTCATCGGATTGAGATCAAAGGCCCGAACACGCTCTCCCATCTGAGCTCCCGACCCCAGCGGAAAAAATACCAAAAGATCTACTGTTTCCCTAAGGAATGCCTCTTGAAACTCCAAACCCCAATGCCACAGAACATGAAAGAAAAGAGAAAAAGAAATTTAACTTCTTTTTCAGAAAATTGGGATATCACAGATAAGGATAGACCTAGGACATGAAGCCTTAGGATATTAGATGGGGTAGCTAGGTGGCTATTTAAATATGCCGTACAAGCTACTACAATATAGATTGGGGAATCTTGTACCCCTATGTTTGATGTGAGGACGCTTAGGAAGAGCATGCATGCATCATTTTTCTTATTTTACCATCTTAGTAAATTGTAATTATCAATATGCTACATAAATAAAGAGACTCATAAGACAAGATTTAAAATCTATATTGAAGATCTCAACATAACCCTAGAAAAGCCAAGTCCGCAGAAAATTGCTAGACTTTTGCACCAGCTCCTTTTATTTTTGGTTCTTTACCTTTTTGCTTACCCTTGCCCTTGCACAGATGACTTCTCACATACCCACTGACGGAGGGAACCCACAATCCCACACAGACGGTCTCGCACGAGAGGGCTTTCCCCACATTTTGTGGGAGGTACTGCAGGGAGGAGGTTACACTACACCTCCCCAGTACGCGGTGCAGCTGTTCGAGGAGCACCGAGTGCCTCGCTGTAGGGTGAGGATGACCTTGGAGCCTCATCCCCTGCAGTCAGGCTGGCGTTCTTTGGACTCGGAGTCCTTCGGTTTCAGGGCCGATGACACTATAGAGTCCACAGCTCTGCATGTGCTGACGACCTTCTGTGGATTTCACCCCTTGGAGATGTCGACCCACCCCATTGGCTTGTTCGCCGCTGAGAAGGAGGACGACCCAATGTGGAAGGACAGGGTTGAGCACGCCAAGGATGTGTGGGCTCTCTACCCCGGGCACACCGTGTGATGGAACCGCCCAAATTATTCCAACTTAAGTGCCTAAGTCCCGCCTTAGAGGCTACACCACACTTAAATAGGAATAAACCATCAGTCCCTCGGATCTAGTCCGACTAGGCCACTAACAGGATCATGTACCACATACTCACTGGAAGGTGAGGCACAAAGCAAATACAATAAAGCATAAAACCATAATTTAAAGAAGTACTTACGGTTATTACAACATCATCGGAGTTTTGCAAAAGTAGCAACTTAGCATCGTACGTTGCCCGAGGAGGGGTACGATGCGGCTTCATACCCTTAGAGGTATGAAGGCAGAGGACATATGCATTGCATTCATATGCATTCATTGAATTGATATTTGCAGATGGTGTGGTTTTATACTCTAAGAGGTATGAAGGCAGATGACTTACACATTGCATTCCTATGCATACATTGAAGTGATATTTGCAGGTATTGTTAACGCAGGGAAGTGTTATACAACCTATTGTGGTTGTTCGAGGAAATGAGATGGGATTGGTTATTTTGGGACTATTGAGTTCTATATCTACAAGTATTTCTGATCTCAATTGTGATCCCTTTAAAATGTTGATTAATTCAATTTTTTGGTTTAAATATCTCGTCAAAACAATTTACTTGCTGAGATGTTTTCATCTCACTCTTGCATTACTCAATGCAGGTACTTGATTCATGTTGGGAATGAGGGAAGTAGCAGCACGTCTACCTTCACTCTCATAATAACGCTACCCAGGCACAACCATGATTTAATTAGAAACTTCTTGTCAAGGACGTTTCTTTTTAACTAGTCGTGCACACTAGTTAATTCAGTTTATGTCGTTATGGTTATCTTCCCATTGCTAGCAGATTATTAATGTCTAGTATGTTTTCTTATCATGATATCTGTTTATACTCTGTTGCTTCCACGTTTATGCAAATTTTCAAAGGAGATGCTATCGAAATTTTATATATGAATGTTAGTTGTGTAGTTTATTAGCATTTTGGGGTGTTTGTGGGTCTCGGGGTGTTACAGTTGGTATCAAAGCATATGGTTTAGATTCTTGGCAATTTGAAGATAAATTTGACACACTTGCACATATAGGAAGGGTATGGGTTCAAATATCTTTGATATATGTTAATGTCTTTGAAGTGCAGATGAAATAATTTCACCCTCCCTATTCCTTTACGGTGATGTGGTAAGTTGTTTATGACTTAATGCCTGATATAATTCATTTCTAAATTTTGATATTGTTTTATTAATACGATTGATATCGCTGGTCTTTTGTGAGATTGAAGTTGTTATTATGGTTGTGATATACATGTATGCCTATGTTGTTGTCAACATGTTTTTCATGGTTGAGTTTTATTACAATAATATTGTTATATACGTTTGATTGAGGATGTTTCTAAGAGGAGTGTGAATTGCGTGTTTTGGGTTACAAGGTAACCATCGATTTGGATTTAAGTTGTTGGGCGATTGGTGGATAGCTCCAACTATCTTTGCAAGGAATGATTGTTTATGCTGAGAAACCAGTTCTGAAAGAAATGAATATTGGTACTTTTATATGGATTTTGGGGGAAGTCTTTACATAGCTAGCCAGAGTGGCTTACATGTCCCCCTTCTATCTTGTGTTTTAGTAGCCACAAATCCTAGATGTGGTTTAAAGTGGTTGCATGTTAGTCATGCTAATTGTAGAATAAATCTTTGATTTTCTTTATCCATTGATTATATATTAATACGTTGAGGATCTGATGGTTATCTCCCTGATGCATGCTTGTGGAGCCATTGTTGGACCACTTATCTATTGGTTTGAATGAAGTCATTGCCTAGCCTAGAGTTGGTTGGGTGTGGTCAGTCGCCTATTCCTAAATGATGTGGTTTTTACATCAACTTGAGATGTTTGTCAAATGTGTGAAGGATTACGGGGTTATTATTGACCATGTATGCCTGGTACTTTGAGTGCATCGTATGATAGAATGAAATGTAAGTTTCTGAACTACAGTAGATGAAGACTTATATTATGTGTAGGTTAACCTTACTAGTTTGGATATTTTTCTTAGTTGAGTTTTGGATGAAGTATAGTGACATTGATTAAGCAAGTATTGTGTTGTTGTTGTGCTGTCAGTGCTCTTTGTGGAGTTTTGGCATTTCTTCGATGAACTGTGCCGCGCAGAATGTTATTGGCTTCTTGTCGGCTTATTTGTTCCATTAGTTCTGTAGACTTTCTCCCTTTTGTGGGGTGCAAAGAATGTGAGATTACATGATCATCTTTTCATGATGGCAAGAACAAGGTTTAGGAAGATTAGGAGTTTTGTTTCAATAGAACCACTTGTTTTGTGGTGCTTTGAGGTGAGGTGTTTGATCTTCTTATACATTCATCTGCTGTGGATGTTTCCCTATTGAATTAAAATGAATTGTTGAAGCTGGTAAGGGTTGTGCTTAGTGCATATTACCCCTTCATAAAAGAGTGTTGTTTGAAGACATTGATGTTGATGTATAGCTGCATCCAAATTCGATGTGTGAAATTGTAGTGTTGATTGCATCTATGACTTGCTTTGAGCTTCATTGCATGTTGATTCATGCTAGATAGGCTGTGTAGTTTCCTTAGACAATTAGTCCGAGGTAGAAGTTCTTGTGTTAATTAAGACCAATAATGGACCCATGTTTTGAATGGTGGTCCTATATGGGGTACCTTGGATGCTTTGCTTGGAGTGGTCGAATTCGAGGACGAATTCTTTTTAAGGGGGTAGAGTGTGATATCCCAATTTTCTGAAAAAGAAGTTAAATTTCTTTTTCTCTTTTCTTTCATGTTCTGTGGCATTGGGGTTTGAAGTTTCAGGAGGCATTCCTCAAGGAAACAATAGATCTTTTGGCATTTTTCCGCTGGGGTCGGGACCTCAGATGGGAGAGCATGCTCGGGCCTCTGATCTCGATCCGATAGATGGGAGCCCCCCTTCCCAACCCTAGCCGACCCCCTCCCCTTCTCCCAATTTTTTTGTAGCCGCCCCAGCCTTTCCACCCCTTTTGGCCACCACCCCTCCCTCCCTCTCCCTCTCCTCCCCTTGGGCAGCTGCCCTCTACCCTCTCCACGGCTTCCTCCTCCCTCTAGATCTCCCCCCACGCAGCAAGGATTGAGAAGAGGAGGAGCATGTTGAATTGAAGAGGGAGAGAGGATCAAGGAGATGTTCTTCCCCATCTCTTCTTGAAGATTTTTTTGGGGAAAACCCTAGGTATGGATGAAATCCTTGTTCCTCCCTATAATTATGTGCTTTTTGAGGTTGTGGATGATGGGGATTAAAGGATTAGAGGTTGGATTAGATGTGGGGTTAGGTTTTGATCTCGAATTTAGTTTTCTGCAGAATGGCAGATTCGACAGTTTCTGTTCATGCCAGTTTTCCATGGTCTTAGTAGCCTCAAACAAATAAAAAGTCTCTATATGAGTCATCAATAATTTGTAGATCTTTCCGTGGCCGCGAAGAACACCTCAATCGTACATCATATCAGAAAGTTATTGCAGTTTGATTATAGCAGTTTTTCAGTCTCACAATTCTATGTAGAATCTGTTCTCTTAAGATTTAGGCAATTTTATCAACAGAATTAAACTTTAGGTTGGTAAAAGAAGTTGTAGATAATTTCATAAGATTTCCAGATTGTTAAAGAGTGCATTCATATGAATTCTGAAACTCCAGTTATGTTTGTTTTACTGTGGCTGTTCCTGTTTGCCTGACAAAAATGAGCGAGTCTGTTCACTGGTAGGTTTCATCTAGTAAATGGCCGAATTGACTCTTCCAACATGGAGACCTTTGTAGAGGGATAAAAGTTCTTACTGCCAGCATAATTTCATAATTTTTAGTTGAGTAGTTTGGGAGATATCAAATTTTGAAGTTAACTATGCTGCTGTCTGAAACAGATTCAGTCAGTTATCTTGTCATTTGTTTTATAACTTATAGATGGCAAAATTTAATTATCCATTGAGTACCGAAGTTGTAGAGTATTTTGTGTAAAAACTCCTAGATTATTTGTTTGATATCACTACTATTGTAATTTTAAAGATACAAAATTAACAAACAGCGCTGGTGCTGTTTGGCATGTGGTTCAGGGTGGGAGTCATTCCACCGGGTCTTGGTTTCAAGTGTAGGAGCGATTTGTTGATTGTTGGCAAATGTTTGTGAAATATTTGTACTAAGTTTTATGCCCCGCAGCAGGTGTCTACACTCCGGATCATGCCTAGTACATTTTTCTTCTTCGATGAAGGCAAGTGAATGTAGCGGTGGTTGCTACGGTTTTGACTTGTTGTTTCATCGCCTACACTCTAATATTCAGAATCATCGAACTCTTTCATAATTGAACTCTATGATGATGCTTTACTTGATTGTATTATATTGATGCTTAATCATATATTGATGATGATGATGATTCAAGTATGACCCATGAGATTAATTCACACCCCTGAAGGTGAATGAAGTATTATTTGAGGTTTGTATTGTATCTGAAGGTAAACAAAGTATTATTTGAGGTTCGTATTGTATCTTAAGGTAGACGAAGTATTGTTTGAGGTTTGTATTGTATATGAAGGAAGTGAAGTATATTGATAAATGCAGCATGCCATATACATTGCATGATTCACTTGCATCTAAAGTTTTGTCGTGACCTATGGTCCGACCGTACCGGTATAACTTAGTATTGTACGTTGCCCGAGGAGGGGTATGATGTGGCTTCATACCCTTAGAGGTATGAAGGCAGATGGCATATGCATTGCATTCATATGCATTCATTGAAGTGATATTTGCAGATGGTGTGGTTTTATACTCTAAGAGGTATGAAGGCAGAGGACTTACACATTGCATTGCTATGCATACATTGAAGTGATATCTGCAGGTATTGTTGACGCAGGGAAGAGTTATACAACCTATTGTGGTTGTTCAAGGTAATGAGATGGCATTGGTTATTTTGGGACTATTGAGTTCTATATCTACAGGTATTTCTGATCTCAATTGTGATCCCTTTAAAATGTTGATAAATTCATTTTTTTGGTTTAAATATCTTGTCAAAACAATTTACTTGCTGAGATGTTTTCATCTCACTCTTGCATTACTCAATGCAGGTACTTGATTCATGTTGGGAATGAGGAAAGTAGCAACACGTCTACCTTCACTCTCATAATAACGCTGCCCAGGCACAGCCATGATTTAATTAGAAACTTCTTGTCAAGGATGTTTGTTTTTAACTAGTCGTGCACACTAGTTAATTCAGTTTATGTCGTTATGGTTATCTTCCCATTGCTAGCAGATTATTAATGTCTAGTATGTTTTCTTATCATGATATATGTTCATACTCTGTTGCTTCCACGTTTATGCAAATTTTCAAAGGAGATGTTGTCAAAATTTTATATATGAATGTTAGTTGTGTAGTTTAGTAGCATTTCGTGGTGTTTGTGGGTCCCAGGGTGTTACATTATCGTCCTGACCGCTATCCAACTTGGTTTCTAAGCAAGTTTTACTTTTGAAAAGGTAGGTAAATATGATTTACAATTTCTCTAAGGTGGTACAAGCTCCGATACCAGCTGTGGCGGAACCGCCCGAATTATTCCAACTTAAGTGCCTAAGTCCCGCCTTGAAGGCTAGACCACACTTAAATAGGAATAAACCGCCTGTCCCTCGGATCTAATCCGACGAGGCCATGAACAGGATCAAGTACCACATACTCACTCAAAGGTGAGGCACAGAGAAAATACAATAAAGCATAAACCATAAGTTAAAGAGGTACTTAATGTTATTACATCATCATCGGAGTTTTGCAAAAATAGTAACCACTGTTTTTAGTGCAGCGGAAATTGACTAACGATAAATAAGCGAGAGGATGGGGAAGCCTGGCCCATCACTGCTCATGCTCCTCTCCTGCTGAGGTAGGGTCCCACTCGACTGTCCACGCTGGTGGCAAAGTGGTCGGCCAAGTCACTCCAACAACCATATCCTCCAGAGAACCTGTAAAAATTAGGCCATAAGCAAGGATGAGTATACTAACACTCAGCTAGACTTACTCGGTGTGAGGAGTCTACTCCTCTACCTCTAGACATGCAGCTGTTTGGCTAAGGGGTTTGGTTTGCCAAAAGCACTAGCTGAGTCTAAAACAAATTTTAGCTTTTCAAGTTTTAGTATAATCCTTTAGATTAGATGAGTACCTAGCTATTCATACATGGTATCAAACATTATTGCAATCAACATCTTTTGAGTGCCACCTTATTCCACTTCTTACTCGATGTAGTACAATGAATCAAGCAATCTCATTAGCTACGAGAAGTAGACGATTCGAATCGAGTTTTAACCTTGCAAGGTAAACCTAAACACACGACGTGGCGAGGCACTCCATCCCCACACACACCAACAATCCTCATCGATTCCCTGGCAACAGAACAGGGCTCACGGCCTAGGCGTACAATGCTCTAATTGTCCCCGGCTGTCGCTGTGCAACGGCCGCACTTGTACCCACCATAATCCAGCATGGGAGACTCCGTCTCAGGTCCAGTGAGGGTTAAAGTCTGCGGGCAGGTTCAATCAGGTACTAGGCTTATCGGTTACCATATTTCCCGACATGTGTTTAGTACATTCAAATGCTTGACACAGGTACCACACATTAATCCTTATTCCAATTTTTTCATCTCGTAGACAACACATCCCCATGGATCGTTGTCCACAGACCGTCATCATTTCGATATAAAAATGGATACAACTGACCTCACGCGAGTGCTAGAAAAAATCACTCGACTTCTACCGAGATCCTTAATTAGTAAAGCAGCTACTCGACCTAGCATACTAGTATCCATCTCAAAAAGAATCTTGAGTTCATGCAACTAGGGTTTTAGACAACTCCTACACTTAAGTGCACAGTACAAGCCTACAAACATTAAGTGTAGTAAAATAGCATATATAAACGGTTATGCATAAAACCGGGGCTTGCCTTCAAAAGCTGGGGCAAGTAGATCCTGCGCAACAGGCTCTGGTGCTGGCTCCTAGACCACCTCCTGAGCAACTCCTTGCTCCGGAATGAGGACGTACTCTCTGTCGGCGAGGTTACAATCTATCGAATGCAATGAATAAGATACATGCATGTGAATGATATGTCAATTTAGTAAATACTATGTATGGTGAAACAATATTAAAGTAGTGGGCAAACTAGAGTTTCTTTATCGGATGGTGCTCTTAGTGTTTTATACTCACCTATTTTAGGGTCTTGAGTGAAATTATGAATTTAATCATCTCCTTTATGTTTTATTGGATACTTAGAGAGATTTAGTTGTGTAATATTAATTCCTTCCACAATTCCCTTTTTACTTTCTATTTATGCTTTTTAGAGTGATCTTGAACTACCATAGTGATTTAGAATTTTCCAAAAATGTTACAAAAATTACAGTGGGTAAACATTAGTCTCTGTGGTCTATTATACAAATTTGAGGTTAAAAATAATTAAGATAAACTTTGGGAAAAAATAAAAAATATGAGGGTAGATGGTCACTTTGTACTATAACTCTGATTTAGTTGGGGGTTTCTATACTAAAATTATTTTTGCTAACATCTATGGGTAATAACATACTTCTGTGCCAAAAATCACAGAAGGTGACTTAATGGTTATTTAGTTGTGATTTTCTAAAGTTTAATATCAAAAAGACACTTATAACTATCTTGTTATTTGAAAAATATCAAACAACAAAACTTGTATTTTTCCTAGATTCATACTAGTAGAATATTAGTTATCCCTAGGGTTGGGGTGGGTCCTCCCTAGGGTTATTTTTCTAGGATTTTTCTAAGTTCTTAGTGTTTTTATTAAATAAAATGTGGTGCATTTTCTTTGTACTGACAGAGGGTTCAACAACATTTTCTTATGAACTATATCACCTAAGCAAGCTAGGAAAAATGTGGTTGCCCTTTGGTTCTCATTTTAACTTCCCCTTTTCATTTTCTTAAGGTTTGGGTCAATACAAGTTTTAATGGTTAATCACTTCTTATCCTAGTATACTGGGGAGTTTAACATTTTTAAACAGCGTAGTTGCTAGCTAAGGACATCTCTAATTTTTATCAACCTTAGTACTAAAGTATTTTATTTTTCCCTCTGTTTATTTAGTTTTGGGCAGTATACTTATTTAAATTAAAACTCTAAAAAGTATTGTAGGAACCAGGGTGTTTATTATTTTTGCTGAATATTTCATAATATTTAGGACCTAGCAAAATTAGTTTGACCAAATTTGGTTGAATCAAACTCAGTGTATGAATTTTCTAAGTCTACTAGTTATTTGAAAAAAGAATAAATCTAAAGGTTTAAGAAAAACAGCTTTGCACTGGGGCCCCTGGGGTTTTCCTTAACCAAACCTTACATCCGTGCCCCTAGGAACTATTCACTAGAGTCACTGACATTTCCATTTCCAAATAGCCCCCTGGCTTTTTCCTTTCTTAACCCGAGCTCCCTCCTCACCGGAACAGTAGCCGTAGGGGTAAAACACGGTGGCGTGGCTTACCGGTGGCGGGAGAGGTCCGGTGGAGGGTCTGGTGAGGTCCGGGGGCTTCTGGTGGTCACGCCAAGGGGCGGATCGCTGGCGGTGATGGTAGGAGTAGGGCTGGCCGCGTGCGCAGGCGGTCGGGCTCGTCGGCGGCGCGTGCTCCGGCCTGCTCACGGCGGTAGAGTTCAATCAAACCTCACTGGGAGCTTCACTAGAGGTCAAGGATGTTGTAGGCGCAAGGAATCGACGAGTGGCTTACCGTGCAGTGTGGTCTACGTGCGATGACGGCTAGTTGAAGTCTGGCGACGTCAATCTAGCGCCTCCGACGAGGTGGTGCTCGGTCTGCGGGCTCGGGGAGCTTCACTGTGCTCTAGGGGAGCTAGCCGAGGGATTGGTTGGGGTGGAGGAGGGCTAGAGCGGCCGATCCATGGTGGTCGGGCTCGGGCGGCCGCTGGCACAACATGCGCAGAGGGAACGCCGGTGAACTGGCGCTCGGGCGGGGTTGGGAGTGAGCGGGGGTGTACGGTCGAGGCCGGGGTTGGCTTTATAGTCACGGACGCGGGGTTGTCGCGACGTGCGCGGGGCTGAGTGTCGGGGCGTGCTCTGGCATTGCCAGGGCGCGTCGAACACGTGGCTGTGTTATTATGCCCAATTTCTTGCGCCTGTAGAGCAGCCAAACATGTGAATCTTGCCATAAGGCTTGTGTAAGATTTCTTCCCTGGACCTAGAGCTATCTATTTCATGTGAGTTCCAAGGGGAGATCGGGTCTGGTTTAGAAGATATGGTGGCGCCAAGTCATGTCTGTTTGCACTATTCAACCCGAGACAAAATTCGTGTCAAACTGTGTCAAACAGTTCTGGTTTGGGTTCAAACTTTTCAGGGGTGTGCCTTGGGTAGTTTGGCTCCTTTTTGTTATTTGGACCTTAAGGATTTGGCGCCAGCAACTTAATGAACATCTCCCATCTTTGGGAGTGGGCTGATTTTTGACTTAGAGAAGAATCGAATTGCTCTAGGGTGCTCTCCACTTGGGGTTTTGATTTGGGGTTTTTGAAGGACCTTTTGTAATATTGCCCTTCCTATTTATTGTAGATATATACATGTACTTCAACTTTGGTAAAGGGTTTAAGTCATGAATTGGTCATTTGCATAGTTCTCCCCTTAATCTAATGCTTGGGGGTCTAATGGCTCAAGAGGGGGAACTAGGGTTTAAGCATCTTTCTCCAAGGTGGAGACACAAGAAAAGCTAGGGTATTCCTCCTATCATGATCCTTACTTAATTAAGCCATGGTTCTACAGCTTTGGGTGCCCCTTCTTTCCACTTAAACACATGTGATAAAAGGCCATAGGTACATATATTGAGCCAAGGCCTTGGGTAACACCTGGGGTGTTACACTTTTGTTTTGTCCTTTACGTCTATCAAGGTGCCAATTATGTTTTCAAACATGTTCTTCTGAACTTGCATACCATCGATCGTGTGCCGCACATATAACTCTTTCTAGTAAGGCAAATACTCAAAGAAAATAGACTTCTTCTTGAATGTAGCCCCTGGAGTTGGTTTGGTATCCTTCCTTGTTTTCTCGTCTTTTGTTTTCTTACCAAAAACAAATTTGATATTCCTAACTATTTAAAAAACTCATTAACCTTTATTGTTACTCGACGGAGCGGTAGAATGTAGTCCATCATTATTGTCGAAGTACTTATCCATCTTTCGCATGTGTCCTTCCAATAAAAAGTGTTTGGGCCTCATGTACACAATCTTCTTTGATGCAGAAAAAAGGGACACATAAGCAGTTCCATCAATGCATACTGCGCAACCAACCTTTCCCTTAAACTGGCTTGATAAAATCAAGAGATCAGGGTAATCATTGATCGTAATAAAAAATAATTTCTCTCAGTGTGAATGAATCTTTATGATACTCGTCCAACATTTGAACACCTGTTTCCCACAATATTTTCATATCGTCCATTAAGGGCTCTAAAAATACATACGTGTCAACTTCAGGTTGTGTAGGTCTAGAAATAAGGATGGTTAGCAAAATATACTTTCGTTTCTGCATCAAAAATGGAGGAAGGTTGTAGATTGTGAGGATCACCGGCCATGAGCATGCTTGCTACTACTCTCAGCAAATAGATTGATTCCATCAGTACTTAGTGTGAACCTAACATTTCTCGGTTCATCGGCAAAGTCTCGGTGGTTGTTATTGAAACGTTGCCACTGCTTTCCATCGTCTAGATGTCGAAGCTTTCCATCATTTTTGTGCTCACCAAAAGCATGCTAGCTCATAAGTTTGGCATCCTTAGGGTTAGCGAACAAGCACCTCAATCGATCGATGACAGGGAGGTACCACTTCACCAAAGCAGGAATCTTTTTGAGCGCATAATAGTCTACTTATCTTTATTTTTCTCGTGGATTTTAAGTATTTTTTGAGATTTCTTTTGCTTCTTCCCTTTAGACACGGATGCAACACACTCTTGCTCTCAATGGTCTTTATTCGTCTTGTACCTACTTGCACTACACTTTGGGTAGCTCTCCAAGTCTTTATAATCATCATCTCGATAAAGGATACAATGATTTCTACACGTGTGGATCTTCTCCACACCCATAGTGAGTGAACTGTTTAGTTTCTTTGCATAGTATGTGTTAGCAGGCACTTTGGTCTCCTTTGGGAGCATGTCTGTGATAATACTTAAGAACACATCGAAGCTAGCATCAGATAGACCATATCTAGCTCTTAACATCAACAACTTTAGCATAGACCGGAGCATCGTGAACTATTTGGTACAACCTTTATACTCGTCGTACAGAGGCTCTTCTACTGCCTTCCTCATGGACTCCATACCTCTCATGAATAACATCGATGTATCTGTATGACGATGCAATATTGCCTCTAACAACTCTGCATCTTTCTCATCTAATAATATTTGGCAGAATATGAGTTCTATCACGTTCATTTCCTCCAGTCTAACTATGATCAGTAACATTTAGCACTACATGTTCGCTATGTGGAAGAGGTTGTTGTGTCTCGTGATTGAACTGAAATCTGCCATTGATGTTCAGAAGGTTTCCGGTTGTATAAGGCGAAGAGCTCCCCGCTCTATGCTTTGTCCAAATTATGTAATCCTTCATAAATCTTCGGCATACCAGATGAGATATGATTTCTTCTCAGTCATCAAATACAACAACATTTTTGCAGTCCATGAATAGACAATATATGTGCTTTGTCTTTGTTCTCCAAGCATGGTTCGTAGTGACATTAAAAACCTATGGACCTCGGATATGTATGATGGATCTAGCCTTGGTAAGTTATACATCTAGGATGTCCTCTTCATCTTCACTTATAAAAAAGTAACATAAACACACAAGAACACAAATTGGTAAGAGAAATATAAACCAACATTTCCTAACAACTAAATATATCAAGGATAAACAAAAATTGACAAAAGAAACATAAACCAACCTTTCTTAGCAACATTCTTCCAAAAAATATCAAAACCTCCCCTCGTATTTTGTGAAATCTGGCCAACTAACAGAAGTTGGGCTACGAGCTATAGTTCCCGTCGAGAAGGATGAAGGAGTATTTATACAACAAAGGTTACAGACGGTTGGATTAGGCAACCTAACTACTTTTTCTCTAACACACAGTGAAACCATAGATCTAAAATGTGGCTACAATTGAAGAAGAATGAAAAAATTGGGAAGAGAAACATAAACCAAGCTTTCCTAGCAACTAATAAACATAAATTCTTAATACACAAACCTATATCGGATAAACTGAATTGAGAACTAAACATGAAAAGGAGAAAGAGGACAGACAATATCTAACCATCTTAAGCAACCTCATTTGAATAATTAGGTAAAAAACTAGCTATACACTTCTCTCTAACAAATGGTGAAAATCTTGTTCCAAAATGTAGCTAAAAGAGAAAAAATGAACAATAAGGGTCTAACAAACCCAGGCTAGATGGGATACACGACTTGTGGGTACAGGGTACAACCTCTGCAGAGTATAAAACTGGTATACTAGACGTGCTCGCGGTCATGAGCAGCTCAAGACTCTTGCATGATTAATTTATGGAATTAAATTCAATTTATCATTTGCATCGCATTGGGATTTATTATTAATTTTGATCTACTATTACTCTGGTTTTGTATCTACTTACATTTAGTAACTGCTAATAAAACTTGACCAACTTGTTAAAAGCAATGCTCAATTTTAACCCTTACTTGTTGATCAGCCTTACACTTCACATGAATTCACACCTTTGGTGAGTTCATGCACATTATTCCCCACAACTTGTTGAGCTATGATCTATTGTGAGCTCACCCTTGCGATATATAACCCCCCCACAGGAGAAGAACAAGTGGTCTAGGAGGAGCCGTACAATGAGGAGTACGAGTTGATCTAGGTGGCATCTCCCAGTCAGCTTTGTGGCACCAAGGAATAATACTTAGTTCGCTTTATTATTATCATTTATTTTTGTAAGACTTCCGCTATGTAATAATGATATTTAAGATATTTGTGACATTTATCTCTATACACTTTGTCATTATATGTGATGTTCTTCTTTGGCGCACATATGAGACGCACCCGACTTTATCCCTTAAATCCGGGTGTGACACAAGTTGTGCCCCTGACCACTTTTATTTACCCAATAATGTTTTCTTTAATCACTATGGCATGTTTAGGTTTAATTTTGATGGGACCCAATAGGTCACCCTAGTCTACTTTACCTTATGCCTTGATCACCACTGGACATTTTGGGTAGTCTTGCTATTGCTATATATGGTTTTGGGTGTTGAGATAAATTTGACACATGATTATTCTTTATTATCACTGTTGATTATTTATTGTTCATGATAAGATTTCTGTGTTAATTGGAACATGGAAAACCACTTGGGAAAATAGTGCTACCACAAGGGTGGAATGGGACACCCTTGGCCAAGTAATTTGGAAAGCTAGGGAGAGATTACCTTACCTAAAAGGGGCAAGCAGGGAGGCATCACTGCAGAGTATAGAGAGGTTCTTGGGTCGGACTGCCTGGCATTCCGGACGGGGGATTCCTATGCTTCCTTCTTCCTGAATCCGTAGCGGGTTTTGTCGAACTAGTGGGACTTTGGAAAAGACTCGTAGTGCTACCCTGCCTCATCTCCTCGGTAGAGATGAATGGGAAGTCGCAATCCCCTGGCAAATGGGTAACATGACTTGTGGGTAAAGATGCGCAAGCTCGGCAGAGTGTTAAGCTGGTATATCATCCGTGCTCACGGTCATGAGCGGCTCGGACACTCACATGATTAATTTATGGAAGTAAATTTAATTTGTCATTTGCATTGCATTGTGGTTTATTATTAATTTTGATCTTCTATTACTTTTGGTTGGTATACACTTACATTTAGTAACTGCTAATAAAATTTGACCAACTTATTAAAACAAATGCTTAGCTTCAACCATTATTTATTGATCAGCCTTACACTTCACATGGGCTCCCACCTTTGGTGAGTTCATGCACATTATTCCCCACAACTTGTTGAGCTATGATCTTTTGTGAGCTCACCCTTGCGATATATAAAGCCCCCCCATAGGAGAAGAAAAGGTGGTCCAGGAGGAGACCCACAACGAGGAGTACGAGTTGATCTAGATGGCATCTCCTAGTCAGCTTGATGGCACCAAGGAACAATTACTTGTTTGTTTTATTGTTATCATTTATTTTTGTAAGACACTTCCGCTATGTAATAATATTTGTGACATTTATTTGTATACACTTTGTCATTATATGTGATGTCCTTCTTTGGCGCACATATGAGACACACTTAACTTTACCCCTTAAACCTGGGTGTGACAAATTTTGTTTGTGTTGCTATTCCCTCCTTACTCCCATGCTCATTCAAGATCTTATGTGTAAGGTATGAGAGACTCCAAAGTATGGAGATTCCTCACAAGGTGATAAACTTGAGATAAAGAGAACCGTGGTGTTCAAGTGAATCATTGGATCACTTGAAAGGGGTTGAGTGCAACCCTCGTCCCTTGGGATGCCACAACATGGACTAGGCAAGTGTTCCACTTGGCCGAAGCACCGAATAAAAGTCACCGTGTCACCAGTCTTTATTCTTGTGTGATTCTCTCTACTTCTACTCACTTTACAATTGCTCTAAGTTTAATACTCACCTTGTGAAGAGCAATTAAGTGAAGAAGTTGTCTCTTCTCGTTCTCTCCCTCTCTAGTCATAGCAACTTGGTTTTGACTTCACTAACATTTCATAAACCAAGTTTGTGTTGTTTAGTCTTAATTTTTACAGGATCACTGTTGGGAACCTGCCTGCCTGGGCAAGTTAATCCAACGGGGAAGTGGAAAATGTGTTAGCGAGGTTTAGCACGGAATGCCAAAAGCTTTTTTTAATCTCCCGTGTATGGGCACTGTATGGGGGTATTTATAGGTACTTGAGCGGCCGCCTATCCCTGTCAAAGACGTTTACACCCTCGAGTACCCGGTTTATCCCCAGAATATTCCCACGAGGGGCGGTTACAGATAGTCATTAAGGAAAACCTTATTACAGACATGGCCCTTATCTCACTTGTCTTCACGGGGCCCATCACCATGGGCCGAATCCCACATGGGCCTCTCCTGGCGGTGATGACGTGGGAGGCCCATAGACTTCGGCAAGGCCTTCGTCTTGCAACACAAGAGCGAAGGGGACCGCACAGGTCTCCCTCCGGTCGGCGCCTTCAGCTTGTTCTGACGTGTTTTGTGAATGTGTCCTTCGTCTGCGCGATGAGAAGACGAAGTCATAGAGCGAAGGGTTGCGTGTTCGCCTTCGCCCCAACATTTGCCCTCTAAGGGACCAGTTCGACCAAGTCAGCTGGTGCCGAAGACCATCGCTAGATGGTGAAGACGCTACCCTCGCTCGAATTGGTCCCGCGGGGGTTTTTGAAATGTTACCGTTGACGGACGTGTTACTATTGGACCGCGTGTTTCTCGAGGAGTCGCGTCATGCCTATAAGAAGCCGACCGTGGCTGGGCCTGTTTCCAGCTTTTGTTTGCACTGTAGAAAC
Source organism: Zea mays (assembly GCF_902167145.1). Classification (NCBI taxonomy): domain Eukaryota; kingdom Viridiplantae; phylum Streptophyta; class Magnoliopsida; order Poales; family Poaceae; genus Zea; species Zea mays. The sequence continues at coordinate 54,285,093 of NC_050102.1, read as the reverse complement.
CCTAGCTTTTGCAAACTGCTCGCCTGCCCTCCTTGCTCTCCCGCTTCGAAAATCTGGCCCGCATCAAGCAGACCGCGCGCCACCACCGACGGTATGTAGCAATGTCTTCTTCTTCTTCTGCTGCAAGTGCGTCGTCGGCCGTCCAATCATCGAGGATATGTTGAGCAACCTGGCGGTGATGGAGTTGCAGCCGGGCCATACCACGGAGTTCAGTACTTCGAGGATTTCCTTGGTCCGCGTGCTGGAGATGCAGCGGCTCGGATACTTTGGTGACAGCGTCGGGTGGGTTCCGGGTGCAGAGGAGATCCCCAAGCCTGAGGGTGAATTGGTTGTCTTTGAGGCCTTTTTTGTTGCCGACCTTCGTCTCCCGGCGCATCGCTTTGTGGCGGAGGTGTTGCGAAGGTTCAAAGTGCAGGTCCACCAGTTGACGTCGAACGCCGTGGTTGCACTGGTGAAGTACGTTTGGGCGGTTATTTCTTACGGCGGGCAGCCGTCTGTGGAGGTCTTCGCCAAGAATTATTGCCTGCATTGGCAAAAAAGGAAAATAGGAAATCAGATTGCACAATTTGGATCATGCACCTTCATGCCGAGGACTAGAAAGACTTCGGCGGAAGTCGTGGAGATAGTCCCTTGTGCTAGGAACAAGTGGGGCAACTGGTGGGATTTTTGGTTCTATGTGTCTCCTGGTGATGTCGAAGACCTGCCTGGCCTCCCTCCAGCCATTCTATGCTCAATTCGAGGTGGTGGAGGACGACGAGCATGAAGGGGCCCTTTGGTACGCTGTCCGCTTGAGTTGTGGGCGCGATTTGGTTGAGGAATTTATTGGTGAGTGTGGCCCTTGGCACACCGCTGGGTACTGGGCGAAGTGTGCCCCAGCTAGATGCCGACCCTGGGCGACCGGTTGGTGCGAAGTCATGCCTTTGCTGTGGATTTGCGAGGTCGGAACCCGGCCGCATTTGTGCGCGAAGTGGAGGCAGAGGCCGCAAAGATTGTGGGAAGATATGTGCCGAGGATCGAGACCCTGTGGAGTTGGGATATCCGTGGTTCGAACGTTCAGTTGAACCACGTGTTTGAGTTGAATCATCTGTCGTATGCCGGCTATCCGAGGGACGACGATGCCGATGATGCTGACCGCCGGGGAAAGAAGGTCGTGACGGCGGTTGACAAAGGCCCTTCGTGGGGAGCAGCGCCGGCTGTGGCTGCCAAGAAGAGGAAATTAGGTACAACAGCTGAGGGGTTGAGGACTTCCGAACGTTTTGCTGCGGATTTATTGGAGACCTGCGCGGTTCCCGGGGAGACGATGTCTTCGCCCGAGCTCCGGGAATCTTCCGCGCGAATGCTAAAGGTTATCGGGGGTTGCTGGCCTAGGAATGTTCTGATTTCTCGGGTGGCCGGCAAGGACATGTTTACATCTCCATTAGCTCGTGAGATGAAAATTTTCCCTTACGGACGGAATGTTGTTGCTGTTGTATCGACAATGTTGGAGAAGGATAGTCAACACGCCCCGCGGAAGCGTCGAGCGTTTGCGAGGGTCGAGGACCCGCGCCGCGAGGTCAAAATGGCGCAGGCGAGCGCGAAGCCTGCAGCCCCCGGCTCCAGCAAGCCTCCGTCTGGCGCGCCCGACGCCAGTATGCCGCTCCCTGCCTTGCCCACATAGGAGCGAAGGCCTCCGTCGCCACCTCGTGCTGCTGAGACGGCAGTGGGTGGGGCCGAAGTCTCCTTGGATATTTCTGTGGAGGACTACCTTGTTAGCGGGGTCGCGATTTTTGACGCCCACACAGGGCCGGGACCTATCGGTGAGTTTTTTTTGAACGGGTCAGGGTTTCTGACGTGACCATGGTGCGGTGTCGGAGTCTAGGTAATTGGCTGTTGTCCCGGCGTCGGCGACGGCAGGGTCAGTGGCTGTGGCGACTGGGGAAAAGGGGGTCTTCGCAGGACCCATGGTCCAAGTTTTGCGCCAGCGGCGAAATTGCTTCGGCCGCCGCCGCTAAGGACGTGGCTGCCTCAGTTGCGCAGCAGCTGAAGCATGTGAGTAATCTTTGCCATCGGGAGTTTGCTTTTCTTTTATGACTTCGAATTTAATAGTCTTTTGTGCCAGGCGGCCGCGTTCGCCGAGCACATTGCGTCGGGGGGCCTGACCTCGGAGTTTGCTGTCGAAAGGCGACGACTCGAGGGGAGGATTGAGCGCCTCCAGACGCAGCACACTGAGGCTATGCGAGACAAATCAGCCAGGGAAAACTAGAGCCGCAATTTGATGGAGAAGCTGTCGCCGGCAGAGGCTAAAAAAGAGGAGCTCTGCTGTCGACTGGCGGCAAAAAAGGAGGATGCAGATAGGGCCCGCGCGGAGGCCCAGGTTGCCCGTGCCGAAGCCAACCTCGCCCTCCAACGTGCTACCGACGCGGAGTCGGGGCACCGGAGTCTACGTGGTTATCTGGACAAGGCGGAGGCCTCTACCTTCACAGGGTTCGACCGAGCACACGCATTGCTCGTGGACACGTACCGACAGCTAGGTGCGCGTACCGCCCCCTTTGATGCGTCTGGCGCGGAGGTGGGCCTCCGCTTTCTCGGGTGGCTGCAGGAGGAGCTGGAGTTGCTCCCGTCTATAGTGACGGGTCTCATGTCCTTTGCCGCGCTTATTACTTGTGAGGGGGCTACAAATGCTTTGTCCCATGAGGGATGCAGGCACTTCGAAGTATTTGACCGAGCAAATGAGGACTTTGACCGTGGAATCTTCCAGGTCGAAGACAAGGTGCTAAAGCAGTCCGCTGGGGCGCTTTATGATAGGATGTGGGGCCCTCACGGCCGCGACACTGTCCGGGAGAGGTCTGACCGGGCGCTGGAGCAGGTGCGTGATCTCTTTTTTTATATGAATTTATATTTTGTGCTATTTCTATAGACGGCGAATGATGAAGAAGTTGACGACTTCGACAACCTGGAGAGCTCGGGGACCCAGGCAGAAGATGCGAGGACGGGGGTTGGAGAGCGACCGATGCCACCTGCCGGCCCTGGCGAAGACCCTGTGGCGCCCGATGTGCCGGCTGGCAAAGACACTCCGGCGGCACCTGCGCAGGCTGCCGAAGTCCCTACAGCGTTGACTGTCCCTTCATAGGTGGCGGGGTCATGTTAGGGGTGTTGGGTTTAGGACCTTATTTTTGTGATACTGAAAGTTGGTTGTTGCGCAGGTTCCGACGTCTGGGCCTGCGCAAGCAACCCCTACTGATGATATTAATTTTGTGGCGGCTGCGAATGCAATGCCTGTTAATGAAAGTATGTCTAGTTCGGAAACTGGGTTTTGGTCATCGGATGGGGGGAGTTTGGGAGCCCATTTTTGTGGATTGAGGAGTCTTCGGACAAGGATTTGGATTATTTTGCTACATTGGATGTGGCCGCGGCGGAGGCCGTGCCGTGGCTAGAAGTGCGCGAAGCGTCTGATCCCGCGGCTGGGGCGAGGTCCGTGGAGCACCACCGTCTAAGAGGGGTGTCGAAGCATAGTGTTGGCGAGATGTCACGGAGTGGTAGACGTCGTCGTATGGGGATGGAATGAACCCGTCTACGAGTAGATCGGAGTGGCCAATGAGATTTGCTGTCCTCGTCGTCCAGGACGTGTATTGGGGAGGGGGATCTGCAGAATCTTTATGAGGGTGAGGAGTTGAAGATGATGTTGTTTAATTTTCGTGAGGCGGGCCTTATCCCGAAGGCTGAGCCAATGTAGCACGTATGCTGCCCTCGCTCTTGTATCGCGGTAGTGAGCGAAGATGCTGCCCTCCCCTAGCTCGTGATTAAGAGGGAGGGCAGCAAAATGCGGTAGGTATTTATTTGTGCAATGTGGCTGGTGGCCCTCTGCTATGTGTATGTAAACTATGACATTGTTTGTTGTGAAATGAGATGGGGACTTTGCTTTCTCGCGGCAATATGTGGATCTTTTTTGGATGAGTTGTCGTAAAGACTTCATATGGCGCACTCGTAATGTATGTCCGGCTGCACCCTTAGGCGACTTTTGCGTGGATTTGTCTTTTAGTAAAGACTTCTTATTGTGCACTTGTTGTGCTTGTCCGGCTGCACCCTTAGGCGACTTTTGCGCGGATTTGTCTTTTAGTAAAGACTTCGTATTGCGCACTTGTTGTTCTTGTCCGGCTGCACCCTTAGGCGACTTTTGCGCGGATTTGTCTTTTAGTAAAGATTTCGTATTGCGCACTTGTTGTGCTTGTCCGGCTGCACCCTTAGGCGACTTTTGCGCGGATTTGTCGCACGTGAGGGTAGTCTGTGCTGCCTGTCGCGGTAACTTTGTATATGTCGAATGTCGAAGACCGTCGTAGCATTCTGTTTTGACACTTATGGTAATGACATATGGAGCTTTTTGTGGGGGGCTTTTCGTTGATATATTACATGGCGCCGCCTCGTTAAAAACCTCACCCTAGGAAGAAAAGAGTGCGGGCCTGAATAACATAGTTTGGAGAATTACAAAGGTGCTTTGGCCTTGGATCTTAAATGTAAAATTTGCAAAGACTATCGATGTTCCATGAGTGTTCTAAGTCTTTGCCGGATGATGTTGCTATCCTGTAAGCACTTGGAAATGCCTTTGTCTTGACTATGTACGGCCCTTCCCACTTCGACTCGAGCTTGCCCCGGGACTCTGTCCGCGTGGTCCTTACAAGTACGAAGTCCCCTTCGCTGAATTCTCTTGGGACGACTGTGTTGTCGCGCCATGCTTTTGTTTGGACTTGGTACTTGTTGAGGGCCTGCAGGACGAGAACACGGTCTCCATCAATGAGATCTTTAGAGGTTGGTTCGTCGACTTTGGGGACAGCTAACTTGTTTGTTCGGGGGGACCCGTACTTTAATTCTTGCGGCGTCATTGCTTCAGATCCATATATCAAGCAAAAGGGTGTAAACCTGGTTGCTCGACACTCTCTCGTATTCAGGGCCCATACGACTTCAGGTAATTGGTCGGCCCATTTGCCCTTTTTGTCGTCAAGGAGCCTTTTCTTGATGGCGCTAAATATCTTGCCATTGGTGCGTTCGATGACACCGTTGGATTGTGGGTGGTATACAGAGGCGAAGAGAGGCTTGGTGCTGATGGAACTATAGAATTCCCTAAAGTCTTGGCTGTCGAACTGTTTGCCGTTGTCAACAGTGAGTTCGGACGGGACTCCGAAGCGGCATACGATGTTTTGCCAGAAGAATTTTTGGGTGGTCTTCGATGTTATGGTGGAGACTGCCCTGGCCGCAATCCACTTTGTGAAATATTCAACGGCGATGAAGGTGAACTTGAGGTTCCCTTGAGCTGTGGGTAGTGGTCCAACGATGTCTAGCCCCCAGCGTTGTAGTGGCCATGTGTGTGCGATGAGCTTGGTGAATTGCGAAGTGTTGCCTGAGCGAGGAGAGAACTTCTGGCATGCTTCGCATGACCTGGTGACTCGGTTGGCTTGCAGATTATCGTAGGCCAGTAAAATCCCTGACGGATCACCTTGGCTGCGAGGGCCCTTGGTGCTGAGTGTGATCCACAGGTTCCACTATGGACTTCGCGGAGGATTTCTATGCCCTCAGTTTCGGTTATGCATTTCAGCATAGGCTGGCTGATTCCCTTCTTGTACAACTGGCCCTCGATCAATGTGAAGTCCCTGCTCCTGTGCTTCAGTCGTTTGGCCTCATTGCGGTCGGTTGGATGGTAGTGGCCTTGCAGGTAGTGTTATTGGGGCTCGCTAGTCTTCGGCCATGATGAGGTTGACAATTCGGTGGCCTTCGGCGTCCTGAGTTATTTGCAAACCTTCGGGGTTGCAGACGGCTGGTGTGCCGATGACGTGGTAAAAGACGTTGAAGGGCAGGGCCTCGCCCTTGGCCGCTGCTTTGCCCAACGCGTCGGCCTCTTCGTTCTTGTTGCGGTCGACATGCTGCAGGGTGAAACCCTTGAACTATTTCTCGAGGCTGCGGACGGCGGTGAGATATTGCATGAGCACAGGCTCCTTTGCGGAGTATTCCTTTTCGATCTAGCCGGCGACAACCTTGGAGTCTGTCCTGATTATGCATGTGGTGACACCGAGGGCTCGTAATTTGCGAAGTCCCAGGATGACGGCTTCGTACTCTGCTATGTTGTTAGTGCATCTGTCTGACTCTAAAGCAAAGTTGAGGCATGCTGCATATCTGTGCTTGACGCCGACAGGTGATGTGATAATTGCCATGGTGCCTACCCCCGCATGGCACCATGCGCCATCGCAGTGGATGGTCTAGACTTTTTCTGAAGACTCTTGTGGCCATACAGGCCCTGTCCAGTCGACGATGAAGTCCGCCAGGACTTGTGATTTGATCGTTGTTCTGGGTTTGAAGGTGATGTGGTACCCAGACAGTTCAGCTGCCCATTTTGCCATTCTGGCGGATGCCTCTAGGATTCTGAATAGTTCACCTAGACCCCTGTCCGAAGTGACCCGTACTCTGAATGCCTCGAAGTAGTGTCGTAGCTTGCGCGAAGCCATAACAACTGCGTATGAAAATTTTTCGAGTTCGGTCATGTTGCACTTAGAAGACGTGACGACTTCGGAGACATAGTACACTGGGTACTGTCGACTTTTGCCCTCGCTGTCACGCTCTTGGTCTAGTGCTACGCTGACTGCACATGGTGAAGCCGCAATGTAGAGAAGCAGTGGTAGCAAAGGGTCGGTACTTGTGAGAGTTGCTAGGTCGGACAAGTGTTGTTTGAGTGACTCGAAGGCCGCCGCTTGCTCTGGTCCCCAAGCGAAGTCTTTTGCACCGTGCAATGTTTTGAGGAAGGGTAGACTATGCTCTGCGGATATGGAGATGAATCTATTCAGGGCCGCCAATCTGCCTGTCAGTCGCTGGACATCCCGGGTGGACTGCGGAGGTGGCATGTTGATGATTGCTTGGATCTTAGTTGGGTTGGACTCGATCCCTCGGTGTGATACCAGGTAACCAAGTATTTTCCCCTGGCGAACTCTGAAGACACACTTCTCAAGATTGAGCTGGAGTCGTGTGTCACGCATGTTTGCAAATGTTTCTGCGAGATCGGCCAGGTGGTCCTCTTTGTTTTGGCTTGCAACGATAGTGTCGTCTGCGTAACTGAAAATATTGCAGCCGACTTGGCTTTTGAGAACCTTCTTGTTGAGGCGAGAGAAGGTTGATCCGGCATTCTTGAGTACCTTTGGCATTCGTACGAAACAGTACGTATCGAAGGGTGTAATGAAGCTTGTGCTTGCCTTGTCCTCCTCTTTCATGTAAATCTGATGGTAGAAACAATCAACGAGTGACATGACTTCGCAGCCTGCTGCGCTATCGACTATTTGGTCGATTCGTGGCAAGGGGATGTTATCCTTGGGACAAGCCTTATTGAGGCTTGTGAAGTCTATGCACATGCGTCACTTGCCACTCTTCTTTTGCACCATGACCACGTTGGCGAGCCATGTAGGATAAGCGATTGGCTCGATAAATCTGGCTTCCAACAGGCGGTGCACCTCAGCCTTAGCTGCTTCAGTTTTCTCATCAGACATTTTTCGCAGTCGCTGCTTTTTTGGGCGCACCGAAGAATCGATGCCCAGGCTGTGCTCGATGACGGAGTGGCTGACCCCGACTAGATCGAGGGCGGACCAAGCGAAGACATCCTTGTTTCAGGAGAGATAGGAAATCAGTTTTTCCTCAAGTCTTCGCTTATTATAACCGTTTGTCTGGGCATTACCGTGTCGAGGGGTACCGCCTTCGTTCCGTCATTGCTTTGGATCTGCGCTTTGACCTTTTTGTCTGCAATCGGGCGACTGCTCTTGAAGCCTTCATTTTTTGCCGTGAGGCAGTGTACGTTCTGTTGTCCTAGAACGAAGTCCCTTTCAATGTTGCGCGCTATCTGCCGGTTGCCATAGATGGTTATCACGCCTTGAGGGCCTGGGATTTTCATGCAAAGGTAGAGACCGTGAATGGCTGCCTTAAACTTGTTGATCGAGCCTCGACCCATTATGACATTGTATGGGTAGACCATGTCGACAATATCGAAAGTGACCTGCTCACTTCACGCATTGGGTGCTACACCAAAGGATAAGGGGAGCTCTATCTTGCCGACAGGGAAGGTTCCCTTGCCGCCAAAGCCATATAGGGGATTGTCTGCAGGTTTGAGTAGGCTGTGGCTTATTCCCATGCGATCGAAGGCATGCAGAAAAATGATGTCAGCTTGACTGCCGTTGTCGACTAGCACTTTGTGTAGGTCCCAGCCTGCTACACTGCAGTTGATTACCATGGCGTCTGAGTGAGGAGCGCTGCGCAGATCAACGTCTCTGGCGTCGAAGGTTAGCGGTACATGGGACCACTTTGTTTGCACTACTAGGCCAGTGAGAGCAACATGGTTCACACTTCGGTAGTGGTCCCTTTTTCTGCCGCTTTGTGTCAAAGTCCACGCTTGATCCCCTAGTGATCATGTGGATGACTCCGCGATATGGTGGTTCGGCGAAGTCTTCTTGTTTGGGTGCTTGGTGGTGGTTGTGGTGTGGTGGATTTGGGTGATGCGGAGGCGGTGGTGGTAGGACCTGCACCTCTTGATGGCGCTGGTAAGCAAGGTTGGGTGGATGCTAGAGTTGCTCGTTGTGGTAGGGTTGTTGTTGATGATATGTGTGTGCGACGACCCTTTGGTTGTCGGCTGGTTGTGCCCTAGACATTCTGTCCCTGATGCCCTTGGTCTCCGGACAATCCCTTATTGGGTGTGCGCAGTCTTCGCCATGAAACAAGCAGTAGAATCCGTGCGGCTGCTATGTCCGTCCGCGGCCTTTTCCTCTAGTGCCGTTGCCGCGGCCTTGGGGTGGTGTTCCTAACGATGGGTGGTCTCTCTGGCAGGCTGCTGGTTGGCAATGTTGTGCACCTGATGATGATTGCGGTTGTCCCGACCGGAGTCTGGCTGTGCTAGCCTGGTCCAGGTTCTGCTGGACTGCGGAGGGTCCTTGGGCTTCCTCTAAGACTCAACCTTGCGTTGATGGAGATCCTCGGACTTCTCAAATAATTGGTACAGCTCTTGTAGATTCTTGGGTGGGTCCCTGATACAATGACTGTACAGGACACCTGCCCGAAGTCCACTGATGGCGTAATGGATTGCGATGTGGTCGTCAACTGATGGCAGTTGCGACTTGAGCATCAGGAATTTTCTGTAGTACTCGTGAAGGGTTTTCTTCTCTTGCTGCTTGTAGAGAGAGAGCTCGTGTAACACCCTGATTTTGGGGGTATAAAATTTCTTTCTAATTATCACCCAAAATCATGTGTTACTCTTCCTTTTCTCACTCTAGACCTTCTTTCTCTCTAGATTCTCTCTCTCTTTTTCCTTTTGATTAGAGATAGCCTAAACTAGTGGAGGTTAATTATTTATTTTTGCCAAAACCTTATGAGTCATGACATTTTGCATCATGCTGAGTTTAAATAATCTATGAAGTGTTGCACAAGTTTGAATTTATTTGAATGTGAAACCTAGTTTGAGTTTGAATTGAAAACCCTAGAGAAAATAAATAGAAAAGGCATTAGAAATTCCGGGAAAATAGGAAAAGCTAATTTGGCCCAAGGCAGCCCATTAAGCCCAGCCCGCGTGCGCCCGCGCCCGCGTGCCCTCTCTGCCTGACAGGCGAGCCCCACCTGTTGGCACGACCCTGAGCGCCCACTCTCCCTCGCTCTCTCGCTACCCAGTGGGACCAACCTGTCGGCGCTAGTTTCCTTCGTCCATTCGCTCTCTCTCTCTCTCTTTGTCTCGTGGGCCTGGTTCGCCAGTGCCGAGCCGTTGCCCCGCGCGTCCCCTTTTCTCACTCTGCGCATGGACCCTCCCTGTCAGATCCGCCTTCCCCGCGCCCGCCATGGACCAGCGCGTGCGCACTAGCGCACGTCACCGGATTTCTTGGCCACGACGCCCGCCCACGTGCCCAACTCCCTTTTTAGAGCCCTGCTAGTGCCCCGCACTCGCCCCTCACCTCATTTCACACACCCTCGTCCTCTCTCGCGCTCTACCTTCGCCACCAGACGCCGCCGGAGACCCGAGCCCGCGTTCCCGACCATCTAGCTCGCCGGAGACCGCTCCAAGCCTCCCCGAGCTCTGCCCCAAGGTGAGACACCCGTCCCTATGCCCAATTTCCTTTATTGCGCCCTGTGTTCGTCCAATTTCGTCTTCCGCCGGTGCTCGGCCTCGGCGGTCCGCCGTGCTCGCGCAGTGTAGTTCCCTATGTCACCTCTGCCTCTGCTGAAGCCAGCCCAGGCCTTAGTGCGCCTTAAGTCCCCTCCCCGTGGCCGGAATCGCTCACCGGAGTTGCTCCGACCCGCCCGAGGTCTTCCCATCGCCGTTCTACCCTCTATGCCCATGGATTCATGGCCTCTTCCCTGCAATCGAGTTTGCTGTGGCGTCCTCTTCCCTTCTGCCCCACTCCGGTGACCCTGGAGCCAGCCTAGCTCGCGCCTGCCTCAACTCCGGCAACCTCACCGCCGCGAAGAGGAGCGGCGCCGCCCGCAGCCGTCTGTTTCCCTAGTCTGATCCCCTCCTCCGATTCAGATCGAACGGCCCGGACCGCGGGATACCGCTTCACGCTCGCTCGCCTGATGCCCTGGCCTGCCTGTCAGTGCCATTCGTAGCAGCTCATCATTCCTGGTCTGATTTCCCCCGTCCAATCTTTATCGAACGGCTCGGACCCCCTCGGACCCATGTAGCCATCTGTTTCCCCTCTGGCGCTGGACCCACTCGGTCAGTGCGCTCTCCCCCTCTGTCGCTGACACTCCCTGTCCTGCTTGTCGGTGCTCGCCCGCCCGCGCGCGCTCGCCCTCGACAGCAGATCTAATCTCGGCCGTCGGTATCTGATCCAACGGTTAGATTCACCCGATACCCCTTCTCGTGGCTGTTTTGCTTAAGAAACCCCTGGTTTTAGGAAATCAACCCGTCGTCCCTGGTTTTCACGCGCAGACCCCTGTAATCTTGCAAATCTAGCCCTGGACTTTTAAATATTGACAGAATTAGCCTAAATTCATATTTTGAATTCCAAACTTGTTTATTTCATAACTTTTGCATATGAACTCCAAATTTAGTGGTTCAAATTGCAAAATGTTCATAGAATTATTCTCTATCTAAATAAAATGATTTCACTTACTGTCTGCACACTATAATTTTTAGGATTGAGTTTGAACTAATGTAGATGTATGTTATATTTATTTAATAAAATAAATGAAAGGAGAACCTTAGAGATTTAATCATGTTTAAACTTGTGAGATTAATGATAGATATTGCAGGAGTTCATCTCTGTTCTAAATTATAGGTCACAATAAAATAAATTGGTCTATGATTATGTAATTGTAAATAACACTTAGGGACATAGTAATGTATTTTCAAATAAAATTAAGGTATGTTATATTTCATGTTAACTCTATGGTGCTGTTGCTGTCAGTCTGGTAAACCATAGTTGTCTCAATTTTTCAAATCCTTAGTGTATTTGGGATGCTTAGCAGAATAAAAAGATTACTTCCAAGTATGTGTGTCAGTTGGTGCATACATTATTAAGAATATAAAAATAAGAGGTACGTGATTGTAAGATCATTACAAATGAAATATATAATAGTTACACGATTGTACGTGTTTGCCTCAATTCAGTGTGTGCCAATAGTCTATGACTTTTCTTTTAAACAAAAAAATCATCATCATTTGCGTCTCGTGATGAGTCCACAGGTGCTACATATCCATCATCAATGTATGTGTTGTCTTCTTCATCCTCCTCATCTGCTAACCCAATATCATATGTTTCTTCTATAAATTCATCAAGCGCTTTCTCAATGACACAAGCATCACCAGTTACACCTTCCATGTCAGACCTTCTCCACTTCACCAATACTTCATCACTGCTTGAAACACTCATGCCTTCCAATCCCACATCTATTGAATCAAGATCAATTTCTGAATTTTCAGATTCTAGCATGGCGAACAGATTTCGGGGTTTCATTCTTACAACAGTGCACCAATCTTTTTTCTTTGTACCATTGACATAAAATACCTGCTCAGCTTGTGAACCAAGAATATAAGGCTCATCTAAATAGCACAACCGAGTTTTATCAATATCAATAATTCCGTACTAATCCCTTTGGTAGCCTCTTCCTTTGTTCTTGGCGGTAGGAACATGGAACCAGTTGCACTGAAAGAGGACAACTTCCTTTCCTTGAGGAAAATCTAGTGCAATAATTTTTTTAATCACACCATACCAGTCAATATTACCGGAGCTTTCATCTCCTTTCACAACAACACCACTATTTTGTGTGCATAGGTTTTGCTCTATTTTTTCTGTACGAAAAAGAAACCCATTGATGAAGCATCTGTTGAAAACACGAGCACGATGGTCTGGTCCTTGTGAAAGTGTGTAGAGCAGGTCACTTGTCTTCCATTGTTGATTTAGTTTGCTGATCTGCAGCCAACAAAATATGCTTAAGTTATTTGCAAATATAATATGGAGCAGCAGTTAGTGGATGACATTACAAATAAAACAAATTACTCACAACCCACCTTTCGCTCGAACCAGCCTACAAATTGTTCCTTGTGCCTTTGATCAACATTCCGTGTACTTAATTTTTTTAGTTCGTCCATATGCTCGCTACAATATTTTAAAAGAGGGCTTCAGGTAATTCAAATTCTATGAATCATGCCAATGCATAGTATCAAAATATAGATTTTGAAATAAGATCTTACTTTATCCATGGAGTAGCCTCATCACAATTTTGTAATATGTAGTGCCTCATCCGCTGCAGCTCACTCCTAGAAAGTGACTCGACAGTGAATCCTTTCTTAGTGTAGTCAATGTTGGCAAATATGCTTAGGCCAGATGGTGGTTCATTCAAAGCAGCAGATTCATGACGGTCTGCATGATTAAGCTTGGTTTCCACGTCTTGCAAGAAGCGACTGCAAAATGTCATGCACTCCTCTAATATATATCCCTCAGCTATCGAGCCTTCAGGGTGCTCTTTGTTCCGTACATAGGCTTTAAGAGTACGTAGATATCTCTCAATTGGATACATCCATCTATAGCACACTGGTCCACCAAGTTTAGCCTCTTCAGCTAGATGAATCGGCAAATGGATCATTATATCAAAAAAGGTTGGTGGGAAAATCATCTCAAGCCGACAAAGGGTTTCAGGAATCGAGGTGCTCAACTGCTCTAAATCTTCAGCACTCAGCTCCTTTGAACATATTGCATTAAAGTACCTACTAAGCTGAATCAATGGAAGAGTAACATTTTCTGGCAAAACATTGCGAACTGCAATGGGTAATAGTTTTTGAAAAATAACATGACAGTCATGAGTTTTTAGACCAGATACCTTACACTTGTTCACATCCACACTCCTCTTAATGTTAGAGGCATAACCATCAGGCATCTTCACACCTTCTAGGAATTGGCATAACCATGTCATCTCATCCTTACCCAATGTGTAAAGTGCTGATGGCAAGGTGTATTTTCCATTCCCGAGCACAATGTGTTAAGTCGAGCCTTCTCGCCATCCTTAGATTTCCCTTCCATACCTAGCAAAGTCCCCAATATGCTGTCACAAATGTTTTTCTCAATGTGCATCACATCCAAATTATGCCTTACGAGCAATTTTTCCCAGTATTGTAGTTCAAAAAAAATACTCTTTTTCCTCCAATTGTGCCATCTAGTTTCTTCCTCACGTTGCTTCCTTTTCCTTGTAGACTTCCCAAAAGTGATTTGCTCAAAACTTTCATACTGTTGCAGAACCCCTTCACCACTCAATGGCACTGGAGGCTCCCTTGTTTCCACAGTATTGTTGAAACTGGCCTTGTTCCTGCGCCACCTATGATCCATAGGCAGAAATCGACGATGTCCCATGTAGCAATGCTTGGATCCACATTTCAACCAAAAGAAGTCGGTATCCTTGTGGCAGTATGGACATGCAAACTTGCCTTTTGTGCTCCAGCCAGATAACATCCCATATGCTGGGAAGTCATTAATTGTCCAGAGAAGAATTGCTCTCAAATTAAAATTCTTCTTCTCCTTGGCATCCCATGTCTCAATACCTTTTCCCCAAAGGTCTTTGAGCTCATCAATCAGAGGCTGCAAATATACATCAATATTGTTTCCTAGAGAGTTTTTACCGGGTATCAACATTGACAACATCCAGAAAGGTTGTTTCAAACACAACCAAGGTGGCAAGATGTAAGGGATTAAAATGACAGGCCATATAGTGTACGCAACATTGACCATCCCAAATGGATTGAAGCCATCAGATGCAAGACCCAACCGAATGTTACGAGGATCAGTAGCAAAATCTTTGTATATGTTATCTACATGCTTCCATGCCTTAGAGTCAGCAGGGTGCCTCATTTTGTTATCTTGGACTAAGCCCTCCTTGTGCCAACGAATATATTCCGATGTGGTTGAATTCATATACAACCTTTGCAATCGAGGAATAACTGGAAAATATCTTAGGATTTTCGGCGGGGCACGCTTGTTGGTTGCCTCCTCATGATGACCAGAAATCGTTGGTTGCCATCTAGACTCACCACATGTTGGACATGTATCCATGGCTGCATATTCTTTCCGAAACAACAAACAATCATTGACACATGCATGTATCTTTTGGTAGTCAAGGCCAAGATCATGAATAACCTTTTGTACTTTATCCAATGTGTCCGGAACACGGTGGCCTTCTGGGAGAACAAGCCGAAACAACTGAAGTACGGCCGCTAATGCACTTTTACTAAGGCCAAACATGCATTTAATCTGAAAGAGCCTTACTATAAAAGATACCTTAGTGACCTCCTTGCAACCTGGATACAATTCCTTCTTTGCCTCTGTTAATAGATTAAAGAATGCCTTTGCTTTTGCATTTGGCTCTTCATTAATATTTCCTATGATGTCTTCGTGTATAGCACCACTGATTAGCGTTGAAACTAGTTCGGTCACAGAACCACTGTCACCTGTTTCATCATCATTGACAACTACTGCAGCATTGCCCTCATCTGAATCATTTTCTTGGTTTCCTTCTTCGATGAAGCTCTCATCAAACCCTCTAATAACCAAGTGACTCTGAACCTGAGATTGTGTTCTGTAGGACATGCATCGACATCTTGAACATGGACATGGTGCAGTTTCTCCTCTAGCAGTGCCACCAAATGTAGTTTGTATGAACTTTCTGAAATTTGTTTGCCACTCATTTGTCGTGAAGTGCATGCGATCCAACTCCTATTATTCTGAGACATGGCTTTCTAGTATAAGATAGGAATCACTAGCCAGGACCTATAACAAAAAAACAAAGTTAAACTGATTTTCAGTCATAACCAGTATTGAGCTTTAAAGTTTAATGATAAGTTATTAATTCATGCAATATGTAGTCACTAGCAACAACACAGTTTTCAAAATCCTATTTACTCTCCTGTTAGCAAGTTGACATGAGATGTTTGTGGTATATATGTAGATAACTTGATGTGTAGCTGCTAAGTGATTTCCAGCCATTCAAATGTTATTGACAACTGGAACCCCTCCTTGATGTGTAGGTATTTTGTAAATCATAACTTGATGTTATTCATATATATATGCTCACCTATATACTTCTAAATAATCTCCTTGATGTTGCCCTTTTAATGCCTAGAACCTGCACCCAAGAACCAAGTCAAATATACTAGAATCAAACTGTCCTCAATTGCTGACTTACATCAGAGCGATCTAATATTCCATCTTACTTTTAAATTGCCAACAATCATAGAATGCAGAGCAAATTATAAAATTTTAGTGTGCAATCATGTTTAGTTTGAAAATGATGAAAATGATTCCAGAAAAACGCCAAACATGAACAACAAATGATGTTGATTCCATGGCTTCAGTTAGTTTTTCTTTATACGTTTTCACCCTTTTATTAGATTGTGTTATGGTGTGAAATTATTGCTCAATTAGTTCTTATCATTTGTAGTTGGGGGTCATATCTTTTCTTTAAGCGCACTCATGAAAATAACACATTCATTATTCTAATTATGTTGCATGCTACACATTTAACATTTACCTTGACCTTATACACCTAAACACCCTGCACCTTTGTAGATCTCCTGATTTCTTTTTATTGACCTTGTACACCTAAACACCCTACACCTTTATCAGCTTTCTTGGCTTCAAGATACCCGGCTACTCTTGATGCAACTTTGTTTGAATTGCCAACAATGTTTGTTTTAGATTCCTATAGCTGACCTTACTGCCAAGACAATTGACCTGTATTGGGGATCTCATTGCTGTCCACCTTGTCATGTCTTCACCAAACAACTCAATGAGGTGTATAATGGCATTAGGGTGATTTTTTAGTAGCTGGCACTGTTGGCATCACTTGGGATTGGTTCATTATCTGCTAGCTAGGGAAACTGAAGCCATAGAAAACATTACAATTTGTGACAAGGCCTGTGATTTAATAATGCAATGTAATACTATCTAATTCCATATATTTGTTAGAAGGTCTGCCATCACTTGCTTATTTGTTGCTATCCTTATCCTGCTAATTATTGATTTGATCATTACCTGTCACCTGATGGTCATGTATCATGTTTTCTCTTGCAGTGAATCTTTCTATGTGCTGGCAGATAAACTGAGCAGTGAGGGGTCTTGATGGTAGCAGAGTAGGTCCTTGCTGTGTTGGAAGGTAAACTAAGCAGTGAGGGGTCCTGACGTCTGCAGAGAGCATTGAGAAAAGGCACATGAGGGGCAGTAAGAGGACAACAGGTCTTACTGTTGTTGGAAAATAAATTGAGCAGGTGCTCGTGGCGGCTATAGAAAAAGGCACGAGGGGCGGCCAGAGGAGAGCAGTTCCTGGTGTGCGTTGGAGAGTGTTAATTACCTGTGTGTGTACCTGAGGCCTTTAGTTGTACACCACGCCTTTGGAGGTTTCTATCGTCCTAATTAATCGACCCATAGGCGGTAGGCGGCTTGGTTGCTATTTGTACATTACTTTTGGAGGCCGCTGGTTGTATATATGTGACGATGTTTGGAAAGTGTTGAACATTTCTTACACTGTCGTGATACTTTTCCTTGTATTAGTTTCTATTTTTGGAATGCATATATATATCAGTTTTGAAATTATCTAGAAAGAATTGTTTGCCTTTACTTTTCCTTGTATTAGTTTCTATTTTTGGAATGGATGTATATATCAAATTTGAAATTATGTGAAAAGAATTATTTCCCTTTAGAATATCAAACGTTTCTTACACTAACGTGACATTGCTTTTGCACATATATAACAGACTTGAAATCTTTATGCAATATCTAATAGTTTCAACCTTTTGCAATGAAAGGATAAATTATGGCAACAAATTAAATTCGTTGTGAATTGACAAACAAATTGCAATCAAATTATTTTTGTTTGCAAATGGCAACAACATTTTGCAATGAAATTTAAGTTTATCGCAACAAAGAAAATATGTGGCATAACCGCCATTGCAGCAACTTTTCTAGTGGTAGCAATAACATTGTTCTCTTGCAACGAAAGTCATCACTATTGCAATGTACAAAAAGAGTGGCGAAAATGTGCATATATTGCAACTAGTTCTAACGGTTGTGACAACAACTATACATAATGCAACAAATTTACTACTGTCGCAATATCCAGTCTGGCAATACGGTGCTTGTGCAACATCTTTTCTAGTGGTAGAAATAACATCTTTCTCTTGCAACAATACTTATGATTATCGCAACACACAAAAGAAGTGGCAAAAAATGTGCATGTATTACAACCACTTTTAAAGGTTGTGGCAATATCTAACACCTATTGCTACAACTTTAGTGTTGTTGCATTATCCGGGGTGGCACTAGGGTAATTTTGCAACAACTGTTCTAGTGGTAGCAATAACACATTACTCTTGCAACGAAAGTCATGGTTATCGCAATGCACAAAAATGGTGGCAAAATGGTCCATATATTGCAACCACTTTTAAAGGTTGTGGCAATAACTAACATCTAATGCAACAAAAATATTGTTGTTGCAATATCTATCGTGGCATTAGGGTGATTTTTTAGTAGTGATGGTACACCCAGCAAACTCACCAATCATACAACTGGCAGATATATGAACCCTTCTGTCGTCAGGTACGTGGTACACCCAGCAGCAGACCCCTTCTGTCCTCAAACAGTGCTCGGAACCTCGTTCAGTGTCGGTAAGGTTTCCTTGCAGTAGTATGAGCAATTTCCGAGTTCAATTCCAACACCATTGTATGTGGTTTCACAGATAACCCGATTTGAAACGGTTTGTAGTGACCTCGCACAAGCCATTGCAAAGATGCATGTAGTTGGGAACGAGTTGATAGATTTGGCCGGAAACGAGATAATGGATTCGCCAGATACGGCCAAAGAGGTGGTAGTGAACTTCTCAATATGGCGCGTGTATGAGCTTGCTCAGTCACTGCTGGAGGAAGCACAACGTTTAGAAGATCTCGAAGATGGTCCTTTGCCACCATTATCTCAATGTTTCAATAACCAATTTGCTGAAGATGAAGATATGGGTGGCGGGGAATGGGAACTGGATGATGTGAATTCTGAAGAGATTGTGGATCGTCAGATGAAGTAGAGTAGTATGTGTGGTGTGGAATGGTTATATGTGTAAGAGTTAGCTGTGTTCAAGTTATCTGTGTAAGGTTAGCTTATGTAAGAGTTATCTGAGTATGAGTTAGCTTGTGTAAGGTTATCTGTGTAATAGTTAGGTTGTGAACCTGGGTTATGACTGATGCTGAACTTGTCCTTTCAGTTTGCCATTGAGTATTGAAGTTGCCATTCAGTTTGGCATTGTGAAGATGTCCATTCTGTTTTCTTTTGTAGGTTATTTGTTCAGAATGTTCAGTTTGCCAGTTCAGCTGTTAGGCCCTGCATTAGCTGTCCATTGTAGGTTATTTTCACAATGCAGAAAACAGAAAATAGTTGTTAGGCCCTGCAGCAGCTGTTTGCCAGTTCAGTTTGCCAGTTCAGCTGGCATTCTGATGTTCACAATGCAGGTTCAAGAAAATGTTCAGTTTGCCATTGTAGGTTATTTTCAGTTTGCCATTCAGCTGTCCATTTTCAGTTTGCCAGTTTGGTCAGATTCTGGTCACTGAACCTGAACAGAAAACAGAAAATAGCTGTCCATTTTCTTGAACAGATTCTGGTCACTGAACCTGAACAGAAAACAGATTCGAGAAAACTGGCAAACTGAACAATCTGTCCATTTTCACCCCAGCTGTTTTCTGTTCACTGAAAACAGATTCTCGAAAACAATCTGTGCCAACCTATGCCAGTTTTCTGTTTACCAGTTTGCCAACCTGTTTCTGGTCACTAAAACTGAACAATCTGTTTTCAGAAAACTGTTTCTGGTTCACTAAAAATAGATTCTTGAAAACAGATTCTGTTTCCCTACTATTGGAACAATCTGTGCAGACATAAACAGAAAAGCCATTGCAGATTCTGTTTCTTGAGTCGTACAGAAAATGGACAGCACATAGTTCAACATAAAAAAGCCATTGCAGACATAAACAAACATAAACCGAAAGTGGCAGTAGGTTTGGTTTGCCATACACATAATAGGACTAACAGACACATAATAGGTACTAACTGACTGACTGAGTCATACACTTAATTTCACACACATAGTTTGACCACATGCACATAGGGACTGTCAAACACTTTTCTTCTTCGGTGTCAACTTCTTGCCTACTGCTCGCTTTTTGTGCCTTTGAGGGGTCAAGTGGCCAACATCACCAACAGAAGATGTGGCGCCTAACAATAGCCTTGGTGGCGTTAAGCTCCCAACATCTACTGCCTGGAACTCTTGCTGGCCAACATCACCTCCATGGCGCAAAATCACTTGTGTTTGACTGGTGGGTTCAGTTCTTCCGGTGTCATCTGGTGGGTTCTCATCATGAGGTTCAGCTGATTCGGCCATGTTTTTGGGGAACCATTGTTTAGTGGTATTTTTCCGAGGTTTCCGTTTCCTGAAAAACACAAAAAATAACATTATGAAGTAACAATAGGGAAGATGAAGCTGCAATTCAATATATATGGCTTGCCTTTTTTTGGAGCCATTAAGAGGGCATTTTGGGCTGGCCTTCCTATGTCCGAGTTGTCCACAGTTCGGGCATTTAATTTTTCCTCTTTGGAGCTTCTTCTCCTTTTCCTCTACAGGTAGGGATTGTTAAGGATGGCCAAGCCAGGGAGACAATCATCCAAAAGGCTGTAGCCTGTAGGCAGACTTGGTCTGAACATCTCGCTCAATATAGTTACTACTGAACTGAAAACTTAACTGAAACTCAACTGAAAACACCTCAAAACTGAACTGAAAACAGATCTCAAATGAACCTGAAAACTTAACTGAAATCACCTGAAAAAAGGGCATTGCTGTCGAATTCCTTGAGTAGTTCAGTTCCTTGAGTAGTTCAGTTCCTGAAAACACCTGAAAAAAGGCCATTTCCAGTCAGCTCATTTTGGTTCAGTTCAGTCAAATTCCTTGCAGGTAGACTGTAAGCTGTCGAATTCCTGTAGACTGTAAGCTGTAGACTGGAGCTTTCGATTCAGTTCAGTCAAATACATTGCTGTCGAATTCCTTGAGTAGTTAGGAGTTCAGTCAAATACATTGCCAGTCCATCAATTTC
This sequence comes from Zea mays, assembly GCF_902167145.1. NCBI lineage: Eukaryota > Viridiplantae > Streptophyta > Magnoliopsida > Poales > Poaceae > Zea > Zea mays. Next base: position 54,264,503 of record NC_050102.1, on the reverse strand, counting down.
AGTTAAGCTACTTAAGTTGTTCTAATTTCAGCCATCAGAAGTTGTTCTAATTTAAGCTAAATCAACTTCAGTTAGTTGAGGTGCTCTATATTTTTCAGTGAATCTGTTTTCAGTTTTCATTTTACAAAAAAATCAGTGAATCTGTCTTTATAGAAAACAGACACAAGAAAGTGCATAAATAAGATTTTCAGTCTAATATACAACCGCACCATTACGAACACTGCATAACCTTCAGTTTTTACAGAAAAGAGACACACACAACTTGCATAAACTTCAGTCCTCAGTCCAACACACTACAACTAAAAACAGAACTCAGAGTGTCCACAGTTATGTCTGTTGCTAACTCATTCAAAATCACCCATCTTGTCGTCATCGCTATTATCATCAACAACATTTGGGATATTGCTCTCGTCATTATCACTGGCATATTGCCATCCCGTTTCATCTTCTTCGTCCTCAAAATAATCTTCTTCATCCCTTTGTCTATGTAGATCTTCAACTACACTTGCATCTATAATATCAACATTTTGTACCCCAATAGTATCATTGTTTATATCCACTTCAGTATGCTGAATATTAGAAGCAACACATTCATCGTCTTGGTAAGAAAGCGACACACCATTGGGTATTTCATCACTACAATTTTCATCAACATTCCAAAGGTGCCTACAAATTTTTGAACTACACTCCAGCTACCTCCATATTTGGTGTCTTGCAAATAAAAAACCATAGTAGCCTTTGGCGCAAGAATGAAAGGATCATTTTTGTACCAACAACTAGAACGGTTGATGCTTTTCAATAATCCATCATCTTTTATTCTTCCCTTCTTGCTTTCTGTGTCAAACCAATCACATCGAAAAATAACCACTGACCGGTGTCCACTCTTGTCTGCATTATATTGCAACTGAATTATTTCTCTTAAGGAACCATAAAATTCAATATCTTCACCATTATGTGTGCCTTGTGCCATTACACCACTATTTTGTGTCCTCCTATACTTCTCAAGGTCGACAGTGTGGTATCGAACACCATCAACAATACATGCTGAATAAACTCTTATGCGCAGATCAGGTTCGCATGACAAAGCTAATAGATTAGAACAGAGATCTTCTCCTCGCTCATGCCAAATTGTTCCAATCTGTATATATAAAATTTGTATACAATGAGAATAACTTCAAGTAATAAAGGATTAAAATGAAATATAAAACAAGTTCTCACATAATTTTTAAACCAGGAAGAAAATTGTTTTTCTACTTGTTTTTCAATATCAGTAAATCCTCCCTCATTCTGCAACTCCTTTCTGTATAGACTGTAAAACATATTAAAATCATCAATTAGCAAGCAATGAATACAAAAAACAAGAAGAAGCGAAAGGAATAGTGGGAATAGATACTCTATATATGGCTCGACCTCTGCACAATTGCTAAGCACATACCAAACCATCTTATCATAATCCTTATCTAAATAAGTAATCCTTGGGGCTCCAAGTAATTCTACTCCATGCTGGAAAACAGATAAGTCACCCTTACTCATATCAACATGCTCTCTATTCCTTCCCTCGTAATTGTGTCTTGTCTCAAGATCGTCAAAATACCTCGAACATGCATGCAAACATTGATTAGCAACATATGCTTCTGCAATTGAACCCTCAGGTCGTGCCATGTTCCTCACAGAATGTTTCAAAGTGTATAACCTTCTTTCTACAGGGTACATCCATCCATATTGGACTGGTCCTCTAAGTATTGCCTCATCAGGTAAATGTACCGACAAGTAGAGCATAACATCAAACAATGATGGGGGAAATATTTTCTCAAGCTTGCATAGAACAATTGGGATATTCTCTTTCATTTGGTGCAAAACATCTAATTTAAGGGTCATAGCGCATAGCTGCTGAAAGAAGTTACCTAGTTCTGCAATTGCTACATATATTTCATCGTGCATTATTCCTCGAAGAGCAGCTGGTAAAATCCTTTGAAGTATGATATGGCAATCATGAGTTTTCAAGCCTTGGAGGTTGCATCCATCAGCAGTGATGCATGATGCTAGGTTAGAAGCATACCCATCTGGAAATTTCACACTTCTCAAAAAATCATAAAATGCTACCTTTTGATTTTTATCCATTATATAGGGGGCATGAGGAACCACATAGGTACCTCCATCACACTTCAAGTGTAAATCTTTTCTTATGCCCATGTCCTCAAAATCAAGCCTTGCATTAATACTGTCCTTTGACTTTCCTGGAAGAGCAAGAAATGTACCTAGCAAGTACTCACATATATTTTTTTCAATGTGCATTACATCAAGATTATGACGCAACTTCAAATCTGTCCAATATGGCAAATCCCACAGGCACGACCTTCTCTTCCAACATTGACCACCATTTGCATCTCGCTTCCTCTTATTGCTATTTGGATGCTTCCCTGGTTTAACTTCCTTCACCCTTACCAATTGTTGCATCAACTCAGTGGTACTAAATTGTTGTGGTTTGTCACGGTTCTCAATTTGTCCATCATAATCCTTCTTTTTCCTCCATGGATGGTCATGTGGTAGCCAACGTCGATGACCAATATAGCATATTTTATTCCTTATTCTTCTGGAGCAAGGATTTTTGTCACAATGGACACAAGCGTAGTATCCTTTGGTAACTCTACCAGACAAAGTGCTCAAACCAGGATAGTCATGAATACACCATATTACAGCAGCATGTAGATCAAAATCTTTCCTACTCAGTGCATCAAAAGTAGAAACACCCAACCAAAGTTCTTGTAACTCATCAACTAGTGGCTCTAGAAATACATCAAAATCTTTTCCTAGACATTCCCGACCAGGGATGAGTAGACACAACATGAAGTTTGATTGCTCCATACATACCCACAGAGGAAAGTTATAAGGGATAGCAAAAACTGGCCACATACTGTAAGAGGAGCTCATTTTGCCAAACGGATTAAAACCATCTGTGGCTAGCCCAAGCCTTATATTTCTAGGATCTTCTTGAAACCAATTATGTTTTCTGTCAAAGTCTTTCCATGCCTCACCGTCAGCTGGATGGCTAAGCTCATTTCCACTTCTTTCCTCTTCAACTTGTGCCACTGTGCCTCCTCAGATATTTTTGTCGTAGCAAACATCCTCCTCAATCTAGGAATCAAAGGAAAATGCCACAACACTTTCTGAGGACTCTTATTTCTTGCATCACCATCTTTCCATCTTGATGCACCACAAACTGGACACTCATTATTTTTTTCATAATCCTTATGAAACAAAACACAATTATTGGGGCACACATGGATTGACTCATATCCAAGTCCCAATGCTTTGATAAGTTTCTTAGCTTCCTTATAAGATGCTGGTAAACAACACTGTGGGAAAGCCAATGATAACAACTTTAGAATTGCGGAGAAAGCAACATTGTTGATCCGGTAAAAAGATTTGATATGAAGTAACTTAACAACAAAAGAAAATCTTGTGTACGATGCACCAGGGTGAAGTTCTTGCTCCATATCTTCCAATACAGCTGCAAACATAGATTTATGTGCACCTTCCTCTCCAGCTATGAACAACTCTCGTACCATATCAAGCAATCTATCTTCTGGGTTTTCAGACTCATTCAAACTAATATCCTCATTCATACAATATTGTTCTTCTAGATGGTCAGCTTGTTGATTTATTACAGTATCAAACTGTGCCTCCCCATGATGTATCCACGTAGTGTACGTGCTTGCCATACCATGAATATGTAAATGATCCTCTATCTTTGACTTTGGTCTGGCAATCCGATTCAAACACTTTCGACACGGACATAGTACCTCATCAATATCTGCAAAATGCTTTGAAATTAACTTCATGAAACTTTTCACTCCTGCAATATGCTGCTTGCTGAAACGCCTACTATTAATCCAAGTTCTGTCCATCTACAAACACAAAAAAACATGTGTCAGTGTATGTTGTTGTTGATCAATTGTGCAAAAAAAAATTCTCAACACTATATGTTATTGCTAATATGAAATTCTGAACTTAAGGCACAACCCATATATCTACGCCAAACATAAATCAAGTCCATAGATAGCATACCAACTAAAGGTATATACTAAACATTAATTAAATTCCAAATTTTGTGAGAGCAGAAATTTATAGATGCTTATTTTCTTATTTTGTTTTTCATGCTGGGGTAATATTTGGTAATCCAATTAATTGAATGAATATAGACTTTGCTAGTTGACATAATTAAACAATACAGAAATCAATAGAAAACAACAAAAGTAAGCAACACAGACTGAAACAGGAATTACCCCTCACATCAACAATAAATATATCGTGTTGATGAATCAGTTCGTATCAAAGGTGTAGGAGCAGGACAATAAAACGATCTCAATGTTTTTTGTCCTTTTCAATCTTTGATTTTGAATTTTTTATATCAATCTATGGTCTACCATCAATCACAAAAACATTTAACAATTTAGTATTTAGCTCGTTGTTCACTAGTAAAAAACTGAAAAAATGAGAAGCGCCCTTACTGGCTAGTGGCTAGTGGCTGCCTGGCTGCCTGGCGGGCGCAGGGAACGGGGCAAGTGGCGCCAGACGCTGGCCGTGGCCGCGTGGCTGGAAGCCTGGCAGAGCACGGCAAGATGCTGGCAGCTTGGCAGTGGCAGAGCACGGCATGCGTTGGCTGGCGCCCGACGGCAGCACGGTTAGACGGACGCAGGAAGCAGAACGCGGTGCTCTCGTTCCCTGGCGGCGCAGGAAACAGAACGCAGAACGACAGAAAACCTGTTAGTTTTTTTTACCAAAATCTCTACTACATATATAAAATTGTTTTTGGGCTACGACCCGGGCCACGGCCCAGGTGGCCCAGACCCAATATCTGCCCCTGCTCCTGCTCCCCTGCCTGCGCGCCGCCGTCAGCTGTTGCGCTGCTCGCTGCTTGTTATGCGCACTGGCGTCGTGCCCTGCATGGTGTGTCGGGCCACCAGAGAGTCGGCCTCTTGCCTCTCTCCTCTGCCTCTCACAAAACCCTAGCCAAGTACCAACGCTCAACGGCTCGAGTCTGCAGCAGAAATCACGTGAATTCAACCGGTAGCGACCAGGAACGAGCCGAGCGTACGGATAGGATACGATGTCCCACGTCCACGCAACAGATAATAGCAGCCCGAATGTTGTCTAAACAAAAAGATGATATTAGTGCAATGGGTGGAACGCTTACATTGTAAGTTGTTGGTCTCAAGTTCAAACCCTGTGTTGCTTGTATTTTCTATTTTTCACTATTTTTTCACATAAAATCAATAGAACGCTATCCCTATTGCTTGTATTTTTTATTTTTTCACATAAAATCAATAGAACGCTAATATAAATTCTAATTGCTAGCAATATTATTTTATATTTTTGTTTCATGTCATACCAGCATCCAAATATGCCACACAGCCACATATATAATTGCACTTGTGCAAAAAATATATTTTATATTTTTGTTTCATGAATTAAAAAATTATGAGAAAATATGAAATGACAGCATATGGTCACAGTCATGGTACAAAAGGGTACTATGACGATTTACTCTTATGATAATTGCGTATTGTCATTAAATACTGTCACAAAGATGTCGATGTCATTAAAAGGGTACTATGACGATTTACTCTTATGACGATTTTAATGACAGAGATTTTTTTTGCGTCACTATATTGGATCACCTCTCAGAAAACGTCATAAACGGAACTAATTTACGACGAAAGTATGTAGTGTCATTGTATATTCGTCATAGAAGGCATAAAAGCTTGTAGTGAAACCACCCCACCTGTAACACCCCACTGATCCCACACAATGGATGATACCAAAAAAAAACCTTTCTACAAGACTTATGCAACACATAGAGAAAGAAAGTATTGCAAAATCCGGCAGCACCTCCCTTGAAAATAGCATAACAAGGGAAGCATATAGTTTATACAGGATATAAAAGAAAGATAATTGCCATAGTATAATCAAAATGCAACGGTAGAAAAGAACATTCATGACCAGACAAAAGATAGACATCTCAGCCCACCAAACTAAACAGTTCAACTACCATGAAAGATTAGAATGTAATAATTCCCTAGACTTGACCCTTCCTGTTTAACATCATTAATAAACAGTTATTCCTTTATTTAAAAGTGTGGTGGCCGTGCTGCTACATCCCTTCTTTCCCAAAGCAAAGATCAGGTGCCTGCATCAGACAATGCAAGAGTGAGATGACACATCTCAGCAAGTAAAAAAAAACAAACAACAGTTGGACAATGCAAGCCAACCGTGCATAAGCAACCACATGGTTCCCAACTTCTTCCTTAAATATTAATTTGCAGCAAGTAAGCAAGTAATCAATTACTCAATGCCAAGATGAATTACAAAGTAAAGATCCACCTTATCCACATCACCAAAATAGGTTCCACACTTCACCCATGAATGCACATGGCTACAGATGCAACATGACTTCTGCCTTCATACCTCTAAGGATATGAAGCTGCATCATACCCCTTGTCGGGAAACATATGATGCTCATTGTACCGGTACGGTCGGACCATAAGATCGCGACGAGAACTTCAATGCAATGGATGATGAATGCATTATGCATGTCAACAACATAAGTTCTTCCCAAATAAAATGTGCTAGACATATACTTCCACCCATTTCACATCAATAACCACATGGGTAACATGATCAAACCACACTCTCCACATGTATAATCAATAAAGCATGAATAATTTTAAACGATGGTACCCAATTAGGAATATGGATACGAACACAAATAGCACAAACATAATCAAGTATGAGCCTCTTCAATCAAAAGACGAAATAACCATCACTGTTTTACTTGCCTTTACCGAAGTTCGGGCAAAATCCCTAAGAACGATCTGGAAGTCCACCACCTGTTTTTGACACCCAACTTAGTGCACCAAATTCTCATGAAAAAAAAACTCAAAGACAACACCGCACCTACGCGCAATTTCAAACCCCGCCTCGGTAACAATTCTCCCCTCACTAACCAAACTGCAGCGGCGCTGCTTAACAATTCCATAACTTAAAATTTAGGACAGCAGTGATGATAAACAAAAACTTCAGAGACAACTACATAAAATTCCCCACAAGTTTTGTATACAACCCATGATTGAATTCTAACATCTACTTACCTCTAAACGGTCCTCAAAATAAACCCTGCAATCTGTTTTTTTTTTATTTGAGCAGCGACATACGTGGATTCAAACAGCGATAACTTTTAAAATATAATTCCGATTTGAGCGCATAAGTACTTGTTGGAAAGATAAGAAAAAGCCCTACATGATTATTAACACTAATTACTCCCGAAACATCCCCAGAAACTGCTAACACTGCTGCTGTTCATCACTCTGAAAAATCTGTTTTCTGGACAGCCACATACCCGGATTCAAACGATGATAACTTTTAATTTATAACTCCAAATTGAGCGCATAAATACTCGTTGGAAAGATAAAATAAAGTGCTACAAGATTCTCATACTGATTAACACTAATTGCTCCCGAAAAATCCCCAGAAACTGCTAACACTGCTGCTGTTCATCACTCTGAAAAATCTGTTTTCTGGACAGCCACATACCCGGATTCAAACGATGATAACTTTTAATTTATAACTCCAAATTGAGCGCATAAATACTCGTTGGAAAGATAAAACAAAGTTCTACAAGATTCCCAAATTGATCCCCATTAAATCTTCACGAAAAAAACTAAAAACTGCTGGAACTACCGCTGTTCATCCACCACGCAAAATTCTGGACAGCCCCCCTATCTAATCGCAAACGCAACATCTAATCAATTGAATCGCAGCGCAAATGAACAAGGGATGAACACAAAAGAAAAATCACCTTGGGTTCTCCCCTTTTCCTTCCTCCCTTCTTCCTTCCACCAAAACGATTGGAGATTCGCACCAAAAGACGATGATCCGAGCGGCACGGAGTAGCACCTAGGGAGGAGGGGATTGGGGGGGGGGGGCGGCTAGGGTTTTGGTGGCTGCAACAATGGAGGGAGGAGGAGGTGGGCAGGGGGGGCGGCGGCCAAGGGGAAAGGAGGAGTGGGGGGGGGGGGGGCGGCTGCACATGGGGGGGGGGGGTAGTTAGGAGGGTGGCGGCTAGGGTTTGGGAGGCTAATGGGCCAAAACACCAATTGCGGCCCAACTAACCCACGCGACAGCTCCCGACCGCAACGCAAACGTCAAACCAAATAAATTCTACTGCCCTAGTTGCGAATGTTGTTCACAAAAATTCCAAATCCCCAAAACAACAACTGGATGAGGGAAAAAAACAAAAAGAACAGCCCCCAACTTCTCTTCTTTGTAAACCGGGTATCACATTCTACCCCTCTTAAAAAGAATTCGACCTCGAATTCTGACGCTTCTATCGGAATGACACAAGAAAAGATTAGCGAATCAACAACACTTACCCACAACGAAAAGTTCCGGGTACTTCTGCCGCATCAACTCCTCAAGTTCCCACGTAGCCTCGCGCTCTGACTGATTAGACCATAAAACCTTGACATACTTAATTGATCTCTTCCTCAACACACGCTCCGAGAATTCCAATATACGCACCGGACGGCACTCCAGAGTCAGATCCTGCTGCACCGCAATTGGTTCCATCTCAATCTGATGGTCCGGATCCCGCAAGAACTTCCTCAACATAGAGACATGAAAAACCGGGTGTACCCCCATGGAATCCGGCAGCAGCAAGCGATAAGCCAGGCTGCCCACCCGGGCCAAGATAGTGAACGGTCCAATGTATCTTGGGCTGAGCTTCCCAGAGACACCGAACCGAACAACTCCCTTAGTGGGTGATACCCTGAGAAGGACTTGGTCACCCACAGCAAATTCCAGATCCCGCCTCCTCACATCAGCATAACTCTTCTGACGACTCTGAGCTGCCAAAATATTCTGACGAATTTCCCGAACCTTTTCAGAAGTTTGCTGAACCCAATCAGGACCAACCAGGGATCTCTCTCCCAAAGTCTCCCAGCACAGAGGAGAGATACACCGCCTGCCATACAAAGCCTCAAATGGTGCCATCTTGATGCTAGCTTGGTAGCTGTTGTTATACGCAAACTCTGCCAGAGCAAGATGGTCCTCCCAGCTACCCTTCCATGACAGAACACAAGCACGCAACATATCCTCCAAGGTTTGGATTGTTCGCTCTGACTGACCATCCGTCTGAGGGTGAAAAGCGACACTAAGCGAAAGCTTGGTGCCCAATGCACTGTGGAGACTCTCCCAGAATTTGGATACAAATTTGGAGTCTCGATCAGAAACAATAGACTTAGGTACCCCGTGAAGCCTGACTACTTCCTTCATATACAAGGGAACCAAATCTGAAGCTGAATTCGTGGTCTTCATGGGAATAAAATGCGCAGACTTAGTCAAGCGATCCACTACCACCCAAATAGCATCCCTGCCACGAGGGGAACGAGGTAGACCCACCACAAAATCCATGGTGATATGCTCCCATTTCCACTCTGGAATTTCCAATGGCTTCAGCAAACCTGCAGGCCGCTTATGTTCGGCCTTCACGCGCTGACATACTTCACAGGCGGCCACGTACTTAGAAATGTCAACCTTCATCCGCTTCCACCAGAAGTTTTGCTTCAAATCTCGGTACATTTTGGTTTCGCCAGGATGGACGGTGTAAGGCGTTTTATGAGCTTCTCGCAGGATATCCAGCTTCACCTCTGATTTTTGAGGCACACAAAGACGGCCCCTGAAACGAACCAAATCATTCTCATCAATGGTGAACTCCCGCGGTTTACCATCACCAACCCTCCTTCGGGCTTCCTGCAAAAGACGATCCTGCTGCTGAGCCGCACGCACTCTCTCCATAAGAGAGGATTGAATAAGCATCTGAGTCTCCTCGCTAGCGGTGCCGACATAACACAAAGCGATCCCCAAACGGTCCAGATCAGCGATCAACGGCAAGGCCACCTTTGGAACCCCGGACCTGCTAAGGGCATCCGCCACCACATTAGCCTTCCCCGGGTGATAATGAATGGACAAATCATAATCTTTAATCAATTCTAGCCACCGACGCTGCCTCAAATTCAGCTCCTTCTGAGTAAAAATATACTTGAGACTTTTGTGATCAGTGAAAATGTCACAAGCCTCGCCATAAAGGTAATGCCTCCACGACTTTAGAGCAAAAACCACCGCAGCCAATTCCAGATCATGAGTTGGATAATTCCCCTCATGCTTCCTCAACTGCCTTGAGCCATAAGCAATCACCCTGCCTTCCTGCATCAGCACACAGCCAAGACCAATACGCGAAGCATCCGTATAAACTGTGAAACGCTTACCGCTCTCAGGCAAAGCTAGGATAGGGGCGTCCACCAACTTGCTCTTCAATGACTGATAACTGATCTCACAATCGCCGGACCAGACGAAGGGAACACCCTTCCCCAAGAGCCTAGTCAAAGGCTTAGCAATGCTGGAAAAATTTGGTACGAAACGCCGATAATACCCAGCAAGCCCCAAGAAACATCGGATTTCAGAGACACTAGAAGGTCTCTTCCACTCCACTACAGCCGCAACATTCTTGGGGTCAACCGCAATACCCTGCTGATTAATCACGTGCCCCAGGAAAGCCACTTCAGATAGCCAAAAGGCACACTTCTTCAACTTGCCATAGAATTGATTCTTCCTTAGGGCACCCAGAACGAGACGGAGATGCTGATCATGCTCGGCCTCGGTCTTTGAATAAATCAAAATATCATCTAGGAATACGACCACAAAATCGTCCAAGAATTCATGCAACATCCTATTCATTGCTTCCATAAACGCAGCAGGGGCATTAGTTAAGCCAAAGGACATGACTATGAACTCATAATGCCCATACCTGGTGCAGAAGGCAGTCTTCTCAATATCCTCCTCACGAATCCTCAATTGATGATAACCAGAGTTCAAATCAATTTTGGAGAACACCTGGGCACCCCTCAACTGCTCAAAGAGGACCTCAATTCGGGGAAGCGGATATTTATTCTTGATTGTCACTTGATTCAAAGCGCGATAATCCACACACAGCCGCTTGCTTTTATCCTTCTTCTCAACAAACAATACTGGGGAAGCCCATGGAGACCTGCTAGGCCTAATGAAGCCCTTAGCCAGCAGATCATCCAATTGTCGCTTTAATTCAATCTGCTCCTTTGGAGCCATTCGATACGGGGCCTTATGAATAGGCTGCGTACCCGGGATCAGCTTAATCTCAAAAGCTGCATCGCGCTCCGGAGGAATGCCTGGAAGCTCTGCTGGAAACACGTCAGCAAAGTCACACACCACCCGGATGTCCTGCACCCGCAAGGCAGCCTCGTCCTCCACCACCATAGAGAAAAAGATCCCCGACTTCCTTGACCAGCGATCAGGAAGCAATTGCGCCAACAAGGATAATGTGAACTTCGGAGAACTTCCCAAGAATACCACCTCCTTACCCGACGGCGCCTGCAATAACACTGTCTTCCAGAAGCAGGATATAACCGCGCGATACTGGGATAACCAATCCATACCCAAGATAACATCGAATGCCCCCAAGGAAATCACCACCAGATTAGCCGAAAAAACCTCATCAGCAAGAATGACGGAACACCCCTGACAAACTGAACAGCTACTAATGGAGCCATTAGCAGAACTGACCAAAATTGGGTGACCCAACCTCTGCACCGAAAGACCAGCCCGCGACACAAAATCCTCCGAAACAAACGAATAGCTAGCGCCAGAGTCAAAAAGAGCATGGGCTGCAAATGAATCAACTGAAATCGTACCTGTCACCACGTCTCCTTGCTCCCTGCCATCCATAGCGGGTAGCACATAAGCTCCAGAAATACCCGCAGAAGAGGAAGCTCCCGGAGTGAAATTAACAGAAGAACCCCACTGAGCCACCGGAGGAGGCTGGCGCGGAGCTCCAAACTGAGACATCACAGGGGTAGACGGCGCAGGAGTAGGCACAACCTGATACTGCGGAAAACCTTGCATCGGCACGAACTGAGAAGTCCCGGGCACATAAAGCTGCTGTGGAGGAAGAGGAACTGAAAACTGCTGCTCAGCACTTGACATCATATTGATAGTGCCCTGAGAAGAGGAGGAAGCTATCGGCTCCCATCTGAGCTTCCCATTGGGATTCCTCCTACACACCACATCCTTGTGGTCCTGACTGCAGATAGAACACCTGCCACTCCACTGACACTCTGCACGGCGATGCGCATCTCCACAGCGGAAACACACCAGCCCCAACCCGGGCTTAGGAACGACCCGAAACCTCTGAGTACTTCCTCCTGAAGTACCTGAGTCAGAAGATTTGCCACGGTAAGGATGGTGGCGCTGATGCTGAGACTTGCCCCTCTTGTGAGCTGGACCTCCAGTGTTGCCCCTCCTCGTGTCCTGGCTACGAGGTTGATCAACACCCGAAGACTTCTGCGACTCCATGGTGTACTGGTGTTGCATCTCCACACCCAGCGCCTGCTCCACTGTGGTACGGAAGTCCACCAACGGAAAGGCCCCCAGAGCATGCCTGATAGAAGGCTTCAGACCCTGACGGAATTGGCTCGCCTTCTCCATCTCATTATAAGCCACATGAGGGACAAAGCGGACCATTTTGTTGAAGCCCACCTCATACTCTGTGACAGACTTCTTCTCCTGCTTGTAGGACTGCAAGTCAATCTTCATTTTCTCCAGAAAGGTGACCGGGTAGAATCTCCTTTCGAACTGCCTGATGAAAACATCCCATGATAGGACTCCTGGTGAGGAGGAGTGCGCTGCCTGCACGCCTCTCCACCAAATCTGCGCCTCACCCTTCAGCAGCTGAGTGCCAAAGCGAACCCGATCTTCATAAGCAATCTCGAAGACATTCATCTTATCCTCCACATAAGTCAGCCAATCTGCCGCCTCGACCGGAGTACCACTGCCATCAAAAGAATCCAACTTCATGCCCATCCACTGCATCAGAGAAAGACCACTGACAGGAAGAGGCACCCCGGCCCCGCCACCAGGAACAGCACCCGCAGGGACAGCGCCCCCGGGCACTTCTCCACCTCCAGCTCCCTGAGCAGCACCTGCAGGGGCGACAGGAATGGCTTGCCTCAGAAGGGCCAACTCCTGCTGCATGGCCTGCATCGCGGCTAACATTGCCGCCGGACTCATCGAGTCCCCACTAGGAGCTTGCGGACTACCCCGAGCTCTACGAGGCGGCATAGCTGTATCCACAGGGATGAGAATAATAAGTATATGAGATAAGCATAGCATCTCTCTAGATAATGTCAAAACTAGCACAGAGAATAACATAATCTTATCAATAGCAAGACCGAAAACCCATCCTACATGTGCAGTGTGTCAATTTATTACTACTCCACTTGCTAGGACCTACAGCCTATCCTCTGATACCAACTGTAACACCCCACTGATCCCACACAATGGATGATACCAAAAAAAAAAACCTTTCTACAAGACTTATGCAACACATAGAGAAAGAAAGTATTGCAAAATCCGGCAGCACCTCCCTTGAAAGTAGCATAACAAGGGAAGCATATAGTTTATACAGGATATAAAAGAAAGATAATTGCCATAGTATAATCAAAATGCAACGGTAGAAAAGAACATTCATGACCAGACAAAAGATAGACATCTCAGCCCACCAAACTAAACAGTTCAACTACCATGAAAGATTAGAATGTAATAATTCCCTAGACTTGACCCTTCCTGTTTAACATCATTAATAAACAGTTATTCCTTTATTTAAAAGTGTGGTGGCCGTGCTGCTACATCCCTTCTTTCCCAAAGCAAAGATCAGGTGCCTGCATCAGACAATGCAAGAGTGAGATGACACATCTCAGCAAGTAAAAAAAAAAACAAACAACAGTTGGACAATGCAAGCCAACCGTGCATAAGCAACCACATGGTTCCCAACTTCTTCCTTAAATATTAATTTGCAGCAAGTAAGCAAGTAATCAATTACTCAATGCCAAGATGAATTACAAAGTAAAGATCCACCTTATCCACATCACCAAAATAGGTTCCACACTTCACCTATGAATGCACATGGCTACAGATGCAACATGACTTCTGCCTTCATACCTCTAAGGATATGAAGCTGCATCATACCCCTTCTCGGGAAACATATGATGCTCATTGTACCGGTACGGTCGGACCATAAGATCGCGACGAAAACTTCAATGCAATGGATGATGAATGCATTATGCATGTCAACAACATAAGTTCTTCCCAAATAAAATGTGCTAGACATATACTTCCACCCATTTCACATCAATAACCACATGGGTAACATGATCAAACCACACCCTCCACATGTATAATCAATAAAGCATGAATAATTTCAAACGATGGTACCCAATTAGGAATATGGATACGAACACAAATAGCACAAACATAATCAAGTATGAGCCTCTTCAATCAAAAGACGAAATAACCATCACTGTTTTACTTGCCTTTACCGAAGTTCGGGCAAAATCCCTAAGAACGATCCGGAAGTCCACCACCTGTTTTTGACACCCAACTTAGTGCACCAAATTCTCATGAAAAAAAAACTCAAAGACAACACCGCACCTACGCGCAATTTCAAACCCCGCCGCGGTAACAATTCTCCCCTCACTAACCAAACTGCAGCGGCGCTGCTTAACAATTCCATAACTTAAAATTTAGGACAGCAGTGATGATAAACAAAAACTTCAGAGACAACTACATAAAATTCCCCACAAGTTTTGTATACAACCCATGATTGAATTCTAACATCTACTTACCTCTAAACGGTCCTCAAAATAAACCCTGCAATCTGTTTTTTTTTTTATTTGAGCAGCGACATACGTGGATTCAAACAGCGATAACTTTTAAAATATAATTCCGATTTGAGCGCATAAGTACTTGTTGGAAAGATAAGAAAAAGCCCTACATGATTCTCATACTGATTAACACTAATTACTCCCGAAACATCCCCAGAAACTGCTAACACTGCTGCTGTTCATCACTCTGAAAAATCTGTTTTCTGGACAGCCACATACCCGGATTCAAACGATGATAACTTTTAATTTATAACTCCAAATTGAGCGCATAAATACTCGTTGGAAAGATAAAATAAAGTGCTACAAGATTCTCATACTGATTAACACTAATTGCTCCCGAAAAATCCCCAGAAACTGCTAACACTGCTGCTGTTCATCACTCTGAAAAATCTGTTTTCTGGACAGCCACATACCCGGATTCAAACGATGATAACTTTTAATTTATAACTCCAAATTGAGCGCATAAATACTCGTTGGAAAGATAAAACAAAGTTCTACAAGATTCCCAAATTGATCCCCATTAAATCTTCACGAAAAAAACTAAAAACTGCTGGAACTACCGCTGTTCATCCACCACGCAAAATTCTGGACAGCCCCCCTATCTAATCGCAAACGCAACATCTAATCAATTGAATCGCAGCGCAAATGAACAAGGGATGAACACAAAAGAAAAATCACCTTGGGTTCTCCCCTTTTCCTTCCTCCCTTCTTCCTTCCACCAAAACGATTGGAGATTCGCACCAAAAGACGATGATCCGAGCGGCACGGAGTAGCACCTAGGGAGGAGGGGATTGGGGGGGGGGGGGGGGGGCGGCTAGGGTTTTGGTGGCTGCAACAATGGAGGGAGGAGGAGGTGGGCAGGGGGGGCGGCGGCCAAGGGGAAAGGAGGAGTGGGGGGGGGGCGGCTGCACATGGGGGGGGGGGTAGTTAGGAGGGTGGCGGCTAGGGTTTGGGAGGCTAATGGGCCAAAACACCAATTGCGGCCCAACTAACCCACGCGACAGCTCCCGACCGCAACGCAAACGTCAAACCAAATAAATTCTACTGCCCTAGTTGCGAATGTTGTTCACAAAAATTCCAAATCCCCAAAACAACAACTGGATGAGGGAAAAAAACAAAAAGAACAGCCCCCAACTTCTCTTCTTTGCAAACCGGGTATCACACCACCCCAGGTTGTCTCCACTGTTCTCAGTGCTCAGGAGATGAAGCTAGCAAGATGGATGCCTTCGAGGAGTTCTAGGAATTCGATGAGTTCTAGTTTATCTTAGTGGCAAACCCCAAGTCAGCTGCCTGTGTAGGCTTAGCATCTACGTTTCTTATTTCCGCACTTCGATAATTATGTTGAACAATGGTTATGTATTAGACTCTGTGGATGTCTTGGACATCTTGATGTAATAAAATATCTTTCCGCTATCTAATTCAAGCATTGTGTGATGATGTCCAATTATGTAATCGCTGTGTACGTGAGTTCTAATCCTGGCACGTACATGGTTCGCATTCGGTTTACCTTCCAAAACTAGGTGTGACAGCTCGGCCAGTGTGTCTGTGTCAGGTCGGTACCCTTGGAAATTGAGCAGGAATTTGTCACGAAGCCCTTTCTAGGAATCAATGGAGAGTGGTTGTAACCTCGTGTACCAAGTCAAGGCCAGACCTTTGAGTGCGATAATGAAGGATTTGGCCATTGTAGCGTCGTCCCCTCCGGACGATGCGATGGCTACCTGGTAGCTCATAATGTACTGAGCCGGGTCGGTACTGCCGTTGTATTTGGGGTAGGTGCCGGCCCTGAAGTTGGTGGGCCAGGGCCATGCTTGGAGTTGTGGAGACAGGGGGCTTCGCTCGTCGAGGTAGTTGATGTTAGAAATATGCCCTAGAGATAATCATAGAGATGAGCATATTTCTTTGTATCCATGATATATATATTGCTTAATTGAATATCCATGGAAGGCACCTTGTATTGATTAGCAATTATGTGAATTGTTTGTGAGATTCTTTACTTATATGGTTATTCTAAATGATGTCCCTAGTCAGAGTCGATGACTAGCACATGTATTAGTTGATGACTACATTTCACAAGTCATGAACATGGAGATGTTAAACTAATAATGTGGGCGCATGTATGACATGAGGCTGGACCGACCCAACATGAGATATTGTAATATAGTTCTCTTCTTGCAACATGAATACTGTATCCTTAGACCTGAGATTGTCGCATGTTCTCAAGATGTGAATTGACTTACTTAGGGACTATCAAACGCTATCCCGTAACTGGGTAGTTATAAAGGTAGTTTTGGGTTTGTCAGGAAGCATGCTATGAGGCATGGTCAGTCAAGATGAAATTTGTCCCTCTCTTTGTGAGAGAGATATCTCTGGGCCCCTCGAGTGATTGGATCAAGAAATGCATGGTCGTGCTAGGGTTAAGAGTTAACCATTGAAAGGATTCCAATTCACAGTATCGAGAAAGAGAGGTCAGCTTAGAGCCAGACCAAATATCGTGAGACAAAGGGAACAACATGTACGTAATGTCGCAATGGTTCGTCTGATATGATCTTTACGTACACATAGGAGTTGACATGTCTTGCTAGAGGCCGCTGTCAATTATTGGGCCAAGTAAGAGTACTCGGCCTATGTCTATTTGTACGTGAACCTATAGGGTCACACACTTAAGGGGAAGGAAGCCTAATTCGGATTAGATCCGAAATTAGACTGGGCTTTAGGGTTATTGATGGGCCTCGGCGTCAGAAGCCCACCATAACGCCTATATAATGAGGGGCGGGGGCGCGGTTAAGGATAACCTAATTCGCCACCAGCGAACTAACAGCCGCCGCCCACCTCTCGCCCTCGCCAAGCCGCCGTCGCGAACCTAGCAGTTCGGTACGCGGCGCTTCCTCCCTGTACGTGTGGATACCTCGGAGGTGCTACATCTGGAGCACTTGGACGAACCGTGCGAGGACGTGAAGGACGCCGGCGACTGCACGGCACTGCTCGACGCGTTCGTCTACATCGAGACGTCTTCCGCTGCTCTGCGCGTCTAGTGGTAATTCCATGACCTATAACCGCAGTAGTTCTTGGTATTATGGGGTTGAAAATTTTGTTTTGCGCTAGTGTAGCCTCCCCGTAATCCTACAGTGGTATCGGAGCCAGGTTCTGCGTAAGTTTTAGGTCTGGATCTAGGTTCATGTGATGGATCTACTTGATGCACGGTTTGATTAGATCAATTGGTAATAAAGGGTTGAAGTAGATTACATCGGATATGACTGGAGAGATCAGTTCGTCCTTCTCTGTTGTATGCGCGACTTGCCCCTACCGGCTGGAATCACCATCGGGGCTAACTGCGTACACAACCAGCAGATTGACGCTATAGATCGACGTCATGAGTGTAATCTTCTTCGGGTCGAAAGTCTCGGATTTGGGTTGATTTGATCAACCGCATGAGATTTCCAGTGGAATTTCCATACATACGATGCATGGAATTTCCAGTGGACCACCGTGGCTATCTGCTGTAGTGGCGAACGTATAGAAACGTGTTTGTCTAACCTGTTTTTGCAGGACATGTGATCGGTATGGCTATTATGTGTATGTGATGCATGTTAACAAATTATTCATGACCTGCGTGTCGTGACCAGGGCAATACGGCTGGAGCCACATGTATTGTCCAAATTTAATGTAATGACCTGCGTGTCAACATGTGATGATCCAAAGCGTATATGTAATTTGTTTACCAGCATACGTTAGATAGGTCTTGAAGGACTCATCACCTGGAGGATGGCATACCTATATCATGGAGATGGAGATCATCGTGATGGACAGATTATTGGAGATGGAGATCACCATGTGAAAACAAGCCATACCGAATCACAACTGTTGTGTGAATGCCATTCTTATTGTTCTACTTGTTTATATTGCATATATGTCCTTGCGTGCGATGTTATAAGTAGGACGATCCCTCATAAATGTTTAAGCTTTAATGCCTCTCCAAACCTTGCACTATCATAAGTCTTGTACAATTGGTGGTGGGTCTATGAAATTAGGGTGCCACCAGTTTTCCTTGACTAGATAGGTTTGTATCGGATACGAACTGCAGAAAGGGTTGGTTAACTTAAACAAAGTCAGCTTAATGGTTAAGGACTTTGAGGCATAAGGTTGGGAGCCGAGACATAGAGATGTCACCCAACAACATGAGTCATATATATGATATGATTAGCAAGGAGTTGCTTACCGATCTACCTTGTCTTCTAGCGGTGATGCTAAAGCTCACTAGTAGACTTGTTAGTTGTGGATTCTGAATCACTAAGTATCAATAGAGGGATATTGATTTTAGTGGGAGTAGACTATTAAATGTTTAATATGATTTACTCTGTCATGGATATTTTTGTCTTAGTATTTTGCATTATTTTGTTGTAGATAAATGGCACCTAGCACACCAACATTTACTTTGCGATCGATTCTTGAAAAGGATAAGTTAAATGGAACAAACTATACGGATTGGATCCGTAACCTGAGAATTGTTCTCAGGGCTGAAAAAAAGGAAGACGTTCTAGACACCCCACTGCCAGAGGATCCTGGTGAAAATGCAACTGCCGCAGCTAAAACCGCTTACAAGAAAGCAATGGATGCTAATCTTGAAGTAAGTTGCCTAATGTTTGCTTGCATGGAGCCTGAGCTCCAGATGCAGTTTGAGACAAACCATGAGGTGTACGATATGATCGTGGCGCTCAAGGATATGTTCCAGACTCAGGCTAGGACTGAAAGGTTCAATGTGTCCAAAGCCTTTCTGGAATGCAAGCTAGCAGAAGGCGCAGCAGTTGGGCCACACGTAATCAAAATGGTTGGTTACAGTCAGAGGTTGGAGAAGCTAGGCTTCCCAATAAGCCAAGAGTTGGCCACTGACTTCATTTTGGCATCTCTTCCGCCCAGCTATGGAAACTTCATCACGAACTACCATATGCATGGGGCGGAGAGGGGCCTTAATGAACTATGTGGCATGCTGAAAACTGCAGAGGGGGACATAAAGAAAAGTGCTGGCAGCAGCGGCCATGTGATGGCGGTCCAAAACAAACCCAACTTTAAGAAGAAGGGTAAGTCTCAAAAGAAGAAGGGCAAGGGAAAGGATACAGTATCCAAGCCCAATCAAAAGCCCAAGGCTGGACCAGCTGCAGATGCAGAGTGCTTTTATTGCAAAGAACTTGGTCACTGGAAAAGGAATTGCAAGCAGTGCTTGGCCTCTATTAAGGATCGCGGCGGTAAGGGTACAGCCGCAGCAGGTACACTTGCTATTCACATTACAGAAATTTTTCTTGCTGATTCTTATATTAATTCTTGGGTATTTGATACCGGATCGGTTGCCCATATTTGCAATTCGATGCAGGGAATGATAAGAAGTAGAAGCGTGAAAAGAGGAGAAGTTGATTTCCGGGTAGGCAATAATGCAAGAGTTGCTGCGTTGACCGTCGGGACGATGCAACTCCACCTCCCATCAGGATTTATTTTGGAGTTAAATAATTGTTATCTAGTTCCTAGTATGAGTCGAAACATTATGTCTCCTTCATGTTTGATGAAGGATGGTTATTCATTTGCGAGTGAAAACAATGGTTGTGTGATCTCTAAGAATGGCATGTTTGTGGCTTTTGCATCCATTATGAATGGGTTATTCATTTTAAATCTTGATGATGCACCTATCTGTAATATTAGTGCTAAAAGGCCTCGGCCTAATGATTTAAGTCCTACCTACATGTGGCACTGTCGTTTGGGTCATATAAGTGAGAATCGCATGAAGAAGCTTCATTCTGATGGGCTTTTAACTTCGTTTGATTTTGAATCATACGAGACATGTGAAGCTTGCTTACTTGGTAAGATGACCAAGGCGCCTTTCACGGGTTTACCGTAGAGGACATTAGATTTATTGGAACTCATACATACTGATGTGTGCGGACCAATGAGTATGACAGCTAGGGGAGGATTCCAATACTTCATAACCTTCACTGATGATTTTAGTAGATATGGGTATGTCTACTTAATGAAACACAAGTCTGAATCCTTAGAAAAGTTCAAAGAGTTTCAGAATGAAGTAGAAAATCAGCGTGACAAGAAAATTAAAGCACTGCGATCAGATCGTGGTGGTGAATATTTGAGTCATGAGTTTAGCAATCATCTAAAGAGTTGTGGAATTGTTCCATAGCTTACGCCGCCTGGAACGCCTCAGAGGAATGGCGTGTCTGAGCGACGTAATCGGACTTTATTGGATATGGTTCGATCAATGATGAGCCAGTCGGACCTACCTTTGTCGTTTTGGGGATACGCTCTAGAAACAGCAGCTTTCACACTAAATAGGGTACCATCTAAGTCCGTAGTTAAGACACCATATGAGATGTGGACTGGGAAGACTCCCAGCTTGTCTTTTCTGAAGATTTGGGGTTGTGATGTTTACGTCAAGCGACTACAGTCGGATAAACTCACTCCAAAATCGGACAAGTGCATGTTCGTGGGATATCCAAAGGAAACTTTAGGATATTACTTTTACCACCGGTCAGAGGGCAAAGTGTTTGTCGCCAGGAACGGTGTGTTCTTAGAGAAAGAGTTTCTCAAAAGAGAGAAAAGTAAACAAAAGGTGTATCTTGAAGAAGTTCAGGATGAGCCAGTGGGACAAGATTCAACAAGTGATGCTAATGTAGCAAAACAAGTTGAGACGTCTATGGCAAGAGAATCACCACCACAACCACGAAGGTCAGCAAGGCTTCGCGAGGCACGAGGAGAAGTGCTATTGTTGGGCAATGGGGAAGTGTTGTTGTTAGACAACGACGAACCTGCAACATATTCAGAAGCGATGATGGACCCAGATTCCGAGAAATGGCATGTCGCCATGAGATCCGAGATAGATTCCATGGGAGAAAATCAAGTTTGGAACTTGGTTGACCCGCCTGATGGTGTTAGACCTATAGAATGCAAATGGATCTATAAGAAGAAGAAAGACATGGATGGAAATGTTCACATCTATAAGGCTCGACTTGTTGCAAAAGGTTTTCGACAAGTTCAAGGAGTTGACTATGACGAGACATTCTCGCCAGTAGCGATGCTTAAATCTATTCGGATCATTCTAGCTATTGCCGCATATTTCGATTATGAGATTTGGCAGATGGATGTCAAAACAGCTTTCCTTAATGGAAACCTAGATGAGGACGTGTATATGATACAACCCGAGGGTTTTGTCGATCCGATCAATGCTGGAAAGATATGCAAACTTCAGAAATCCATTTATGGGTTGAAGCAAGCATCTCGGAGTTGGAACATTCGTTTTGATGAAGTGATCAAAGGGCTTGGTTTTCATCAGAATGAAGAAGAAGCTTGTGTTTACAAGAAGGAAAGTGGGAGCGCTGTTGTATTTCTGATCTTGTATGTGGATGACATATTATTGATTGGGAATGACATTCCTATGCTGGAGTCCGTTAAGGCTTCACTGAAAAAGAGTTTTTCTATGAAGGACTTAGGGGAAGCAGCATATATTTTGGGCATAAGGATCTATAGAGATAGGTCGAAGAGGCTTATAGGATTAAGTCAAGATACGTACATTGACAAGGTTTTGAAACGGTTCAACATGGAACAGTCCAAGAAAGGGTTCATACCTATGTCACATGGTAAACACCTTAGCCAGATGCAATGTCCTGCAACGGCTAATGAGCGGGAGCGCATGAGTAAGGTACCATACGCCTCAGCAATTGGTTCAATCATGTATGCCATGATAAGTACACGCCCAGATGTTTCATACGCTATAAGTGCTACGAGTAGATACCAGGCTGATCCAGGTGAGGATCACTGGACAGCGGTAAAAGGCATTCTTAAGTACTTAAGAAGGACTAAAGATATGTTCATGGTATATGGGGGTAAGGAGGAGCTCGTTGTAACTGGTTACACCGATGCTAGCTTCCAAACTGACCCAGACGAGTTAAAATCGCAATCAGGTTTTGTGTTCACAATAAATGGTGGTGCTGTTAGTTGGAAGAGTTCCAAACAGGAGACTGTGACTTATTCTACAACAGAAGCCGAGTACATTGCAGCTTCTGAATCTGCGAAGGAAGGTGTTTGGATAAGAAAGTTCCTCATCGAGCTTGGTGTGTTTCCTAATGCATCTAGCCCATTGAACCTCTACTGTGACAACAATGGGGCTATTGCGCAACCTAAGGAGCCAAGGAACCACCAGAAAAACAAACACGTACTGCGGAAGTTTCACCTCATACGGGAATTCATTAGGCGGGGTGAGATAAAGATATGCAAAATACATACGGATTTGAATGTTGCTGATCCTTTGACAAAACCTCTTCCACAACCTAAGCATGAGGCACACGTGAGATCTATGGGTATTAGATATCTTCTAGATTAACTCTAGTGCAAGTGGGAGACTGTTAGAAATATGCCCTAGAGATAATCATAGAGATGAGCATATTTCTTTGTATCCATGATATATATATTGCTTAATTGAATATCCATGGAAGGCACCTTGTATTGATTAGCAATTATGTGAATTGTTTGTGAGATTCTTTACTTATATGGTTATTCTAAATGATGTCCCTAGTCAGAGTCGATGACTAGCACATGTATTAGTTGATGACTACATTTCACAAGTCATGAACATGGAGATGTTAAACTAATAATGTGGGCGCATGTATGACATGAGGCTGGATCGACCCAACGTGAGATATTGTAATATAGTTCTCTTCTTGCAACATGAATACTGTATCCTTAGACCTGAGATTGTCGCATGTTCTCAAGATGTGAATTGACTTACTTAGGGACTATCAAACGCTATCCCGTAACTGGGTAGTTATAAAGGTAGTTTTGGGTTTGTCAGGAAGCATGCTATGAGGCATGGTCAGTCAAGATGAAATTTGTCCCTCTCTTTGTGAGAGAGATATCTCTGGGCCCCTCGAGTGATTGGATCAAGAAATGCATGGTCGTGCTAGGGTTAAGAGTTAACCATTGAAAGGATTCCAATTCACAGTATCGAGAAAGAGAGGTCAGCTTAGAGCCAGACCAAATATCGTGAGACAAAGGGAACAGCATGTACGTAATGTCGCAATGGTTCGTCTGATATGATCTTTACGTACACATAGGAGTTGACATGTCTTGCTAGAGGCCGCTGTCAATTATTGGGCCAAGTAAGAGTACTCGGCCTATGTCTATTTGTACGTGAACCTATAGGGTCACACACTTAAGGGGAAGGAAGCCTAATTCGGATTAGATCCGAAATTAGACTGGGCTTTAGGGTTATTGATGGGCCTCGGCGTCAGAAGCCCACCATAACGCCTATATAATGAGGGGCGGGGGCGCGGTTAAGGATAACCTAATTCGCCACCAGCGAACTAACAACCGCCGCCCACCTCTCGCCCTCGCCAAGCCGCCGTCGTGAACCTAGCAGTTCGGTACGCGGCGCTTCCTCCCTGTACGTGTGGATACCTCGGAGGTGCTACATCTGGAGCACTTGGACGAACCGTGCGAGGACGTGAAGGACGCCGGCGACTGCACGGCACTGCTCGACGCGTTCGTCTACATCGAGACGTCTTCCGCTGCTCTGCGCGTCTAGTGGTAATTCCATGACCTATAACCGCAGTAGTTCTTGGTATTATGGGGTTGAAAATTTTGTTTTGCGCTAGTGTAGCCTCCCCGTAATCCTACAGTTGATCCCCTGGAAAGCTGCGGCGGGCAGAATGGAGGGGTTGTGCTCTGGTATGAATGGGTCTCCAGCTTGGACGTACTGCTGGAGAGGCGCTGGCGGTGCAGGCGGTCCGCGCTGTAGGTTGTACTGGCCCTCGCCTTGCATGAGCGTGATCTCTTGTTCGAGCTCCCGCGCTCTCTACTCCTCGTCTTGTATCATCTGACGCACTTTGGCTTGCATGGTGACTCGTTGGTGCTTGGCTTCGAGGATTTCTTTCTGCTTCTGGAGGTGGTGGTTTTTGATGAGCAGAGCTCGCAGCTTTAGCTGGTCTTTGGCTGAGATGCCGATGACTTCTTCATCCTCTATGGTGTCTTCGCCCTCTGGTAGAGCGAAGCCTGGCGATGGTGCTTGTGGCGCGCCTTCGAAACTGCACGTGCGTACAATGCCGTCGGGGGTGGGATGGTCTTGGCGTTGTCTTTTACTATTGATTGCATCGTCTTCGAAGGCCACTTGGGGGTGGAGTCCACGAGGGCCTTGCCTTTCTTATCCACCAGAAGCGCTGCCTTCGCCGTGTCATCGATGGATGGGGCAGCCTTCGAGTTAGCTCGCTTGGGGGCCATCGCGGGTTGTTTTTCGTAGCACGAACGGTGGGCGCCAAATGTTAGGAACCTGCCTGCTTGGGCAAGTTAATCCAACGGGGAAGTGGAAAATGTGTTTGCGAGGTTTAGCACGGAATGCCAAAACTTTTTTTAATCTCCTGTGTATGGGCATTGTATGGGGGTATTTATAGGTACTCGAGCGGTCGCCTGTCCTTGTCAAAGACGTTTACACCCTCGAGTACCCAGTTTGTCCCCAGAATATTCCCAAGAGGGGAGGTTACATATAGTCATTAAGGAAAACCTTATTACAGACACAGCCCTTATCGCGCTTGTCCTCACGGGGCCCATCACCATGGGCCGAATCCCACATGGGCCTCTCCTGGCGGTGACGACGCGGGAGGCCCGTAGACTTCGGCAAGGCCTTCGTCTTGCAACACAAGAGCGAAGGGGACCGCACAAGTCTCCCTCCGGTCGACGCCTTCGGCTTGTTCCGACGTGTTCTGTGAATGCGGCCTTCGTCTGCATGGTGAGAAGACGAAGTCGTAGAGCGAAGGGTTGTGTGTTTGCCTTCGCCCCAACAATCACCTATTCACCCCCTCTAGGTGCTCTCAATTGGTATCAAAGTCGTACTCTTCATTTAGGGACTAACTGCCCGAAGAGCTGGACCCTAAAGTCAAGGGGATGGTGATCAACGACAAGGAGAAGGAGACTCTCTACGTTGACTAAGCAAAAGGTGACAAGCCCACTGTCTTAGGCTTGAGTCACAATAAAAAGGATGGGAAGAAGAAGAGGCACATAAAGAAGATCATCTACTACGATAGCGACACCTCCTCCTCTTCACTAAGGGATGACGACGACGAAGATTCTTCATCGAAGAAGAAAACAGTTAATCAGAATTACTCTTTTGATTCTTCTCGCATTCCTTATAATCCGAATGCTCGCTTATTATCTATTCCACTTGGAAAACCCCCTCACTTTGATGGAGAAGATTATTCTTTCTGGAGTCATAAATTGCGTAGTCATTTATTCTCCCTCCCTCCTATTATTTGGGAAATAGTGGAAAATGGAATGCATTTTGGTAGTACTGATAATCATGTTTTGATTAATGAGCAAATACATAAAAATGCCCAAGCTACTACTGTTTTGTTAGCATCTCTATGCAAGGATGAGTATAACAAGGTCAGTGGCTTAGACAACGCCAAACAAATTTGGGACACCCTCAGGATTTTTCATGAGGGAAACGATGTCACGATGATCACCAAAATGGAATTGGTGGAAGGTGTACTTGGGAGATTCTCCATGAAAAGGGGAGAGGAGCCAACCGAGACATACAACAAGCTCAAGACCCTGGTGAACAAGTTCCGGAGTTATAGGAGCACAAGATGGACATATCATGACGTCGTTCGAGTCATGCTCAGGTCATTTACTGTTATTGATCCTCATCTTATAAACCTTATTCGTGAAAACCCTAGGTACACCAAGATGACGCCCGATAAAATTCTTAGAAAATTTTTAGGTGGGCACATGATGGTGAAGGAAGCAAGGTTTGTGGACGACCTTGCAAATGTTATGTTTCTAGTCTACGAACCGCAGCCTGTTGCCCTCAAGGCAACAAACAGCAAGGAGGCGCTACCTAGCAAGGTAGCACAAGAGCAGGCTGCCGGGCTCAATGAGGATGAAATGGCGCTTGTAATCAAGCGCTTCAAGACCGCTTTGAAGGAACGCAAGGAGTATCCCAACAAGAACAAGTCAAAGGGAAAGCGCTCCTGCTTCAAGTGCGGTAAGTCTAGTCATTTCATAGCACAATGTCCCGATAATGATAATGATCAGGCACAAGAAAAGAAAGGGAAGAAGGAAAGGAAGAAAAACTACAGGAAGGCGAAGGGCGAGGCGCACATTGGCAAAGAATGGGACTCCAACTGTTCTTCATCTGACTCCGACAATGAAGGACTAGCTGCATCCGCCTTCAACAAGTCCTCCCTCTTCCCCAACAAACGTCACACGTGCCTCTTGGCTAAGGAGAAGAAGGTACGTACACGAGATACACCTAAGTACACTTCTTCTAGTGATGAGAAATCTTTTGATGATGAGGTAGATTATATTGATCTATTTAAGGGTTTACTTAGATCTAAAGTAGATAAAATAAATGAATTAATTGATGCCCTTAATGAGAAAGATGGGTTGCTAGAAAAGCAAGAAGATATTCTTTATGAGGAACATGATAAATTTATTATTACTCAAAAATCTCTTACTCTAGAAACTAAGAAAAATGAACTATTGTCTTCTGAGCTATCTGCTTGCAATGATTCTATTTCTAATCTTAAGAATTTAAATGCTGATTTAAATGCTAAGTTAGAAAGAGTGAATGTTGGTAGTTCAACTATGGAACATGTTGTTATTTGCAATAGGTGTAAAGATTTTGAAATTGATGCTTGCAATAAACATGCTTCCACCATTCTTAAGTTAAATAATGATGTTGCAAGTCTTAATGCTCAACTTAAGACTTGCAAGGATGATTATGAGAAATTAAAATTTGTCAGGGATGCCTACACCATTTGCAGGCACCCCTTTATTAAGGATGGACTTGGTTTCCAAAAGGGAACCAAGAACTTTAGAAGCCAAAGGACCTACAGTCTCAATAAGGAGAATGGGAAGGCTCCTATGGCTAGTAGCTCTTATTCTTCACATGACCAAAAGAACCATGCCTATCTTTATACTCATGTAAATAATGTTTCTAGTGTTGTTCATCATGATAGGTGTTATAATCATGTTGTTTTACCTATTCATCATGATGCTGCATTTAATTCTCATGTCATGTTTGCATCTAGTTCTTCATATGCTCATTGTAGGAATAGACCTAGGCGCCATCATGTTCCTTCTCATGCGCCTAGAAAGGCATCAAATAGACCAACAATGCTTTATCAAACATGTGATGCTTCATTTGTTCTTTTATGCAAAAATGATAAAGTAGTTGCTAGAAGTTTGGGACCTAAGTGCAAGAGAGACAAAACTTGCATCTGGGTTCCAAAGTCTTTTGTGACTAACCTTGTAGGACCCAACAAGAGTTGGGTACATGAAGCCTAAGCTTAAATTACCTTGCAAGTTTATGCATCCGGGGGCACAAACTGGATCATCGATAGTGTATGCACAAACCACATTATGGGGGAGAAGAAAATGTTCACCTACGTCAAGAACAAGGATTCCCAAGACACTATCATCTTTGGAGATGGGAACCAAGGCAAGGTCAAGGGTTTGGGCAAAATAGCCATCACTACCGAGCATTCAATTTCAAATGTGTTTCTAGTAGAATCTCTTGGGTACAATTTGCTGTCTGTAATCAATTATGTCATATTGGCTATAATTGTTTATTTACAAATATTGATGTATCTGTCTTTAAAAGAAGTGATGGTTCATTAGCTTTTAATGGTGTATTAGACGACAAGCTCTATTTTGTTGATTTCTCAAAAGAGAATGCCGATCTAGATGCATGCTTAATCCCTAAAACTAATATGGGCTAGCTCTAGCATCGTTGTCTAGCACATGTTGGGATGAAGAATCTTCATAAGCTTCTAAAGGGAGAACATGTGTTAGGACTAACCGATGTCTGTTTTGAGAAAGACAGACCTTGTGTAGCATGTCAGGCAGGAAAGCAGGTGAGAACTACTCATCAAAGCAAGAACGTGATGACGACATCAAGACCACTGGAACTCCTACATATGGATCTCTTCGGGCCCATTGCTTACCTTAGCATCAGGGGAAGTAAGTATGTTCTTGTAATTGTTGATGATTTTTTCCGCTTCACTTGGGTGTTCTTTTTGTAGGATAAATCTGAAACCCAAGGAACTTTAAAGTGCTTCCTAAGGAGAGCTCAAAATGAGTTTGAGCTAAAGGTGAAAAAGATAAGGAGCAATAATGGATCTGAGTTCAAGAACCTTCAAGTAGAAGAGTATCTTGAGGAGGAAGGCATCAAGCATGAGTTCTCCGCTCCCTAGGTGTGATACCCGGTTTGCAAAGAAGAGAAGTTGGGGGTTGTTATTTTTGCTTTTTTCCTCATCCGGTTGTTGTTTTGGGGATTTGGAATTTTGTGGAAAACATTCACAACTAGGGCAGTAGAATTTATTTGGTTTGACGCTTGCGTTGAGGTCGGGAGCTGTCACGTGGGTTAGTTGGGTCGCAATTGGTGTTTCGGCCCATTAACCCTCCCAAACCCTAGCCGTCTCCCTCCTAACCCCCTCCCCCCTTGTGCAGCCGCCCCCCCACTTCTTTCCCCTTGGCCGCCGCCCCCCTGCCCATCTCCTCCTCTCTCCATTGTTGCAGCCACCAAACCCTAGCCGCCCCCAATCCCCTCCTCCCAATGTGCCAATCCTTGCCGCTCGAATCATCGTCACGTGGTGCGAGTCTTCAATCGTTTTGGTGGAGGGAAGAAGGGAGGAAGGAAAGGGGGAGAATCCAAGGTGGTCGACTCCCAGATCGTTCTTAGGGATTTGCCCAAACTTCCGGTGAAGGCAAGTAAAACTGTGATGGTTATTCCGTCTGTCAGATGAGGAGTCTTATACTTGTTTATGTTGTGCTATTATGTTCAAATTCATAGTTTTCTTTTGAGTACCATCATTTGAAAATGTTCATGTTTCATGAATTTCATATGTTGAGTTTGAGGTTTGATTATGTTACTCAAGTGGTTATTATGTGGAATGGGTGGAAGTAAATGCCTAACACATTTTTATTTGGGAAGAACTCATGATGTTGTCATGCATAATGCACTCATCATCCATTGCATTGAAGTTTCGTCGCGATCTTATGGTCCGACCGTACCGGTACATTGAGCATCATATGTTGCCCGAGAAGGGGTATGGTGCAGCTTCATATCCTTAGAGATATGGAGGCAGAAGTCATTATTGCATTTGTAGCCATGTGCATTCATGGGAGTGGTGTTGAATCTATTATGTGGATGTGGATAATTTGGACTTGTGCATGGTGATTCTACTTGGCGTTGAGCTTTTAGTTACTTGTTTACTTGCTGCAATTTACTGTTCAAAAGAAAAGAAAGAAGTCCTGAACACGTGGTTGTGTAAGCACAGTTGATTTACAATGTCCTATTTGTTGTTGTTATGTTTACTTGCTGAGATGTGTTATCTCACATCTTGCATTGTTTGATGCAGGCACCTAATTTCTGCTTTGGGAATAGAGGGATGTAGCAGCACGGCCACTACACCTTTAATAAAGGAACCACCATTTTATAATGTTGTTAATCAGAGTTGGACAAGTCTAGTGAATTGCTTTGTTCTTGGTTGAGCGTTTATTTTGGGGTGGGCTGAGTTTCTTATCCCATTTGTTTTGCTTCAGTTGGGTCATAATTAAGTTTTACCACTTTTGCATTTCAGTTTCTACTATGTGAATCATATGTCTTTATATCTTGTATGAGCTTCATGTTTCCCCTCCTTGTTATGACTAGTTTTCAAAGGAGGTGCTGCCGCATTTTGCTATATATTCTTTCTTTATTACTTCTCTTGTGTTGAGTAAGTTTGGTGGGTGGGGTTTGTGGTATTATCCATTGTGTGTGACCAGTGGGGTGTTACAGTTGGTATCAAAGGAATAGGCTGTAGGTCCTAGCAAGTGGAGTAGTAATAAATTGACACACTGCACATGTAGGATGGGATTTCTGTCTTGCTATTGATATGATTATGTTATGGTCAGTGCTAGCTTTGACATTATCTGAAGAGATGCTATGCCTATCTCATTTACTTATTATTCTCATCCCTGTGGCTGCAGCTATGCCGCCTCGTAGGGCTCGAGGTAGTCCGCAAGCTCCTAGTGGGGACTCGATGAGTCCGGCGGCAATGTTAGCCGCAATGCAGGCCATGCAGCAGGAGTTGGCTCTTCTGAGGCAAGCCATTCCTGTCGCCCCTGCGGGTGCTGCTCAGGGTGCTGGAGGTGGAGAAGTGCCCGGGGGCGCTGTCCCTGCGGGTGCTGTTCTAGGTGGCGGGGCCGAGGTGCCCCTTCCAGTCAGTGGTCTTTCTCTGATGCAGTGGATGGGCATGAAGTTGGATTCTTTTGATGGCAGTGGTACTCCGGTCGAGGTGGCAGATTGGTTGACTTATGTGGAGGATAAGATGAATGCCTTCGAGATTGCATATGGAGATCGGGTTCGCTTTGGCACTCAGCTGCTGAAGGGAGAGGCGCAAATTTGGTGGAGAGGCGTGCAGGCAGCGCACTCCTCCTCCTCACCAGGAGTCCTATCATGGGATGTTTTCATCAGGCAGTTCGAAAGGAGATTCTACCCGGTCACCTTTCTGGAGAAGATGAAGATTGACTTGCAGTCCTACAAGCAGGAGAAGAAGTCGGTCACAGAGTATGAGGTGGGCTTCAACAAGATGGTCCGCTTTGTCCCTCATGTGGCTTATAATGAGATGGAGAAGGCGAGCCAGTTCCGTCAGGGTCTGAAGCCTTCTATCAGGCATGCACTGGGGGCCTTTCCGTTGGTGGACTTCCAGACCACGGTGGAGCAGGCGCTTTGTGTGGAAATGCAACACCAGTATACCATGGAGTCACAGAAGTCTTCGGGTGTTGATCAGCCTCGTAGCCAGGACACGAGGAGGGGCAACACTGGAGGTCCAGCTCATAAGAGGGGCAAGTCTCAGCATCAGCGCCACCATCCTTACCGTGGCAAATCTTCTGACTCGGGTACTTCGGGAGGAAGTACTCAGAGGTTTTGAGCCGTTCCTAAGCCCGGGCTGGGGCTGGTGTGTTTCCGCTGTGGAGATGCGCATCGCCTTGCAGAGTGCCAGTGGAGTGGCAGGTGTTCGATCTGCAGTCAGGACCACAAGGATGTGGTGTGTAGGAGGAATCCCAATGGGAAGCTCAGATGGGAGCCGGTGACTTCCTCATCTTCTCAGGGCACTATCAACATGATGTCAAGTGCTGAGCAGCAGTTTTCAGTTCCTCTTCCTCCACAACAGCTTTATGTGCCTGGGACTTCTCAGTTCGTGCCGATGCAGGGTTTCCCTCAGTATCAGGTCGCGCCTACTCCTGCACCGTCTACCCCTGTGCTGACTCAGTTTGGAGCTCCGGGCCAGCCTCCTCCGGTGGCTCAGTGGGGTTCTTCTGTTAATTTCACTCCGGGAGCTTCCTCTTCTGCGGGTATTTCTGGAGCTTATTGAAAGTTCCCTTTGACCCGGGAACAGGATCTGGATGTCGCCTAGAGGGGGGGGTGAATAGGCGAATAAAACTTATTACTTTAAAACTTAAATTCTTACTCTACTCGAAGACTTAGTACGCAGTGGAATGAGAAGTCTCTTCGAGTAGGTCGCAGCGGAATGGAAGATCCTGTCTCAATATGTCCTGCACTTCAAATCAAGCTTATAACACAGATAAGTATTGAAGTGCAGATATAAAAACGAGTAAGGCAGAGAGTCAGGATAGAACAGAGCACACAGACGCAAGGGTTTATCCCGAGGTTCGGCCAAGCCTGAAATGCTTGCCTAGTCCTCGTTGGAGTTAGCCACACCTGGGCTTGGAGTCTATTTCAACTCCTTCCTCCGTTTGCTCAGATCTGTCAATATGACAGATAGAGCCTTTCACTATTGAGTGGGGTTACAACAGAACCGCGGCTGCTTACAAACTTCTTGGCAGCACTCCGGCAGAGTAACGACACGCTCAAGACCTTGCTCTAGCTCTAAGCAGCACTTCTCCTCTCTCTAAAGGCTTATAGCTGTGCCTTCTACACAAACTATAGAGTTACACACACGAGGGAGAGTGAGAATTGATTCGAGTGATTTCTCTACTTGTTGGCTGCACTTGTATCTTGCTTGAGGCGCCTAGGGGTCCCTTTTATAGGCACAAGGGGCCTAGGAGCCGTTGGGAGCAAACCAGGAAGGCAAATCTTGTCTTCTGTCGGGTGGCGCACCGGACAGTCCGGTGCACACCGGACACTGTCCGGTGCCCGATTTCTTTCCTTCTATGGCGAAGCCGACCGTTGGCAGTCTTGGAGCCGTTGGCGCACCGGACATGTCCGGTGCACATCGGACAGTCCGGTGCCCCCATTTGACCGTTGGCTCGTCCACGTGTCACGCGCGGGTTGCGCGGCCGACCGTTGCCCAAGCCGACCGTTGGCTCACCGGACAGTCCGGTGTACACCGGACAGTCCGGTGAATTATAGCCGATCGTCGCCAGACTTCTCCCGAGAGCGGCCTGTTTACTGGAGTTCAGTCTGGCGCACCGGACACTGTCCGGTGCACCACCGGACACTGTCCGGTGCACCACCGGACAGTCCGGTGTGCCAGACTGAGCTGCCTTGGCTGTACATAGCCAGGCCCTTTGCACCTCTCTTCTTTTCTTCTTCTTTCTGTTTCTAACACTTAGACAAGTATATTAGTCCACAAAACCAATGTACTAAGTATAGAAACATACCTTCTCTTAACCATTAAATCTATAGCATTCCACATGCTTGAGCTTTGATGTTGGACTCATAAATCATCAAGTTGGCTTGACTTGATCTAGATTGACATTTCTTCGCTCCAACATCCTGCAAAGGTCACATAGAACATCTCCAAACATAGGAACAACCCAAACTAAAGATCAAGATGAACTTAGCTCTTTTGGGTTGCTTCCAGTTCTGGTTTTGACACTTGTTCTCCTTCTAGTGACCTTGATCTCCTTCTTAGAGCTTGATCTTGAGCCTTATGACTTACACCACATGACTGTAGCTTTTACCTTATTGGTTGTAAGTCACGTCCTTATGTAGTGATCCTTGATGTGTCGTAGCTGTTCTCAACTCGATCACCCTTGACTTTGCAAGCCTTCTTCTTCACCCTTGGCTTTGGGTTCCTCAGTCTCCTTGACCTTCTCCCGTGCACTTGGTGCCTCGAAGCTCTTCTTGCCTCAGTCCTTGGCTTGATCAGTTGTCTCCGAGCTACTCACCCGAGTATCACTTTTGCAATGTCCATCTTACTTGTGATGTCCATCATGTATCCATAATCCAGTTCTTGGACCATCACATTTGTTCACTTGTGTTGAACCCTGTCAGCTTTACACTAAGCACCTGTTCAACACTTAACACACTTGTTAGTCCTTTAATTGAGTTGTCATCCAAACACCAAAACCACAAGAGAGCTTTCAATCTCCCCCTTTTTGGTGATTGATGGCAACGCAATTAAAGCTTACATTAGAATATGATTTAAAGCACAGACTTTGAAATCTAAGTTTATAGAATTGCTCCCCCTAAATATGTGCTTACTTCAAAATCATAATTTTGGCCTAATATGCCAATTTGCACATACTTAGGCAATTCGAAGCATTTCTAAACCTTAGCACTTTTTGGAATGCATTGTGTCAAGAATCAAACCATGATGTTATAACACACAAATGCACATAATCAGAGTTAAGCACCATTCAAATTAGTGGATATATCACAGGAATATCAACCTACCACTATTCACCATTAAGATACCAATTTAAACTCAGATACTAATTTAAAGCAATCTTAAGCACCATAAACCATATGCATCATTATCAACATGACTGTCTATTTCAGAATGAACACAATAGATGCCAATTAACGGAAGCACTAGTCCATATGATGCAACACATATAATACTGCAAGAAGCATATGAATAACACACTAGCAAAGCTCAAACTAACACATCACCAAAGCTCAAACTAACACATTACCCTTTAGGATAAGCTTTCCTCTCAGGTTGAGATATAAGCTTTAATGCACATATTCTCCCCCTTTGACATCAAACACCAAAACCATATTCAAGCAAGAACATAGGATGATGTCAAGGGACAGCAGGGTGTTAAGGAGGAGAGACACAGTATCAAAACTCCCCCTTACTTATTGAGCATATGCACTACCAACATTTAAGTAAGATACAAATACGCAAAAAGATTACCACTTCCTTTTGTACCTTTACCATGTTGTAGTGTACTTCCCATCTTGAGAGTATTTAATCTCTCGAGAGCTTCTCCACACTTGTGCCTGATTCTTTATCCTAACCTTTTCTTGTTGCTAAGACACCAGACTTAGAACAAGTTATAGTATTGGGCACAAGAAGAAACTTCTATTCTAGTGATTACCAAAAGATACCAATTGAAGCACACTACCAAGGCTACCAATTGAAAAATCATCACTGTCATAGCTCCATGATATTTCAAGATAAGCATCTAGGATCACCAACTATTATAGAGCACGAGCAACCTTTAAATACGTAATTACTTACAACTTTAGATACCAATTACTAGACTTGTGGAGGTACCCAAGTCCTGATCGCTCCATTTCTTGCTCATCTTCTCTTTTCCACCTTGAGATTATATAGGATCACTCAAAAAACAGTTAGTCTCAAAAGACACAAGTTATGTGTGCTCCCCCTAAAGTTGTGCATCAAGTATTTGAATGACTTGCACCTTGCACGTTCTAGCATCCTCAGAAGTAAAGGGGAAACATACTTTGGTCTAGGCATAATATATCAATTACAACAAGATACCAAGTGAATAGATGAGATAATACAACTTATGACTAGTGGAAACAATGCATGCCTCATGATATATAACATTTAAAAACACCAAGGCACGCTTCACACATGATGATCATTGCAACACATATACTAATTGAAAAACAACAAGATCATACATATAAAGCATAATGTCTAAGCACACCATGATTAAGAAGTATTTTCTTAGGTACACCAAAGGAAACAACATTTTAAAGCATAAAGCACCTAAGCAAAGATACTACCAATTGAAAGGTAAGAACATAGCTATGATCACAATCAACGGAACTTCAAGATATTCAATGAAATTGCATAGTTCCATTCTCCATACCTTTGCCTTTTACCTGAATGCCATGAGATTCATTCTTTTAGGTATTGTGTAGTGAGAGCACATGTTGTCACCAATTTAGGGCACCTTTTGCTCATGCACCTCATAGCTCGAGAGGGTGCATTAGAGACACAACATGGATTTCTTGTTTTGGTATACACAGAGTATCAAGACAGAGTAATCATGTGAACATGGACTAAACAAAACTATCATGCTTGCACATAGGTTAATCATTAAAAAAACATAGCATGACTTACAAAAAGATACATGTTTATCCACATACCCTAAGAGAGTTAATCATGGTGGATATAACAAATGAAAGAGCTACCCATGAATGATTCAAAAGATATATCCTATAGTGCACTAGTCATGATTAAACAAACATCATTATGATTCATTTAGCACAGGCAATCATAAAGCATAACTACTCCAAGGACAGGTAGCACAACAAGCTAACTTAAGAGCAATACTAAATTGCAGTTATGTACTTAAAATACACGAGTACCGTCCTTTGGAGAGCACGTTGTAGATTCTCATCAAAGTCCTTTACTTGATTCACCAATAATGATTCAGGACCTATACACCTTATTTCACTTGAGATGAACATGGGATTAGTGTTTTACAATAAATCAACCTTGGGTCAATAAACACCAAAACAATTAAAAAGCTTAAGCATAGAGTTTGATATAACCGTCTTAAGCTCTCCCATGGTCTCCAGTCCATCTCAAGGCACCTGCATGATCTAGTTAGCACAGTTTGGTACCCACCTAGGGATGGGTCCCTGACATTCAACTAAAAGTGCCTTTGGTACCCAAATAGTCTTTGTGCTAGTTCTAGGTGATCTCGTTATAGATCTAGCACAAGTGTATGATTTGGGTCTCCTAAGCGAATAAGATTGAGACAAATTTACTTGCTTAGGAACCTCACCTTTATTACATACCTTAGATAGATGACCCTGCTCACCATACTTGTAGCAGAAACGTCGCTTAACCTGACATGACGCTTGCTGTTTGTCATTTTCCTTGGTGAGAGTCATCTTGGAGGATGCACATTCTTGATTCTTCATGACCGGACATGAAGTGATCATGTGGTCCTTATTGTTGCATCCAAAACAACTCCTTGTCCCTTCATTCTTGTCTTTGTACGGACAAGACGCGATGAGGTGGCCTAACTTCTTGCACTTGAAGCACCTCCTTTTTCCTTTTCCCTTTTTGTACTTGAATGACATGGAGAGATGATCAGTGCAAACAACATGACTAATTGAATTTTTACCTTTTTTCTTGTTCATGTTGATTTCTTCATTTATAGCTTTGGGAACATTCTTCTTATTGAGCTTAACACTTGCTGCAGTTTTTCCTTTCTCAAGCTTCTTCACCACGCGCCCGTGGATATCTTGAGAGAGTTGAGCTAAGCGTCTTCTCCTCAGTTGTCGTTGCTTCTTATTCCCACAGAACTTCTTTTGTGACCCTAAAACTTGTTGCTCAATCAATGATTGGCTTTCTTTTGAGCAACAGGGGTTAGCACATGATGATATACAATCTAAATGCGCACACGTGCGAGAATGAGGTTCACATGAATTTAAGTTTGAAATTACAACCTCATGAGCAACATTAAGCATGATATGGTCATCAACTAATTTACTATGAGAGTATGACAACATATCATACTTTTCACTAAGAGCAAGCTTTTCTAAATTCATTGTTTCTACTTGACTTCTAAGCATAGAATTTTCAGTTTTAAGTTGAGCAACATTAGATAGAGCGTCATCATTATTACTTTGCTCAATTAACATTGAATCATACCGTTGGACCAAGACATCATGAGAGCACCTCAGCTCCTCATGTTCTTTGGTCATCTTCTCCAGGCTGTCGTTGGTTTTGATGAGAGTCTCCTCTAGCCTGAGAAGCGTCTCGCCTAGTTCCTTGTTCCTACTCAACAACTTAACCAAGAGCACTTTGTCTTCTTTGTTGAGATTGGTGTAGAACCGACGAATCTCCTCTTCTTCCACATCACCGGTCTCATTTTCCCTGTCATTATTATTAGTGGAAGCAATACAGGAAAATGTACCTTGTGGTGATGAAGACTCATCCTCGCTATCATCCTCATATTCCTCCTCATCATCGCTTTCGTCTCCACTATCATTATTAGCAATAAGACATTTATAACTAGTGAAAGACGAACCTGTCGGTGAGGTGGATTCATCGTTTGGTTGCCATCGTTTTTCTTCTCCCTTTGAAAGGTTAGTACCACAAGCAACATAGGGAGTAGAAGTAGTACAATTGGCCACAAAATATTTTTCTTTAATCCTATTCCATAAATCATGAGCATCAACAATTAAATTATTACCATTACTCATGATGGCAAAATAAGCACCTCTAGAAAGAGATTCAACTAAGATGCTGCAAGCACGGTGATTGAGAGAAAAACATCTTAGTTCATCATTAGAGGGATTTTTACTAATATCAGATGGAAAAATACTTCTCCTAAAGATCTGTCTCAAATCAGGATCAACACTCATGAAAGCATTATAAATAGAGACAGACCAAGATTTGTAATTAGAGCCATCGCCTAAAAGAAGTTCTACAGTTACCTCTTGTGACGACATCGTTATCTCCGGACGGCTAAGCCCACACTGGAGAGGCCTAGCTCTGATACCAATTGAAAGTTCCCTTTGACCCGGGAACAGGATCTGGATGTCGCCTAGAGGGGGGGGGGTGAATAGGCGAATAAAACTTATTACTTTAAAACTTAAATTCTTACTCTACTCGAAGACTTAGTACGCAGTGGAATGAGAAGTCTCTTCGAGTAGGTCGCAGCGGAATGGAAGATCCTGTCTCAATATGTCCTGCACTTCAAATCAAGCTTATAACACAGATAAGTATTGAAGTGCAGATATAAAAACGAGTAAGGCAGAGAGTCAGGATAGAACAGAGCACACAGACGCAAGGGTTTATCCCGAGGTTCGGCCAAGCCTGAAATGCTTGCCTAGTCCTCGTTGGAGTTAGCCACACCTGGGCTTGGAGTCTATTTCAACTCCTTCCTCCGTTTGCTCAGATCTGTCAATATGACAGATAGAGCCTTTCACTATTGAGTGGGGTTACAACAGAACCGCGGCTGCTTACAAACTTCTTGGCAGCACTCCGGCAGAGTAACGACACGCTCAAGACCTTGCTCTAGCTCTAAGCAGCACTTCTCCTCTCTCTAAAGGCTTATAGTTGTGCCTTCTACACAAACTATAGAGTTACACACACGAGGGAGAGTGAGAATTGATTCGAGTGATTTCTCTACTTGTTGGCTGCACTTGTATCTTGCTTGAGGCGCCTAGGGGTCCCTTTTATAGGCACAAGGGGCCTAGGAGCCGTTGGGAGCAAACCAGGAAGGCAAATCTTGTCTTCTGTCGGGTGGCGCACCGGACAGTCCGCTGCACACCGGACACTGTCCGGTGCCCGATTTCTTTCCTTCTATGGCGAAGCCGACCGTTGGCAGTCTTGGAGCCGTTGGCGCACCGGACATGTCCGGTGCACACCGGACAGTCCGGTGCCCCCATTTGACCGTTGGCTTGTCCACGTGTCACGCGCGGGTTGCGCGGCCGACCGTTGCCCAAGCCGACCGTTGGCTCACCGGACAGTCCGGTGTACACCGGACAGTCCGGTGAATTATAGCCGATCGTCGCCAGACTTCTCCCGAGAGCGGCCTGTTTACTGGAGTTCAGCCTGGCGCACCGGACACTGTCCGGTGCACCACCGGACAGTCCGGTGTGCCAGACTGAGCTGCCTTGGCTGTACATAGCCAGGCCCTTTGCACCTCTCTTCTTTTCTTCTTCTTTCTGTTTCTAACACTTAGACAAGTATATTAGTCCACAAAACCAATGTACTAAGTATAGAAACATACCTTCTCTTAACCATTAAATCTATAGCATTCCACATGCTTGAGCTTTGATGTTGGACTCATAAATCATCAAGTTGGCTTGACTTGATCTAGATTGACATTTCTTCGCTCCAACATCCTGCAAAGGTCACATAGAACATCTCCAAACATAGGAACAACCCAAACTAAAGATCAAGATGAACTTAGCTCTTTTGGGTTGCTTCCAGTTCTGGTTTTGACACTTGTTCTCCTTCTAGTGACCTTGATCTCCTTCTTAGAGCTTGATCTTGAGCCTTATGACTTACACCACATGACTGTAGCTTTTACCTTATTGGTTGTAAGTCACGTCCTTATGTAGTGATCCTTGATGTGTCGTAGCTGTTCTCAACTCGATCACCCTTGACTTTGCAAGCCTTCTTCTTCACCCTTGGCTTTGGGTTCCTCAGTCTCCTTGACCTTCTCCCGTGCACTTGGTGCCTCGAAGCTCTTCTTGCCTCAGTCCTTGGCTTGATCAGTTGTCTCCGAGCTACTCACCCGAGTATCACTTTTGCAATGTCCATCTTACTTGTGATGTCCATCATGTATCCATAATCCAGTTCTTGGACCATCACATTTGTTCACTTGTGTTGAACCCTGTCAGCTTTACACTAAGCACCTGTTCAACACTTAACACACTTGTTAGTCCTTTAATTGAGTTGTCATCCAAACACCAAAACCACAAGAGAGCTTTCACTTATGTGCT
This sequence comes from Zea mays, assembly GCF_902167145.1. NCBI lineage: Eukaryota > Viridiplantae > Streptophyta > Magnoliopsida > Poales > Poaceae > Zea > Zea mays. Next base: position 54,224,027 of record NC_050102.1, on the reverse strand, counting down.
ACCCGCTACGGATGGCAGGGAGCAAGGAGACGTGGTGACAGGTACGATTTCAGTTGATTCATTTGCAGCCCATGCTCTTTTTGACTCTGGCGCTAGCTATTCATTTGTTTCGGAGGATTTTGTGTCGCGGGCTGGTCTTTCGGTGCAGAGGTTGGGTCACCCAATTTTTGTTAGTTCTGCTAATGGCCCCATTAGTAGCTGTTCAGTTTGTCAGGGGTGTTCCGTCATTCTTGCTGATGAGGTTTTTTCGGCCAATCTGGTGGTGATTTCCTTGGGGGCATTCGATGTTATCTTGGGTATGGATTGGTTATCCCAGTATCGCGCGGTTATATCCTGCTTCTGGAAGACAATGTTATTGCAGGCGCCGTCGGGTAAGGAGGTGGTATTCTTGGGAAGTTCCACGAAGTTCACATTATCTTTGTTGGCACAATTGCTTCCTGATCGCCGGTCAAGGAAGTCGGGGATCTTTTTCTCTATGGTGGTGGAGGGTTAGGCTGCCTTGCGGGTGCAGGACATCCGGGTGGTGTGTGACTTTGCTGACGTGTTTCCGGAAGAGCTTCCAGGCATTCCTCCGGAGCGCGATGCAGCTTTTGAGATTAAGCTGATCCCGGGTACGCAGCCTATTCATAAGGCCCCGTATCGAATGGCTCCAAAGGAGCAGATTGAATTAAAGCGACAATTGGATGATCTGCTGGCTAAGGGCTTCATTAGGCCTAGCAGGTCTCCATGGGCTTCCCCGGTATTGTTTGTTGAGAAGAAGGATAAAAGCAAGCGGTTGTGTGTGGATTATCGCGCTTTGAATCAAGTGACAATCAAGAATAAATATCCGCTTCCTCGAATTGAGGTCCTCTTTGAGCAGTTAAGGGGTGCCCAGGTGTTCTCCAAAATTGATTTGAACTCTGGTTATCATCAATTGAGGATTCGTGAGGAGGATATTGAGAAGACCGCCTTTTGCACCAGGTATGGGCATTATGAGTTCATAGTCATGTCTTTTGGCTTAACTAATGCCCCTGCTGCCTTTATGGAAGCAATGAATAGGATGCTGCATGAATTCCTGGTCGATTTTGTGGTCGTATTCCTGGATGATATTTTGATTTATTCAAAGACCGAGGCCGAGCATGAGCAGCATCTCCGTCTCGTTCTGGGTGCCCTAAGGAAGAATCAATTCTATGGCAAGTTGAAGAAGTGTGCCTTTTGGCTATCCGAAGTGGCTTTCCTAGGGCACGTGATTAATCAGCAGGGTATTGCGGTTGATCCCAAGAATGTTGCTGCTGTGGTGGAGTGGAAGAGACCTTCTAGTGTCTCTGAAATCCGAAGTTTCTTGGGGCTTGCTGGGTATTATCGGCGCTTCGTACCAAATTTTTCCAGCATTGCTAAGCCTTTGACTAGGCTGTTGGAGAAGGGTGTTCCCTTCAACTGGTCCAGCGATTATGAGGTCAGTTATCAGTCATTGAAGAGCAAGTTGGTGGACGCCCCTATCCTAGCTTTGCTTGAGAGCGGTAAGCGTTTCACAGTTTATACGGATGCTTCGCGTATTGGTCTTGGCTGTGTGCTGATGCAGGAAGGCAGAGTGATTGCTTATGGCTCAAGGCAGTTGAGGAAGCATGAGGGGAATTATCCAACTCATGATCTGGAATTGGCCGCGGTAGTTTTTGCTCTTAAGTCATGGAGGCATTACCTTTATGGCGAGGCTTGTGACATTTTCACCGATCACAAAAGTCTCAAGTATATTTTTACTCAGAAGGAGCTGAATTTGAGGCAGCGATGGTGGCTGGAATTGATTAAAGATTATGATTTGTCCATTCATTATCACCCGGGGAAGGCTAATGTGGTGGCTGATGCCCTTAGCAGGTCCGGGGTTCCAAAGGTGGCCTTGCCGTTGATCGCTGATCTGGACCGTTTGGGGATCGCTTTGTGTTATGTCGGCACTGCTAGCAAGGAGACTCAGATGTTTATTCAATCCTCTCTCATGGAGAGAGTGCGTGCGGCTCAGCAGCAGGATCGTCTATTGCAGGAAGCTCGAAAGAGGGTGGGTGATGGTAAACCGCGAGAGTACACCATTGATGAGAATGATTTGGTTCGTTTCAGGGGCCGCCTCTGTGTGCCTCCGAAATCAGAGGTGAAAATGGATATCTTGAGAGAAGCTCATAAAACGCCTTACACCGTCCATCCTGGCGAAACCAAAATGTACCGAGATTTGAAGCAAAACTTCTGGTGGAAGCGGATGAAGGTTGACGTTTCTAAGTATGTGGCCTCCTGTGAAGTATGTCAGCGCGTGAAGGTCGAGCATAAGCGGCCTGCAGGTTTGCTGAAGCCATTAGAAATTCCAGAGTGGAAATGGGAGCATATCACCATGGATTTTGTGGTGGGTCTACCTCGTTCCCCTCGTGGCAGGGATGCTATTTGGGTGGTAGTGGATCGCTTGACTAAGTCTGCGCATTTTATTCCCATGAAGACCACAAATTCAGCTTCAGATTTGGTTCCCTTGTATATGAAGGAAGTAGTCAGGCTTCACGGGGTACCTAAGTCTATTGTTTCTGATCGAGACTCCAAATTTGTATCCAAATTCTGGGAGAGTCTCCATAGTGCTTTGGGCACCAAGCTTTCGCTTAGTGTCGCTTTTCACCCTCAGACGGATGGTCAGTCAGAGCGAACAATCCAAACCTTGGAAGACATGTTGCGTGCTTGTGTTCTGTCATGGAAGGGTAGCTGGGAGGATCATCTTGCTTTGGCAGAGTTTGCTTATAACAACAGCTACCAGGCTAGCATCAAGATGGCACCATTTGAGGCTTTGTATGGCAGGCGGTGTATCTCTCCTCTGTGCTAGGAGACTTTGGGAGAGAGATCCCTGGTTGGTCCTGATTGGGTTCAGCAAACTTCTGAAAAGGTTCGGGAAATTCGTCAGAATATTTTGGCAGCTCAGAGTCGTCAGAAGAGTTATGCTGATGTGAGGAGGCGAGATCTGGAATTTGCTGTGGGTGACCAAGTCCTTCTCAGGGTATCACCCACTAAGGGAGTCGTTCGGTTCGGTGTCTCTGGGAAGCTCAGCCCGAGATACATTGGACCGTTCACTATCTTGGCTCGAGTGGGCAGCCTGGCTTATCGCTTGCTACTGCCGGATTCCATGGCGGGGGTACACCCGGTTTTTCATGTCTCTATGTTGAGGAAGTTCTTGCGGGATCCGGACCATCAGATTGAGATGGAACCAATTGCGGTGCAGCAGGATCTGACTCTGGAGTGTCGTCCGGTGCGTATATTGGAATTCTCGGAGCGTGTGTTGAGGAAGAGATCAATTAAGTATGTCAAGGTCTTATGGACTAATCAGTCTGAGCGTGAGGCTACGTGGGAACTTGAGGAGCTGATGCGGCAGAAGTACCCGGAACTTTTCGTTGTGGGTAAGTGTTGTTGATTCATTAATCTTTTCTTTTGTCATTCCGATAGAAGCGTTAGAATTCGAGGTCGAATTCTTTTTAAGAGGGGTAGAGTGTAATACCCGGTTTGCAAAGAAGAGAAGTTGGGGGTTGTTATTTTTGTTTTTTTCCTCATCCGGTTGTTGTTTTGGGGATTTGGAATTTTGTGGAAAACATTCACAACTAGGGCAGTAGAATTTATTTGGTTTGACGCTTGCGTTGAGGTCGGGAGCTGTCGCGTGGGTTAGTTGGGCCGCAATTGGTGTTTCGGCCCATTAACTCTCCCAAACCCTAGCCGTCTCCCTCCTAACCCCCTCCCCCTTGTGCAGCCCCCCCCACTTCTTTCCCCTTGGCCGCCGCCCCCCCTGCCCATCTCCTCCTCTCTCCATTGTTGCAGCCACCAAACCCTAGCCGCCCCCCCTCAATCCCCTCCTCCCAATGTGCCAATCCTTGCCGCTCGAATCATCGTCACGTGGTGCGAGTCTTCAATCGTTTTGGTGGAGGGAAGAAGGGAGGAAGGAAAGGGGGAGAATCCAAGGTGGTGGACTCCCAGATTGTTCTTAGGGATTTGCCCAAACTTCCGGTGAAGGCAAGTAAAACTGTGATGGTTATTCCGTATGTCAGATGAGGAGTCTTATACTTGTTTATGTTGTGCTATTATGTTCAAATTCATAGTTTTCTTTTGAGTACCATCATTTGAAAATGTTCATGTTTCATGAATTTCATATGTTGAGTTTGAGGTTTGATTATGTTACTCAAGTGGTTATTATGTGGAATGGGTGGAAGTAAATGCCTAACACATTTTTATTTGGGAAGAACTCATGATGTTGTCATGCATAATGCACTCATCATCCATTGCATTGAAGTTTCGTCGCGATCTTATGGTCCGACCGTACCGGTACATTGAGCATCATATGTTGCCCGAGAAGGGGTATGGTGCAGCTTCATATCCTTAGAGATATGGAGGCAGAAGTCATTATTGCATTTGTAGCCATGTGCATTCATGGGAGAGGTGTTGAATCTATTATGTGGATGTGGATAATTTGGACTTGTGCATGGTGATTCTACTTGGCGTTGAGCTTTTAGTTACTTGTTTACTTGCTGCAATTTACTGTTCAAAAGAAAAGAAAGAAGTCCTGAACACGTGGTTGTGTAAGCACAGCTGATTTACAATGTCCTATTTGTTGTTGTTATGTTTACTTGCTGAGATGTGTTATCTCACATCTTGCATTGTTTGATGCAGGCACCTAATTTCTGCTTTGGGAATAGAGGGATGTAGCAGCACGGCCACTACACCTTTAATAAAGGAACCACCATTTAATAATGTTGTTAATCAGAGTTGGACAAGTCTAGTGAATTGCTTTGTTCTTGGTTGAGCGTTTATTTTGGGGTGGGCTGAGTTTCTTATCCCATTTGTTTTGCTTCAGTTGGGTCATAATTAAGTTTTACCACTTTTGCATTTCAGTTTCTACTATGTGAATCATATGTCTTTATATCTTGTATGAGCTTCATGTTTCCCCTCCTTGTTATGACTAGTTTTCAAAGGAGGTGCTGCCGGATTTTGCTATATATTCTTTCTTTATTACTTCTCTTGTGTTGAGTAAGTTTGGTGGGTGGGGTTTGTGGTATTATCCATTGTGTGTGACCAGTGGGGTGTTACACTAGGGGCCATAGCAAAATGGTGTAGTAGAGAGGAAGAACATGACGCTAATTGACATGGCGAGGACAATGCTTGGAGAGTACAAGACGCATGAGCGGTTTTGGTCGGAAGCTGTGAATACAACTTGCCATGACATAAACCGGCTCTATCTTCATTGCTTCTCAAGAAGACATCATACGAACTCCTAACTAGTAACAAACCCAATGTTTCCTACTTTCATGTATTTGGGAGCAAATGCTACATCTTGGTAAAGAAAGGTAGACATTCGAAGTTTGGTCCCAAAGCTGTAGAAGGGTTTTTACTAGTTTATGACTCAAATACAAAGGCGTATAGGGTCTTCAAAAATCATCAGGATTAGTTGAAGTCTCTAGCGACGTTGTATTTGATGAGACTAATGGCTCTCCAAGAGAGCAAGTTGATCTTGATGATGTAGATGAGGATGAGGTTCCGATGACCGCAATGCGAACAATGGCGATAGGTGATGTGCGACCGCAGGAACAACAAGAACAAGATCAACCTTATTCCTCTACATTGGTGCATCCCCAACTCAAGATGAGGAATAGGTACCTCAAGATGAAGGCTTGGATCAAGGGAGAGCACATGGAGAATAGGATAAGGAGGAAGAAGCATAACAAGCTCCTCCAACTCAAGTCTGGGCAACAATACAAAGGAATCATCCAGTGGATCAAATTCTAAGTGATATCAGCAAGGTAGTAACTACTCGCTCATGTTTAGCTAACTTTTGTGAGCATTACTCGTTTGTTTCTTCTATTGAGCCTTTTAGGGTAGAAGAAGCCTTGCAGGATCTAGACTGGGTGTTGGCCATGCAGGGAGAGCTCAACAACCTCAAGAGAAATGAAGTTTGGAGCCTGGTGCCACGTCCGAAACAAAACGTTGTGGGAACCAAGTGGGTGTTCCGCAACAAGCAAGATGAACATGGTGTGGTGACAAGGAACAAGGCTCAACTTGTGGCAAAAGGTTATGCCTAAGTCGCAGGTTTAGATTTTGAGGAGACTTTTGCTCATTTAGCTAGGCTAGAATCAATTCGCATATTATTAGCCTATGCTACTCACCCTTTGTTTAAGTTGTTTCAAATGGACGTGAAGAGCGCCTTTCTCAGTGGACCAATCAAGGAGGAAGTTTATGTGGAACAACCCCCTGGCTTCGAGGATGACAGGTATCCCGACCACGTCTACATGCTCTCTAAGGCGCTCTATGGACTTAAGCAAGCCCCAAGAGCATGGTATGATTGCCTTAGAGATTTTCTTATTTCTAATGCTTTCAAGGTTGGGAAAGTTGATCTACTCTCTTTACTAAGACTTGTAATGGTGATCTATTTGTATGCCAAATATATGTCGATGACATAATATTTGGTTCTACTACTCAAAAGTCTTGTGAGGAGTTTAGTAGGGTGATGATGCAGAAGTTCGAGATGTCTATGATGGCTGAGTTGAACTACTTCCTTGGATTACAAGTGAAGCAACTCAAGGAAGGAACCTTCAACTCCCAAACGAAGTACACCCAAGACTTACTCAAAAGGTTTGGGATGAAGGATGTAAAGCCCGAAAGACACCGATGGGAACGGACGGGCACTTGGACCTCAACAAAGGAGGTACTTCCATTGATCAAAAGGCATACCGGTCCATGATAGGGTTTTTTCTTTATCTTTGTGCTAGTAGACCATATATTATGCTAAGCATATGCATGTGTGCTAGATTTCAATCTGACTCCACGCAATGTCACCTTGTGGCCGTTAAGTGAATTCTTAGATATTTTGTTTCTACGCCTTGCTTCGAGATCTAGTATCCAAAGGGACACCTTTGACTTAATCGGATACTCAGACTGCGACTATGCCAGGTGCAAGTTTGATAGGAAGAGCACATCTGGGACTTGTCAGTTTCTGGGAAGGTCCCTACTGTCTTGGACCTCTAAGAAACAAACATCCGTAGCCCTATCCACCGCTGAGGCCGAGTATGTCGACGCAGGACAGTGTTGCGCGCAACTACTTTGGATGATGCAAACCCTCAGGGACTTTGGCTACAACCAGAGCAAAGTCCCACTCCTATGTGATAATGAGAGTGCAATCCACTTGGCAGATAATCCCGTTGAACACAGCTGCACTAAGCATAGAGACATCCGACATCACTTTTTGAGAGACCACCAGCAAAGGGGAGATATCGATATTTACCATATTAGCACCGAAAACTAGCTAGTTGATATCTTCATCAAGCCTTTAGATGAGAAAAGGTTTTGTAGGTTGTGTAGTGAGATAAATGTCATAGAATCGTGTAACTTGGATTGATCTATATCATACATGTGTTTTATGTCTTTGATCATGTTATTTTAAGCATTAATGTCTTTACATGCTTATTTTTGGTGCTCAAGTTGTACTACAAGTTGATCCTTTGATACTAACATGTTTGCTTGAGTACTTTTGATATAGTCTTACAGTTGAATTGAAAGGGAAAAGGTGAACTTGGACAAGAAAGGGCTTCCAATGCATTCCGATATCAATGTTTTGTCCCAAGTTCTCATTTGTGTTCTCATTGCCTTTTGATCTTATTTGACATTTTGGTAAGGCAATGGGGTTAAAGGGCCAACAAGTTCTCCTATTTTGGTGCTTAATGCCAAATGGGGAGAAATTAAGACCAAAGCAACTGGATCAGCCAACCACTTGTGAATTTATAAATTGTAGTGTTAGATTCTTGGTATTTGATCAAAACCCTCTTATTGCAAAAAATTGTTCTCTTATCGGGGAGAAATTTGTTTATGTGAAAAGGGGGAGTTTTTGGCACTTGATCAAATTTATTCTTGAAATATCTCTTAATTTGCCAAAACAAGTGTTTTTTACATAGAGATAGGAAAAAGAATTTGTTTTGTCAAAATAAACCAAGTGGTGGCAAAAGTGATCCATATATGCCAAACCCTATGTAAGATAAATTTGTCTTCAATTTGCACTCTTTAGCTTCTCTTTGAAAATGTTGTTGCACTTTGAAGTCTTTTAATGTGTTGGCATAAATCACCAAAAAGGGAGAGATTGAAAGGGAAATGTGCCCTTGGGCCATTTCTATAAACGTTTTGGTGATTAGATGCCCAACACTTATTGTTTTAGTTGATATGTGCTAAAGTGTTAAAGAGATGCAAATCAAGAATCAAGGTATGTCTCTAGCCTTAGTGAATTTTTTGGTACTAACATATTCCTCTAAGTGCTAGGAACCTTGTAATATCAAATGAGATTGGATTGGAAAAGGTTGGCAGTGCACAGCCAGACTTGCACCAACCTGTGGGTTCACCGGACTGTCTGGTGTGCACCGGATAGTGTCCTGTAACCAGGCTGGCCTGCTCGATGAACTCGTTGCTCTCAGGAAAAGTTGGGGACGCTACGGCTATAATTCACCGGACTGTCCGGTGTGCACCGGACTGTCCGGTGAGCCAGCCGCACCCGCGCCAACGGTCGGCAGTGCAATCAGCACACAATAACTAGGCAACATGTGGCATGTGCCAACGGTCACCAGGCCGCATCGGACTGTCCGGTGTGCCACCGTACTGTTCGGTGTGCCAAGGGGGACATGGCTGCAACGGTTGGCTTCGCCACGAAGGAAAGAAATCGTGCACTGTTCTATGTCCGGTATGCCCACGGAAAGAAGGCAACTATTGCCTTCCAAATGGAGCTACAACGACTTCTAGCTGCCTTGGGGCTATAAAAGGGACCCCTAAGTACATAGAACAGTACACCAAACACCTCTTGAACATCCTAAGAAGCCGAGACCTCGCATTCGCGCATTTGATTCACTGTGTTAGAGATTTGAGCACTTTTATGAGTTGTAACTCCACTGTGCTCCTTTTGTGTGCTCGCTCTCGTCTTGTGTGCGAGTTAGTGCTGCGACTCTCAATTTTGTGTGTATTGCTATTCCCTCCTTACTCTCGTGCTCATTAGAGATCTTTTGTGTAAGGTGTGAGAGACTCCAAAGTGTGGAGCTTCCTCACAAGGGGATAAACCTGAGATAAAGAGAACTGTGGTATTCAAGTGGATCATTGGTCACTTGAAAGGGGTTGAGTGCAACCCTCGTCTGTTGGGACGCCACAAAGTGGACTAGGCAAGTGTTTCACTTGGCCAAACCACGGGATAAAAATCACCATGTCACCTATCTTTATTCTTGTGTGATTCTCTCTACTTCTACTCACTTTGCAATTGCTCTAAGTTTAATACTAATCTCGTGAAGAGCAATTAAGTGAAGAAGTTTTCTCCACTCATTCTCCTCTCTTGAACTTGGTCTTAGATTTCACTAATCTAATATTAGCCGAACTTTGTTTTGTTAAGCTGTTTTTTACAGGATCACCTATTCACCCCCTCTAGGTGCTCTCAGTAACCCTTAGGCTTTGACCAAAAGTTTTTGACTCAAAACTATTTTCTAAAAAAATTATTGCTCTCATCCCTTCATTTCAAAAATGTTTCCCCTTTCCTTCTCTCAGAAGTCAGATGGAGGTTTGCTGCCAAACCAACTTTTGCAGAATGAAGAAGGTTTCCCCAAGTTGTTGAGAGCATGCACAGTTTGCCTCGGAATCGGGAGCCAGCCAGAGTACGATGGTTGTAAATTCAGCGAGCATGGCATAGAGAAGTGTGTCGTGACTGTATACATTGGATCAAGTCCACACCATGTGAAATGGAGTGTCACTGCTGTGGGGCACAGATTCAGAGACACCTGCCAAGTCATCGCTCGCAAGGCATTGAGGGTCCTATGTGAAATCTATGAAGAAGCCGCCGACACTCCACTAAGATTCTTTCTGCCCTTTCAGAGAGACAGTCCCATTTGGATAGCTAGGATGCGTGCCTTGGAAGGGCAGCTGCTGCTTGAGGATGACCCCACAGTCGTGTACCTCACTGCATACCTGCTTACCCTAGATGCACAATGTGATTTCTTGGCTTGGCACCACAGTTAGATGATTTCCCGAGCAGAAGATGCGGAGAAGCGCAATCGTTAGCTCCATGTGGATCTCGCCACAGCTCAAGCTTGTGCAGCTGCCTTGGAAAGTCATGAAGTTATTGTTGTTGAAGCCTTGAAGCAAGCCAAGGACGAGCACGTCCAGACGTTTATGGAGGCCTACTTGGTCACCCACAACCAACAACCATGTGGATCCAAGAGCCCGCCTCATCCAACCTAGTTCAACCCATGAGAGCTGAAGATCTCCAGATTCTTGAAGGCCTCCCGGTCTCTATAAAAGCAGAAAAGAAGGCTTGGTAACTCCCAGAAGGATCCATAGTCTTAAAAGGAATGCTAATCTCCCCTCCGGCTATGGATACGCAAGAGCACCCCAAGTCCTCCCAAGATCCACCGCCATAGTTGTTTGAGCCCCTCACCATGAAGAAGATTCCAGCACCCTCCCTTGGGGAAAAGGAAGAAGCTCCAAGAACACCACCAGCACCACCACCCTCTGAGGTTACTCTAGAGCTACAAGAGTCAGTCCCGCTTGTAGAAGAGTTTGGCCCCATCCTGCCATCTTAGTAGCCGCTAGAAGAAGTCATCAACATCAGCTCCCTCATGACCCATCCAGGAGATGTCTCAGATTGAAGTTGTGCACCAGCCTTGCTAGAAGAGAAGCTATCAAGTCTGAAGTTAGTTATGCCCAGTCCTCTGCATGCATTGGGCAGTGAAGTTTTTTCTTCACTTTGGCCAGAGCCCTGCATGTATGAGAGGTAATTGTGTAGCCCCGTGTTTTGAAAAACTCTAATTGTGTGGCCCCTTAGGGCATTTCAAAATAATTTGTGCTTGATGTTTGCTCCCCTTTTGTGTGCATATGTGATGCCTGATAGTTAATGCTCATAAGTCACGTTTAGCGTAGTTCTCGGTTCAGGAGGCGAGCATTAATAGTTATGCTTAGCCCTTAGAATCCGAGTAGTTCGTGATTTGAAAAACTCTATTCTTCCCCTATTCAAAAGATCTGATTTGTTTGTGCTTATCATTGCTGAGCTTGTGTGTTTTATTTCCTTTTTAAAAAAGGGGTTTCCTCTAAAAACATAGGTCACAAATTATAGCTAATCCTCACCTTATGTTTCCATTCTCCTCTTAACCCATCTCAAGAGAAAAGCACCATACCCAAGAAGATACTAGGAAGCTTACCCTTGAAACCTAGAATAAGCTACAGAAGAAGCATGTCCAGTCAATCATTCAAAAGGGCCGATCATGAGAATCAAAGCACTTCCCCTGAGTCAAAGAGCATAGAAGAAGTTATTACCACATAGAGAGGCAAAGATTCTTGGGACCAGAGACCACAAACATCAGGGTCATTGACCCCACCACTCACCCATGCCCCCCGCACACGTGCCTCTCCCCCATGTTCACTACGCCGCCGCCCATGCCCCCTTTGTAGCGCACCCACTGCCGCCATCATCACCGGCAACACCGCCCGTCCCCTCCGTCGCACCTACTACCACGTGGCACCTGCTCCATCACAACCACTCCACACCCCAAGCACCACCACGCATACCGCTCGCTTGTAAACCCCCCTGTTGGGGACTTGTTCTCAAATGCTTCGAGTTAAGAACAAGGCAACATAAAAAGTATTAAATGTTAAAGTCCTTCGTCTTTCAAGACATTATATCCCTTCGGATATAATGAATTCTGGACGAAGGTTATGAAGGAAGAGACCTTCGTAAGTTTTATAGATGACGAAGAAGAATGCATATATAAAATACGAATAATAACACAGATATTACCATCAATTTATTTTTATTTGCATTATCATATTTATAATAACAAATTATAAGTGTACCTTCGGATTGACGGAAAGTAAAGGTACAAGCGCGATGCGAAAAGCGAATGCCAAGTCAGCGTGAACAGTACGGGAGTACTGTTCATCTATTTATAGGGGCGGGACGCAGCCCGTGTAAAATTACATTAATGCCCTTTACATTTATCAATAACTCTATAATAATTCTTCAAGGTCTAATTTTGCTTTTCATCTTTAAGACGGTTCCTCTTTTCTGCCGTCATGCCGAAGCTTTTCTGTGCATAGCTTCGTGATCATCTTATCCTCCGTCATGATCGCCTTTCATCCCACTCAAGCTTCGTCTTGACCAGGCACTTGTATACCCGTAACCTGATTCTGAAGATACCTGTCCACATATTTCACTTGGAAAACATTGTCAAATCATGTTTGGACCTTCAGAAGCCGAAGGCCCCCAACAGTAGCCCCTCGCAATATTAATTTGCTGGAATGATAAATTCATATTGCGACATGGACGAAGGCTTTAAGCCGAAGGTCCGAAAAAACACCTTCCCTTTGCTAGAATAGCAACAGTCTTTGACAAGCGGGGCCCTCCAGTTTTCAACGCATTAGGTGTATAAATAAGAGCTCACCACGATTTCATTTGGCATGCTTCCTTGCCATCTGCTCTTGCTCACCCGACTTTTAGTCTGCGCGCAACAACACTTGCTTGGCTTTTTTAAACTTTTAAGCTTCGGTTCTGGGAGCACTTTCTCAGCATTTGCGAAGATGTCTGAAGATAAGAAAGTTGTTGCTGAATCAAAGCTGAGCCTTTCTGAGGAGATGCATCTCGGCTTTCTTCAGTCAATAGCAAAGACCAATACAGAGAAGATCACTAGGGAGACCTTGGAGGGCTTATCTGAAGACACTGGTGACAGTGATAGCTATGATGTAGAAAGTGGGGGTGAAGACTCCTAAGATCGACCGTGGCGACCAAGTCACACAATCTTCGGAAAATCGAGCATTAAGCAGAGTCATCTTGATACCATGAGGGGAAGGTATTTTCGAGACATGTCTATTGTGAGGGCAGATGACGGGGAGAAGACTGTGCCTACTCCCGAAGAGAATGAAGTCGTAATCTTCCGAAGCTTCTTGAAAGCTGGACTGCGATTTCCCTTGAGCAGTTTTGTTGTGGAAGTACAGAAGATATTTGAAGTCTACCTTCATCAACTTACTCTCGAATCAATCATAAGAATGGGCATTTTCGTCTGGGCCGTGAGGAGCCAAGGTTTAGAACCAAATGCGAAAAGTTTCTGCAACATTCATGAGCTATTGTATGAGACAAAACCCTGGGGTAAAGAGCAGTATCACAACAATTTTGGCTGCTACACCTTCGGGGCCCGGTCTGGGTCAAGCTGCCCCGTGCCAACCTTTCGAAAAAGATGGCCCGGCAACTGGATGACGGAATGGTTTATGTGAAGAATGACTTAAAAACTCGGGAAGATATCAAAGGTATCACTATGCGCCCTATCTGGCAACGCTTCGGCCTCCGGAAGCCAAAGGTGGAGATGGATGAAGCAACCGAAGAATGCCAGAGAGCCTTCGGCGTGGTGTGCTCTTTTATTGGGACAAGGGATTTAATGCAGGAGCACATTGCCTTCAGAGTATGGCCACTTGCAGATAACTGGGAAATGCCGAAGGAAACCGTCAAGGAACCTGACGAAGGTGGGTTGGTTAGGCTAAAATACACATTCCAATATGGAGATAAATTCGTCGAGCCAGATGATGACTGGCTAAAAAGTATTGAGACCGTAAGTGATGAATTGCTTGGAGTGTACTCGAAGGCCGAAGACACTGCACTATCAGCAGCCTTCGGAGGCCGAAAGAAGAGACTCAATCGAGTATTCGATGCAATTGGGTTTGTCTACCCCGACTACCGTTATCCAGCGCGGGGTCAAAAAAGAAAGAATGCATCTTCTGCGAAGGAAGTTGCTCCAGCCGCTCCTAGTGAGCCAGTGCCGAAGAGGAAAAGGGTCAAGGTTCTTACACACCGACCACGCTATATTGAACTGGCCACAGTGCCTGAATATGTCGGTGAAACCTCTTCGGCTACCGAAGCCAAGGAACCTACTCTCCTACCAAATGTTGAAGAGCCAATTATAATACCAGAAATGAAGAAAATAGAAGAACCGGAGGCTACAGAAACAAGGACACAAGAAATTTTAAGTCCTTCAACAAAAATTGAAGCAGCAAAAAGCCAAAAGGGTCCAGCAGTGACCCCCAAAAGAAAAAGGATGGTTAATGTGCTGGATGTCTTGGAGACAATTAAATCTTCAAGCACGACTCCAAAGAGAATTGCTGAAACTTCCGAAGTGCACACTGAAGCCTTTGTTGCCGAAGCTTCAAAGAACCAGCCAGAGACTGAAGCTGGGCCTTCAGAGCCCGCCAAGGTGAAATCCTTGGAAGCCGAAGAAACAGAAATAGCAGAGCCAATTTTGGTTGAAGAAACTGGTACTGCTGCCCCCAAAGCATCCTCCGAAGCCCTCAATTATATTGTACGACATGCCTCGGGAAAAAGATTATCTGAAGAAGAGATTTTTGAAGCTAATCACTATGCCCGAGAACTGAAGTATCCAAAGGGGGCCTTAGTATTCAATGGCACAGACGAAGATGACTTCTTATACTGCCTCCTAGACAACAAAGAATTATCTGTCTGCCGGGAGATGGCTAGAAGTATGGGGTTCCCGAAGCTTGAAGCTGGCCTCTGCGCTATGACAAAGGACGATCTTGCAGATAGCCTCGCATATAATAGTCTTAAGGTATGAAAATTGTATGTTCGGAAGTTTATAATTTTTAAATTATTATTTTATTTTTATACTAATTCTTTTCATATAGGGTTTAATATTAGCAACGCTTTGAGAGCGCAAAAGAATGCTGAAGACGAGAGCTATAATATTGCTTTCAACAACCTACGAACATAGGTTATTAAGCTGAGGAACGAAGCTTTGGAAAAAGATAAAATTCTGCTTACATTGGTGGATAAGATAAAGGAAGACGAAGCTACTTCTAAAGCTCAAGCTGAGGCTCAAAAGCGCGAAATTGAGGATCTTCGGAAACAGCTAGCCAGAGCTAAAGAAGAACACATACTTGAAGAGACGAAACGAGAACTTAGTGATCAGTGGGCAAATCATTTAGAAAGAAATGTTGAAGAGCTTCGTGCATCCAAGAAAAGGTGCTATGACAAATCCATAGAATGTGCTAGGAAAATAAAATCCAGCTTCGCCAGCGTTGGCGCATTCTCTAGCGAAGAAAACTTCACAAGGGGTAACCCCGAAGGCCCGATTGAATGGATCAGTCACGAAGCTGAGGCCTTTGAGGAAATTTTGAATAGCTGCGGAGACATATGCGCCTTTTGAGGTGCCAGGGGGATTGCTACTATTTTGGAGAGGAAAGGCTGTGAGCATGTGAAATCTTTGGCACAATCCGAAACTGCCTTATCCTCCGAAGATATAAAAGACCCTTCGGCCGAAGCAAGCCTGGTCGGTGGAAAATTTTTCACCGACATCTGGGACAATGGTGGCCGAGAAATGGCCCAAGAAATTATTCAAAAAAGCGAAAAAGGCATCTATGATGCTAGAAAAGTAGCAGAGGCTGCTGAGAAAAGTGCAGAGCCCAAAAAGCAAATAGGTATTAATTAGTGGTTTTTGGCTCTTCGTTGTAACTTTTTGATTTCGAACTTGTTCACAGTTTGTAATAGTAATATATCCGTATCTTTTCTTCCCTCAGAACCTGCTGAGCTATCTCCGGGCCCCCACACGAAGGGGGATGATGAAATTAGACAAATGGCCGAAGCCATCATGGATAAAGTTGTTGATCAGCTTCTAAACGAAGCTGCAGAAGTAGTCTTAAGGGAAGATTAGATGCTGCTGTAAAAACATTTAAATTGTAATGCTTGTTGAGAATCATGTGTAATATTGTGTAACTTTGGATGTAATATATTAGCTGTTTATAGTTCTATTCTTTACGATGCATGAAACATCAGATACATACCGTTTTTGAGCCTTTGGCGAAAAAACACCTTCCCTTCTTTTCATGCTTCGTAAATAATATCCGTGTTCTCATAAAATCAGTAATCAATCCTCGTAAAATCAATAATCAATAGATCTTTCCATTTCAGAGTTTTGACGAAGATATAACTCTTCAATGGCTATTGTTTGTGCCGTGTCACTATTTCTTCAATTTTGAGACCCCCCTTCTTGCGTTGTTGATGCACTATGATGTATGATGTTGTGCTATGCAAATGATGTAATGATGTGATGTCATGCAAAATGATATTTGCCGAAGGTCGACATCTATTTTTCACTGTAAGCCTCCCTTAGGAGCTTCTTCGCCTTTTACTTCAGCGGAACCAGCGTTTATTTTTCGCTGTAAGCCTCCCTTAGGAGCTTCTTCGCCTTTTACTTTCAGCGGAATCAGCGTTTATTTTTCGCTGTAAGCCTCCCTTAGGAGCTTCTTCGCCTTTTACTTTCAGCGGAATCAGCGTTTATTTTTCGCTGTAAGCTCTGCATTCCCTTCGGAACGACTTTTGAGCAGAAAACTTACACTGCGCTCCCTTTGGAACGACTTTTTGTTGCTTCGAAGAAATTGCACTGCGTTCCTTAGAACAAATTTTTTGATAATTCGAAGGTCCTCCGTGCCACCATGAATTCTCATGCTTCGGCAACTCAAGCCTATGGAGAAGGTATATTTTCATTATGGTAAAAAGCGAAACTGTTACAAGAGATTGAAAAACGATAAAAGACACTTAAACTTCCCATAATTGTTCCTTACTAAAAAGAAAGTAATACTGAATGCGAAAATGCGAAAGGCTGCTGTCGAGGTAGGATATTTGTCAGTAAATGTGCTTCGACTCTGGCATAGTGCTATTGACTGTGCGAGCTTCGGACTCCTCTCTGAAGTCCCGCTGGAGGTGAGTGTGCTGACTCCCTTCTGGCTGCTGACCTCGTTGTGTTGGTGGTGGCGGTGGAGGCTGTTGCCAAGATGCTTGGGGTTGGCTTGCCGAAGCAACAGAAGCTGCAGGGTGATTGCCTACATATTCTGGAATGTAAGGCGAATGGTACAAAGCAGTATGCATGACCTGCTTTGGCTGACTCTGTTGTGCTGCAGCTTCTGCTATCTCCTTTTGCTTCTGGATGGTAACATGGCACATCCTGGTGGTATGGCCCTTGTCTTCACCACAGAATAGGCAGTAAATTTTTCTTGGCTGATCCCCAAATCTTCCCCCGAAGCCCCTGGCGCCTCTGCCCCTTGGCGCTGGCGGCCGAAAAGAGCTTTGCTGCTGCCCCGAAGCTTGCGAGGAGTACTGTGGCCTTTGCTGTTGACTCCCTCTATCATCAGTTTGAGTATAATTGTGAATTGACCTGACGTGCCTCGGATGGAATCTTCCTCCGAAGCCCCTGGTCATTTCAGAGAACCTGAATGCTTCCTCCCTTCTTTGGCGAAAGTCATTGTCAGCTCGAATATACTCGTCCATCTTCTGGAGCAGCTTCTCCAAAGTTTGGGGAGGCTTCCTGGCAAAATATTGAGCTGAAGGTCCCGGCCGAAGTTCCTTAATCATGGCCTCAATGATAATTTCATTGGGCACTGTTGGTGCCTGTGCCCTCAGATGCAGGAACCTTCGGACATACGCCTGAAGATACTCTTCGTGGTCCTGGGTGCACTGGAATAAGGCTTGAGCAGTGACCGGCTTCGTTTGAAACCCTTGGAAGCTGGTTAACAACATGTCCTTCAGCTTTTGCCATGAGGTGATTGTTCCTGGCCGAAGAGAAGAGTACCAGGTTTGTGCAACACTCTTGACGGCCATGACGAAGGACTTTGCCATGACTGCAGTATTGCCACCATACGAAGATATGGTTGCTTCATAGCTCATCAAGAATTGCTTCGGGTCTGAATGACCGTCGTACATGGGGAGCTAGGGGGCTTGTAAGATTGGGGCCATGGTGTAGCCTGCAGTTCTGTTGACAGAGGAGAAGCATCATCAAAAGCAAAATTTCCATGATGGAAATCTTCATACCAGTCGTCCTCATTGTAGAAGCCCTCCTGATGAAGCTCTCTGCGCGGAGGCCTTCGGTTCTGGTCATCTTGAGCAAGATGACGAACTTCTTCCGAAGCTTCATCTATCTGCCTCTGTAGGTCAGCTAGACGAGCCATCTTTTCCTTCTTTCGTTGAACCTGTTGATGGAGCATCTCCAGGTTTTGAATTTCTTGATCCAAGTCGTCCTCTGGAGGCGTTGGACTGGTGGCCTTCCTCTTCTGGCTTCGGGCCTCCCTAAGAGAAAGGACATCCTGATTGGGATCCAGCGGCTGCAAAGTGGCAGCCCCTGTGGCTGAAGCTTTCTTCGGTGGCATGACGAAGGTGATGCTTGCCGAAGGTGTTCAAAACTCAAAAAATGGACGTGAGTTCACCGGAGGTGGCCGCCAATGTTGGGGACTTGTTCTCAAATGCTTCGAGTTAAGAACAAGGCAACATAAAAAGTATTAAATGTTAAAGTCCTTCGTCTTTCAAGACATTATATCCCTTCGGATATAATGAATTCTGGACGAAGGTTATGATGGAAGAGACCTTCGTAAGTTTTATAGATGACGAAGAAGAATGCATATATAAAATACGAATAATAACACAGATATTACCATCAATTTATTTTTATTTGCATTATCATATTTATAATAACAAATTATAAGTGTACCTTCGGATTGACAGAAAGTAAAGGTACAAGCGCGATGCGAAAAGCGAATGCCAAGTCAGCGTGAACAGTACGGGAGTACTGTTCATCTATTTATAGGTGCGGGACGCATCCTGTGTAGAATTACATTGATGCCCTTTACATTTATCAATAACTCTATAATAATTCTTCAAGGTCTAATTTGGCTTTTCATCTTTAAGTCGGTTCCTCTTTTCTGCCGTCATGCCGAAGCTTTTCTGTGCATAGCTTCGTGATCATCTTATCCTCCGTCATGATCGCCTTTCATCCCACTCAAGCTTCGTCTTGACCAGGCACTTGTATACCCGTAACCTGATTCCGAAGATACCTGTCCACATATTTCACTTGGAAAACATTGTCAAATCATGTTTTTGAGGACCTCCGGAAGCCGAAGGCCCCCAACACCCCCCACCAGCTCCCTCAGTTCCATCCTACTCAAAGCAAAACACTCCTCATAAAATCCACTCTACCAAACCAGAAGCAATTCCATTTTCGACTCCATGGTCCCTAAGATCACAATGCTTGGTTATTCTTGGGTTCAAGACTGTTGTACATGGTTCATAGTGTTTGGTTTCCTCCTCTATGTGATGGTAATACTCTTTGATAGAATCCTCCAGTGTGAAGAGCAAAGAGAAAGAAAGGGGCAGTGAAAAGTGAAAAGAAAATAGCGAAGAGAACATGAGAAGAAGGTTGTCCCAAAATCAACCCTATGTCAATTATCTCTCCGTAGTTTTCTCAAGCAACAACAGCAGAAGAAGGCCCCGTAACACCCATGTTACGAGGTACTTCAAGGAGTTAAAATCCCCAAGATTCAAGAGTTCTACCCTCATTCTTTTTAATTAGGGTATTGTTCTGGTAAGGTTGATGTTGTGGAGAAAAAGAAGAAGGTCTGTGCATGTAGAAAACTTGTGGAGGAGCAGATCATGCAAGCATATAAGTATATGGATGAGAAGTTGTCACCTAAGTTTTGTTGATGAAGCACCAGAAGACCAATCAAGGAAGGGATCCATGGATAAATATGTATGAGGAAGGTTTGCATGTTGGCATCGATGCTTCTTCAATAACCTAGTTGCCAAGCGAAAGCTAGAAGCCTGAAGATGATCTTTGAGTAGCAATCGACAACTGTATGCTCCTCAAACGCTAGATTTTGTTAAAGTTCCATCTCCTCGAAGAGTTTGCATAATGAAGATATGTAGCTGAAGTAAAGCTATACCCATAACCCTTCTAAGTTGAATCTTGAGGACGAGATTCATTTTAAGTGGGGTAGATCTGTAGCACCTCGAAAATTCAAATCTAGAAAATTTCTCGAACTCGCTCTAAAATCAAAATGAATTTTAAATTTTGTTTCAAAATATTTGTCTGCGAGTTGGTCTCATCAAATAAAATATAGTGGTCTATATTCTCTCCAAAATCCTCCTCAAAATATCCTACAAATATTTCCCAAGTGATTCCCCTCAAATTCTTTCCAGAAATACTGCCCAAATATTCCATCAATATTTCTCCAAATATTTTCCTCCTAAAAAATACCTTCAGAATCATTTTTAAAGTCCCTACAAATATTTTCTTAATAATTTTCCTCAAGCTCATACGTATACATATGCATCCGTTGTCATAAAGTGAGCACTACAAGCTAATTTCACTTATACATGACTAATACATGCTTATCTCCTACTAATCCTCGCCTCCTCCCACTAATCCTCGCCTCCTCCCCTAATCCCCCCACCTTGCCGATAAATAGAGAGGCTAGGGCCTCCCCTCATATGCCACCCAAGCCATTTCATGGCAACTCACTCCCCCCTCACTCCCACTCCCACCCCCACACAAGCACAACATGAGCACAAGGATCGTTCGGTCATTCATTCGATCGTCCGATCGTTCATGGTTCGTTTGTTCATTCGATCGTTGGTCCGTTCGTTCATCCAAATAATCTTTGTTCAACCGTTATTGTAACACCCCAGGTGTTACCTTGGCTAGAGCCACTTTGGCACTAGAAGATGTGTTCACAAGGGTAAAGACTTAGGGCACCACATAAGAACCTTGGAGCTCATGTGCTAATCAAGTTGCCAATGACATGAGAAGCATTACTCTAATCCTTGCACACTTACTACCTTGGATAAAGGGGGGGAGAAGAACCCTAGACCTCTCCAAAACCCTACCTTCCAAAACCCTAAGTAAGGGGGGAAAGAAAGTGAGCAAGTGGGCAAAGCATGTGTAACTTTTACCCAAACCCTAAGTAACATTATAACCATCAATTAAGGGAGGGAAATATTGCAAAAAGGCCCCTGGAGAAACCCCAATTCAAATCTCCAAGTGGAGAGAGAGCTAAAGCTCTCAATTTCCCTCTAAGTCACATTTTAGCCCTAATTCAAAGACCAGCCGTGTTCACTTTGAAGATGGCGCCAAAACCACTTGGGTTCTATACCAAAAATGTGCTATACCACTTAAGGCACCCCCTGGAAAAATTTGAGGCCGAGACTCAGACGTTTGACAACACTTGACATCAGTTTTGTCGCTGAGCGGGCAGCGAGACAAGCCAGATTTGGCGCCCGTCTATCTCCCTATCTAGGGCGTATCATCCCTTGGAACTCACACATGTGAGATAGCCCTAGGTGCCAGGAGGAGGTCTGCGCCGGATTCATGGCGAGATTCGCACGTTTGCGATCTCTGGAAGCGTTTGAACATGGGAAGAAACTCACTGCCACGTGTTCGACGCCTTCTGCCCGCGCCAGAGCACGCTCGCGCGCGCCCTCGCACGCCCCGCGCCGCGCCCGAGCCAAACCCGCGCCGTGGCCCGCGCCCGAGCTTATAAATCCCTCCCAGGCTTCGGCTACACCTTTCCGCACACCCTCCACACCTCACCGGAGTTAGCCCGTCGCCGTTTGCCCGTGCGCAGCGAGCCCGTGGCCGCTCAACCCCTCTGCCACCGTAGACCGGCCAGCAGAGCCATCCCCAACCCCGTCCTGCCCTCGGAGAAGCTTGTGCACACCTCCGTGAGGCTCCCCGAGCAAGGAATCGGAGTTTCCTTCGCCGGAGAAGCCAGTCCACGCTCGCTGGAGCTCTCACCCCCGCCGGAGCACGTGGACCGGGTAAGCCACTCCACCATCCTTCGATTCCTTGTGCACACAGTCGTTGCGTGACCCCGTGATGCTAACCGTGCCCTCGGATTGCGCCAGTTCACCGTAGTTTGGCCGGTATACTCGCCGCCGACGAGGACACCCGCCTGCACGCGTGGACCGGGCGATTCCGGCCACCTCCGACGTCGAGCCGTACCTCGACGTGACCGCCAGAGTCTCCCCAAGCCGACCCCACCCTTCGCCGGACCTCCCTCGCCGCCGGTAAGCCGCGCCGCCCTTTTCTTTCCCGCGGTTACTGTTTCAGTGAAGGAAAGGACTGCAGGTGAGAGGGAAGAAAGGTCAGGGGGTTTTGTGTAAGGTCAGTGACTCAGGGGAATAGTGGCGTGGGGGTAGATCAGTGAAGGTGGATTTAGTTTAAACCCAGGGACCCCGGTGCAAACTGTTTTTCCAGAAACCCTTAAATTAAATTTGTTTTAAATTGAACAGCAACTTTGAAAATGCATAACTTCTGTTTAAATCATCCAAATTTGGTCAAACCAATTTTGTCAGACTCAAATTAATGTAACCTAATTAAGAAAAATATAAAACCCCTTGGTAATGTGGAAAACTTAAAAGTTCTGATTTAATGTTAGTTTTGGCCAAAAGCTAAATAATAGTAAGAAAAATAGTTAGGATATTTGACTAGGGTTAGGAAAATTTGGAGAAGTTTATATTTACCTACTAACCTGTTTAAAAATGTTAAACCTCTCTGTCCACTCCATTTGAGTTAGTTGTACCCCTTATTCTATAATAGGCCTAAGAATAAGGAAAATAGAAAAGGTAAATTAATTAATAAACCAGAGAGTACCTCTATTTTTGTTAGGTTATTTATTCAACATAGTTCACTGGAAAAATATATCATACCCTGTTTTAGTGTAAAATAAGTAAGATCCCTTTTGTTTAAATAAAACAAGTGAAACTTAGAAAAACTCTACAAAAATAACCCCAAGGTGAAAACACCCCCACCCTTGGGATAACTATTGTTTTATTAGAAAGAACCTAAGAAAAATATGAAATCTGCTGTTTGACATTTTTCAAATAATAAGGTAGTAGAAAGTGCCTTTTTGACATTAAAACTTAAGAAAATCATAACTAAATAACCACCCCTTAGTTTTCTGTGATTTTTAGCACAGAGTCCTATTATTACCAAAGGATGCCAACAAAAATAACCTCTAGGACAGAACCTACCCCTAACTAGAAGGTGTAGTGTAAAGTGGCCCTTTTTGCCTAACTTTTGTTATTTTTGTTTAAAACCTAACATTTATACTCTAAGCCTCAAATTCTTAAAACAAGCTAAAATAGCCAGTGACAACCCACTGTAATTTTTTACAGAATTTTTGAAAATTATTAAAACCCTGTTGTAGTTCAAACCTACCCTAGAAACCCCAAATGGAAATCAAGGAAAGGAAAATGAATAATGTGAATTAATGTTATCCCAAAACCCTTGAAGTCTGTCCACTAAAAATGTATCAAGGTAATACCCATCCACTATGTTATCCTCACTAAAAACCCAAGCCTAAGGAGTATTAAACCTAACCCACTGGAAGCCCCGCATGACTAAGAACTCTAAGTTACTTCTTAACTTAGTTTCGTTTACAAAATGTTATTAAATCCTGCATAATCATGACATACATGTTCATTGCATTTCGATAGACTGTAATCTTGCTGACGGAGAGTACATCCTCGTGCCGGAGCAAGGAGCTGCTCAGGAGGTAGCCCCAGATCCAGCACCCGAGCCTGCACCAGAGGACCTGCCTGCCACTGCTTTGGAAGGCAAGCCCCGGTTTTATGCATAACCTGTTATTTATGCTATTTTACTATACTTAATGATTGTAGGATTGATTGTGCACTTAGGTGTAGGAGTTGACTGAAACCCTAGTTGCATGATCTCAGGAATCCCATTGAGATGAATACTAGTATGCTAAGTCGAGTAGCTGCTTTATTAATCAGGAATCTCGGTAGAAGTCGAGTGATTTTTCTAGCACTCGCGCGAGGTCAGGAAATTGATTGTATCCACTTTCGTATCATAATGATGTTGGGTTGTGGGCAACAATCCATGGGGATTGGTTGTCTACGGGATAAAAATTTGAATAAGGATTAAGGTGTGGTACCGTGAGTCAAGCGTTTGAACGTACTAAGCACATGCCGAGAAATATGGTAAATCGGTAAGCCTAGTACCTGATTGAACCTGGCAGCAGATTGCCCTCCTCACGCGACCTGAGACGAGGTCTCCCATTCTGGTTATGGTGGGTACAAGTGCGGTCACTGCACGACGGCCAGTCGGGGTCAGTGAGGCATTGTACGCCAAGGCGGTGAGCCCCTCTCTGCTGACAGGGAATCGATGGGGACGGTTGATGTGTGTGGGGACGGAGTGCCCCTGCATGTCGTGTGTTTAGGTTTACCTTGCAAGGATAAAAACTCGATTCGAGTCGTCTGCTTCTCGCAGCTAATGAGACTGCTTGATCCATGCTGCTACATTGAGTAACAAGTGGAA
Source organism: Zea mays (assembly GCF_902167145.1). NCBI lineage: Eukaryota > Viridiplantae > Streptophyta > Magnoliopsida > Poales > Poaceae > Zea > Zea mays. The sequence goes on along the minus strand of NC_050102.1, from coordinate 54,199,884 downwards.
TGATGCGGAGATGATATAAGATGTTGATTGCTAAAATGTTTGCTACTTTGTATGAATAGATAGTACACTTTAAGCCTTAAGAGAGTCACACTTAACTTGACTAAGTTAAAATCTTGACTTAGAAACTCAGCTAGTGCTTTTGGCAACCAAACCCCACAGCCAAACAGCTGCATGTCTAGAGGTAGAGGAGTAGACTCCTCACACCGGGTAAGTCTAGCTGAGTATTAGTATACTCAGCCTTGCTTGTGGCATAATTTTTACAGGTTCTCTGGAGGAGATGGTTGCTGGGATAACTTGGCCAACCACCCTGCCACCGGGTTGGACTGTCGAGTGGGACCCTGCCTCGGCTGAGGAGGAGCATGAGGAGTGATGGGACAGGCTTCCCCATCTCTCTGTTTAATTATCGTTAGTTTTATTCCGCTGCACTTCAAACAATGATGGTTACTTTTGCAAAAAAAAACTCCGATGATGATGATGGTGATGTAATAATTTAACATTATGGCATGTATGGTTTTATGCTTTATTGTATTTGCTCTGTGACTCACCTTCGAGTGAGATTGTGGTACTTGATCCTGTCAGTGGCCGTGTCGGACTAGATCCGAGGGATTGACGGGTTATTCCCATTTAAGTGTGGTCTAGCCTCTAAGGCGGGACTTGGACACTTAAGTTGGAATAATTCGGGCAGTTCCGCCACAGCTGGTATCGGAGCTTGTACCACCACAGAGGAATCAATAAAATATAAATACCATCAATTTTCTAAATAAAACTTGATAGAAACAAGGTTGGATAGATAGTAGGACGAACAGGATAGACCTAGGACGTGAAGCCTTAGGTTAATAGAAGGGTAGCTAGGTGGCTAAGTAATTAGGCCCTACAGGCCACTTTTACAGGATGGAAGTTCCTCCCTCTTCCTTTTATCTTGTTGTGAGGCCGTTCAGGACGAGCACGCATGCATTCATAATTAAGCAAATGGATAACTGAGTAAAGGACTTAAAAACAAGATAACAACCAACTAGGTCCCCAGTGCCTTTTCATTTAACTAGAGAAGGGCTGAGTTTTATTTTTTTTCCTTGTTCTTTTTATAATTCTTTTTCTTTTACTTACGCTTAACCGTACACAGATGACTTCCCATGGATCCTCCGATGACGAAAATGCACTGACCCACACTGACGGACTTGCACGAGAGGGCTTTCCCCGCATCCTGTGGGAAGTACTTCAGGGGGCTGGATACACGACACCTCCTCAGTACACGGTGCAACAGTTCGAGAAGCACCGGGTGCCCCGCTGTAGGGTGAGGATGACTTTGGAGCCTCATCCCCTGCAGCCAGGCTGGCGCTCCTTGGACTCAGAGTCTTTCGGGTACCGGGCAGAGGACACGATCGAGGCGATCGCTCTGCATGGGTTGACTACCTTTTGCGGATTCCATCCCTTGGAGCTGGCTACCCACCCCATTGGCTTGTTCCCCCGCTGAGAAGGAGGACGACCCAATGTGCAAGGATCGGGTGGAGCATGCCAAGGACATCTGGGCCATCTACCCAGGTCAGACTGCGCACTTGACAGTACGGTGCATGAATGCTCTGTACCGTCTGCAGGTGATGCGCGGTGAGGCAATGTCCCATCTGATGGCACTACTGGGGAACAAAGATCACATTGGATAACAGAGAGGAGCTCGTGGTTGACTTGTCTCAAGAAATGGTGGAGAAGGACTTGCAGGTGGAGCAGCTATCCACTGATATTCAGGAGTTGGAGGAGCTGGTGGGCACCAGGGAGAACACCATCGAGGTCCTCGAGGATCAGCTCCTTAACACTCAGCAGCAGCTTGCTGAGGCTAACGAGCACCTGGACATGCACCACCAGGAGATCCAAGACCAGGAGGCCAACGAGGACGTCGACATTGAGGGAGGAGATGAGCCTGCCTCCAGTGTGGACACTGCTGGCTCGGGAAGACCACCTTCCCCCGAGTCAAGTGTTGCCTCGTTCGCTCACTAGGTGTCCAGGATAGGCTTAGAAGTCGGACAGTCGGACTCCTCGCAGCTAGCTTAGCTTTTGCACCCTTGGGGTACTAGGCTAGATAGAGTTGAGTCATTTTGGAACAATTTGATGTAACCGTGTTAAACTCTCTTGGGAGCTTGTGTGATGGATGCTTTTATCAGTTTAAAATTGGAAGGAAGAATCTCTGCCCCTTAAAAATCCCTGTTGTTGAAGTCGGATCTTTCATGCTGTTTTAACTTTGTCCTCGTGATAAAAATCTTGAATTTTGGAATTGTGGTGTTAAGTAAGTATGTGGATTTTTCAGATGGCCGGGAGGCAGCGTCGTGGCCAGAACGAGCACGTTCCACCGCCGCCCCCACCTCCCACTCTGCAGGAGCTCATGGCTCAGCAGAATGAGATTCTGAGGCAGCTGGCTCAACGTCAGCCACCACCCCAGCATTATGGTGGCGGAGACCACCAGCGTCACCCCGCGGCGGCCACCTATCAGGAATTCCTCAGCACCCAGCCTCCACTGTTCACAAGGGCGGAGGACCCACTTGACGCAGATGTGTGGCTGCGAGTGGTGGAATCCAAATTTCCACTGCTCCATGGAGTTTGCTCAGAGGTCACCAAAGTCAGGTTCGCCACCCAGCAGCTTCGCGGACCTGCAAGGACTTGGTGGGATCACTTTCTTGCTATGCAGCCAGAGGACCGAGAGGTGGAGTGGAGGGAGTTTAAGGCAGCTTTTAGAGGACACCATATACCAGCCGGGATCATGGACAGGAAGCTCAATGAGTTCTTGGCACTCACTCAGGGCAACAGGACAGTGTTGCAGTACGCCCAGGCCTTTAATGACTTGTGCCAGTATGCGGGATATCATGCTGATACAGATGAGAAGAAGAGGGACAGATTCAGAAGGGGGCTCAGCACTAAGCTCCGGGATCGTCTCAACACCGTCAGGGCCAACAGCTACAATGAGTTGGTCAACATGGCTATCTCCCAAGAGGACTGCATTACAGCTAGGCAGGCAGAGAAGAAGAGGAAGACCCCCGTGGCAGGACCCTCAGCTCAGCCTCAGCGCTTCAGGATTGTATCCGACACCCAGGGCAGGGGACCCCAGCAGCAGCAAGGGCGATGGGTAATCCGACCTCAGCAGCAGCAGCAGCAGGCACCCAACCGCAACCAGTTTCCAGCTCAGAGGAATAATCAGCAGCAGCAGTACCGCCAAGCCAATGACAGCAGGTGCTTCACTTGTGGCAACACTGGGCATTATGCCAAGAATTGCCCCAGGAACCAGCAGAGGCAGGGGCAGAATGTCAATCAGAACCAAGGCAAGAGACAGAAGGTGCAAGTGAGGCAGGGTAGACTAAACTTCACCACCATGGTTGATATCCCAGAGGGAGCACCCGTCATGACCGGTATCTTTACAGTTTTGAATTATCCTGCGATTATTTTATTTGATTCGGGTGCATCGCATAGTTTTATCAGTGCTAAGTTTAGTGCCAAATGCCAGTTGCCCTTTCACCATACCGATGGGGGCATTACAATTTCAACGCCAGGAGGCAGAGTTGCCACTTATCAAATCAACAGGCAAGTGCCTATAAAATTTGGTAGTCTGGTGATTAGAACCACCCTTCTTATCTTAGGATTGGATAGCATGGATATTATTTTGGGAGCTGACTGGTTGACCAGGCATCAGGCAGTATTGGACATTGCAGCCAGAGCCATTGAAATTCATTCCCCTGCTTATGGCGAGACTGTGTTGTATTTACCCAACCAGGGTTGTACCCGATCTTGTGCCTTTGTTCTGATAGAATCCCCGGTGGAAAAGATCCCAGTGGTCTGCGACTACCCAGATGTTTTCCCAGACGAATTGCCAGGGATGCCACCTGACCGAGATATTGAGTTCGCCATCGAATTGCAACCCGGGACTGCTCCTATCTCCAAGAGACCCTATAGGATGCCTCCCGCGGAATTGGCAGAATTGAAGAAACAATTGCAAGAGTTGTTGGACAAGGGGTTTATTCGTCCAAGCACTTCACCATGGGGATGTCCAGCATTATTTGTGAAGAAAAAGGATGAGAGTTTGAGGATGTGTGTTGACTACCGCCCTCTCAATGCGGTGACTATCAAGAACAAATACCCACTGCCCCGCATTGATGTTCTGTTTGATCAGTTGGTTGGGGCCAAGGTATTCTCCAAGATAGACCTTCGCTCGGGATACCATCAGATCAAGATCCGTGCCAGCGATATTCCCAAGACGGCTTTCTCTACCAGATATGGACTGTATGAGTTTCTGGTGATGTCTTTTGGGCTGACCAATGCCCCGGCTTATTTCATGTACCTGATGAACTCAGTGTTTATGCCAGAATTGGATAAGTTCGTGGTCGTCTTCATTGATGATATTCTAGTCTATTCCAAGAATGAAGACGAACATACTGAGCACCTACATATTGTGCTTCAACGACTGCGCGATCATCATCTTTATGCTAAGTTGTCTAAGTGTGAGTTTTGGCTGAAGGAGATTAAATTCTTGGGTCACACAATCTCTCAGGATGGGATATCAGTTGATCCTGAAAAGGTACAAGAGGTAATGGATTGGAAACCCCCGACTACAGTGAAGCAGATTCGGAGTTTTCTGGGACTGGCAGGGTATTATCGACGATTTATTCCGGATTTCTCCAGAATTGCCAAACCAATGACTGAACTGTTAAAGAAGGGAGTCAAATTTGAGTGGAGCCAAAAGTGTGAAGATGCCTTCCATACCTTGAGGCAGCATTTGACAACAGCCCCAGTGCTAGCTCAACCTGACAACACCAAGCCATTTGAAGTTTATTGTGATGCTTCTGGTACTGGTTTGGGATGTGTCTTGATGCAAGAGAACAGAGTGATTGCTTATGCTTCCCGGGCACTCAGGCCCCATGAGCAGAACTACCCTACACATGATCTAGAATTGGCAGCTGTAGTTCATGCTCTTAAGATATGGAGACACTACCTGATGGGAGCTCACTGTAACATCTACACTGATCACAAGAGTCTCAAATACATCTTCACTCAGGCAGATCTAAACATGAGGCAAAGGAGGTGGTTAGAGTTGATCAAGGATTATGATTTGGAAGTGCATTACCATCCAGGGAAGGCCAATGTTGTGGCAGATGCCTTGAGCAGAAAGGCCCAGTGTAATTGTATGAGCATGGATGTGGGAGTGACCACCCTGTGTGATGAGTTGTGCAAGCTGAACTTGGAAGTTGTTTCTTCGGGTAACCTAAGCTATATCTCGGTGGAACCCACATTGCAAGAGCAGATAATCAGGGCATAGGTTGAGGATAAGGGTGTTCAGGTTATCAAGGATATGATCAAGCAAAAGGCAGAGAAATACAAGTGTTTCCGACAGGACAGCAAGGAAATTCTATGGTTTGGAGATCGATTGGTTGTTCCTAAGGACCCTGAGCTCAGAAAGAAGATACTAGATGAAGCTCACCTTTCCAAATTCTCTATGCACCCTGGTAGCACCAAGATGTACCATGACCTCAGATCTTTATATTGGTGGACTAGAATGAAAAGAGAAATTGCCAAGTACATATCCGAGTGTGATACTTGCCAGAGAATAAAGGCTAGTCACTTGAAGGCAGCAGGCCCTTTACAACCCCTTCCCATACCATCTTGGAAATGGGAGGATATTTGCATGGACTTCATAGTAGGATTACCCAATACCTCCAGGCACCATGATTCTATTTGGGTTATCGTGGACAGGTTGACCAAGACTGCTCATTTCTTGCCAGTGCATACCACCCACAGGGCAGAGAAGTACGCTGAACTTTATGTTGATCAAATAGTGAGGTTGCATGGTATTCCCAAGACCATTATATCTGACAGGGGAGCACCATTTGTGGCACGATTTTGGGAGCAATTGCAAGAGTCACTTGGGACCCATGTCATCCGAAGCTCAGCATATCACCCCCAAACAGATGGCCAGACAGAAAGGGTGAATCAAATTTTGGAAGACATGTTGCGAGCATGTGCACTACATTATGGAAAGGATTGGGACAAGTGTCTGTCTTTGGCGGAGTTCTCTTACAATAACAGCTATCAGTCCAGTTTGAAGATGGCACCTTTTGAGGCATTGTATGGGAGAAGGTGTAGAACCCCACTGAATTGGTCTCAAGCAGGAGAAAGAGAAATTTTTGGGCCAGACTTGGTACTCGAGGCAGAGGCAAAGGTCAGGGTTATTACCAAGAACTTAGAAGCTGCTCAGGCCAGACAAAGGAGCTATCATGATAAGAGGCGGAAGCCTCTACAGTTTGAGGTGGGAGATCATGTCTACCTTAAGGTATCACCCACCAAGGGTGTTCAGAGATTCGGGATCAAAGGCAAGTTAGCTCCTCGCTATATTGGACCCTACAAGATCAAGGAAGCTTGTGGACCCGTAGCCTATCAAGTGGAATTGCCACCTCACATGTCAGCAGTTCATAATGTGTTCCATGTATCTCAGCTGCGGAAATGCGTTCGTCTACCCACTGAAGTACTCCCAGAACCAGACATTGAGATAGAACCAGATTTATCCTACCAAGAGTACCCCATCAAGGTGCTAGATCAAAAGGAAAGATCAACTCGGGCAAGGTCGGTCAGAATGTACAAGGTTCAGTGGAGTCACCATTCAGCAGAAGAAGCTACATGGGAGACCAAGGATTTTCTACGCTCTCGCTTCCCCGACTTTCTACCCAAAGGAGTCGGTATGTAACCCCAAAACCCCACCCCCACCTGCCCTTTGAATCCAATTATAAGAAAAACTTAGATAACAAGGATAGTCTAAGTTGTGGATTTAACTTAAGAAGGGCTTCCTTCTGAAGTTGCAAAGAGGATGACATTCGAAGAGCAGTTAACAAGAGAAACTTGAGTGTAAAGGAAAAACAGCACCACCACACTTTCAAGCACCCCCCAAGGGACTCTACCTAAATCTCGGGACGAGATTCCTTTAAGGGGGGAGGGCTGTAACACCCCAGGTGTTACCTTGGCTAGAGCCACTTTGGCACTAGAAGCTGTGTTCACAAGGGTAAAGACTTAGGGCACCACATAAGAACCTTGGAGCTCATGTGCTAATCAAGTTGCCAATGACATGAGAAGCATTACTCTAATCCTTGCACACTTACTACCTTGGATAAAGGGGGGGAGAAGAACCCTAGACCTCTCCAAAACCCTACCTTCCAAAACCCTAAGTAAGGGGGGAAAGAAAGTGAGCAAGTGGGCAAAGCATGTGTAACTTTTACCCAAACCCTAAGTAACATTATAACCATCAATTAAGGGAGGGAAATATTGCAAAAAGGCCCCTGGAGAAACCCCAATTCAAATCTCCAAGTGGAGAGAGAGCTAGAGCTCTCAATTTCCCTCTAAGTCACATTTTAGCCCTAATTCAAAGACCAGCCGTGTTCACTTTGAAGATGGCGCCAAAACCACTTGGGTTCTATACCAAAAATGTGCTATACCACTTAAGGCACCCCCTGGAAAATTTGAGGCCGAGACTCAGACGTTTGACAACACTTGACATCAGTTTTGTCGCTGAGCGGGCAGGGAGACAAGCCAGATTTGGCGCCCGTCTATCTCCCTATCTAGGGCGTATCATCCCTTGGAACTCACACATGTGAGATAGCCCTAGGTGCCAGGAGGAGGTCTGCGCCGGATTCATGGCGAGATTCGCACGTTTGCGATCTCTGGAAGCGTTTGAACATGGGAAGAAACTCACTGCCACGTGTTCGACGCCTTCTGCCCACGCCAGAGCACGCTCGCGCGCGCCCTCGCACGCCCCGCGCCGCGCCCGAGCCAAACCCGCGCCGTGGCCCGCGCCCGAGCTTATAAATCCCTCCCAGGCTTCGGCTACACCTTTCCGCACACCCTCCACACCTCACCGGAGTTAGCCCGTCGCCGTTTGCCCGTGCGCAGCGAGCCCGCGGCCGCTCAACCCCTCTGCCACCGTAGACCGGCCAGCAGAGCCATCCCCAACCCCGTCCTGCCCTCGGAGAAGCTTGTGCACACCTCCGTGAGGCTCCCCGAGCAAGGAATCGGAGTTTCCTTCGCCGGAGAAGCCAGTCCACGCTCGCCGGAGCTCTCACCCCCGCCGGAGCACGTGGACCGGGTAAGCCACTCCACCATCCTTCGATTCCTTGTGCACACAGTCGTTGCGTGACCCCGTGATGCTAACCGTGCCCTCGGATTGCGCCAGTTCGCTGTAGTTTGGCCGGTATACTCGCCGCCGACGAGGACACCCGCCTGCACGCGTGGACCGGGCGATTCCGGCCACCTCCGACGCCGAGCCGTACCTCGACGTGACCGCCAGAGTCTCCCCAAGCCGACCCCACCCTTCGCCGGACCTCCCTCGCCGCCGGTAAGCCGCGCCGCCCTTTTCTTTCCCGCGGTTACTGTTTCAGTGAAGGAAAGGACTGCGGGTGAGAGGGAAGAAAGGTCAGGGGGTTTTGTGTAAGGTCAGTGACTCAGGGGAATAGTGGCGTGGGGGTAGATCTGTGAAGGTGGATTTAGTTTAAACCCAGGGACCCCGGTGCAAACTGTTTTTCCAGAAACCCTTAAATTAAATTTGTTTTAAATTGAACAGCAACTTTGAAAATGCATAACTTCTGTTTAAATCATCCAAATTTGGTCAAACCAATTTTGTCAGACTCAAATTAATGTAACCTAATTAAGAAAAATATAAAACCCCTTGGTAATGTGGAAAACTTAAAAGTTCTGATTTAATGTTAGTTTTGGCCAAAAGCTAAATAATAGTAAGAAAAATAGTTAGGATATTTGACTAGGGTTAGGAAAATTTGGAGAAGTTTATATTTACCTACTAACCTGTTTAAAAATGTTAAACCTCTCTGTCCACTCCATTTGAGTTAGTTGTACCCCTTATTCTATAATATGCCTAAGAATAAGGAAAATAGAAAAGGTAAATTAATTAATAAACCAGAGAGTACCTCTATTTTTGTTAGGTTATTTATTCAACATAGTTCACTGGAAAAATATATCATACCCTGTTTTAGTGTAAAATAAGTAAGATCCCTTTTGTTTAAATAAAACAAGTGAAACTTAGAAAAACTCTACAAAAATAACCCCAAGGTGAAAACACCCCCACCCTTGGGATAACTATTGTTTTATTAGAAAGAACCTAAGAAAAATATGAAATCTGCTGTTTGACATTTTTCAAATAATAAGGTAGTAGAAAGTGCCTTTTTGACATTAAAACTTAAGAAAATCATAACTAAATAACCACCCCTTAGTTTTCTGTGATTTTTAGCACAGAGTCCTATTATTACCAAAGGATGCCAACAAAAATAACCTCTAGGACAGAACCTACCCCTAACTAGAAGGTGTAGTGTAAAGTGGCCCTTTTTGCCTAACTTTTGTTATTTTTGTTTAAAACCTAACATTTATACTCTAAGCCTCAATTTCTTAAAACAAGCTAGAATAGCCAGTGACAACCCACTGTAATTTTTTACAGAATTTTTGAAAATTATTAAAACCCTATTGTAGTTCAAACCTACCCTAGAAACCCCAAATGGAAATCAAGGAAAGGAAAATGAATAATGTGAATTAATGTTATCCCAAAACCCTTGAAGTCTGTCCACTAAAAATGTATCAAGGTAATACCCATCCACTATGTTATCCTCACTAAAAACCCAAGCCTAAGGAGTATTAAACCTAACCCACTGGAAGCCCCGCATGACTAAGAACTCTAAGTTACTTCTTAACTTAGTTTCGTTTACAAAATGTTATTAAATCCTGCATAATCATGACATACATGTTCATTGCATTTCGATAGACTGTAATCTTGCTGACGGAGAGTACATCCTCGTGCCGGAGCAAGGAGCTGCTCAGGAGGTAGCCCCAGATCCAGCACCCGAGCCTGCACCAGAGGACCTGCCTGCCACTGCTTTGGAAGGCAAGCCCCGGTTTTATGCATAACCTGTTATTTATGCTATTTTACTATACTTAATGATTGTAGGATTGATTGTGCACTTAGGTGTAGGAGTTGACTGAAACCCTAGTTGCATGATCTCAGGAATCCCATTGAGATGAATACTAGTATGCTAAGTCGAGTAGCTGCTTTATTAATCAGGAATCTCGGTAGAAGTCGAGTGATTTTTCTAGCACTCGCGCGAGGTCAGGAAATTGATTGTATCCACTTTCGTATCATAATGATGTTGGGTTGTGGGCAACAATCCATGGGGATTGGTTGTCTACGGGATAAAAATTTGAATAAGGATTAAGGTGTGGTACCGTGAGTCAAGCGTTTGAACGTACTAAGCACATGCCGAGAAATATGGTAAATCGGTAAGCCTAGTACCTGATTGAACCTGGCAGCAGATTGCCCTCCTCACGCGACCTGAGACGAGGTCTCCCATTCCGGTTATGGTGGGTACAAGTGCGGTCACTGCACGACGGCCAGTCGGGGTCAGTGAGGCATTGTACGCCAAGGCGGTGAGCCCCTCTCTGCTGACAGGGAATCGATGGGGACGGTTGATGTGTGTGGGGACGGAGTGCCCCTGCATGTCGTGTGTTTAGGTTTACCTTGCAAGGATAAAAACTCGATTCGAATCGTCTGCTTCTCGCAGCTAATGAGACTGCTTGATCCATGCTGCTACATTGAGTAACAAGTGGAATGATGCGGAGATGATATAAGATGTTGATTGCTAAAATGTTTGCTACTTTGTATGAATAGATAGTACACTTTAAGCCTTAAGAGAGTCACACTTAACTTGACTAAGTTAAAATCTTGACTTAGAAACTCAGCTAGTGCTTTTGGCAACCAAACCCCACAGCCAAACAGCTGCATGTCTAGAGGTAGAGGAGTAGACTCCTCACACCGGGTAAGTCTAGCTGAGTATTAGTATACTCAGCCTTGCTTGTGGCATAATTTTTATAGGTTCTCTGGAGGAGATGGTTGCTGGGATAACTTGGCCGACCACCCTGCCACCGGGTTGGACTGTCGAGTGGGACCCTGCCTCGGCTGAGGAGGAGCATGAGGAGTGATGGGACAGGCTTCCCCATCTCTCTGTTTAATTATCGTTAGTTTTATTCCGCTGCACTTCAAACAATGATGGTTACTTTTGCAAAAAAAAACTCCGATGATGATGATGGTGATGTAATAATTTAACATTATGGCATGTATGGTTTTATGCTTTATTGTATTTGCTCTGTGACTCACCTTCGAGTGAGATTGTGGTACTTGATCCTGTCAGTGGCCGTGTCGGACTAGATCCGAGGGATTGACGGGTTATTCCCATTTAAGTGTGGTCTAGCCTCTAAGGCGGGACTTGGACACTTAAGTTGGAATAATTCGTGCAGTTCCGCCAGAGTTATGCTGCCGAAATTCTGATCATTCGTTCGTCCGATCATTCGATCGTTAGTCCGTTCATTCATAATCCCTATTCATCATTCCTTGTTCGTTCATACGAACTATTCATCGTTCATCATTCATTCATACGAACTATTCATCGTTCTTTCATACAGACTATTCACCCTTCATCGGACGTTCATTGTCACTATTCATTTTTCATCATTCGTTCATATGACTATTCATTGTTCATCGTTCGTTCATACGACTATTCATCGTTCTTTCATATAGACTATTCACCCTTCATCGGATCGTTCATGGTCACTATTCATCATTCATCGTTCATTCATATGAACTATTCATCGTTCATCGTTCGTTCATACGAACTATTCATTGTTCATCATTCGTTCATAAAGATTATTCACCGTTCATCAGATCGTTCACAGTCACTATTCATCGTTCATTGGGTCGTTCATCCTACTATTCATTGTTCATCCGATCACTCAAATATTCAACTACTCATCCATCATGTTGTCCAGCTCACTTAAGACCTGCTAGACCAATATTTCAGTCATAGGACTCCAGTGACTGTGATTTTCCTTCCAATAAGAATTCCCCATCTGGTCACCCATCCCAGATTACTCCAAGTTGAGCACGCTTAACTTTAAGGTTCTTTCAAACCAGGATTTCAAAAAGAAAGGTGAACCAAGTTTGTATGGATACGTCCTCAATCCTATAATATCTGGCCCAACATACCATAGCCCACCTGGACTAGAATACCACAGTATTCCAGCCATCTAGGTCTCGCCTTACTGTTGTCCTATGCGACACAGTAGGTAGGAACAGTTATAACCAACATAAACCTCTGCTCATGAATATCCCAAAAAATAATTCCTGGCACTCCGCTCAAAAATACAGTTTTGGAATATGCCAAGAATATCCCTTTTTCTTTTTCTTGTTCTAATTCATATGATTATAAAATCCAAAACTCCTCCATCCAAAGTCAGATTCCAATATTTTTTGTTTCTAAATTCTTATCAAATTATTCCCTATCCAACCATATCATCGTTTAAGCATGGTTCATATTCCAGAAAACTCCAAAAATACTCTTGTCCCATATTCTGCCTATAATTTCCCTGTTCAAACTAAGCCAGACAATTCCTTCGCCACTATTCTCACAAACAGTGAACTCTACCGTACTAAATCACATGTACCTAGCTATAAATACACCCAGTAACCCTCTCCACACTCTTAACACCCTGATCCAAGGCAAACCCCCACCCACTCAGTTACCCCGCTCTACCGGCTACATGTCTAGTGTCGCTTCACCTCCAATCCACCCTTCGGGTAAGCATCTCTACTCCATCAACACAAACTCTACTCAAAACTATATTCACCCATCCACCACCACTACTGACCACTATAATAAATACTTGTTGATATACTTGTTGGTTTGTATGTTTGCTTGTTCATGCTGCATAGTTATCGGAGCATTCTTGTCGTTTCGTGAAGGCCAGTTTTGCAAGTCTACGCAAGACGGTGGAGCCAGAAGCCAGTTCCGCAAGCTCTCACCCTTTCACCATTTAAAGCACGGCAAGCTCACTGAATCCCTTTGATGCATAAATTACCTATGTTTTTAAAACACAACCCTCAACCTGTTATTTTATGCATTATATGATTTTGCTGCTAAGAGACATGTTAATATGACCACCGAGCCTTAGAACTTTGCCACAATTCATCTTTATACTCCTTGACATTTTTGTTACAAATGATTTGATAAAAGGCGTGAGTTTTTCAAAAGAAAATATTTTTTTTTCAAAATGTGTATGATGAAGGGTAATCACCCTTATCACCTTTGAGCGGGATGATCAGGGACTCCCCGGTTTGGGGAGGGCCTTAAGGTGATGGCTCAGCGGGGTTAGGTGTGAGCATGAAGGATTGTCCCTCTCGTATAAGGACTGATTTGTCATTCTTCACTGCATGTACTCTTATCAAGTTGTAATGCCCAAAAATCGTATCAGGAAAATATTATTAATAATAATGATAAATAATAATAATAATTATGTAGTGTTTTAGGATTATGGAACCCTCGGAGATTATTGGTGTTCTTTTCTCTGTGCATACTCAATTATAGAAATTAAAGTAGTCAAATAGCAAGTAAATAAATATGTAATTATGCATAGCATACTGAAGTTATTATACTGTTGCAATTCGTATTCAAATTTGAGAGATAAGTTTAAATTCGAGAATTAGATTTTGAAAATGAAAATAGAAAATGGGAATTGGAAAAGAACATACATTACAAAAAAATAGATATAAATAATTATAATTCATCATGCTAGCACTTTATTTATGCACTTGATTTCTGTGACAAATTTGAATTCAAATATCAGATTTTGAAAACAAGAAAATAGAAACAAAAAAAGGGAAAAGAAAACCCCAAAACGCCTCTTGGGCCGAATTTCCCTCTCAGCCCACTTTCCCTATACTCACGCACAGCCCAGGATCCGTTGCCAGCGCGCGTCGTCACACTGGTGAGTGGGCCCCAGGCGTCAGGCTCGTCCCTATCCTCAGTCCACGCCGCGCGGAGGAGTAGCGCTGTGCGCGTGGATTCCGGCGGCCCGTGCGGGATATCCTAGACCAACCTGTCATGCGTGTTCGCGCGATGAGTACCGTTGACATGCGACCCCCAGGCCCCGGATCACCATGCGCACGCTCCCCTCTTCCTCCGCTTGAGGACTCTCTTCCACCTCTCGGTCTTCGTCGTCGCGCGAAAAGCGCCGCACCAGGCGGGTCCACAGCCACCTCGCGGGGATCTCGGCGAGGCTTGCGGCGCCACGATTGTTCCGAGCCTGGCGTGACTCCGAGCCCTCTCGGGTATAAAGCCTCGCGCCGCCGTTCCTTATCCATTCATCTCCGCTCCATAGCTCCCCTAGGTCCAACGTCGCCGTTCTCTGGCTTTTCTAACTCGCGCACAGAAAACCTGGAGATCTCGCCCCAAGCACGAATCCGCCGCCATTGACAGCCTAACCTACCCCCGCCGCCTGCTGGGAAGTGTTGGTCGTGCGGTCACCGTGTAAGAGTTGCTGGCGGCCGTCTCTCAACTCCATCGGCGGTCGGAGAGATCTCCTGGGCGCGTCTGGTGCCGCTGCGGTGTGTGATTGGGGTCCCTGCCGTCTCGATTCAAGGTATTGAAACCACCAGAAAGTTCGCCATCTCCCTTGCTTCGCGTAGAACCAAACCGCTCGGGTAGATGGGCGCCTGATGATCGGCTGGTCGCGCGCCGGTGTGCTTTCCGGTGGGGACACGGGTACTCTGGTCGACCTCGGCTGCAGGGTAGAAGAGGGGCGCCTAGCCGTGCGATTGGATGCGGGCGGCTAGGATTAGTTTGATAGCGTACCCCTTCGTTCCGGAGATCTCTGGCCGTTCATCTGTGAATTAGCGTGCACGATTTTTCCACGGGGGTGTTGGATCCGAACCATAGAATCAAGATCCTGCGGTTACCACGTTGTCCTGTTCCATTGGTGTTGTGATCTAATCTGCGCCACTCGCGCGGCATCCAACGGCCAGAAACCATAGATACCCCCTTCGCGGGTTAGTTTTACACATGAGACCCTCTGGTATTTGAGAATAAACCTGCCGTCCCTCGCTACTGTGGTCTGAGTCTTAGGTTTATTTGCGCAGAGGCCCCTCTAGTTTTCTGTTTTTATGCGCGCGAACCAGAGACCAGAGTAATTCAATAAATAAATTTAGAAATTGATTTTTAATGTATAAATAATTCCTAGATATTGTTTAATTCCTAGAAAATTCATATTAAGTCCGTTTTGATCCATTCCAGTTGCATTAGTCTCACAGTAATATTTATTATCATCTGGCAACTTTGTTTTGTCATGGAATAGAGGTTAAAATGTTGCACTTAGGCTATTCTATATTTAACCGTGGATCTTTGGAAAACCATAACTTCATAACCGTAGCTCCGAATTTAGTGATTCTTGTTCCTACGATCTCGTAGCAACGCGTAGATTATTATTACGTAGTTTATTCTTATGTTTGGTGTGATGTTAATTTTGTATATACCATGTTTGTCTGTATTGCTACGTTTAGCAGTGAGGGCACGTGTCACCTGAAGATCATCTTGGTACCTGGAATCTCAAGTCCCAGGCAAGTTGTGCCCTTGATCACTTCTTTTACCCACTCATGTTCTAATTAATCATAATGATCTGCATAGGTTAATTTTGATGGGACCTAATAGGTTACCCTAGTTTGTCTATCTTTATGCCTTGTTTACCCCTGAACTTTTTGGGTAGTACTTGCTAGTGCTATATGTGGTTTTGGGCATTGAGATACACATTATTCATGATTATACTTTTGTTATCCGTTGTTATTTACTGTTCATGTCAAGATCATTAATGTTAATTGGAACATAGAGCTTAACTTGAGAAACACGTGCCACCACAAGGGTTTATGGACGCCCTTGGCTGACTAATTAGGAAAGCTAGTGGAGGACTACCTTACCCGAAAGGGGCAAGGGCAGTAGGGGAGTGGTCAGTGTAGGGAGGCCCTCGGGAGGATTTTGCTGCGATGGCGGTCCTGCAAGGGATTCCTGCATTGGAGCTTCCTATAAACTGTAGCGGGTTTTCTGAAGCTAGTGGAACTTTGTAAAGGCCTCGTAGTGTTACCCTGCCTCGCCTCCTCGGTAGAGGTGTATGGGAAGTCGCGATCCCTTGGCAGATGGGTAACATGACTTGTGGGTAAAGGGTACCACCTCTGCAGAGTGTAAAACTGGTATACTAGCCGAGCTCACGGTCATGAGCAGCTCAGGACTCTTTGATGATTAAATTATGGAACTTAAACTCAATTTGTCATATGCATTGCATTGCAGGTGAGGTTGTTACTTTTGTTCTACTACTTAATTGGGTTGGTATTTACTTATACTTAGTAATTGCTAATAAAATTTTGACCAACTTTAAAAGCAATGCTCAGCTTCAACCATCCTCTTTGGTAAGCCTTACACTTCACATGAGCTCCCACCTTTGGCGAGTTCATGCACATTATTCCCCACAACTTGTTGAGCGATGAACGTATGTGAGCTCACTCTTGCTGTCTCACCCCCCCCCCCCCCACAGGTCAAGAACAGGTACCACAGGATGAGGCGCTTGGAGGATGCTATGGTGTGTTCGTGAGAGGTCTAGGCCGTCGTCTCCCAGTCAACTTTGGGTTGCTGGACCGTTGTCTACTTATAATGTAATTATTTATTTTGTACAGAACTCCTATTATATAGTAAAGATGTGACATTCGATCCTGTGCCATGATTCATCATATGTGTGAGACTTGGTCCCAGCACACCTGGTGATTATGTTCGCGCCCGGGCTTTGGACCCCTGAAACCCGGGTGTGACAGAAGTGGTATCAGAGGAATGTTGACTGTAGGACGAAACCTAGATAGAACTGGACAACCATTGTCTACTTACCTTTGCCACTCTGATTCTTTTCTAAACTTTTCTTAATCATTTCTCATATATTTCCGCTTACTCTGATTATCTTACCTTTTTTTTTCTAAAGACAAATGTGGATTTCACACTTTGAAATCATGTGCCTAAAGTGACTTTTAGGAATAGGACACCTAATCTTAGGGACAAAAACAAAACTATTTTTATCTATGTGCTTGAATGTTTGTTATTATGATACTTGTCTGATTTGGATCGTTGATTGAGTAGGATGAGTTGTGGAGTAGTGTCCACAATTGCATCTACATATACTTAGGCATATATATAACTAATCAAACTTAGATTGTCCCTCATTAAAAATGTATCTAGCTTAATAGATCCACCTTATCTTAAAAGATCTATCTCATCTTAATAGATCCATCTTATCCCGAAAAGATTCTATCATATCCTAATAGATCTTACTAACCTCAAAAGATTCCATCTTATCTTTATGGATCCATCTTATCCTAATAAGCATACTTATCCACCCTAGTTTAACAACCATGATCTAATGCAAAATAATTAGATCTTATCTAGTCAAGCTAGTCATACCAATCTAATCTAGATCCCATCTAATCTACTATGATCCAATTTAAAGAGAGTGACCTAAGAAGTTAGTTAATCCTGGTGAAATACATCAGACCCTGCTCCTATAAACAAGTTTGAGATCCTAGATCAACTCGGCCATACCCAACAACTTGACCCACATAATAGATCTATCTTAACCTCTTATCCCAACCCCGGATGGAGACACCAAAGAGCAAGAAGGAGGAGATCGACCTCGACATGGAAGAATAGGAGTCAAATCAGATCTCGAGATGATTCAAATTTACCACCTTGGACGGAGTCTTCCCTTACCAAGTTCTTCTTACCATCAGCTAACCTCACTCTGACCATCTCTCTTCTTACCTGTGTGTCTAAACATAGAAGATACCCATGCATTTCTAAGTACTTGCTAAATAGTATTTTAAAAAGAGAAAGAGAGAGACTCTTAATTTTTGAATCCATTAGAAACTACAATCTCAATTATAAACCAACCTCGGTATAACCCTTCTGCTTACTAATCTCGAGGACGAGATTATTTTTAAGGGGGGTAGGATTTGTAATGCCCAAAAATCGTATCAGGAAAATATTATTAATAATAATGATAAATAATAATAATAATTATGTAGTGTTTTGGGATTATGGAACCCTCGGAGATTATTGGTGTTCTTTTCTCTGTGCATACTCAATTATAGAAATTAAAGTAGTCAAATAGCAAGTAAATAAATATGTAATTATGCATAGCATACTGAAGTTATTATACTGTTGCAATTCGTATTCAAATTTGAGAGATAAGTTTAAATTCGAGAATTAGATTTTGAAAATGAAAATAGAAAATGGGAATTGGAAAAGAACATACATTACAAAAAAATAGATATAAATAATTATAATTCATCATGCTAGCACTTTATTTATGCACTTGATTTCTGTGACAAATTTGAATTCAAATATCAGATTTTGAAAACAAGAAAATAGAAACAAAAAAAAGGGAAAAGAAAACCCCAAAACGCCTCTTGGGCCGAATTTCCCTCTCAGCCCACTTTCCCTATACTCACGCACAGCCCAGGATCCGTTGCCAGCGCGCGTCGTCACACTGGTGAGTGGGCCCCAGGCGTCAGGCTCGTCCCTATCCTCAGTCCACGCCGCGCGGAGGAGTAGCGCTGTGCGCGTGGATTCCGGCGGCCCGTGCGGGATATCCTGGACCAACCTGTCATGCGTGTTCGCGCGATGAGTACCGTTGACATGCGACCCCCAGGCCCCGGATCACCATGCGCACGCTCCCCTCTTCCTCCGCTTGAGGACTCTCTTCCACCTCTCGGTCTTCGTCGTCGCGCGAAAAGCGCCGCACCAGGCGGGTCCACAGCCACCTCGCGGGGATCTCGGCGAGGCTTGCGGCGCCACGATTGTTCCGAGCCTGGCGTGACTCCGAGCCCTCTCGGGTATAAAGCCTCGCGCCGCCGTTCCTTATCCATTCATCTCCGCTCCATAGCTCCCCTAGGTCCAACGTCGCCGTTTTCTGGCTTTTCTAACTCGCGCACAGAAAACCTGGAGATCTCGCCCCAAGCACGAATCCGCCGCCATTGACAGCCTAACCTACCCCCGCCGCCTGCTGGGAAGTGTTGGTCGTGCGGTCACCGTGTAAGAGTTGCTGGCGGCCGTCTCTCAACTCCATCGGCGGTCGGAGAGATCTCCTGGGCGCGTCTGGTGCCGCTGCGGTGTGTGATTGGGGTCCCTGCCGTCTCGATTCAAGGTATTGAAACCACCAGAAAGTTCGCCATCTCCCTTGCTTCGCGTAGAACCAAACCGCTCGGGTAGATGGGCGCCTGATGATCGGCTGGTCGCACGCCGGTGTGCTTTCCGGTGGGGACACGGGTACTCTGGTCGACCTCGGCTGCAGGGTAGAAGAGGGGCGCCTAGCCGTGCGATTGGATGCGGGCGGCTAGGATTAGTTTGATAGCGTACCCCTTCGTTCCGGAGATCTCTGGTCGTTCATCTGTGAATTAGCGTGCACGATTTTTCCACGGGGGTGTTGGATCCGAACCATAGAATCAAGATCCTTCGGTTACCACGTTGTCCTGTTCCAGTGGTGTTGTGATCTAATCTGCGCCACTCGCGCGGCATCCAACGGCCAGAAACCATAGATACCCCCTTCGCGGGTTAGTTTTACACATGAGACCCTCTGGTATTTGAGAATAAACCCGCCGTCCCTCGCTACTGTGCTCTGAGTCTTAGGTTTATTTGCGCAGAGGCCCCTCTAGTTTTCTGTTTTTATGCGCGCGAACCAGAGACCCGAGTAATTCAATAAATAAATTTAGAAATTGATTTTTAATGTATAAATAATTCCTAGATATTGTTTAATTCCTAGAAAATTCATATTAAGTCCGTTTTGATCCATTCCAGTTGCATTAGTCTCACAGTAATATTTATTATCATCTGGCAACTTTGTTTTGTCATGGAATAGAGGTTAAAATGTTGCACTTAGGCTATTCTATATTTAACCGTGGATCTTTGGAAAACCATAACTTCATAACCGTAGCTCCGAATTTAGTGATTCTTGTTCCTACGATCTCGTAGCAACGCGTAGATTATTATTACGTAGTTTATTCTTATGTTTGGTGTGATGTTAATTTTGTATATACCATGTTTGTCTGTATTGCTACGTTTAGCAGTGAGGGCACGTGTCACCTGAAGATCATCTTGGTACCTGGAATCTCAAGTCCCAGGCAAGTTGTGCCCTTGATCACTTCTTTTACCCACTCATGTTCTAATTAATCATAATGATCTGCATAGGTTAATTTTGATGGGACCTAATAGGTTACCCTAGTTTGTCTATCTTTATGCCTTGTTTACCCCTGAACTTTTTGGGTAGTACTTGCTAGTGCTATATGTGGTTTTGGGCATTGAGATACACATTATTCATGATTATACTTTTGTTATCCGTTGTTATTTACTGTTCATGTCAAGATCATTAATGTTAATTGGAACATAGAGCTTAACTTGAGAAACACGTGCCACCACAAGGGTTTATGGACGCCCTTGGCTGACTAATTAGGAAAGCTAGTGGAGGACTACCTTACCCGAAAGGGGCAAGGGCAGTAGGGGAGTGGTCAGTGTAGGGAGGCCCTCGGGAGGATTTTGCTGCGATGGCGGTCCTGCAAGGGATTCCTGCATTGGAGCTTCCTATAAACTGTAGCGGGTTTTCTGAAGCTAGTGGAACTTTGTAAAGGCCTCGTAGTGTTACCCTGCCTCGCCTCCTCGGTAGAGGTGTATGGGAAGTCGCGATCCCTTGGCAGATGGGTAACATGACTTGTGGGTAAAGGGTACCACCTCTGCAGAGTGTAAAACTGGTATACTAGCCGAGCTCACGGTCATGAGCAGCTCAGGACTCTCTGATGATTAAATTATGGAACTTAAACTCAATTTGTCATATGCATTGCATTGCAGGTGAGGTTGTTACTTTTGTTCTACTACTTAATTGGGTTGGTATTTACTTATACTTAGTAATTGCTAATAAAATTTTGACCAACTTTAAAAGCAATGCTCAGCTTCAACCATCCTCTTTGGTAAGCCTTACACTTCACATGAGCTCCCACCTTTGGCGAGTTCATGCACATTATTCCCCACAACTTGTTGAGCGATGAACGTATGTGAGCTCACTCTTGCTGTCTCACCCCCCCCACAGGTCAAGAACAGGTACCACAGGATGAGGCGCTTGGAGGATGCTATGGTGTGTTCGTGAGAGGTCTAGGCCGTCGTCTCCCAGTCAACTTTGGGTTGCTGGACCGTTGTCTCCTTATAATGTAATTATTTATTTTGTACAGAACTCCTATTATATAGTAAAGATGTGACATTCGATCCTGTGCCATGATTCATCATATGTGTGAGACTTGGTCCCAGCACACCTGGTGATTATGTTCGCGCCCGGGCTTTGGACCCCTGAAACCCGGGTGTGACACAAGTATAACCACTCAAGACTATATGGGCAATCGCTTGATCCAAACTTGCACGGTCTGCACCCCAGGGTTATGGTGGCTGGGGAGCACCAGGAGGACAAGGAGGGGGAATGTTTTGTCCTGATTTGGGCATGGAGGTGGCCTTGTTTCTTTCAGTATAACCACCAAGGTAAAGTCGTGAAAGGGAAGAGAGAGTTTCGGCATTCGGATCTCACGACGGTGAGATTGCATAAACCAGACTACTGGGTAAAGTGTACACATCTGCGTAGAGTTCAAAAACATATTCAAATAGTCCATGTCGACGGATATGGATGACTTATGGCTTGGTATGACAATTAGTGTTTTGTTTTCCGAAAATTCTTTTGAAAAGTGGTTTTTAATGATCTGGTGGTTGAGCCGTGAGCTATGGTGAACGAGAAGTCCAGTAGCTGTTTTTGAAAAAGAAAACCGGTGGGAAACTACCAAGATTCCTCAATAGTTTTGTCTAGGGGATTTTGTTCTATATTAAAAAAACTTTCTACTCCCTTGGGAGAGGATGCGCTTTGAAAAAGATAAAATGTTTTACAAAATAGCCCTGCATCAAAAATTGTTTTTTCTGCAAAAATATCCTGAGCTCCACATAATCCATGCATTATATCTGATTTCTCCATTCTATGGGTGAAGGTGGGATGTTGGGTACGTAAGTACTCACTCTTACTTATTTGTTGTTTTTCAGAGAAGGAGATAGTTGATTGAGTAAGATTTACGCATGTTCCCAACCATGACTGTGGTTGTTGGACCGTTTATTTGCTTCACTGCGTATATCAGGCTGCTTTATCTCCACTCTGATGATATGTCTCGAGTTGTGGACCAACTCTTAAAGTCGATCACCACATTTATAGGTTTGTCTCGTTTTAGCAGATCTGGAACTATCTTATGTATAAATATGTATATTAGTCTCCTCAGACTAGTATTTAAATCACATTTCAGTCTTAGAGAATTGTGACGCTTTAAGACCCCACCCCGCCACCCTCCCGTGAATTTGTTTTGAATCAAACCGATGCTACCACCCATTTGAGCTCTGAACGCCTCGCCTCTATCCCATTGCCTCCCTTCCATGGTATTTTGTCTCATGCCATCACATGGTAAGCACCTTCCCTCTCTGTCTTGTCACAATGTCACCCCCACCCCTACGAGGACGATGAGGGAATATCGCCGATGGGGGAAGGCTCCTGCTCTCGATCCTACGGACGCGAGCCGTCGAGCTATAGCGACGAATCGAGCATGCCTATGCCAAGCACCTATGCCTCCTCGAGGAGGCCCACATCGAAATCTCGAAAATAGCAGGGGCGCACAACGTGAGCTCTACATACCTATTGAATGTCTTCCTCTCCCTGGATGGGTGCTTGATGGTGGAGCTCATTGACTTTTTCGAACGGTGACATCATCTTCTCCACACGATCGCCATCTTGCCCTTTTTTCTCCAACCGCATCGCTTCTTCTCCGGCTGTTGCTTTATGCGGCGTTTGATATGTAGAGATAAGATATGTATTGTGAATATATATATACTAGGTATATGTCCGTGCGTTGCAAAGGAAAATTTAAATGTTGTCATGAATACTAATCCACTTCAAACCCTAGCTTTCATGCCATGCAAATTTTAATTTAGAATTGTTGATACATTCTATAATTTAATTCGCACAAAGTTCTCCATGAAACTCCATTAACACAGGCCAGATCTACCAAGCTTGTCGTGGACCATTTAAAACAGATAAAGTACCATAAAGATAATTCGATACAATTTTGTTCCAATTATTTGAATACTAAGATGAATGCAAAGGATTAAGAACTCACAACTATTCATACATAAAAAATATAAAGAAATTTTACATTATCATCGCTTCAAATGAAAAAAATTGTAAACAAGTTTTCGCACATTGTGTTGTGCCCAGCATGTCGCCTAGCGTCGGCAGCCACTCCAGGGTCACCTTGTTGTGCATGTCGTACTCATACTTCTGGATGGTGGTATGGTGCCACACGAACATGATGACGAGTAGGATGAGAGCCAGGAGGATGGGCACCCACGCGCCCTCCAGGAACTTGATTAGCGACACCGAGAAGTAGAGCACCTCGATGGAGGCGAAGAGGAAGAAGTCGAGGACCAGCCAGGGGGAGCGGTCATAGCACAACATGGTAACTCTAATATTTTCTTATCCTTATTAGTCAATATTGCTGCAACAATGGTAATACATGCTACGAAAAATTATCAATTAAGCAACAACCTGTGAGAACGTAGCGTCTTTACTATGTATTCTGAATCCATGAGAAGAATGTTTCCTTGTGCATAGAGATCTAAAATTATGAAATGTGCATTACTGCCAAGCCCAAAATGGAAAAGGATAATCTGCACAAATAGAAAAACGGTCACAATTAAATGGCCAACAAACAACAATACAAATCTGCTTACATGAAATGTTTATCTGAGAGAAAGAAAAACTGGAACAATACCCTGTCATATATGAGCATATGGACATCTTCAAGTCTCTTGTTATGAATGTGCTTTCGTAGTTTCAGATTGAAATCTGAAGGGGTGGTGCTCTTGTCACTACAGAAATGCATACACCAGGGTATCCTGACAACACTCTCCATGAGCAGCAAGACCTTCTCGCTTTCCCCTGATTCAGTAATCCCACTCCTGTTCACCATGTTGGGGCGAAGGCAAAGACGCCACCCTTCGCTCGAGGCCTTCGCTGCGCGTTACAGACCTAATTTGTAAAGGCATCCATGTAATTACAGTCTGTAGCCCTGCTTTATGGGAATATTCTGGGGATAACCTAGGTGTCTGAGGGCACATGCGTCCTTAACACGAGACGCTGGGCGCTCAGATACCTATAAATACCCCCGCACAGTGCCCGTGAGAGGCTAGATTAACAGAGCTTTTGCCATCTCGTGCGAGAACCCTGTTTACACCAACTCTCATCCCCGTTGGATCCTCTTGCACCTGGTAGCAAGTGCCAACATTTGGCGCCCACCGTTCGTGCTACGAGAAAACAACCCGCGATGGCACCCAAGAAAGCTAACCTGAAGGCTGACGAGGCTGCAAGGGCAGCACTACTTGCTGCAAGAAAGGGCAAGGCCCTCGCCCTCACCCAATCCACCCACCAAGAGGCCACTGAAGACGACGTTCTCCGCACCTGCGAAGACGACCCCCTCCGCACCTGCGGCCTTGAAGGACAATCGCAACCACCCCCAGGCTTCGCCCCACTGGAGGGCGCGGACCTCACTGAGGACGGTGAAGTCCTCGGCGTCTCAGCGGAAGAACAGCTACAGCTGCGCGCCCTGCGCCTCAAGAACCGCAATCTCCAGAGGCAGAAAGAGATACTGGAGGCCAAGCGCCAGCGCGTGTCCGCACTAGCCAAAGTGCGGCAAATGATACGCGGCGAAGAGCAGAAGGCCCAGGACCTCGAGCGGGAGATTGCGCTGATGCAGCACGAAGGCCACCTTAGCCTACAGCACGGGCCACCCCCGCAGCAGCAACTGGAAGACACGCGCGAAGGCCACCTCGGCCTGCAGTATGGGCCACCCCTACAACAGCGTGCACAACCGCAAGACCCGCCTTTCCCCCAGCACGACCACACTTTCCCGCACGCCGCGCCATTCCAAGGGGTCAACTACCTGGACGAGCGAAGTCCCCTGGCGCCACACCTGCAGGTGACGCCTTGGCCCGCTAACTTTCGGGCAGGGACCTATCCCAAGTACAACGGCAGCACCGACCCAGCACAGTACATAATGAGTTATCAGGTCGCCGTTGCATCTTCCGAAGGGGACGACGCCACAATGGCCAAGTCTTTCATCATCGCCCTCGAAGGCCCAGCTCTCACCTGGTTCACCAGGTTGCCTCCGCTGTCCATTGATTCCTGGAGAAGCCTCTAGGACAAGTTCCTGCTCAACTTCCAAGGGTACCGCCCAGAAACCGACGCCTTGGCCGAACTCTCGCTGTGCAAGCAGCTGGAAAAGGAGACTCTGCGGGAGTATTACCGCAAATTCTTAACACTCAAGTCACAGCTGCCCTCAGTCGATGACCAGATCGCTATCCACTACACTATCAGTGGCCTTCGCGCCGGCATCCTCTATAGCCACTGCATCAGAGATCCGCCCAAGAACCTCCAGGAATTATATCAGCTGTTTGAAAAATATGCCAAATCCGAAGAACTCCACCAGCGCAAGGTTGAGTCCCAAAGGAAGCCTAAGGATGCTCCACAGTCCAGCCGCACGTGGACGAGGACTCCGCAGCAAGACTCCGGTCGAGACGGCCGCAATCAACAACAAGTGCACAACATCGCCAACCAGCACCCCGCTGCTGAGGCCCCTCGTCGCCAGGAATATCCCCCCCAGGGCCGCGGAAATGGAACTCGCGGCAGGGGTCGGGGGCGTGCGCAGCCGCCACGCCGATTCTACTGTCTCTTCCATGGCGAAGACTGCGCCCACCAAACCAAAGACTGCCCAGAAACGAAGGCCACCAAAGACAGGATGACACGGGCGTAGCCAGCCGACAACCCCAGAGTTGTCGCACACACTTACCAGCAACCCCCTCCACCATATATCCACGCCCCCGCCCCGCATCCACCGCACCACGCTTACCAACACCATCCGGAAGTACAAATCGTACCTCCCCCACCCCCACCACCACACCAGCAACATCAAAACATCCCCCACGCCCCAAAGCAGGAAGACTTCGCCGATCAGCCGTATCGCGGAGTCATTCACATGATAACTGGGGGGTCTAGCACTGACTTTGACACAAAAGCGGCAGAAGCGGGACCACTACCGCAGCATCAACCATGTCGCCGTCACTGGCCCAGTCGTGCAGACAAAGTGGTCCCACATACCGCTAACCTTCGACGCACGAGACGTCGACCTGCGCAGCGCACCCCACAGCGACGCCATGGTTATCAATTGCAGCGTGGCAGGCTGGGACCTGCACAAAGTCCTAGTCGACAATGGCAGTCAGGCGGACATCATCTTCCTCCACGCCTTCGATCGCATGGGCATAAGCCACAGCCTGCTCAAGCCTTCGGACAACCCGTTGTATGGCTTCGGCGGCAAGGGCACCTTTCCTGTCGGCAAAATAGAGATGCCTCTCTCCTTCGGTGTAGCACCCAATGCCCGAAGCGAGCAAGTAACATTTGATATTGTGGATATGGTATATCCATACAATGCCATCATGGGCCGGGGCTCCATCAATAAGTTCGAAGCAGCCATTCACGGACTGTACCTATGTATGAAGATATCAGGTCCGTTAGGCGTTATTACGGTCTACGGCAATCAACAGACTGCACGCAACATAGAGCGAGACTTCGTGCCTGGTCAGAGAAACGTGCACTGCCTCATGGCCCAGCGCGAGGTCCCCGCACCCGCCAGCCCAACCGATAAACAGCACGACAAGGCACAGCTGCAGAGCAACGACGGGACCAAGACTGTCCCCCTCGACCAGGCCACGCCCAAGCAGACAGTCACTATCAGCGAAGACCTCACTTCGCATGAAGAGGAGAAGCTCCTCTGCTGCCTATCCAAGAACAAAGATGTCTTCGCCTGGTCAGCCCTCGACCTGGTCGGGGTCAGCCGATCCATAATTGAGCACAGCTTGGGAATCGACCCTTCGGTGAGGCCGAAAAAACAGCGGCTTCGCAAGATGTCCGACGAGAAGACAGAGTCCGCCAAGGCAGAAGTGCACCGCCTCCTAGAAGCCAAATTCATCAAGCCGGTGGCTTACCCCACGTGGCTCTCCAATGTTGTGATGGTGCAGAAAAAGAGCGGGAAGTGGCGAATGTGCATCGACTTCACCAGTCTCAATAAGGCCTGCCCAAAGGACAACTTCCCGTTGTCGCGGATCGACCAAATAGTCGATAGCGCGGCCGGATGCGAAGTCATGTCACTCCTCGACTGCTTCTCCGGTTACCACCAGATATACATGAAGGAGGAAGACAAGGCTAGCACCAGCTTTATAACGCCCTTCGGCACATATTGCTTCATCAGAATGCCGGAGGGACTCAAGAACGCCGGGTCCACCTTTTCCAGGCTTACCAAGACAATGCTCGACGGGCAGGTTGGCAGAAATATATTCACATATGTGGACGACATCGTCGTCGCCAGCAAGAGCAAGGTGGACCATCTCACTGACCTTGCTGAGACATTCGCGAACATGCGAGACGCACGACTCCGCCTAAACCCGGAAAAGTGCGTCTTCGGTGTTCGCCAAGGCAAAATATTGGGCTACCTGGTATCACACCGCGGCATCGAGGCCAACCCAACTAAGATTCAAGCCATCATAAACATGAGGCCTCCGCAGTCCGCCAGAGACGTCCAGCCCTTGACGGGGAGATTGGCCGCCCTCAACAGATTCATCTCCAGATCCGTTGAGCGAAGCATCCCTTTCCTCAAAACTCTCTGTGGCGCAAAAGACTTCGCTTGGGGACCAGAGCAGGTAGCGGCCTTTGCCTCATTGAAACAGTACCTGTCGGAGTTGGCAGTCCTTACAAGCCCCGACTCTTCACTACCTCTGTTGCTATATGTTGCGGCTTCGCCGCATGCGGTCAGCGCGGCACTGGTGCAGGAGCAGACATTTGAGGGCGTGATCAGGAAGTGCCCAATTTATTATGTCTCCGAAGTACTGACGCCGTCCAAATGTAACATGACGGAGCTGGAGAAGATTGCCTACGCAGTCGTTATGTCTTCGCGCAAATTGCGCCATTACTTTGAAGCATTCAAGGTCCGAGTCACCTCAGACAGGGGACTCGGCGAATTGTTCAGAAACCCGGAAGCATCGGTGAGGATTGCCAAGTGGGCGGCCGAACTCTCCGGATACCACATCAATTTCGAGCCCAGGACAGCCATCAAGTCACAAGTCCTGGCAGACTTCGTCGTCGACTGGACTGGGCCAATAACACAGCTGGACCCGTCCGCAGAAAAGGTTTGGACGATCCACTGCGACGGCGCATGGTGCCATGTGGGGGCAGGCGCCGCGGCAGTCATCACCTCGCCAACCAGAGTCAAGCACAGATATGCGGCTCGCCTCAGCTTCGCTCTGGAATCTGACAGATGCACAAATAACATAGCAGAATACGAAGCAGTCATCCTCGGTCTCCGCAAGCTGAGGGCCCTTGGGGTCACCACCTGCATCATCAGAACAGACTCCAAGGTAGTTGCTGGCCAGGTCGAGAAAGACTATGCAGCAAAGGACCCCGCACTCATGCAATACCTCGCGGCCATCCGAAGCCTCGAGAGACAATTCAAGGGATTCACTTTGCAGCATGTGGACCGGGCCAAGAATGAAGAGGCCGACGCATTGGCCAAGGCTGCCGCCAGAGGCGAGCCCCTGCCCTCCGACGTGTTCTACCATGTCATCAGCACACCAGCCGTCCGGAGCCCCGAAGGGCTCCAAATAACCAATGACAGCGAGGGCCACCAAATAGTCAACCTTATCATGACCGAAGACTGGCGGGCACCAATAACTCTCTTCCTACAGGGGTATTATCACCCAACCGACATCAACGAGGCCAAGCGCCTCAAACATCGAAGCCGGGACTTCGCACTGATTGAGGGCCAACTCTACAAGAAGGGGGTCAGTCAGCCAATGCTCAAATGCGTCACCGAAACCGAAGGTGTCCAGATCCTATGCGAAGTCCACAGTGGTACCTGCGGCTCTCACGCAGGGCCAAGGGCCCTAGCGGCCAAGGTGATCCACCAAGGTTTCTACTGGCCCGCAATGATCTGCGCCGCAAATCGGGTCACAAGGTCCTGCGAAGCCTGCCAGAAGTTTTCCCCTCGATCAGGCAGCCCTTCGCAATTTACAAAGCTGATCGCCCACACATGGCCTCTTCAGCGCTGGGGCCTAGACATCGTCGGGCCCCTACCCACGGCTCAGGGGAACCTTAAGTTCGCCTTCGTCGCTGTCGAATACTTCACCAAATGGATCGAGGCAAGGGCTGTCTCCACAATAACATCAAAGACTGCCCAAAAATTCTTTTGGCAAAACATTGTTTGCCGCTTCGGAGTACCGTCCGAACTAACAGTCGACAACGGCAAGCAGTTTGACAGCCAAGACTTCAAGGATTTTTGCTTCTCCATCGGCACCAAGCTTTCCTTCGCCTCAGTCTATCACCCGCAGTCCAACGAAGTTGTGGAACGCGCCAATGGAAAAATCTTCACAGCCGTCAAAAAGATGCTCCTCGACGAAAAAAGGGCAAGTGGGCCGATTTGTTACCCGAGGCGGTCTGGGCACTAAACACGACTGAGTGCAGGGCGACCGGGTTCACTCCTTTCCGCCTTCTATACGGATCGGAGGCTATGACCCCACAAGAAATAAAACATGGGTCCCCGCGAACAGTCCCTTCAGCCGTCCCCGACGTGGATGAGGCCACTTCAAAGGATCTCATCGATGGAGACCGGGTCTTCGCCCTACAAGCACTAAACAAATACCAAGCCCAGACAAAAGCATGGCGCGACCATGCAGTCATCCCAAGGGAATTCAGCGAAGGGGACCTCGTACTCGTCCGAACAGCTCGGACAGAGTCCAGGGGCAAGCTGGAGCCCAGGTGGGAGGGCCCCTTCATAGTCAAGACGAAAGCTTCCCCCAGCGCTTACAGGCTCACAACGCCAAGCGGCGAAGACCTGGAGCACTCCTGGAACATCGACAACCTCCGCAAATTCTTTGTTTGACTCATCAGGGCTGATTCGCCCTTGTAATTCGCAAAAACAATTTTATTCTGGCCCGCACTCTTTTCCTCCCGGGGGGTGAGGTTTTTAACGAGGCGGAGCCATGTAATATACAAGTGAAAAATCCCCCGCAAAAACATGCGTCGAAAAAAGACCGCGACGACGGTCTTCGACATTCGACCAATACGAAGTCACCGCGAGGCTCAGCGCTAGCCACCCTCGCGTGCGACAACTCCGTGCAGAAGTCGCCTAAGGGTGCAGCCGGATTAGCCCAACAAGTGTGAAAAATCGAAGTCTACCACGAAGACTTACCGTGCAGAAGTCGCCTAAGGGTGCAGCCGGATTAGCACAACAAGTGCGAAAAATCGAAGTCTACCGCGAAGACTTACCGTGCAGAAGTCGCCAAAGGGTGCAGCCGGATTAGCACAACAAGTGCGAAAAATCGAAGTCTACCGCGAAGACTTACCGTGTAGAAGTTGCCTAAGGGTGCAGCCGGATTAGCACAACAAGTGCGAAAAACCAAAGTCTACCTCGAAGACTAGCCGCGCAGAAGTCGCCTAAGGGTGCAGCCGGATTAGCACAACAAGTGCGAAAAATCGTAGTCTACCACGAAGATTAGCCGCGCAGAAGTCGCCTAAGGGTGCAGCCGGACTAGCACAACAAGTGCAAAAAACCGAAGTCCACTGCAAAGACCATCTGCGCAGAAGTTGCCCGAGGGCACAGCCGGACGAAGCGTAACAAAAGCAAAAACGACCACACCAAACTATCCGCACCAAGACCGACTATATACGCACCAGTCCAGCATAACAAATACACCTGACCAAGCACGTAACGCCTTCGCGAGCATAGCCAAATGTGCGAGGGCACACAACTTCATCATACAAGCCTTTACACATGTACAAGCGAGGGCATCACACTCTACATCGGCTCAACCTTCGGAATAATTCCCATCTCCCTATAGTTAAATAACATTATCCTAAGTTCCTCACCCGCAAAAAGACTTCGCAATTCCCCTTCACCTGTACTCGCGGCGGCAGGCAAGGACAACAGTTCCTGCCGGCTAGCCCTACTCACACGAAGCCGATCGCCCTCCGCCCCGCTCACTCTACGCTTCGCAACCGCCCTTCGCCGCCTGCGCCCAGTACTCGGACCAGGCACATCTTCTATGTCCGCAGCGTGCGGTGAAGTCTCCACCGCTGCCACATCCAAGGCCGCAAAATAGTCCAAGTCCTCCTCCGACGACTCCTCAGTCCACTCAACCGAGCTCCCAGAGTCAGCAAAATCAGAAAACTCAGATGCAGACCCATCATATTTATTACCACCATCCACGGTCGAAGCCGCCAAAAAATTAGTAGTGGCGGTTGCGTGCGCAGGCCCAAAATCTTGAACCTGCGCAGCAACCAAAATTCAGCAACATATCCAAAATTCTCTAACTACCCACACCCACTGCGCCACCTGCGAAGACCCAGCCGTCGCGGGAGCCTCCGCTGTTGCCTCCGCTGTCGCCTCCGCCGCCACCGTCGCAGGATTTCAGCCCTCGGCGCAGCGGCTGCGGGGGCATCAGGAGCGCCTCCGGCGGTCTCTGGGGGCGGGCCTCCGCCGGCCGCAGCGGCTGCGGGGGCATCAGGAGCGCCTTCGACAGTCTCCGGGGGCGGCTCCAGGGCGGCCTCGGACACGGCATCCGCCGAGTTCGACTCCGGGTCAGGCAGCGCGCTGTTCAACGCCCCGAAATCATCCACCCTCTCGCCACGCGCCGCCTAAGACACAGCACACAGATTCAGCAAACCCACACATAGCCCGCATCCAGCAAATGTCAAACAAAAGCCAAACGTTACCTGAGCCCTCGCCGTCTCGGCCCGCTCCCTGACCACCTCTCGACCGTGCGGGCCCCTCATCCGGTCGTAGATGGCTCCGGCGGACTCCTTCACTATAGGGTCCTCAACCTTGTAGATATCTCGCTCAAAATCCTCATCAGCTTGGTCGAAGACCTCAAAGTGCCGGCACCCTTCGCGCGAGAGCGCGTTCATCGCCCCCTCGCAGGTGACCAGGGAGGCATACGACATAAACCCCTCCACAATAGTGGGGAGTGCCTGCAACTCCTCCTGTACCCACTCCAGGCAGCAAAGTCCGGGCTCTCGGTCCGGCACTTCGAAGTCACCGGTCCGCGCGCCCAGCTCATGGTATGAATCCATAAGCTGTTTGCGCGTCCGCTCAGCCTCCGCGCGCGTCGCGGCCTCGGTCCTCTCCACACGGCTCTGCAGGGCGTTGAGCCGCTCCTCCAACTGCGCGGCGCGCTCCCTGGCAAGACTGCCCTCCGCCCGCGCCAGATTGGCCTCCACCAGCGCAGCCTGCGCCTTGGCGAGGGCCTCATTGGCCTCCCTCCTCTCCTCCACCAATTGGCGCCGGAGGTCAGTCTTTTCCCCCTCCAGCGCGGCCACCTTGTCCGTCAGCTTGCGGCACTTACTGTCGGTGGCCGATTTTTCTCGGACGGCGTCAGCATGTTGCGTCCAAAGTCTCTCGACTTCGGCAGACACAACTGCCGTGAGGGCCCCCGACGCCGCGCGGTCCGCGAAGTCATCCGCCTGCAAAACACACGTAAGACCGTGGCCCCGCAAAGCCGACACAAAAAAAACCCGAAGTCTAGCTCAATGTACCTGACTTAGCGCCTCCTTCATCTCCTTCAGCCGGCGGGACACAGCGCCCGCCTCGTCCCTGACAGCAGCGAGTGCCGGCATCTCGCCTCCGGCACTAAGAGCACCGCCCTTCGCCTTCGGCACTACGGCCGCCGCCGTGGTCGCCGCGGCAGGCGCAACAATAACAAGTTGGCCTTCGTCCGACCCTGCGACGTATCAACGAATTAAAAAAAACGAGCCAACGGCTTACCACCAAGATAGTCGTCCACGCTAATATCGGTGGCGAAGTCGGCGACGCGCTTGCCCGGCGACGGCAACCCTCGGGCCGCCTTCGCGACCTCCGGCGCCCTGCTGGACGGCGGCACAGTCTTCGCAGACTTGGAACCACCGGCGCCAGCCGCAGCCTCCGTCGCCTTGCTAGACGCAGGGATGGCCGACTTCGCCGCCAGCGGCGGCTTGCCTCCGCCGGGGGCAGCAGCCTTCGCAGCCCCTCGCTGCCTCTTCGGCCTGGCTTCATGAAGCCTGACAACCGCCTGGCGCTTCTGTGCAGCTCCCTGGCGATCCTTGTCCATCACTGCCGACACAACAGCAGCAATATTCCGCCCGTAAGGAAACACTCTCCATTCACGAACCATGCGAGATGTAAAAAAGTCTTCGCCGGCCGCGCGGGGGATAGGAACATTCCTAGGCCACCAACCCCCGGTAACCCTCAGCATCCACGCCGAAGACTCCCGGAGCTCGGGCGAAGACATCCTTCCCCCCGGGGCCGCGCATGTCCTCATCAATTCTCTAGCAAAACCATCGGAAACCCCAAGTCCTCCCATAGCAGTACCTAGTTTCCTCTTCTTATAGGATGGGGCGGCCGCCGGCGCAGGGTCGTCTCCAGACTCTACCACCGGCTTCTTCCCGCGGCGGTCCACATTGTCTTGGCCGGGATAGCCGTCATACGGCAGTCGATTCAATTCAAAAACCCTGTTCAAACGGTCATTCGACTCGCAGATATCCCAGCTACGCTGGCCCTCTGTCCTCGGCACGTACCGACCAACGATTCGTACCGCCCCATCCTCCGCCTCACGTACAAAGGCGGCCGGATCGCGGCTTTGCAGATCTAGCGCGAAGGCAGG
The DNA here is from genome assembly GCF_902167145.1 of Zea mays. NCBI lineage: Eukaryota > Viridiplantae > Streptophyta > Magnoliopsida > Poales > Poaceae > Zea > Zea mays. The sequence goes on along the minus strand of NC_050102.1, from coordinate 54,166,156 downwards.
ACTTTGCACCAGCTTCCCACCATGGGAAGGCATCTGGCGAGGGCACACTTCGCCCAACGCCCAGCCATGCGCCAAGGGCCATACCCCGTACGCCACAAATTCTTCAACCAAATCGCGCCCACTGCTCAGGCCGGCGGCGCACCGAAGGGCCCCTTCGTCCGCATCCTCCTCCGCCACCTCAAAGGGCGGGTATGCTGAGTAAAAATGCGAACACATCTCAGACATGGGGAGCCCCTCATGGTCTTCGACGGTACCCTCCGCGACGTAAAACCAAAACTCATTCCAATTGCCCCACTTGTTGCGGGCGCAAGGGACTAACTCGACTACCTCCATCATGGTCTTGCCGGTCTTCGGCGTAAACGTACAGGACCCAAACTGAGCAACTTCATCTCCAATCATCCTTTTCTGCCAGTGCAGGCAATAGTACTTCGCAAAGACTTCGACTGACACTACAAGAAACTGATAAATGTTCGTGGGTTTTGTTAAGAACGTGGGTGCCGACGTTCTTACATTAGTTAAGTTCATGGGTTTTTTTAAGAACGTGGGTACCCACGTTCTTAAATTAAGTTCGTGGGCCCTAGACAAAACCGTCGAACTTAACCTATTAAGAACGTGGGTACCCACGTTCTTAAATTAAATTCGTGGGCCACGTGGACACCGTCGAACTTAACCCAAAAACCTAAATCCCTAACCCAGCGCGTCTCTCTCCCTCTCCTTTCCCACTACCTACCGCCGCCAGCCGCTAGCTCGCGCGCCCCTTCGCCGCCAGCCTGCGCGCCCCGCAGCCGCCACCCCGCGCCTCCACCCCGCCGTCGTGCCCCGCCTCCTTGGTCGCCGCCACCGGACGTTGACTCCAGCGCCTCTCTAGCTCCGTGCCCAGCCCCGCGCGCCTCCCTGACACAACGTCGCCTTCAAGCGCTGCCACTCCTAGGCCCACGCCCCTGCCCCCGACTCTGCACCCCTGCCTCGGCGCCGCTCCAGCAGCCTCCCCTTCCATGTGCCCCACCCGCCCGCATGCATCGACGCCCGCACGACAACCTTTCCCCTGTGCCCACAATCTCAACCATCCGCGTGAGAACAATCGATTACGCGCCTCCAATCTCCTCCATCCGGCGGACGCAATCTCCTCCATCCTCACTTCCCGCAGTCATTCCCGTGCTCGCCCCGCTGCCGCCCGCCGCACCCCACCACAAGCAGGAAGCAACCAACACGTGAGGTCCCTCCCCCACTGCTTAGAGCGAGAAGTCATCCCCCACTGAAATAGTTAATTATCTTGCCAAGCTTTTTTTCCTTTCTTTTTTTGTGTAAGTGCGTAAAGGTGCGTTACATGAACTCTGGGAAACTTGCCTTTTAATCTTCTCTTGCAAAAGAAATTGCTTCTTAGTTCAATTGTTTGGTAGTACTGATATAGTTACTAAAACTGGTATTCTGTTAGGCAATATCTTCTTATCACCTGAGGTCCGAGGATCATGTACAGAAATGAGGTTAGTAATATTTTAAGGAGGTTCCTATATCCTGTAAACATTTGTATTTGAGGTGAATTTTTTCATATCAAAGAAATTCAAGCTGTAATTTAATGATTTCTGGATCTGCTACTGCACTTGAAAACATATGCTAAGCAGCATATTTATTGACCCAAAGATAGATATCATATATATTCGCATAGTATTATCATTTTAAGTATGCCCCAAAAGATTAATTGGGCAAATAATTCATTGTTCAATTTTTCTGCACACAGTTCTCACTCCACGTTTCACTTTGAGCGGCCGCCTAGGTCTTCATGTGTGCCCCCAAGGTCCTGAGTCACGACGACACAAGGCATCACAAGGCTCAAGGTCAGAACCTCATAAACAAGCTGAAAATAAAAAAGAATCATCATCGGTTCAAGGTTAGAACTGAATCTAGACATCGAACATCTCATTCAGTTAAAAAGAAGGAAGCATCTCTTCAGATATGCTGCTCTATGTATAACCTGTACACAAATAGAACTAATGGTCTATTCTAGAATGAAAAACTAAATTAAGTTGTACAAGAACATGTTAAAGCAAGTCGTGGTTCGCCAGTGCTGTCAGGTTTAGCTGGTACTCAATGGAAAACACATCTCCACCAGGTATACTAGAGATCTGTTATGTTAATTACCGATGATCTACTTTCATTAACCTTAGAACCATATTTGGAAATGACTAGGTGAAGAATTTTATGGCTACGTGACACCACCAAGTGATCTTGTAACTTGTAAGTAAATTTCCAGTGAACATTTGCCATTCACTAAAACAACTGCCATTTCTACCAACAAGTCTGTGGCCATATTTCCAGTGAGCATCTTCCAGGGGTCCACCCATAGCCATTGCTCTCAATGGGTCTATAGTCTGAAATCTCAACAAATGAAAGAAACTCAAAACGTATCTAAATGGGATCCAAATACCTCACACATAAGTGTGTTCTTATTTCTATCAGAACAGCATATATAAAATATTTCAGAAGACTTGGTCTTAAACTTGCACTGAAAAAAGCTATTCTAAACACACAAACAGAAAATTATGCATATGGTGATCAGTTCCAATATTCCATACACAAGCTACTGGTATTATATGAACCGCGAAGCAAAAGGTAAAGCAGAAACAGAATGATATGCTTGGTAACTTGGATTATTAGTATCAGAAAGTTACCGCTAACGAGAGTGTCAACATTTTGGTTTTCATGAGACTAAGACAGACTTGTGAAAATTTTACTCAAACAAAAAGGCTCCCAACACCTTGGATATTTTAGGGTGTCAGCACGCCTCAGTTGTCAATGGGAACTTTCAATACAAATTCAGATCTAGAAATTTCAAGTAGTAAAGCTATGCAAAAAAAATAATTCGCTTTAAATGCCCGAGATAATATTAATCTGCCTCAAAAGTTATTCAAATCCATCCCAATCAGCAACTCGCTCCATGAGTGGTAAACTGGTAACTGTACCCTTAAATATGCATTCCCCAATTCCCATAACACCTATATTTCCTGCCTGCGAACCAGACAACCAATCAAGAGCTTTCAGAAAACCCTTACACAAGAATTGCGCAAGTAATCTCCAACTAAACAGGCCTTATGTGGGAAAGTAACTCATAGATCAGTCAGCACTTACCTGAGAAGATAAAATTCTGTTGAAATCTTCATACTCTTTCTCAATATTTCTCAAAGCACCTCCGTATAGTGATGCTGCTTTTCTAAGGGCTTCGTCGCTTGCATTATTTTCGCTTCCATATCTATAGCAGTCCTCAGAAAATTTTGTTCCTATGGCCAAAAGAAAAAAATAGATGCAGTTGTTTAACAAACTATTTCATAGATATTGAATTTGGAGACTTGCATACAGGTGTAGCAGCACACACTACAAAAAGAAAAGACAAATAAACTGATTACATCCTATTTGAAATTCATGAGTTTTTAACTAAGCTAAAATAGCCTCTATAAAATATAGTGGTGATAACTATTGAAAATAGTAGTGGTTCCTTCTCAAGATGGAGGGTGTATGATATGAATTTACCATCCTAGATAGCTGCAGACCCTGCAGTCACAAATGACTATTCTAGCTCAAAGTATCGTAGTACACTAAGTTTTGGAGGGTAGATATCCTATTTCTAACCCTAACTAATGGCCCTACTATGTGAGAAAATGTAAATACAACAACAAAAACTAACAATGTAACTTTCTTTTGCTCTGAGGAAATCTCAACCTGACAAAATTAACCAAGGATAACTGACATGAGCCACATAAGCACATACCCACTTCAATATGTTTGTTTCCAATAGACACCAAACCTTCAGCTGCTCTAACTATGTCCTTCTGGAAATCCTGTTAGAGTGGATACATCACAGAAATGTAACTGCCATCATGAACTCAGTAAAGGGTATACCGCAATCATAAAATATTCACTTTCTTGGAAAAAACACTTAGAAATGCACTGAATATACAAAGACTATGTTTGATGTATATTGAACAATGCAAATGCAACATCAGCTTTTGGCCAGGTGTTCACATCAATAGATTAGTCAAAAGGGCATATATAATTCTCCCCTTCTTACCCTTACAGAACGAGTAGAAGTATACAATTTCTCAAGCTGTTGATGTCTCTGTAGTTCAACCTCATCAATTACAATGGAATCTGACCGCTCATAGCCAGTAGTACTGAACTGCTTTATAACAGCCTGAAAAAAAATCACAAATGTAAGAAAGGAAATGATTGACCTCAAAGCACTAGTGAACATTGCAACCACAAATCTGTTGCTTCAAAACAGTAGCTACCTACAAGGCTATAGCTGATATCATTTTAAAGTTCTCAGCATCTCAATTTGTGATATGATAGTTGTTGCGTCCACTGTGTGATACATACAGAAGAACTCAAGAGTAATATTTTAAGGAGGTTCCTATATCCTGTGGACATTTGTATTCGAGGTGAATTTTTTCATATCAAAGAAATTCAAGCTGTAATTTAATGATTTCTGGATCTGCTACTGCACTTGAAAACATATGCTAAGCAGCATATTTATTGACCCAAAGATAGATATCATATATATTCGCATAGTATTATCATTTTAAGTATGCCCCAAAAGATTAATAGGGCAAATAATTCATTGTTCAATTTTTCTGCACACAGTTCTCACTCCACGTTTCACTTTCACTGTTAAATAGTACTGTATGGCAGCAACCCTATGCCCCACAAGAAAACTAAGCTGTTGTATGGCAACAATATTGCAAGAAAGCTCAAACATGACGCAGTTACAATCACTAACCCCATGGCTAATACAGGTGTTCCACAACTTGTTAAGCCCACAACTTCAGCACATGCAAATTCATTGGGCACTGGTCACACTTCGTGAAAAACGATATAGCCTCTGCTGCTCTGCATACATAGATGGGATAAAGATGGCTGGCAGAATGGTTTGTAAGAAAGGATATAAGTACATAGTTCCATTATACTATAAAGGTTTAGAAAAAAAACATCTAGGCATATGGAGCATTGCTACCACGAAGATAATTACCGATGATCTACTTTCATTAACCTTAGAACCATATTTGGAAATGACTAGGTGAAGAATTTTATGGCTACGTGACACCACCAAGTGATCTTGTAACTTGTAAGTAAATTTCCAGTGAACATTTGCCATTCACTAAAACAACTGCCATTTCTACCAACAAGTCTGTGGCCATATTTCAAATTTAGTTCTAACTCTGTTGTACTATCATATTTAATCTATCACAGGTAGACAAAATCATGGATGAGGAGTCGACTGAAATGAATGATTCTGCTCTTAATTTTTTCTGAACACGCATGAGATGTTTCATTGCATTAATAGAATAAGAGAGTTACTAAAAACGCTTCAAATTTTTGAATGTATTGATATGACTTTATACTCAAAACATGCATTTAATTTAATTAACTGTTGGTCAAAATTACAAACTTTTTTTGCATCAAAATATGCTATAGAAGGTTGAGGAAGGGAGTACAAAATTCTTTGATGTGATGTACATCAGATTCCACACCTTTTGTGTAGTAATTATAATTTTCAAGCAAGTTTCTTTTTGAAAACGATACTAATCTACCAATGTTTTGATGTCAGGCTGACCTTCTATCCTATCGCTGTGACTTGACTTGAAAGCTCTCATCCCATATATCCCTAGAAGCTATCAGTCCATTCTGATGTCTGCAACTTCAGGGTGAGTCCCCCCAGTGCAGTTTCAGATTTTAGTACTAGTTCGACGCACAGCTCTGTATGTTCACCAAGGAATCTAGTCCCCCCCCCCCCGCCCCCAAGATAATTTGTGTACATATAGGGAGCCTGTTCTTGTTCTCCTGTAGGTATACGACCATCAATTTGGTCTAGACGGACGGACACCGGTAGGTATACGGCCATCCAGTGCAGTCTTATTTCGTCGAGGAGGCGTTAGTCCACAACTCCGTTGGTTCCTGGCCTTGATTTTTGTTCCTGATATTTTTTTTCAGGTCGTCTAGCTACTGTAGTTGCCCATCGTCAAAGTTTTTAGAGTGTTAGTGTTTTTGGTTGACAGACATTGGTGCTAGATTTGGTATCAGCCTTCCTAAACAGTACCATTTACTTCAGCTCAATGATATGAATAATGCTTGTTTGGAGGACATATTGCTAAGAATCTGCCACATTATGTTTGCTTGAGGTATTAATTTATCCAGGTGTTTAATGCTAGAGTACAGTTAGAAGATCCCTAATCAATTGCTTCTCATTTCAGTCGTGTAAGTCACTCTGTAAGTTTTGCTACCATTTTCTGAACTCCATTGTTCTCCGTATGATTTTATTTGGTCACATGCTCCTTCATGTGCTATTTTGCTTCTTGCAAGTTCTTGTGATCTTCTGTTCTGGCTCCTTGATTTCATACATGAACCTTTCTACCCTTGTCCTTGATACCTGAGCATTTTCAGGTAGCAAGTGTTGGGCGAAGTACAAAGATACTGGCCAACAAAAACATGGAGTTTCCGTGTGTTGCAGTATTCTACACTTGCCTAATAGTATTTATTAATTGTAGTTAGCATATATGTTTATACTCACTTGTTGCTGCCAAGAATAATACTAAAGTTTTCTAATAAGTTTCAGTGATGGAATTCATGAAGCACACTGTCTGAATTTATAGAGCTTGGTGCCACAATGAAACTGTGATAAACCAGCTTTCTTTTTTTCCGAATGAGCTAGTTTGCCCAGAATTAATTGGTCAGGCCGCCGACATGGTGTTCTGATAGGATACATACATGTTTTCATGAACAAAACTATCAAAAGGCTTTGAAATAAGATGGGTTTCGCTCAGCTCGGGCTGGCGCTTCTCTTGGAGTAGCCCTGAGTTTGAGCAGCCTGCTTGTCTCTCGAAATGACAAAAGGATTACAAAATGGTTGAGTGCTCCTGCAGAAACAGACATACATGTACGCTGACGAGTGCGGTCCAGCGCCCACTACACCACGCGACACACCAAGGTATCTAGAACACTCAACCTTATATTATCTTGCTCAGGCTCAGGGCAGCTAATGCGTTACCATCCCATGCACTTTTTTCTGTGGAAGCCCACCTCTCAAGCGATGACCTGAAAAGACCCATGTCCCATCTCATGCACTTTTTTCTACGATGATTTTCAGTTATGATTACTTGTGCTTTCTTTACAGACATAGAAGGTGCTCTTAGAGACATTGAAAGACCTCTCGGAGGTATTGAGGGAACTCTGATCGCTACTGAAGGAGCTCTCATGGCCATTGAATGACCTCTCTTTTCATGGAAAAATAGGTAACTTTATTCATGCTACGACAGCGACTTTGAGCGAACATGAGACCACTGAGCTCTGGAGTGAATGAAGGACGTCGTCTTTGGAAGTCAGACATCACCTAGAGCTAGGGTGTCCATTCTTGACATGTTTCTCTTAGTGATAGGTGGATACTGTCTAGTTAGGAACAGAGTCTTGAGGGATTGATGGACACATGCATCTTCAATTCTTGTGTGTTGTATTACTACTGATACAATCTCCAATTCTTGTGAACTTATGTATTTGGACTTGTGTGAATTTGTGATATGAACATATATCCATGTGTTTGAAATCTGTATTGTATGTGATATTTTGTGTTGCATGTGATATTATGTTTGTCTAATTTTTTATTTCTATATTTTTTATTTTTTTGGAAAAGGGTTAAGAACGTGGGTACCCATGTTCTTAACGTTAAGAACGTGGGTACCGTCGAACTTATTGTGTAGTCCTCGCAGGCCCATGCAGGACACATAAGGTCGACGGCCACGTGGCCCCGTCGAACTTAACCGTAAGAACGTGGGTGCCGTCGAACTTATGGGAAAAAATTCGACGGCCCCCGTCGAACTTAAAAACGCACGTTCTTAATGTTAAGTTCGACGGTACCCACGTTCTTAATGTTAAGTTCGACGGTACCCACGTTCTTAATGTTAAGTTCGACGGGGCCGTCGAACTTACTTCTCTAAGTTCGTCCAAAAATCGCCGTCGGCTATATTCGTCGGTAAACCCACGTTCTTACGGTAAGTTCGACGGCTTATTACATTAAGTTCGACGGTTTTTCACCCACGTTCTTTAACCAGTTTCTTGTAGTGTGATGGCCGCCCGCCGTACGAAGTCGTCGCCCAGACATACTTCGACAGAGCCACCACGGCATTCGGAGTCAGCTGATGTATCTGAACATTAAATCTGCGCAGGACGTCTCCAACAAATCGGTGCGCAGGAAGGCGGAGACCGGCGGCGAAGAACGCCTCAAACACAACCAACTCGCCCTCCGGCTCGGGGACTTCCTCCGTCCCCGGGACACGAGCAACTCCGCCGCCAAAGTAACCCAACCGCTGCATATCTTGCATGCGGACCGACGACATCCTCGACACACCAAAATCCACCGTATCGCCGGCGCGCAACTCCTCCGCCACCAAAGTACTCAGCGTCTCCTCAGACGAGGCGTCGGCCGGCGGCGAGGCGTCGGCCGGCGGCGTAGCGGCAGCAGAAGAAGAGGAGGTCGGCATCACTACGTACCGTCGGCGGTGGCGGGCGGTCTGCTTCACTCGAGCCAGATCTCCGGCGAACAAGAGCAAGGAGGGCAGACGAGCAGCAAGACGGTGGAAAAGGCGGCTAGGGTTTTCACGGAGCGCGGAAAGTGAAGTTCAATAAGCACCGACCCCCGCCCCCTTTTATACACAGGGCGCGGCGCTTCGGGAAACCCGCAGTCCAACAGTACGGTGTCAATCAACGGTCATGTCAAAAACCCCCGCGGAACCACTTCGAGCGAGGGCAGCGTCTCCGCCATCTAGCGACGTCTTCGGCACCAGATGACTTTGTCGAACTGGTCCCTCGGAGGGCAAATGTTGGGGCGAAGGCAAAGACGCCACCCTTCGCTCGAGGCCTTCGCTGCAGTCGTTGGTCCAACGGAGATAAAACGGGCAGGGACACCCTTCGCCCCGTACGACATCAGACGAAGGCCTGCGACGAGGTCATCCCACCGTGCGGACTCGTCCAGCTCGGAGGCCCACGGGTGATCCGGCCCATTGTAACGGGCCCTACGTGGCCGCTGCGCGTTACGGGCCTAATTTGTAAAGGCATCCCTGTAATTACAGTCTGTAACCCTTCTTTATGGGAATATTCTGGGGATAACCTAGGTGTCTGAGGGCACATGCGTCCTTAACACGAGACGCTGGGCGCTCAGATACCTATAAATACCCCCGCACAGTGCCCGTGAGAGGCTAGATTAACAGAGCTTTTGCCATCTCGTGCGAGAACCCTGTTTACACCAACTCTCATCCCCGTTGGATCCTCTTGCACCTGGTAGCAAGTGCCAACACACCAGCTTGTCCAACTTCATAAAGATATTACTGAAGTTACATCTGTAGTTCTATACAAGTACCATCATATATATAGTAAAACACAATTACGATATAAAAATGCCAAGAATAATATGATTTGTTTGTATGACGTTTTGGAAATACAATACTTCTATTAATGGCCCAAAGAATTCAGGCAACTAAGCCTTACTCAGAAGTTAGAATAGATCAAAAGGCAAGAACCACATAGTTGATCCTAACAAAATACTATTGAAGCGACACACAAGGATCTTGTATCCCCACAAAACTACACCTAAAATGTACATCAACAGCCTCAATGAGCCAGTTCATAGCGTTATCTATTGATTATGTCAGATTTTACATGTAAGCACGAGCTACATCAACTACTGAAAAATAACACAAGGAAAATCTCGTAGCATACTGAGAATCAAACTAAGAAGTTCTCTATGCCCTGAGCTCATGCTAAAGTCTGCTAGGTAGCAGCACCACTAGTCTAGTAAACCAAAATCCAATTCATATTACAGAATCGCCTCGTGCAACACGCCTCTACCGATTGCGGGCATAAATGACGATTGGACAAGCTTGGCACTGCATAAATAAAGGTCATATGAATAGTCAGAATGGATGTGGTACAATGGTATTGTTTGGATTTCAAAAACCTACTGATATTTTTAATTTTAGTAGTGTTGGTGATGTTAGTGATATGATAGCATCAACAAAAGCTATTGAAAATGCTAATCATATTTTAAAAACAATTTACATGCTAAATCCTAAGATATTGAGTGGAACTTCACCTTTTTCAACATGTTAAATGTTATTAGAAAAATACTTGACATTTTTTATTCTTCTCCATTCTAATTTGGACTAAGTTTTTTTAGAATAGAGAAAATAGACCTGCCAAAGCTTTAGCCTTCATGTGGTCATCTTCAAGCTTTCCTACATTGTCACGATTTTCACACTTGGACAATAAATGGTTGATTGAAGGATATTTTTCTAAAATGTAGAGAGTCAATACTACAATTATTAGCATGGGTGCACAAAGTAAAGTTACAGTTTCTAAAATAGCAAGAAGAAACATCCAAAGAATTCTAAAATATGTGCATTCAAAGTAAAGTTACAGTTTCTAAAAATGGAGAAGAATAAAAAAGAAGAAAACTGAAAATATATCAAATACCTTTTTGCTCGTAGCAACATCTATTGCTTGCTTCAACAAAGATATGACTACTTAGTTGACATGCTGCAAAGAAGCAGACTTGTACTAAGAAAATGGAACTTGTTTAAAAGTGACAACTTGTTTTTACCTAAGAAATCAAATTGTCAAGTTGGACTAGTACTAATCACATGTAAATGTGATAGTGTTAGATTGAAAAAAGAATCAAACTTGTTAAAGAGAAAGACCATTCCTCACCTGATTGATAAAGTCTTCACTATGCATGGATGCATGCATATCTTTCATAGCCTTCATGTCCCAAAACTAGATGTAACATTGCAACACCTAAGCTAAATGTGTTGAATGTTTCTAAGACTTCACCTCTTTCAATGTATTCTAGCGGCTGGATAGATTCTAAAATATGTGTTTGTTTGGCTAGCAGGTTAGATTTTAATTTTAAAAAGCGATTCAAATCATTAGAGGTTGCGTCATCAGGGGCTGCACAAACAGAACTGTCAGGGATGTGTAATAAGAACTAGGAAAGAGGCAAAAGATGCTCCAGTATATTTGATCACTCCATCATGCACCACTTAAATCTGCAAGCAATAAAAGATTTTGCAGTGTGATGGCTTCCTTGTTTGCTCCTCTTACAACAGCATGCAAAGAATTCTCCTAATGGATGTTTAGGAACAGGAATGAGCTTCCCCATGAATGCCAGCGGCAAACTGTAGAGAAATAAGGGATTGATCAGGCGCAATAGAGGGAAAGAAACGTGTCATGATTCTACCAATTTCATCAACAAGCATATGAAAACCTTACCTAAAGAAAGCAAGACCTATCAATACAAATAAATAACAGTAGAGAATACAAAATATATCCACAAAATAGATTATGAATTTTTTAAGTCATCGATGCTATAGTCTTACAATGAACAAATAAAATTGCATCTATCAAGGTAGTTGATATGCTACTAGACTCAAAAAAAGCGAGCATGACCCGCTTCTATACACTAAGAGAGAAAATTGCAGTTTGGCCTATTTTCAAAATCATGTGAAAATACAAATCCGACTCTGATTGCCATGAAACCAGAATCACAACTTCCCCCGATGTGTTGTACACTAAAAGAAAAAGGTGTAGCTTAACCTATTTAACAAAATTAGTTGCAAAATCAAACTTCATGCAAAGTTATCTTCAACTCGATTATTACCCATTTCCAAAATGAAGGCATCATACCCTACTGATAGAAATCTTAGCGTCCTTTTGTTTTAAAGTTGGTTATTGAGCAAATTTAGACTGACATGACACTACACAATATTGTCGTAGTGTGTGAGGTACTAGTTCCCACTAATAATGTGAAGAAACCATTGTGGTGATATATATGGTGACCCAGTTAACCTTAACAAGCAGCAAACTGATAGCTAACACTAATTCGGTCTGAAGCAACCTTACCTGCACTCTTTTTTTTGAATAACCAAAGTAGATCAACATGTTGAAACTATTAGTCTGCTTTGGTTATCACATCAGAACATGTTGATTTCCAAGCAGAGACAGAAACTTACGCGATGACAAGGCTGGCAAGTCTCCCTAAGGTTGGCAAGTCTCCCTGAGCTCCGCGACAACCCCGAGTTGCTCTAGAACACGCCAGCTATTGACATGGACACCAATGGAGCCACCATATACTCTCAGTCTTCGACTTCTCCAACACAAGGCTCGCAATTCCTTTCCTGCAGGATGTGAATCAATCAGCAACATGATGTTTTTTTGTTGACATGGCAGCAAAGTACTTCAGAAATCAAAACTGAACCTAAGGTTTGCCATCCTAATTTGTCTATTTCAGCAAGGGACTATAGGTGACAGGTGGTGGGCGCACCTACACGCCTATGCATAGGCATCTTATACGCACACATAGAAGCAACCATACAGGCAACCCTTAGAAATGATTTCACATCGTTTGATAGCATCCCTTATTCCCTTTCTTTTGGCCAGAACTGATCCCAACCTAGAGCATAGCACAGACGCATACAAAGGCAATCAACTTACCTCTCCTCCTAATGGAGTAGCCTCTGATCCTTCGCTTTGCTGGAGATACAGTGGAAGGCCTGAAAACGAAAAAGGAGAGGTTAGGCAGGAGGATCTGGGTGGCCGTCACGGGGAAGGAACAAGGCAAGGATTGCGTAGATCTGGTCATTAGATTTCAACATCCTCCATCGATTGACTAGCGTACGACCAAAATCAACAGTGGAGTGCGTGTAGACTCACCTGAGACGAAAGGGAGAGAGGGAGGTCGCTAGAGGGGAATGATTCCTTGGCCCGAGGAGATCTTTGTAACACCCCCGGTGTTTATCTCCCGTTCAACAGCGACTATGGATTTAAGCGCGAGATATCAGCAAATAAAATGGACACTAAATTTTAATCATCTTCGTCTGTCACGATTTTGATATCGTGTCTGTCTCCATCTGTCTAAATTGTCCAAAATTATTTTTTTAATTCAGACTTTGGTAATTTTCAGAACATCGAATCCAATATCATTTGGGTTAAGCCATCGACGTCTTGCCCAAACTCTAATCTATGAAATAATCCTTGAAATCGAATCTGGTTCCTTAAACTTCATTGGAAATTATTTCACGCTTGCGTTGCACGTGTTCCCTCTATGGCCAGACTTCGTGGCGCGTGGCGTGTGCAAATCTGTGGGTGGCTGTGTTTCACTTCTTGCCTATGATTGCGACACATAACATCGTTTCTGTGAAGTTACGCAGACGCATCTTATCTCCCTACCACCTCCTTCGGTCCATTTTAACCTCGCTTAAATTTTAATCGCAGAATTCAGAATTTCTGAAATTTGTATTGCTAAAGGAAAAGTAAAAAATGAAATAGAATAAAAATATCACTTTGATTTTATCACCACCACTTTTCCTCCTCGTCCAAATCTGTAGTCATCGTCCTGGAGTCTTCATGAATCCATTGCTTGGCCTTATCCACTGTTGCTCCCTCCCTCCTCCCACTCCCCACGTCCAAGTTTCTTCCCCCTCAACCATGGCTGGTCAGCGCCCTCTCCTCCCTATCACTCACCTCGGCGTCCCTCCCATGGCCGCCTCTCTTCTATCTCCTCCCTCCCCAGCCAGGTGCCCAGCCATAGTTGTCCATGGCACAGGAGCTCCCTATCTCCTCTGCCACTATTTTCCCCTCCAAGCCGATGCCCCAACCATGGCACCCTGGACACCAGCCATCTCCCTGGTGGCCGACCTCGCCCCCACATTCCCCCTCTGATCTGCGCATAGAGATTTTCTTCCATGGTCGCCCCTTCCGGTTGTAGGTTTGCCATGGCGCCCCCTCTGTTGGCGTGCTACAGCCCCCCTCCATCACACCATCTCCTTTTCTCCATTTTACCTGCACCATGTGGATGGCTCAGCCCTCCCTTGTTCCCATGGCCGAGCTCCTCCCAACCGTCCGCAGCCCCGACATCGTCGAGTTTAGTCACGGTGATTCTCAACTTCCCTATTTTTGTTTCATTGAATTTCTCATGCGACCAGAATTTTGTCGGTGCTATGTTAATGCGATGTTATGTGTATATGTGTGTGTTTGTGTGAGGAAGAGGAACCCCTGGTTTTTGCGTAGAGAGGAAAGTCGTGTGGCGCATGCGAGGTGTTTGATGGAATGGATGTGTCGGCGTTTCGACCCCGGGGGGTCCCTGGACCGACGAGTAAATTGTCGCTGCGTGTCCCAACCCAGATGGGTCGGCGCGAGACGGGACACAAAGGGGGGAGAACAGTAAGGGAAAACCGCGGCCTTCGTGTTGTCCTGCGCCCAGGGCGGATGGATGCGCTTGCAGTAGGGGGTTACAAGCGTTCGCGTGGGAGAGAGAGAGCGAGAGCCTTATGTGTCAGCCCGTTCTCCCGCGCGGCCAACCTTTTCGTACTAGAGCCCTGGACCTTCCTTTTATAGGTGTAAGGAGAGGGTCCAGGTGTACAATGGGGGGTGTAGCAGTGTGCTAACGTGTCTAGCAGAGAGGAGCTAGAGCCCTAAATACATGCCGTCGTGGCAGTCGGAGAGGTTTTGGCACCCTGTTCATGTGATGTTGTGGCCGTCGGAGGAGCGCTTGGGCCCTGTGGAAGGACAGCTGTCGGGGTTGTCGAATCCTTGCTGACGTCTCCTTGCTTCCGTAAGGGGCTGAGAGCCGCCGTCGTCATGGAGCACGCGGGGTGCCATCATTATTTGTTTTCCGGGGCGAACCAGATGGGACGCTGGTCTTGTTCCCCGTAGCCTGAGCTAGCTAGGGGTAGGGTAATGATGGCCCCCTGTGACGTGGTCGGTCCGAGCCCTAGGTCAGGCGAGGCGGAGGCTCCTCCGAGGTCGAGGCCGAGTCCGTCTTCCGAGGTCGAGGCTGAGTCCGAGCCCTGGGGTCGGGCGAGGCGGAGTCCGTCTTCCGAGGTCGAGGTTGAGTCTGAGCCCTGGGTCGGGCGAGGCGGAGACCGTCTTCCGAGGCCGAGGCTGTGTTCGAGCCCTGGGGTCGGGCGAGGCGGAGTCCGTCGTCCAGCGTCGAGGTTGAGCCCAAGCCCTGGGGTCGGGAGAGGCGGAGCTTCCTATGGCACCCGAGGCTGGACTTAGCTGCTGTCAGCCTCACTCTGTCGAGTGGCACAACAGTCGGAGCGACGCAGGCGGCGCTGTTTTCTTGTCAGGTCGGTCAGTGGAGCGGCGAAGTGACTGCGGTCACTTCGGCTCTGTCGACTGGAGAGCGCGCGTCAGGATAAGGTGTCAGGCGATCCTTGCATTAAATGCTCCTGCGATACGGTCAGTTGGCGTGGCGATCTGGCCAAGGTTGCTTCTCTGCGAAGACTGGGCCTCGGGCGAGCCGAAGGTGTGTCCGTTGCTTGAGGGGGCCCTCGGGCGAGACGCGAATCCTCCGGGGTCGGCTGCCCTTGCCCGAGGCTGGGCTCGGGCGAGGTGAGATCGTGTCCCTTGAGTGGACTGAGCCTTGACCTTAACCGTGCCCATCAGGCCTTTGCAGCTTTGTGCTGATGGGGGTTACCAGCTGAGATTAGGAGTCTTGGGGGTACCCCTAATTATGGTCCCCGACAGGATGAATCGGAGATTCTTGTTGCTCTTGCGAAATCCAAGTCTATTTAGTGTAGGTAAACTAGTTTATTATTACTGTTGATTGAATTATTAGATGAATGGAATATATATGTTTGGTGAATATATATGTATCATGAATTAGTGGTAATATCTCTTCGTGGATAGTGATATGATTGTATTCATGCTTATGGTAAAAATAAGTGATGACGGTATTGCTGTTCAAATCTGCATGTACAGTTTTGATTGTGCAATTAATTGAGTAGAGTAAATCCTGTGTTATATAGAAATGTTATATACAAAAGTTGTAGCCAACTTCTTTATCTTGTTTCTGTAAAAATTTCACAGCCATAAGTCTGATAGTTTAGGAGTTATGATTTTTCCAAGTCCAGTTTCAGAATCTGTCCAAATTCTGTACAGGTTTCCAAAATTGAATTGTTTGGCTAAGCTAAACTGAGAATCAACCCTTAGTAAATAGAGAATAATTGTAGTACTTTTCTTAAGTTTCCCAATAAATTTTGGATCACCCTTTTTGGTAGTCTAGAGACCAAGTTACAGCTGTTTTAACTATAGAGTCTGAATCTGTCCAAATCTGGACAAAGAAGTCTGTTTGTGTTAACTAACTTAGATATGTATTGAATTCACCTGGGATGTGTATAAATGAATTGTAGACAATTATATTAGCTTTCTAAAAAGTCTATGATCACTTGATTTGGATGCCTGAGACTCTAGTTATGAATTTTCGAAGTGAAGGGTCGTGTTCTGTCCAAATCTGAACAGAAATAATGTTTAGCACTGTTTGATATTTCTAAATGTCGAATTTTATTGTGATGATTATACCAAAGATGTAGAGGACTTCATAGGCTTTCTAGAAAGTCTTAGTTCACTATTTTTGGATTAATATCTTGTGAGTTATGAGAAAAACAAATGACTACTGTGCTGCTGTCCAGAAAATCTGCATGTGTTAAATTGATTGCTTGGGGTCATTCTTGTTTGGCTAGTTAGGATTAGTCAATTGTTGATCCTTGATTGATGACAACTTGTTGCATATGAAGTGTTTATCGAGATTCATTTCCTTCTTACTGTTTGCCCTAGACTTTAGTAATTGGGAAGAAAGTTAATGCTTTGATGAATGTATTTGAGTTAGTGTCTATTTAGACCTTGTATGTGTATAGTAAAGTAGTAATGCGAGTAGTAAAATTTAGTACTTCAATCGTCTAGCCGTTAATGTTGTTCTTATTAATTGTAATCTTACCAAAAGCTTATGATATTTAATGATGTTTGTTAGATAAAGTTGATGCTTTGCTTAGATGAATTGGTTTTATTTGTGAGTACCTCTAAGTTGGTATGTTCTTATCATCATCTTGCTATAGAATGGACTAGAACCTTGGGCAATAATATATTACTTTATAATGTACCATTGAAATTAGAAAACTAGTTAACTCATATCTTTAATCTAAGTCTTAGGTGACTATCACTAGTGAACCTAAGTTCTAGTAATCCTTTGGGATGTATTGCTTTCTTGATGCTTGTGCCAGACCTTATTAAATTGGAAATTTAGTTACATGTGTTCTATCATCTTTTCCAAGTTTTGAGTGTTAAAAAGTTACAAGTCTAAAGGTAGTAACCTATTGATGTTATGCAAATTAGTCCAAACAAGTGGTTGAGAAAATAGTTAATGTGTTTTTATCTATGTTCCAAGTCTTAGGTGTCTGATAATGGTGAGTCCTAATATTGTTAGTCTTTATTGTTATGCTTTGGTTAGGAAGAGCATAGGATGTGTGTATAAGCTTATTGTTTCGTAATTGTTGGGGACTTGTTCTCAAGTGCTAAGAGTTAAGAACAAGGCAACATAGAAAATGTTAATCGTTAACGTCCTTCGTCCTCCGAAGCATTATTTCCCTTAGGATATAATGACTTGTGGACGAAGGTTATGAAGGGCATACCTTCATAAATTCATCAAACAATGACGAAGGATAAAATATAAAGAATGTAAAAGAAAACATGAACAATCATTTATTATTCATAAACAAAAATATCATTGAACTATAAGTGTACCTTCAATCGGAAGGAAATGACGGTACAAGCGTGACGCAAAAAGCAAATGCCAAGTCAGCGTGAACAGTACGGGGGTACTGTTCACCTATTTATAGGCACGGGGTACAACCCATACAAAATTACATACATGCCCTTTACATTTGGTGATAATTCCATAGCAATCTATCGAGGTCTAAATGGCCTTTTCATCTTTAAGTCGGTTCCCTTTTCTGCGAACATGCCGAAGCTTTCCTGCTTCACAGCTTCGGCGCTGTGCCAACCTTCGTATCTTTTGAGCTTCTCCCTTTCTGATACGAGTCCGAAGATACCTGTTCACACATTATACTCCAGAAACATTGTTAAATCATGTTTTGAGGACCTTCGGAAGCCGAAGGTCCCCAACAGTAGCCCCTCGCAATATTAATTTGTTCGAAATAATAAATTTAGATTGCGATATGGACGAAGGCTTTACGCCGAAGGTCCGAAAAAACACCTTCCCTTTGCTAGAATAGCAACATTCAATGACAAGTGGGGTCTTTCAGCTTTCAACGCACCGAGCGTATAAATACGGCCATACCGCAAACTCATTTTGCACGCTTTCTGGCCAACCACTCTTGCTCATTCGATTTTTAGCTTTTGCGTGCTAAGATTCCCTGAGTCTTTAGTTTTAAAGCTTCGGCATTGAAAATAGTTTTTTAGTGTTTCCGAAGATGTCTGGAGACAAGGAAGCTGTTACTGAGACGAAACTGTCTCTTGATGAGGAGAAAAACCTGGGGTTTCTTATAGCGATGTCGAAGACAAACACGGAAAAAATCACCAAGGAAATTCTGGAAGGCTTGTCTGAAGATACTGGTGACAGTGACAGTTTTGATGTAGATAGTGGCGGCGAAGACTCCGAAGATCGCCCCTGGCGACCAAGCCATGCGGTTTTCGGCAAATCAGCTATCAAAGAAAACCATCTTGCCAATATGAGGGGAAGGTACTTCCGGGATCTGTCCATTGTGAGGGCGGACGAAGGGGAAAAGACTTGTCCACACCCTGAAGAAAATGAAGTTGTGGTGTACCGAAGCTTTTTGAAAGCTGGATTGCGATTCCCCTTGAGTAGCTTCGTCGTGGAGGTGTTGAAAATCTTCGAAGTCTATCTTCATCAACTTACTCCTGAGGCAATTATAAGGCTAAATATCTTCATGTGGGCCGCGAGAAGCCAAGGTCTGAAGCCTGACGCAAGAAGCTTCTGTAATATACATGAATTGTTATATGAAACAAAGCCTTGGGGCAAAGAACAGTACCATAATAATTTTGGCTGCTACAGTTTCGTATCTCGGTCCGGGGCAAGCTGTCCCGTACCAACCTTTCGGAAGAGATGGCCCGGGGATTGGATGACAGAATGGTTTTATGTGAAGAATAACCTATCAGCACGAGAAGACATCAAAGGTATAATTATGCGTCCTATTTGGCAAAGCTTCGGCCTTCGGAGGCCGAAGGTTGAAATGAATGAAGCCGCCGAAGAGTGCCAAAGAGCCTTCGGCGTTATCTGCTCTTTTATTGGAACAAGAGATTTAGTACAAGAGCATATTGCCTTCCGGGTGTGGCCGCTTGCGGAGAAATGGGAAATGCCTCAAGAAACCACAAAAGAGACCGACGAAGGTGGGCTTGTGAGACTGAAGTACACCTTCAAGTTTGGAGATAAATTTACTGAGCCAGATGACGACTGGCTAAAGAGTATTGAAAATTTAAGTGACGAATTGCTTGGTGCTTATTCGAAGGCCGAAGATACTGCGATGTCAGCAGCCTTCGGAGGCCGAAAAAAGAAGAGGCTGAATCGGGTATTTGATGCAATTGGGTTTGTTTACCCCGACTATTGCTACCCCGTCCGAAGGCAGAAAAGAAAGAACATAACCTCTGCAAAAGAAGAAGCTGCAACTGCTCCTAGCGAGCCAGAGCCTGAAAGAAAGAAAATAAAAGTCCTCACTCACCGGCCGCGTTATATCGAACCAGCTTCGGTGCCGGAGTTTATCGAAAAATCTTCTTCGGTCACCGAAGCTAAAAAACCAGCCGAGCCAACTTTGCTGCCAGAAGTCGCAGAAATGGCCGAAGTGCCAACAAAGACAAAATTGGAGCAATCAAAGATTCTGTTACCAGAAACGAAAGAGAAGGCCGAAGCGCCATTCACAGAAAAAATGGAAGAGACAAAGGAAACAACTGAGGGCTCCAAAACATCAGAAGTTTTGAGTCCTACAGCAATCATTGGGACAACAAAAAATGAAAAAGTGCCAGCCGTGACTCCAAAGAGAAAGAGAATGGCGAATGTGCTAGATGTTCTAGAAACGATCAAATCTTCGAGCACACCTCCGAAGAAGGCTGCTGTTACTCCTGAAACAACAGTTGAAACTTCTGGTTCTACAATCCCAGAGCAAGGGGCTGAAGCCGAAGCTGGGCCCTCAGAGCCCGTAAAGGGAAAACCTTTGGAAAGTGAGGCAGAAAAAATAATAAAGCCAACTTTTTTTGAAGAAACCGGTGTTGTTGCCCCCGAAGCATCCCTCAAAATTCGTGATTATATTTTCCGTCATGCTTCGGGGAAAAAATTATCAGAAAAAGAAGAACAAGAGGCCCAGCATTATGCCCAAAAACTGAAATATCCAAAGGGGGCGTTAATATTTAATGGCAGTGGAGAAGAAGACTTCTTGTATTGTCTTCCCGACAGCAAGGAAATTTCTGTCTGCCGGGAGATGAGCAAGAGCTTCGGATTCCCGACCTTAGAAGACGGGCTCTCAGTGCTGTCGAAGAATGATCTGGCCGACAGCCTGGCTTACAATAGCTTAAAGGTACGATATATGAAATCCTTGTATTTTTCCGTTCGTTTAAACCCACTGACACACACACATATTTCTTTTTGCAGGGCTTGATACTTAGCAATGCCCTTAGAGCACAGAAAGATGCTGAAGACGAAGGGTGTACAATAGCCCTGAGCAACCTTCGTTCCGAAGTAATTGAACTGAGGAACGAAGGTCTCGAAAAAGACAAAATATTATACTCATTGATAAATAAAATAAAAGAGGACGAAGCTGCTTCTAAAATTCAAGCTGAAGCTCAGAAACGCGAAATTGAAGACCTTCGGAAACAACTGGCCAGAGCCAAGGAAGAACGCATACTTGAAGAAACAAAGCGTGAACTCAGCGATCAATGGGCAGATCACCTAGAAGTGACTGTTGAAGAGCTTCGTTCGTCCAAAAAGAGATGCTACAGTAAATCTATAGATTGTGTCAAGAAATTAAAGGCTAGCTTCGCCAAGGTCGGCGCATTCTCAAGTGAGGAAAACTTTTCAAGAGGCAATCCCGAAGGTGTCATCGAATGGATTAACCACGAAGCTGAAGCCTTTGAAGAAATTTTAAATAGCCGAGGAGATATATGTGCCTTCTCTGGCGCCAGAGGGATTGCCACTATCTTAGAGAAGGAGGGCTGTGAACATGTAAAAATTTTAGCACAGTCCGGAGCTGCTTTGTCCTTTGAAGATACAAAAGATCCTTCGGCCGAAGCTAGTATAATTGGTGGAAAGTTTTTTACTGACATCTGGGATAATGGTGGCCGAGAAATGGCCGGAGAAATTATTCGAAGAAGTGAAAAGGGTATTCACGATGCTAGAGAAGTAGCTGAAGCTGCTAAAAAGGGCGCAGAGGCCGAAGGTCAATTAGGTATCAGCTAATAGTTTCTATCGTGTTGTAATCTTAGGTTTTAAGATTTGTTTATGATTTGTAATAGCAAAGTAGCCGTGTTCTGTCCTTCCTCAGATCCTACTGAAGTATCCCCGGGTACACGGCCTAAGGGTGACGATGAGATTAAAAAGATGGCTGAAGCTATTATGGATGGAGTTGTCGATCGACTGTTGAACGAAGCTGCAGAAGTGGTACTTAGGGAAGGCTAGGTGCTATTGTAAAAACATTTTAAATGTAACATGTGTAATATCTTGTAATCCTGTATGTAACATATTTGTTTTATTTTTCCTTGTGGTTCAATTCTTTACGATGCATGAAACTTTACATACGTACCTTTTTTGAGCCTTTGGCGAAAAAACACCTTCCCTTCTTTTCATGCTTCGTGAAGAAAAATTTTTATGTATCACAACAATGTCCATAGTGCTCAGATGAAGAATATCAAGCTTCGTGAAAACATTCTCCGAAGCTATACTCCGAAGATGAAGATTATGTCTCCTTGTGACAACACGATTTTCACTCTTTCAAAGCATACTTCCGAAGATCAATATTGTGTCCCCTTCTTGTGTCATATGCAACATGATGTATGATGCTTATGCTATGCAAAATGATGTGATGATGTTATGTTACGTAGATGACATTTGTTCCGAAAGATACACACATATCCCCACACAATATTTTTGTATCAGCGCTGATTCTTCGCTGTAAGCTCTGCATTCCCTTAGGAACGTCTTTGGAGCTTCTTCGCCTTTTACTTAGGCGGTATAAGCTCTGCATTCCCTTAGGAACGTCTTTGGAGCTTCTTCGCCTTTTACTTAGGCGGTATAAGCTCTGCATTCCTTTTGGAACGACTTTGGAGCAGAAAACTTACACTGCGCTCCCTTCGGAACGACTTTTTGTGACTTCGTCAAACTTACTCTGCGTTCCTGAGAACGACTTTTTGTTGCTTCGAAGAATTTTCGATAGTCCGAAGGTCCTTTTTATTATCACAAACCTGTGAAGAAAACATATTTTTCTTGTATGAATCAACGAAACTAATTACATGAAACCTAAACAATGTCCTTTATTACAGAAAGTAAAACTGAATGAAAAAGATTGCTATTAAGGTAGGATATTTGTCAATAGATGTGCTTTGATTCTGGCACAGTGCTATTGACCGTGCGAGCTTCGGACTGTTCTCTGAAGTCCCTTTGATGCGGAGCATATTGACTCCCTTCTGGCTGCTGGCCTTGTTGCAACGGAGGTGGAGGCGGAGGTTGTTGCCAGGAAGCTTGAGGCTGACTCGCCGAAGCAGCAGAGACGGCAGGATGGTTGCCCACATATTCTGGGATGTAGGGCGAATGATACGAAGCTGTATGCATGACCTGCTTCGGCTGGGCTTGTTGTGCTGCTGCTTCAGCTATTTCCTTTTGCTTCTGTATAGTAACATGGTACATCCTGGTAGTATGGCCTTTGTTCTCACCGCAGAATAAGCAAAAGATTCTTCTCGGTTGATCGCCAAATCTTCCTCCGAAGCCCCTGGCGCCTCTGCCTCTTGGAGCTGGTGGCCGGAAGGAGCTTTGCTGTTGTCCAGAAGCCTGCGAGGAGCATTGTGGCCTTTGCTGTTGGCTTCCTCTGTCATCATTTTGTGTAGAATTGTGAATTGATCTCACATGCCTCGGGTAAAACCTCCCTCCGAAGCCCCTGGTCATTTCAGAAAACCTGAAAGCCTCCTCCCTTCTTTGGCGAAAGTCATTGTCGGCCCGAATGTATTCATCCATTTTCTGGAGAAGCTTCTCCAAAGTTTGAGGAGGCTTTCTGGCGAAGTACTGAGCTGACGGACCTGGCCGAAGCCCCTTGATCATGGCCTCAATGACAATTTCATTGGGCACCGTTGGTGCCTGTGCCCTCAAACGCAAGAACCTTCGGACATATGCCTGAAGGTATTCTTCGTGGTCCTGAGTGCACTGGAACAGAGCCTGAGCAGTGACCGGCTTCGTCTGAAATCCTTGAAAGCTGGTTAACAACAAATCCTTCAGCTTCTGCCATGAAGTGATCGTTCCTGGTCGAAGGGAGGAATACCAGGTTTGAGCAACACTTCTGACAGCCATAACGAAAGATTTGGCCATGACTGAAGCATTGCCACCGTACGAAGACACTGTTGCTTCGTAGCTCATCAAAAACTGCTTCGGGTCTGAATGGCCATCAAATACGGGGAGCTGAGGCGGCTTGTAGGACGGAGGCCAAGGTGTAGCCTGTAACTCAGCGGACAGGGGAGAAGCATCATCAAAAACAAAATTCCCATGATGGAAATTGTCATACCAGTCATCTTCGTTGTGAAAGCCCTCCTGATGAAGGTCTTGATGCTGAGGCCTTCGGTGTTGCTCATCCTGAGCAAGATGACGAACTTCTTCAGAGGCTTCATCTATCTGCCTCTGCAGTTCAGCTAGCCTGGCCATCTTCTCCTTCCTGCGTTGAACCTGCTGCTGAAGGATTTCCAGATTCTGAATCTCCTGATCTAGATCATCCTCCGGATGTGTTGGACTGGTAGCCTTCCTCTTCTGGCTTCGTGCCTCTCTAAGAGAAAGGACGTCTTGATTGGGGTCCAGCGGCTGCAGCGTGCCAGCCCCTGGTGCTGAAGCCTTCTTCGGCGGCATGACGAAGCTGATACTTGCCGAAGGTGTTGAAAAGCTCAAAAAATGGAAGTGAGTTCACCGGAGGTGGGCGCCAATGTTGGGGACTTGTTCTCAAGTGCTAAGAGTTAAGAACAAGGCAACATAGAAAATGTTAATCGTTAACGTCCTTCGTCCTCCGAAGCATTATTTCCCTTAGGATATAATGACTTGTGGACGAAGGTTATGAAGGGCATACCTTCATAAATTCATCAAACAATGACGAAGGATAAAATATAAAGAATGTAAAAGAAAACATGAACAATCATTTATTATTCATAAACAAAAATATCATTGAACTATAAGTGTACCTTCAATCGGAAGGAAATGACGGTACAAGCGTGACGCAAAAAGCAAATGCCAAGTCAGCGTGAACAGTACGGGGGTACTGTTCACCTATTTATAGGCACGGGGTACAACCCATACAAAATTACATACATGCCCTTTACATTTGGTGATAATTCCATAGCAATCTATCGAGGTCTAAATGGCCTTTTCATCTTTAAGTCGGTTCCCTTTTCTGCGAACATGCCGAAGCTTTCCTGCTTCACAGCTTCGGCGCTGTGCCAACCTTCGTATCTTTTGAGCTTCTCCCTTTCTGATACGAGTCCGAAGATACCTGTTCACACATTATACTCCAGAAACATTGTTAAATCATGTTTTGAGGACCTTCGGAAGCCGAAGGTCCCCAACAGTAATGTTTGAATTAACTCGAATAAGTTGGAGAAGTCTAATTGTTATGCTTAGTGATATATCGATACCTAGTGTTTACTTGCGAATGTTTCAATGTCATGACATTAGGAGTTTAATTTATTACCGTGTGTCTTTGTTTAGCCTTATGTTATTCATCTTTATAATCATTCATGTGCATCTTGCATATCAAATAGGTATGCTAGGTGATTATCGATATGAAGGGCATGGACCAGACTGGACCACAAGATGATATTGACAGACCAACCTCAAGATGGATGATTTGACCCAGTGCGAGGATGAGAGATGCTCACCAAGTGTTTATCCCAGGCAAGCCCGGTGCATTTGCCACCTCCCTTGTGTTTACAAAATTTTATCACTTATATGCTGCATTAGGTAATAGGAGTTGCTTGATTAAACACTTGATGCATTACCATCCTTGAAAGATTGATTACCATACCTTGTCTTCTGTTTTATAAAAGCTAGAGATGCTTAGTCATGCTGATAGACTAAGAAAAATGTTTTTGATCTATGACTCATGTTTTTACAAATAAGAAAATGGGTTTGGGATAATGAAGGCATCTTAAGACGTTGATAAATTCATTATCCAGGCATGGCCCCTCTGTCAGGCGCCAAATTTTTGAAATAGTTTAAAATGGGACCAGACGTTGAGCAGAAAAGGTCACCTGTCTGTGTCGATTAAGGACCGTACAGATTATTGGCCTGATGATCTAGGACCTTTTAACTAGCCACATATCTCGTCATGTGTAAGTGTAACACCCTGAATTTGGGGTATAAAATTTCTTTCTAATGATCACCCAAATTCATGTATTACTCTTCTCTCTCTCACTCTAGGTTTTATCTCTCTCTAGGTCCTCTCTTCCTTTTTTCCTTTTAGGTAGAATTAGCTTAAAAGTTAGGGGGATTTAATTATTTATTTTAGCCAAAACATTATGGGTCATGACATGTTTAATCATGCTGAGCTTAAAATATTCTTTAAAGTGTTGCACATGTTTAAATTTATTTGAATTTGGAATTGAAAACCCTATAGAAAAGGAATTAGAAAATCCAGAGAAAAAGAAAAATAAAAAGCAGCCCGGTAGCCCAGCTCGGCCCAGTTAGGCCGCGCGCCTGCGTGCCTGCGCCACCTGACACGCGAGCCCCGCCTGTCAGCGGCGGCTTTCTCTCCCGCTCTCTCTCTCTCTCTCTCTCTCTCGCTATCTGCCCACTGGTGCCGACCTGTCGGCACCAGTTGCTTCGCCCGCGCGCGTCCCTCTTCTCTCTTTGCCTCGCGGGCCCGGTTCGCTAGGCGTTGAGTCGTTGCCCCACGTGTCCCTCTTCTCTCTCTCTGCGCCGTGGACCCTCCCTGTCAGTTCCACCGTCCCCACGCTCGTCGTGGACCAGCGCGTGCGCACTCGCGCACGTCGCCGGAATTCTTGGCCACGACGCCCACCCACGTGCCCCCAGCTCCTTCTTAAAGCCCAGCCAGAGCCCGCACTCACTCCCTCGCCTCATTTCGCACAGCTCCACCCTCTCTCGCGCTCTGCCCACGCCCCCAGACACCACCGGAGACCCACGCCCGCTTCCCCGGCCATCCAGCTCGCCGGAGACCGTGCCAAGCCACCCCGAGCTCCGTCCCGAGGTGAGACACCTTTGCCCGTGCCTAATTTCCCCGATTTCGCTCTGTGCTCGACCAATTTTGGCATCGCCGGTGCTCGGTCGTAGTGGTCCGCCGCGCCCGCGCAGTGGCCGGCCAATTTAGCCCGGTCCAGTGCCCCGGTGCAGGTCCCTGTGTCACCCCTTCCTCTGTTGAAGCCTTCCCATGCTTTAGCGCGCCTCAAGCCCCCTCCCCGTGGCCGGAATCCCTCAGCAGAGTTCCTCCGGTCCGCCTGAGGCTTTCTCCCCGCCGTTCTTCCCCCTCTGTCCGCGGATTCATGGCCTTTTCCCCGCCACTGAGTTTGCCGTGGCATTCTCTCCCTCTCTGCCCAATCCCGGCGACCCCGGAGCCACCCTAGCTCGCGCCTGCCCCAAATCTGGCGACCTCACCGTCGCGGAGATGAGCAGCGCCGCCCGCAGCCGTCCGTCCTCCCTGGTCTGATCCCCTCCGTCTGATCTTGATCGCATGGCCCAGATCGCGGATACCGCTTCGCGCACACGCGCCCTGTGCCCCTGGCCCGCCTGTCAGCGCCCGTGTTCCCTGGCGCTAGGCCCGCTCGGTCAGTGCGCTCTCCCCTTCGGTCACTGACGCCCCTAGCCCGCCTTTCAGCGCTCGCCCGCCCGCGCACGCGCGCCCTCGGCCGCAGATCTAATCTCGGTCGTCGGTCTCTGATCTAACGGTTAGAATCACCCGGTACCCCTTCGCGCGGCAATTTTATTAAAGAGACCCTCGGTTTGTTTAGAATCAACCCGTCGTCCCTAGTTTTCGGGTGCAGGCCCATGTATTCTTGCAGATTGAACCTTGGACTTTTAAATATTCACAGAATTAGACCTAATTTCATATTTTGAATTCTCAAACTTGTTTATTTCATATCTTTTGCATATGAGCTCTAAATTTAGTGATTCAAAATGCAAAATGTTCATAGGATTATTCTCTGTTTAAATGAAATAGTTTCATTTACTGTCTGCACATTCTAATTTTTATGATTAAGTATGAACTAATGTAGGTGTAGATTTCTTTATTTAATAAAATAAATAAAAGGAGAACCCTAGAGATATAAAGATGTTTGATCTTGTGAGATTAATAATGTGTATTAAATGAAATCATCTCTGTTCTAATTTTTAGGTCACAATAAAATAAATTGAACTATGTTATGTATTTGTGAGTAACACTTAGAGAAACAATAATCTATTTCTAAATGAAGTTAGTTTATGTTATAGTTTATGTTATACTTTGAACTCATTATCCCTTATGTAGTATTGTGTCTTTCTAAGATGTATTCCTATGTTTGTACATGTTTGGTGTGCTGTTCATTTGTACTTTCCAAATGTATTGAGTGAATGTTCACTTTATTTAGACAACGAGCAGTCCGAGGTTCCTAAGTGTGTTGTTGGAGACCTTCTTGAGCAACAACCTGATGAAGGCAAGTGTACTCTGACCTATTATGTCCTACGTACTTTATAATCCATTGTCCCGCATTACATTACTTAAACCTAAGGATTGACTAGTCTGTATTTACCTTATCCTTGTTTACCTTTTGGGTTATCATGGTTAGCATTATGCTATTGCCTTAACTTTAATCAATGAACATGATATGAACATTTATGATACGATACTGTTATCCTGATTATGTTGATGATCTTGTGATACTCTAGGGGGCTTAGGCCTTTTTCTTGAGTACCTCTCTGTAAGGACCTATTCGTGGAGTGACCACCCGGTATAACTGTGCAACCATGAGGGTGGAATGGGACGCCCTTAGTTGATTAATTAGATGAACCTAGGGGTATAGTTGGCTTTGCCGGAGGGCCGTCAATCGGGGTCGGGGCGTAGTGCTCACTCTGCCAAGGGGGTGTAGAGGTTCATTCGATTTGGTTTTGATAGTCACCCACCTTGGGGAGGTGTACTGCGTTTGTACGACTGGTGAAACCTAACGAGCAACTATGCACCAGGGGAGTCTTTGTAAAGGCTACGTAGTGTATCCCTGGCCATTCACCTCGGTAGTGAAGATCGGGTCTGTACAACCCAGGCTGGAAAGGGATCACGACTCGTGGGTAAAGTGTGCAACCTCTGCAGAGTGTTAGAAACTGGTATATCAGCCGAGCTCACGGTTAAGAACAGCCTTGGGATCCTCTTCGATTAGAAGAACTTTGGATACTTTTATGATGATGGTTAATGATGAAGACATCCACACTACTGATACATCTATGCCAATACAAGTACCAATTTCTGGTCCCATTACTCGCGCTCGTGCTCGTCAACTCAACCATCAGGTGATTACACTCTTGAGTTCATGTCCATCTTATTTAGACCATGGAGACCCGTGCACTCTTGTTTTGCTTAGGAACCAGGGAGAAGACCGAAAGGGAAAAGGATTTGAACATGTTGGATTCGGACTGCAGAAGAACACCAACTTGTGACGGTCACCACGGTCAGATGCGGGCTCGGATTGGAATGTTCAAGCACAACATGGAAAGCTTATCAAGTCTACTTTCATATGGATCCGGAATTATAGTCATATCTGTTCTGAGGCCGCCGTAATCATTGTTTTCTTACCGAGATATTTTCTGCCTTTTCTGCCCATGGTGCTGCGTCACCCTATTTTGGCCCAATGGGTCGTGTATCAAGTTAGGTCCATTAGGGACGCATCCTAGGGTTGCAGCACGACCCCAATACCCTTGTGGTCGTCCTCCCATGTTTATAGACCCCCTAGCCGCCACCAAGAACAGCGGGTTTTGTTTAGATCAAGTTTAGCTCTCGCTACTTGCTTGCAAGCGCGCGTGCTAGTTCAGCCGCCCGTCTTCTTGTCTTCGGAACCCCACCATATTGGAGTTTGATTTTGAAACCTACATTTAGATCTGGTAATTCAGTACTTGTTCTACTTGTTCTTGCTAGTTCTTCGATTGCTTGCAGGACAAGTGCCCTAGTGGCCAGGGTGTCACGCTCCACAAGATCGTGACAGCCATAGGAGGTGGTGTATCGGTTGCTAAGGCGCAGCGTCTTTGGAAGGCTGTAGTCGGGCCGTGAACGTCGTCTCCTCCCCCAATCGAGTTATTCCACTCCCTCTCATCGAAAGATCGGGCAATCACCCAACGGGTGCACATCAGTTGGTAATCAGAGCAAGGTTTATCGGTGAGAGATTTACTTTTCTTCGCTGTTTTCTTATCTCCTATAGTCCAGAAAAAGCCAAAAAAATAGTAGATTAGTTTTACCGCAATCCTATAAACCATTGAGCATTTACTAGTACTACTTAGCTAGGGCTTGTTGAGTTTTTGGCTGCATCGGTTGTGTCGAGTTGCTGGTCTTAGTTTATTCCTTTAGAGTTTTGAGTTCTACCACGTTTTGGTCACCACGAGATCCACCATCACCATAAACATCTCTGGTTCGTTTTTGCCACCACGGATACATCTCATGTCCGATTTGGAAGTTTAAATACAATCTGGAAAGCTTATCTTATCTTCTTTCCAACGGATCTGACCTTATCTCAAAATTCATTCTGAGCGCTCCGCAATCATCGTAGAGATTTCTGGACTTTCTATATTAACAAGATTTGTTAAATCTGATTTAAAGGGGTTGTTAGCAATATCTTTATTGTTTGGGTTGTCATAGTGAAAAAAAGGGTTTAGGCCCCTGCAAAAAAAGAAGAAGAAGAAGAAAAAGAATAGAAAAGAAAAAAAAAGGAAAAGAAGAAGAAGGGGGCTGAATCTCTAAATCTGTTGTTTCTCTTTGTGCTGTGCTAGTTGTTCTTTTTCAGTGACTACCTTTGTGCCTAGGCTCACGTCTCTAGCATGGTTTAGCCTAGGACCAGCACAGTACCACCGTTGAACGATTATTCAGCTTGCTTTTGTAACTAACGTGGTACTAGTGTATTCCTTGCTTCAGCCCACCTACAACTCTACATATTTCGACTACAGTTTGACAGGTCGTGTTGCTGCGGTACCGATACACTTATTCCATGGTTGCAGACTTGTTGGTTGCTGACCCCTCCTGTTGTGCAAGGTAAGAATTGGTAAGAGCTTGTGTGGCAGGTTGAGAGTAAGCGCCTTGCAGTAGCTACATCCTAATAGTTGTAGAGTTTTTATTCCTTCACGTTTTTTTTTCTTGTTGCCTCTGTTCGTCTAACCATGGCAAGATTGGAGGTTGATGATGCTTCTCGTAATATGCCACACTCTCCTCGCACCAAGGGTATCATACAACACTTTGTAAGGCTGGTGAAGACGCACACGGAAGGCCTTGATAATGACATGCAGGTGACGAATGAAAAGATGGGGCAATTGGAGGCCACACAGATCGACACAAACACCAAACTTGCAAATGTGGAAATGACAGTTGCTCATATTGACAAGAGCCTTGTCGCACTCTTGAGGCGATTTGATGAGATGCATGCTAATACCAATGGTGGGCGTGATGAGGGCGCCGAAGGTAACTGGGATGACTATGTTGCTGATACTGAACAAGATGACCAAGAAGCACCTAATCGCCGGCGACTACGTACTAACCGTAGAGGTATGGGTGGTTTTCGCCGACGTGAGGTACATGGTAATGATGATGCTTTTAGTAAGGTTAAATTTAAAATACCTCCTTTTGATGGTAAATATGACCCTGATGCTTACATTACTTGGGAGATTGCGGTTGATCAAAAGTTTGCATGCCATGAATTTCCTGAGAATGCGCGGGTTAGAGCTGCTACTAGTGAGTTTACTGATTTTGCTTCTGTTTGGTGGATAGAACATGGTAAGAAGAATCCTAATAACATGCCACAAACATGGGATGCGTTGAAACGGGTAATGCGGGCTAGATTTGTTCCTTCTTATTATGCACGTGATATGTTAAACAAGCTGCAACAATTGAGACAGGGTACTAAAAGTGTAGAAGAATATTATCAGGAATTACAAATGGGTATGCTGCGTTGTAACATAGAGGAGGGTGAGGAATCTGCTATGGCTAGATTTTTGGGCGGGTTAAATAGGGAAATTCAGGACATCCTTGCTTATAAAGATTATGCTAATGTAACCCGATTGTTTCATCTTGCTTGCAAAGCTGAAAGGGAAGTGCAGGGACGACGTGCTAGTGCAAGGTCTAATGTTTCTGCAGGAAAATCTACACCATGGCAACAGCGCACGACTACGTCCATGACCGGCCGTACACTAGCACCAACTCCCTCGCCAAGTCGACCAGCACCCCCGCCTTCCTCCGGCAACAAACCACGTGCATCTTCCACAAATTCAGCAACCAAATCTGCCCAGAAACCAGCAGGTAGTGCCTCTTCAGTAGCCTCCACGGGTAGAACAAGAGATGTTCTATGTTATCGATGCAAGGGCTATGGACACGTGCAGCGTGATTGTCCTAATCAGCGTGTTTTGGTGGTAAAAGACGATGGTGGGTATTCCTCTGCTAGTGATTTGGATGAAGCTACACTTGCTTTGCTTGCGGTTGATGATGCAGGCACTAAGGAACCACCCGAAGAACAGATTGGTGCAGATGATGCAGAGCATTATGAGAGCCTCATTGTACAACGTGTGCTTAGTGCACAAATGGAGAAGGCAGAGCAGAATCAGCGACATACGTTGTTTCAAACTAAGTGTGTC
Organism: Zea mays; assembly: GCF_902167145.1. NCBI lineage: Eukaryota > Viridiplantae > Streptophyta > Magnoliopsida > Poales > Poaceae > Zea > Zea mays. The sequence continues at coordinate 54,134,271 of NC_050102.1, read as the reverse complement.
ATTAAGGAGCGTTCATGTCGTTTGATCATTGATGGAGGTAGCTGCAACAACTTGGCTAGCAGCGACATGGTGGATAAGCTTGCACTTACGACCAAACCGCACCCGCATCCATATCACATTCAATGGCTTAACAATAGTGGTAAGGTCAAGGTAACCAAGCTGGTACGAATTAATTTTGCTATTGGTTCATATCGTGATGTTGTTGACTGTGATGTTGTGCCTATGGATGCTTGTAATATTCTGCTAGGTAGACCATGGCAATTTGATTCAGATTGTATGCATCATGGTAGATCAAATCAATATTCTCTCATACACCATGATAAGAAAATTATTTTGCTTCCCATGTCCCCTGAGGCTATTATGTGTGATGATGTTGCTAAAGCTACCAAAGCTAAAACTGAGAACAACAAGAATATTAAAGCTGTTGGTAATAACAAAGATGGGATAAAATTGAAAGGACATTGCTTGCTTGCGACAAAAACTGATGTTAATGAATTATTTGCTTCCACTACTGTTGCCTACGCCTTGGTATGCAAGGATGCTTTGATTTCAATTCAAGATATGCAGCATTCTTTGCCTCCTATTATTACTAACATTTTGCAGGAGTATTCTGATGTATTTCCAAGTGAGATACCAGAGGGGCTGCCACCTATACGAGGGATTGAGCACCAAATTGATCTTATTCCTGGTGCATCTTTGCCAAATCGTGCGCCATATAGGACAAATCCAGAGGAAACAAAAGAAATTCAGCGACAAGTGCAAGAACTACTCGACAAAGGTTACGTGCGTGAGTCTCTTAGTCCGTGTGCTGTTCCGGTTATTTTAGTGCCTAAAAAAGATGGAACATGGCGTATGTGTGTTGATTGTAGGGCTATTAATAATATCACGATACAGTATCGACACCCTATTCCACGTTTAGATGATATGCTTGATGAATTGAGTGGTGCCATCGTCTTTTCTAAAGTTGATTTGCGTAGTGGGTACCACCAGATTCGTATGAAATTGGGAGATGAATGGAAAACTGCTTTCGAAACTAAGTTCGGATTGTATGAGTGGTTAGTCATGCCTTTTGGGTTAACTAATGCACCTAGCACTTTCATGAGATTAATGAACGAGGTTTTGCGTGCCTTCATTGGAAAATTTGTGGTAGTATACTTTGATGACATATTGATCTACAGCAAATCTATGGATGAACATGTTGATCACATGTGTGCTGTTTTTAATGCTTTACGAGATGCACGTTTATTTGGTAACCTTGAGAAGTGCACATTTTGCACCAATCGAGTTTTGTTTCTTGGTTATGTTGTGACTCCACGGGGAATTGAGGTTGATCAAGCCAAGGTAGAAGCGATACATGGATGGCCTATGCCAAAGACTATCACACAGGTGCGGAGTTTCCTAGGACTTGCTGGCTTCTATCGCCGTTTTGTGAAGGACTTTAGCACCATTGCTGCACCTTTGAATGAGCTTACGAAGAAGGGAGTGCATTTTAGTTGGGGCAAAGTACAAGAGCACGCTTTCAACGTGCTGAAAGATAAGTTGACACATGCACCTCTCCTCCAACTTCCTGATTTTAATAAGACTTTTGAGCTTGAATGTGATGCTAGTGGAATTGGATTGGGTGGTGTTTTGTTACAAGAAGGCAAACCTGTTGCATATTTTAGTGAAAAATTGAGTGGGTCTGTTCTAAATTATTCTACTTATGATAAGGAATTATATGCTCTTGTGCGAACATTAGAAACATGGCAGCATTATTTGTGGCCCAAAGAGTTTGTTATTCATTCTGATCATGAATCTTTGAAACATATTCGTAGTCAAGGAAAACTGAACCGTAGACATGCTAAGTGGGTTGAATTTATCGAATCGTTTCCTTATGTTATTAAGCACAAGAAAGGAAAAGAGAATATCATTGCTGACGCTTTGTCTAGGAGATATACTTTGCTGAATCAACTTGACTACAAAATCTTTGGATTAGAGACGATTAAAGACCAATATGTTCATGATGCTGATTTTAAAGATGTGTTGCTGCATTGTAAAGATGGGAAAGGATGGAACAAATATATCGTTAGTGATGGGTTTGTGTTTAGAGCTAACAAGTTATGCATTCCAGCTAGCTCCGTTCGTTTGTTGTTGTTACAGGAAGCACATGGAGGTGGCTTAATGGGACATTTTGGAGCAAAGAAAATGGAGGACATACTTGCTGGTCATTTCTTTTGGCCCAAGATGAGAAGAGATGTGGTGAGATTGGTTGCTCGTTGCACGACATGTCAAAAGGCGAAGTCACGGTTAAATCCACACGGTTTGTATTTGCCTCTACCCGTTCCTAGTGCTCCTTGGGAAGATATTTCTATGGATTTTGTGCTGGGATTGCCTAGGACTAGGAAGGGACGTGATAGTGTGTTTGTGGTTGTTGATAGATTTTCTAAGATGGCACATTTCATACCATGTCATAAAACTGACGATGCTACTCATATTGCTGATTTGTTCTTTCGTGAAATTGTTCGCTTGCATGGTGTGCCCAACACAATCGTTTCTGATCGTGATGCTAAATTTCTTAGTCATTTTTGGAGGACTTTGTGGGCAAAATTGGGGACTAAGCTTTTATTTTCTACTTCATGTCATCCTCAAACTGATGGTCAAACTGAAGTTGTGAATAGAACTTTGTCTACTATGTTAAGGGCAGTTCTAAAGAAGAATATTAAGATGTGGGAGGACTGTTTGCCTCATGTTGAATTTGCTTATAATCGATCATTGCATTCTACTACAAAGATGTGCCCATTTCAGATTGTATATGGTTTGTTGCCTCGTGCTCCTATTGATTTAATGCCTTTGCCATCTTCTGAAAAACTAAATTTTGATGCTACTAGGCGTGCTGAATTGATGTTAAAACTGCATGAAACTACTAAAGAAAACATAGAGCGTATGAATGCTAGATATAAGTTTGCTAGTGATAAAGGTAGAAAGGAAATAAATTTTGAACCTGGAGATTTAGTTTGGTTGCATTTGAGAAAGGAAAGGTTTCCTGAATTACGAAAATCTAAATTGTTGCCTCGAGCCGATGGACCGTTTAAAGTGCTAGAGAAAATTAACGACAATGCATATAGGCTAGATCTGCCTGCAGACTTTGGGGTTAGCCCCACATTTAACATTGCAGATTTAAAGCCCTACTTGGGAGAGGAAGTTGAGCTTGAGTCGAGGACGACTCAAATGCAAGAAGGGGAGAATGATGAAGACATCCACACTACTGATACATCTATGCCAATACAAGTACCAATTTCTGGTCCCATTACTCGCACTCGTGCTCGTCAACTCAACCATCAGGTGATTACAATCTTGAGTTCATGTCCATCTTATTTAGACCATGGAGACCCGTGCACTCTTGTTTTGCTTAGGAACCAGGGAGAAGACCGAAAGGGAAAAGGATTTGAACATGCTGGATTCGGACTGCAGAAGAACACCAACTTGTGACGGTCACCACGGTCAGATGCGGGCTCGGATTGGAATGTTCAAGCACAACATGGAAAGCTTATCAAGTCTACTTTCATATGGATCCGGAATTATAGTCATATCTGTTCTGAGGCCACCGTAATCATTGTTTTCTTACCGAGATATTTTCTGCCTTTTCTGCCCATGGTGCTGCGTCACCCTATTTTGGCCCAATGGGTCGTGTATCAAGTTAGGTCCACTAGGGACGCATCCTAGGGTTGCAGCACGACCCCAATACCCTTGTGGTCGTCCTCCCATGTTTATAGACCCCCTAGCCGCCACCAAGAACAGCGGGTTTTGTTTAGATCAAGTTTAGCTCTCGCTACTTGCTTGCAAGCGCGCGTGCTAGTTCAACCGCCCGTCTTCTTGTCTTCGGAACCCCACCATATTGGAGTTTGATTTTGAAACCTACATTTAGATCTGGTAATTCAGTACTTGTTCTACTTGTTCTTGCTAGTTCTTCGATTGCTTGCAGGACGAGTGCCCTAGTGGCCAGGGTGTCACGCTCCACAAGATCGTGATAGCCATAGGAGGTGGTGTATCGGTTGCTAAGGCGCAGCGTCTTTGGAAGGCTGTAGTCGGGCCGTGAACATCGTCTCCTCCCCCAATCGAGTTATTCCACTCCCTCTCATCGAAAGATCGGGCAATCACCCAACGGGTGCACATCAGTTAACAATGATGATATAATCTGATCTCTGGTATTTCCTCTTTTGAGGGAGTACTTTTGGGTAATAACTGGGTTTATTACTAAAACTTGGCTTTACTAATAATAATAAATACTTGACCAACTAAAAGCAATTACTTAACTTCAACCCCACATACAGCTAGTCCACTTTAGCCAAACGGGACATTTGCTGAGTACATTGATGTGTACTCACCCTTGCTTTACACACCACCCCACCCCAGGTTGTCCCCATTATACTCAGTGCTCAGAAGGTGATGCTGGCAACATGGAGGACTTTGAGGAGTTCCAGGATTACGACGAGTTCTAGTTTACTTAGTGGCAAACCCCCAGTCAGCTGCCTGTGTAGGCTTATCATCTACGTTTTGTTTCTCCCTACTTTCATAGTTATGTTAAAGACAATGGTTATGTAATAGACTCTATGGATGTCTGGACATCTTGATGTAATTAAAGTACCTTACCGCTATTTATTTCGAGCTTTGTGTGATGATGTCCAAATATGTAATCGCTCTGTACGTGAGTTCTAATCCTGGCACGTACATGGTTCGCATTCAGTTTACCTTCCAAAACCGGGTGTGACATAAGTGGTATCAAAGCCTTGCTGACTGTAGTACCGCTAACCTAGACTAGAATGGTCGACCTAAGGATTATAGACCCCCACTCTTACCTTGACCTTAGAGTCTTTTTCAAAAGTTGGTTATCTTAGCCAACTCTATGTTACCTACTTATCTCAAAAGGTTTTGTCTCACTTTTCTTTCTGTTTACTTTCTGGTCTCATAGTTCTACTCTTACTCTTGTGCTTACGATGTCTTTTGTAGATGGCCCGTATCAGGTGCACTGCACGTAAGTCTGTGATCCCCTTTTTGCCTTCTCGCCTGGTGGAGCGTCCATTGCGTCGCATGGTACCAGGTCAGTCCAGTCACCTAGAGAGACTGCATCGTCGCCTGCCCGAGGAGCAAGAGCGCCAACGCTAGGAGCAGGAGCAGCAGGACTCTTCCCCCTCGCCTCAGCAGGAGGTGGAGTCTGAGAGGCCGCCTTCCCCTGCACCTCAGCCAGAGATGCCCCCTGCACCACCTCAGGGCATCCCGGCTGCTGGAGGAGACCCTGACGGAGATGGAGACGATGACGACGCCGGTGGCAGTTCGAGCCACGGCATGGAGCTCTCGGAGGAGCTGGAGCCGGAGGGATGGATCACTAGACCCATCACTCGTGACGCCGCTCGTGGGTGTCACTTCCACGATGCTCTCGACACCCTGTTGTGTCGGGCTTTCGACCGACACACTTGGTCCATCGAGTACCGTTGTGTAGTCTACCATCATCGTCACGGGTTATACCTGGACCAGTGGGAGACTACTTGCTTGGTGCGCCGTCCGGACAATGATCTCCGGGGTGAAGAGGCCTTCTCAGAGCACTATTCTATTACTGAGAGGGATAATGCCAAGGCAGCCATGCAAGATGCAGCACGACGGGCACTTTCGCAGTATTGCTCGTTGTTCAGCGGGGTAGCTGATGGCCTCAACCTGAAGTACTACCCTCGCCGTTCGACAGGCAGTGCTGGAGGTGTGATTGCCTCGCCAGTTAGTGACGGCAATCCCAGGCTGAACAGCATGGTCAACTTGGCTGTCGTGCTCAACACAGAGTTGGACCACGCCCTTGACGAGTTGGGCAAGGTTCGGGCGGAGGTTGCGGAATTGCGTGCTGAGTGCGAAGCACGCCACTATCTGGATGGTGGTTCTCCTGCCCCTCTCGGGATTCAGCACCCTTACCGTTCACCGCCCCGTGGTCGCTTCGACTATGGTACCCCAGACTGCAGGTCCCGGATAGATTTGGATCCCTAGATCGACAGAGTCGGAGTCTGTAATAATGCTTAGTTCAGTGTCTTAGCCTAAGTCAGTTTTAGTTAGAGTTAGTTTGTTTATCTTATGTTGAATGCTTGTTATGATGGACATGTACTGAAGTTGGATCTTTGTAATGATTGTCACCAAGGTGTGGGTAACCCCTGCAACTTGGTGTAGTTATTAATAAACTCAGTTATTTGGTTAATCCATTTATTTCCACTTTCCTCTTTATCTGAGAAGCTGTCAGTGAAGATGGTCATTTGTTCAGTGCTATGAGGATTTTCTATACATCTTTTCTTATGCTAAAATACTACAGAGGCAGATTTGATATATGTGTGTGATTTCTACAGATGTCTGAGAACAGACATAGAGGTGCGAGGCGTGCTCAGCCAGAACAGCAGGCGCCCCAAGAGGAGACAGCCCCGCAGCAGCATTTGCCACCGCCACCCCTGATGACCATTGAGCAAATGTTCCTGATGCAGACCCAAGCAGTCCAGGCAATTGGTCAAACCTTAGCAGCTATGCAGCAGGTGAGGGGCCATCCCCCAGTCTTTGCCCATTCTGCTGATCCCATGGACGCCGAAGATTGGATGCGTACCGTGGAGCGTGAGATGCACACTGCCCAGTGCAATGATCGTGAGAAGGTGTTGTACGGACCCCGACAGCTGAGGGGAGCAGCCCAGTCTTGGTGGGAGTCTTACCTTGCCACCATGCCAATCCAGAAGCCATCACTTGGGAAGAATTCAGGGACAACTTCTATCGTTACCATGTGCTCGAGGGACTGATGATAGTGAGGAAGGAGGAGTTTCTCTCCTTGAAGCAAGGGCCCCTATCTGTCAGTGAGTATAGGGATAAGTTTCTGTAGCTGTCCCATTATGCTCCAGAGGATGTCAACACGGATGCCAAGAGGCAGTACCGCTTCTTAAGAGGATTGGTTGATCCCCTCATTACCCGCTGATGAACCACACTTTCCCCACCTTCCAGCATTTGATCGACAGAGCAATTATGACTGAAAGGAAGCGTCGGGAGATGGAGGACAGGAAACGCAAGATTAGTGGATCTCAAGTCGGGAGTAGCAGTCGTCCTCGCTACTCAAGCGACCCACCTCAGCCATTCAAGCAAGGTCACCAGCACCAGCATCAGCATTAGAACCAGTAGCAGCAGTACCAGAGGCAATTTCCTCACCATCAGCAGCAATACCGTCAGAACAACCAGCAAGGAGGAAATTAATACCAGCGTCAGAGCAACCAGGCAGCCCGTCTTCCTGCCCCAGCAACCAACCAGAACAACCAAGCAGCGCCAGCGCAAGGAGGAAGTCGTGTGTGTTGCCACTATGGGGAACAAGGTCACTAGGTGAATCATTGCCCAAAGAAAGCAGCTCAGCAGCAGTCAGCTCCCAATGCCCCATTCAGACAGAATACAATGCAGCAAGGAGGCAACAACTATGGGCAGCCTCGTGCCCAGTATGTAAAGGTGAATCACTTGGAGGCCGACACAATCCAGGAGACTCCAGGAGTGGCATTAGGTACGTTTTCAGTCGAGTACCATTCTGCAAATGTCTTATTTGATACTGGAGCAACACATTCTTTTGTGACTGCATCATGGGTAGAAACACACAATATACCAGTAGCACCCATGTATCCACCTATGAGGGTTAGTTCAGTTGGTGGAAGAACCCAAACGGATAAATTTTGCCCTAGTGCAAGAGTTCAAATATGGGGGATAGAGTTCCCCGCTGATTTAATAGTTATGGGTAACCAGGATACAACTATAGATGTCATCCTAGGGATGAATTGGCTAACCAAGTATCAAGCCAGTCTTAGCTGTGACAAGAGAACGGTGAAGTTAGTATCTCTATCAGGAGAAGGAGGGTTAGTAGAGTTGGTCTTGTCTGGACCAAGAAAAGGAAGTTATCACCAAGTCACCGCCCATATTGAAGCGATTAAACCATGAGAGGCTATCAAGGTAGTGTCAGAATTCCTAGATGTGTTTCTCGAGGAGTTACCTGGTATGCCACCTAAAGGGAAGTTTGAATTCGCCATAGAGCTTATACCAGGCACCGCCCCTATTTCCAAGAGAGCCTATCAAGTGTCTGGACCAGAGTTGGTGGAACTCAAGAAGCAGATTGATGAGTTGTCGTAGAAAGGCTACATCAGACCGAGTACCTCGCCTTGGGCAGCCCCAGTGCTATTTGTGGAGAAGAAGGATGGCACGAAGAAGATGTGCATCGACTACCGAGCTCTGAATGAAGTTACTATCAAGAACAAGTACCCTCTGCCCAGAATTGAAGATTTATTCGACCAGTTGAGAGGAGCCAGTGTGTTCTCGAAGATAGATCTGAGGTTAGGCTACCATTAGCTTAGAATCTGACCTTCGGATATACCGAAGACAACATTCATCACCAAGTATGGACTGTATGAGTTCACGGTCATGTCATTCGGTTTGACGAATGCGCCAGCTTACTTCATGTACTTGATGAACAGTGTGTTCATGGACTACCTCGATAAGTTCGTGGTGGTGTTTATTGATGATATTCTTATATATTCCTAGAATGAGCAAGAGCATGAGGAGCATTTGAGGAAGGTACTTCAGAGGCTACGAGATTTTCAGCTGTATGCCAAGCTTAGCAAGTGCGAGTTCTGGATCAGAGAAGTCCTGTTCTTGGGTCACATTATAAACCAAGAGGGATTGGCTGTAGATCCGAAGAAGGCAACAACTATCTTGGACTAGAAAGCACCAACAGATGTCCGAGGAATCAAGAGTTTCATCGGAATGGCCGGTTATTATCGGTGTTTCATTGAAGGTTTCTCCAAGATTGCCAGGCCAATGACAGCCTTGTTGGCAAAGAAGGTTGAGTTCAAGTGGGCCCCAGCATGCCAGAAGTCTTTTGAGACATTGAAGGAGAAGTTGACAACGGCACTAGTACTGATTCTGCTAGATGTTCACAAGCCATTCTCAGTATATTGCGATGCTTCGTACACCGGACTGGGATGTGTGTTAATGTAGGAAGGGAGAGTAGTGGCATACTCGTCCCGACAGTTGAAGATTCATGAGAAGAATTATCCTACTCAAGATCTGGAATTAGCAGCCGTGGTTCATGCATTGAAGACCTGGAGGCATGCATTATCTTTATGGGCAGAAGTGTGATATCTACACGGATCATAAGAGTCTCAAATACATATTCACTCAGTCAGAGTTAAACATGAGACAGCGAAGATGGCTAGAATTGATCAAGGATTATGAGCTAGAGATCCATTATCACCCAGGCAAAGCAAATGTGGTTGCAGATGCTCTTAGCAGAAAGAGTCAAGTTAATATGTTGGTCGCTTACCTGATGTCATATGAGCTAGCGAAGGAGTTCGACAGATTGAGTCTCGGATTTCTGAACAACACCCAAGGGGTGACAATCGAGTTGGAACCCACTCTAGAGCAAGACATTAGGAAAGGACAGAAGGATGATGAGAAGATCAACGAGATCCGGTAGGTGATCATAGATGGGAAAGGCAAGGATTTTTGTGAAGATGCAGAACGAGTAGTATGGTTCAAGGATAGACTATGTGTTCCTGACATCAAATCGATCCGGGAACTGATTCTCAAGGAAGCCCATGAGACAGCATACTCTATACACCCTAGCAGTGAGAAGATGTACCTGGACCTGAAGAAAAGATTCTGGTGGTACGGTATGAAAAGGGAGATAGCAGGGTATGTGGCTATATGTGACAATTGTCAGAGGATTAAAGCAGAACATCAGAGACCTGCAGGGTTGTTGCAGCCGCTGCAGATTCCTCAGTGGAAATGGGATGAGATCGAAATGGACTTTATAGTCGGTTTGCCTCGCACTCGTACTGGTTATGACTCCATCTGGGTAGTAGTGAACCGTTTGACAAAGGCGGCCCATTTCATACCAGTCAAGACCACCTACAATAGTGTGGTGTTAGCCGAACTATACATGTCTCGTACTGTGTACTTGCATGGCGTTCCGAAGAAGATAGTATCAGATAGAGGCACTCAGTTCACCTCTCATTTTTGGTAGCAGTTACATGAAGCTTTGGGCACACACTTGAAGTTCAGCTCAGCTTATCACCCGCAGTTTGATGGTCAAACAAAGAGAACCAATCAGTTTCTGGAGGATATGTTGAGGGCTTGTTATTTGCAAGACAAGATAGGTTGGGACAAGAGATTACCATATGCAGAATTCTCTTACAACAACATCTATCAGGCCAGTCTGAAGATGTCACCATTCGAAGCGCTCTATGGGAGGAATTGCAGAACTCCATTGCATTGGGACCAACCTGTTGAAAGACATGTGTTCGGTCCAGATATTTTGCTGGAAGCCGAAGAGAACATCAGAATGGTCCGAGAGAATTTAAAGGCAACGCAGTCTAGACAGCGAAGCTATGCTCACACTAGAAGAAGGGAACTCAGTTTTGAAGTGGGAGACTATGTCTATTTGAAGGTGTCGCCCATCAGAGGAACCAAAAGGATTGGAGTCAAAGGCAAGCTAGCACCCTGATATATTGGGTCGTATCAGATTCAAGCAAGACGTGGAGAAGTGGCTTACCAACTCAGCTTACCAGAGAATCTGTCCACTGTACACGATGTGTTCCATGTATCTCAGTTGAAGAAATGCTTGAGAGTGCCAGAAGAGCAGTTGCCAGCAGAGGATCTTGAAGTTCAAGAAGATCTGACTTATATTGAGAAGCCAACTCAGATTCTGGAGATAGCAGATTGGGTCACTCAGAAAAGTACCATCAGGATGTGCAAAGTCAAATGGGGTCCCCACTCAGAAGAAGAAGCCACCTGCGAACGAGAGGATGATTTGAAAGCCAAGTACCCTGAGCTCTTTGCTAGCCAGCTCTGAATCTCGAGGGCGAGATTCTTTTAAGGGGGATAGGTCTGTAACACCCTGAATTTGGGGGTATAAAATTTCTTTCTAATGATCACCCAAATTCATGTTACTCTTCTCTCTCTCACTCTAGGTTTTATCTCTCTCTAGGTCCTCTCTTCCTTTTTATCTTTTAGGTAGAATTAGCTTAAAAGTTAGGGGGATTTAATTATTTATTTTTGCCAAAACATTATGGGTCATGACATGTTGCATCGTGTTGCGCTTAAAATATTCTTTGAAGTGTTGCACATGTTTGAATTTATTTGAATTTGAAACCTAATTTGAATTTGGAATTGAAAACCCTATAGAAAAGAAATAGAAAAGGAATTAGAAAATCCAGAGAAAAAGAAAAAGGAAAAGCAGCCCAGCAGCCCAGCTCGGCCCAATTAGGCCGCGCGCCCGCGTCGCCTGACAGGCGGGCCCCGCCTGTCAGCGGCGGCTTTCTCTCCAGCGCTCTCTCTCCCTCTCTCTCTCTCTCTCTCTCTCTCTCTCTCTCTCTCTCTCTCTCTCTCTCTCTCTCTCTCTCTCTCTCTCTCTCTCTCTCTCTCTCTCTGCCCGCTGGGGCCGACCTGTCGGCGCCAGTTTCTTCGCCCACGCACGTCCCTTTTCTCTCTCTGTCTCGTGGGCCTGGTTCGCTAGGCCTGAGCCGTTGCCCCATGCGTCCCTCTTCTCTCTATGTGTGTCATGGACCCGCCCTGTCAGTTCCGCCCTCCCCGCGCTCGCCGTGGACCATCGCGTGCGCACTCACGCACGTCGCCGGAATTCTCGGCCACGACACCCACCCATGCGCCCCCAGCTCCTTCTTAGAGCCCCACCAGATCCCACACTCACTCCCCCGCCTCATTTAGCACAGCTCCGCCCTCTCTCTCTCGCTCTGCCCATGCCGCCGACGCCGCTGGAGACCCACGCCCGCTTCCCCAGCCATCCAGCTCGCTAGAGACCGCGCCAAGCCACCCCGAGCTCCGCCCCAAGGTGAGACACCTTTGCCCGTGCCTAATTTTCCTGATTTCGCTCTATGCTCAGCCAATTTTGGCATCGCCAGTGCTCGGTCGTGGCGGTCCGCCGCGCCCACGTGGTGGCTGGCCAATTTAGCTTGGTCTAGTGCCCCGATGTAGGTCCCTATGTCACCACTGCCTCTACTGAAGCCTTTCCACGCCTTAGCGCGCCTCAAGCCCCCTCCCCGTGGCCGGAATCCCTTAGCAGAGTTCCTCTGGTCCGCCCGAGGCTTTCTCACTGTCGTTCTTCCCCATCTGTTCACGGATTCATGGCCTTTTCCCCGCCACTGAGTTCATCGTGGCATTCTCTCCCACTCTGCCCAATCCCGGCGACTTCGGAGCCACCCTAGCACGCGCCTGCCCCAACTCCGGTGACCTCACCGCCGCGGAGATGAGCAGCGCCACCTGCAGCAGTTCGTCCTTCCTGGTCTGATCACCTCCGTACGATCTTGATCGCACGGCCCAGATCGCGGATACAGTTTCGCGCACGCGCGCCCTGCGCCCCTGGCCTACCTGTCAGCGCCCGTGTTCACAGGCGCTGGGCCCGCTCGGTCAGTGCGCTCTCCCCCTTGGTCGCTGACGCCCCAGGCCCGCCTGTCAGTGCTCGCCCACCCGCGCGCGCGCCCTCGGCCGTAGATCTAATCTTGGTCATCGGTCTCTGATCTAACGGTTAGAATCACCTGGTACCCCTTCACGCGACAGTTTTATTAAAGAGGCCCTCGGTTTGTTTAGAATCAACCCGCCATCCCTGGTTATCGCGCGCAGGCCCCTGTATTCTTGTAGATTGAACCCTGGACTTTTAAATATTCATAGAATTAGACCTAATTTCATATTTTAAATTTTCAAACTCGTTTATTTCATATCTTTTGCATATGAGCTCCAAATTTAGTGATTCAAATTGCAAAATGTTCATAGGATTATTCTCTGTTTAAATAAAATAGTTTCATTTACTGTCTGCACATTCTAATTTTTATGATTAAGTATGAACTAATGTAGGTGTAGATTTATTTATTTAATAAAATAAATAAAAGGAGAACCCTAGAGATTCAAACATGTTTGATCTTGTGAAATTAATAATGTGTATTACATGAAATCATCTTTGTTCTAATTTTTAGGTCACAATAAAATAAATTGAACTATGTTATGTATTTGTGAGTAACACTTAGAGAAATAATAATCTATTTCCAAATGAAGTTAGTTTATGTTATACTTTGAACTCATTATCCCTTATGTAGTATTGCGTCATTTTAAGACATATTCCTATGTTTGTACATGTTTGGTGTGCTGTTCATTTGTACTTTCCAAATGTATTGAGTGCATGTTCGCCTTAATTAGACAACGAGCAGTCCAAGGTTCCTGAGTGTGTTGTTGGAGACCTTCCTGAGTAACAACCTAGTGAAGGCAAGTGTCCTCTGACCTATTATGTCCTACGTACTTTATAATCCATTGTCCCGCATTACATTACTTAAACCTAAGGATTGACTAGTCTATATTTACCTTATCCTTTTTTACCTTTTGGGTTATCATGGTTAGCATTTTGCTATTGCCTTAACTTTAATCAATGAACATGATGTGAACATTTATTATACGATACTCTTATCCTGATTATGTTGATGATCTTATGAAACTCTAGGAGGCTCATGCCTTTTTCCTGAGTACCTCTCCGTAAGGACCAGTTCGTGGAGTGACCACCTGGGATAACTGTGACACCCCAGTGTCACCTAGGGTTCTTCTTTAAGCTAACCCCAACCTATTATCACATGTAAATCTAGTAAAGGAATGAACATCAAAAATTAAGAACGAAGAATTATAATGAGTCTTCTCAAACTCTTCTTAATCTTGTCATGAACCTTAAGGAAGGAAAAATCTCAAACCCTAATAAATCCTAAGTGAGCAAATTAAGCATAAAGGGGAAATTGGGAGAAATCTTGGGGGGAAAATGCAAATTGTAGAAAAGACCAAATTGCAAAGTTTTAGTTCATCAAATAACTAACAAATCATAGTAAGAAAGTTTGGCCATTTGGTTTTTCCAAAATCCCCAAATCAGTCCTTGAACCATGGTCCCATAAGGAAATTCAGAATTCTGAATTCTGAATTTTAGAACCCTTTCCAAAGATCCTTTGTGTTCTCTATTTTTCAAAACTCAAAACCAGGAAGTCCAAATATCAAAGTTGTGCCAAATTCCCTTGAACACACTCTGGAAAATTTTGAACTCAAACCAAATTCATTTGACACGGTTTTGGCACAGCTTGACCTCGGGACCGGGTGTTCTGACACTGGCATCTTGGTGACGCTACAACTCCCTGTCCCTAGACTAAAACCGCGTGACATCCATACACAAAAGACAAAGCAATGTCAGATGAACAAATCCTTCACAGCGATCTTGCCCAAATTCGCGAAGATTTGCGGCCAATCAGCGTTAGAACTTGGGCAGAGGCAACGGTTCCACGTGTTCGACCGTGGCTTACACCCCTGGTTCACGCCCGTTCGCGCACCCGCGCTCCCCAGCGCCCACCCGCGCGTGCTCGCCGGTCCACGGCCGCCTGTGCACCGCGCCGTGCCTATAAAGCAGCCCCGAGCCTTGGCCATCCCTCCCCGCGTGCTCACAAGTCTTGCCCAAGCCAGACATCACCGGAATTTGCCCCGAGCACGCCGCGCCACCGCCCGCCAAGCTTTCCAAGCCTCGGCCGCCGTGGCCAGCTCCCTCCAGTCGCGCCCAAGCCGCACCACACCTTCGGTTAGCTTCGCCATTGGCCCGTGAGGCTTTCCAAGTCCTCGGACCCGGCAGAACTTCACCGGAAGCCCAAGATCGCCCTCGCCGGACTTCGGTCGCCCGCCGCCGCGCGTGGACCGAGCTCTCTGGTAAGCCATTTTCAAATTCCTTGCACCCACGTCTTCCCTAGCACCTAGTAAAGCTCTCTGACCCGTTTGATTGACCTATTGCGCCGTGAGTAGGCCGGACTCCTCGTCGCCGACGAGCATCTCTGCCTGCGCACGCGGACCGACCGACTCCGACCATCCCCGACGGTGACCCGCACATCGCCGTGATCCCCGAGACCTCCCCTACATCCTCGACCACCTCACCGGAGCAGCCTCACCGCCGGTAAGCCCCTCCGCCCTTTTCTTCGCCGCGGGTACTGTTCAATTAGGGATAGAACCGCGGGTTAGATTTCCAAAAACCGTAGGGGGTTTTCTACAGAGCCGTAGACTCAAATGAATAGTGCCCTGGGGACCTGTCTGTAATTCTTCTAAGAACTTTCGCCAGGGACCCCAGCGCAAAACTTTTTTTCTTTAAACCATTTCGAATTAATCTTTTATTATTCAGCAGAAAGTTCAGGAAATTCATAACTTGAGAAATACTTGACCAAAATTTGTCAAACCAATTTTGCTGGATTCTAAATATTATGGACTGTCAATTAAAAATACTAAACCCCATGCTTTATGTTCTAATTTTTAGAGTTTAGAATTAAATACAGAAACTGACTAAACCTTGTTTAATTAAAGAAAATTAGTTATGCTTATGTGCTAGGCTTGAGAAAATTTGTAGATGTCCAAACCTCAATTAAACACTGTTTAAAAATAGTGGGTAGGAATATCTATTAAAAGTCATGTTTGCCCTAGACTTAGGAAAATCAAAAAGGCATTAATAGAAAATGAACAGTAAGTGCAATTATTTTTCCTAGCCTACTTAAGTAACAGAGAACCTAGGAAAAATAAAAAGACCTCTAGTCCAGAACATAATTAAAGTGAAATATTTTATTTAGCATTATTCCAACTAGAAAACAATTATTAGAATTATGAGGACAATTTCAAAACTTGTCATAAAAATCCAGTGGACTTGTGACCACTAAAACCCCACTGCCCATCATTTTAAGTAGGGTAAGCAAATAAAACTTGATATTTGTTGGGGACTTGTTCTCAAATGCTATGAATTAAGAACAAGGCAACATAAAATATTAAATATTAATGCCCTTCGTCCGCTGAAGCATTATCTCCCCAAGGATTTAATGAACTCCGGACGAAGGCCATGAGCAAGTTATCACGAAGGTCGCACCTTCGTGATCAGACTTATAAAATAATGTAAAATGAGATATAAAATATAAAACATTAGAGAAGGATATAACAAAAACAGATAATATTATTCATATATTTTATCATTCAAACCTAAATATTAAAACATAATATTTAGGTACATTTATACCTTCGCCTTGGCAAAAAGCAATAATTCCAGCGTAATGTGTCCGTGATTACAAGATTGCGTGAACAGTACAGGGGTATTGTTCACCTATTTATAGGCACAGGGCGCAGCCTATGTAAAATTACATTTATGCCCTTTAAAATCGACTACAATAATGACAGAAAACATCATGAGTCTTTAAGTCATTTCATCTTTAAGTCGGTTCACCCCTTCGTCTTGAGATCTGTCACTGTGCCGAAGCTTTATAGGTGATAGCTTCGGCACTGCTTCTGAGAGGATCTGCCGAAGGTGTTCTCTTTCTTTAGGATCTTCGGCTACGAAGCATACCCCCAACAGTAGCCCCTTTGCGGTGCTAGATCGTTTTTCGTAACGAGCTTGATCCGTGAAAAAGTCTTCTAGGCTTCGGGATGCCGAAGATCCGAAAAACACCTTCCCTGAGCTCGTTGGCGAGAAACGATTAAAATAATCCGCGCGCGAAGTGGCCTTATCTTGCAGCAGTTACGCGCGCCCTGGCGATTCACCTTCTCGGACCCTGTGGCCCACCGTTCAGTGAGTGCGGGTGGCTGTTTGTCCGGTGCGGAAGGCCTTGACGATTCACCTTCCCACCTGCAGCACTATATAAACAAACGGGTAGGTGTGAAGTTACCACAGCATTTATTGCTATTGCACTGTTTTGCTGCCAAAATATTGACCAAAACCGAAGCTTGTTTGCAGCATCCTCAACCGAAGATATTTACTTTGCTCAAGCTTCGTAACAAGAAAGAGCTTCGACGAAGTAAAGAAAAATTTTCAACTTCATTCAAAAAACAAGAATTTCAATCATCAGATAGCCAGAGTGCGTTCCACAGCTAGGGTTACGTGCGATGGAGAGGAAGCCGAAGGTGCTGAAACTGCCCCAATCTCCAAAGTGATGAAGCGCTCAGGGCTGGTAGCATCGGAGGATGCACCTGCCGCTGAAGCAGAGCAGGCTGATGTTGAGGAGACTGAGTCTGAAGATGATTACAGCGTGATGCCAAGTAAACCCAGCCACCTGGATTTCGGGAAATCCACCATCTCTGAAGATGATTTGCCTAAGTTGTTAAATTTGGGCTATTTCAGTGAAGCGAAGAAAGAACTGGTTCGTTTTGGTGGGGAAGAGACTACTCCGAAGCCAGGAAAGGATGAAGTAGTGGTCTTCAAAAGTTTCTTTAAAGCTGGTTTGAGATTTCCTTTGAACAAGATGATTGCTGATGTACTGAAGAAGTTTGGGATCTACATTCATCAGCTAACTCCTAACGCTATTGTTAGGCTTAGTGTTTATATCTGGGCTCTCCGAAGCCAAGGGGTGGAGCCATTTGGCGAAGGCTTCTGCCGAGTGCACGAGCTCCATTATCAGACGAAAGCTAGAGGAGATGGGCTACATGAAAATTTTAGCTGCTACAACTTTGCCTATCGCAAGAACACAAAATTTCCAGTGATTAGCTACCGAAGCAAGTGGCCAGCTGGCTGGAAGTCTGAGTGGTTTTACGTCAAAGTTGACGAAGACAAGGAGAAGCTGGTCCAGAGTCCGCTAGAATTGATCTTCGGAGAGACCAGACCCCGGTGCGACATGACACCAGGGAGTCCGAGCCAAATTGCCCTGGCTGAATTTCGAGTTATTGCAGATCATATCGGCACTAGGGACTTAGTGCAAGAATTTTTGGCCTTAAGAGTGTTCCCAACTTTGAAGGAATGGGACATGCCGAAGCTGAAGGTGGAAAAGAAGAAGGGGGAATTTATTCGGTTGCCTTACCATTATAAATTCAAGAAACATTTCAAAGTGCCTTGCCTAGAGTGGTTGGACACAATCGAAGTAATGTGCAATGAAATACTCGACAATTACTCTAAAAAAGAAGATCAACTGATGACTGCGGCCTTCGGCACCCGTCCGAAGCGAAGGTTAAACCGAGTAATGGATGCTCTGGATTTTGAGTACCCCGACTACGAGCGGCTAGACAAGGATGCCGAAGGGCAAAAGAGGAAGAGAGTAGCTGGTGCTCTAAATAAAGACGATGAAGAACAACAGAAGAAGAAGAAGCTGGAGCCTGAGCCGAAAACAGGTGTTCCGAAGAAGAGAAAAACTATAGCTCTGAAGCAGAAGGCAATTGATGAAGAAGAAACTGCTGCAACACCCTTTGCCATCGAAGTGGAGGAAATCTTAAAGGTAATGACTGAATCTTTGCCTGTCAAGCTAAGTCCACTGGGGCCACATCTGACGAAGCTTTTTCAGAAGGAAAAGGAGCCCGCAAAAACGAAGAAGGCAGCTAGGCCAAAAAAGCAAAGAATCATTACAGTGACAGAAGTCATCGAAGGGACACCACCAGGAGCTTCAGCTCCGAAGGCGCCAGCTGTTGAGAGCACGACAACTGTCGAAGCTGCACCTTCGGAACCCACAACTGTTGAAGCTGCCAGAGCCGAAGATATTCATTTAGAAAGCACGATCGATGATATTGATAAGATACTACTAAACATGGCCGCAGAAGAAGCTGCCGCAGCCACCGAAGAAACTATGGCCTCAGAGCCCGAAAAGGAGAAAGAAATAGCCGAAGACACTTCGGAAGATGAAATTTTCAACTTTCAAAACTTAGTTGGACAAAAATTGACTAAGGCTGAAAAAGAAGAGCTAAGAGAATGTGCCATATCTTACGGATATCGGCCGGGGGCACTTCTCTTCGGTGGCACCGATGACAAAAAATTGGGCTGCATCCGGGATCAGACCGGAGCGAAGGTTATCGGTACTCTATCAAAGAGTATAGGTTTCCCGAAGCTCGAAACAGATATTAGCCGCTACCGACGATAGCACATCGTTGGTAGTTTATTTTATTCCAATTTCAAGGTAAACAACTTTTCTCTGAGTTTTATTGTTTTTAATAACAAAGATGTTTTCTAACGAAGGTTGTTTATGTGCAGAGTATGCTACTGAGCAAAGCTTTAAGAATGCAGCAAGATTTGGAAGATAAAGAACACGAGGTTATAATTGAGAATTTAGAAAGCAAAATAAAAGACTAATCAGCTGCTCTTAAAAAGAAAGACTTCGAGCTTCAGACAACCGAAGGCTTATTGGCAGAAGCTGAAGCTAAGATAGCAGAACTAAATATGAAGCTTCTCTCCCAGTCAGAAAGCCTCGAACAAGAAAAGCAGAAGCTTAAAGCAAAATTTGAGGCCGAGGTCCAGAAAAGTTCAGATTTGAAAAAATCATTGACAAGCCTTCAAAATAAATGTTTGGAGTTTAGTAATCGATGCGTTCAACGGCTGAAGCAGGTCTTCTATTCGGTTGCAGCCAGCAGCAAAAAATTTAATCCTTCGACTGAAGACCTGCCAGGGGCCTTCGATCATATTGAAGGTGAAATTGATGACCTTGATGAAGTTATTGCTGGACATGGTGACTTTTGTGCCCTGGTAGCTTCTCGGGGCACAGTTGTTGCCTTCCTGAAATCTAGCTGCGAACATGGAAAGGTTGTCAATAGACCCAATTTCAGCTTATCACTAGCAGACCTGGATAATATTCCAAACCTTGCCCGAAGCATAGCAAATAGATTTATAAAACTGGTATGGACAAAGGGTGGACGAAGCAAAGCTGGTGATGAAGCTCGGAGTCATCTTAAGTCGGTAACAAAATCATACCTTGTGCTTACCTCTTCCTTCGAACTTGAATTTTGCTTACAATACTTGAATATGTATAGGATGACGAAGCCGAGGCCGAAGCTAAAGAGTAAGAAGACGAAACCGAAGCTTAACGGAAGCCGAAGCCGAAGCCGAAACTGAAGCTCAATGGATACTGATGAAGCTTGAATAGATAACTGTAGAAAAAACTCTAAAAACCCTTGTAATAACCTTTGTAAAGAATAATGTAATTAATTTTTACTTTGTGAACTTTGTCCATACCTTGTAATATATTCTTACCTTTCCATCAATGTATAAATTGCTTTGGTGTGAACGAAATTAGCATTTTTGAGCCGAAGGCGAAAAACACCTTCCCTTCTTTTCGTACACAGCGAAGCATAAAAATTGCTTCTTTTTCTTTTTGCCGAAGCCTTATCTTTAGAGCCGAAGCAACTGCTTGTGTTATGATGATGATGAGCCTATGTATGTCTAAATAAATGTTTATGAATGCAAATGTATGATGTAATGTATGGTGCAAATGAATGTCCAAACAGACACATACGAAGCCACAACCATAGCCTTCATTCCCTTAGGAATAACCAAAGTCTCTTTGCCATTTATTTTTCAGCTTCACCGCTTATTTTTCGGTGTATCAACGTTGACTTTTCGCTGTAAGTTCTGCATTCCCTTAGGAACGTCTTTTGAACTTCTTCGCCTTCTATTTCGGGGGTATCGCGTTGACTTTTCGCGCTTTGCCTTATATTTTGGCGGAATCAGTGTTGACTTTTCGCTGCAAGCTCTGCATTCCCTAAGGAACGACTTTTGAGCAGAAAACATACACTGTGCTCCCTTAGGAATGGCTTTTTGTAGCTTCGTCGTGCTCTGCATCCCCTTAGGGACGTCTTTCGAGCTTCTCCCTGTTTTTTCTTTTCTCTTTGCACTCGATGGTGCATGCTCAGCTTTTACATTTACATTTTTGGGGGATATTGCTCTTGTAGACCTGAAATAAAAAAAGAAATTACATGCTATGGCCCCATTAAAAACCTTTCTCCCCCTTTAGAAAGGAAAAGGGTGCCATAGAAAAAAATAAAAAGATTACATCAAGCTAGACATAATATCGCCGAAGCTCATCTGCATTCCAAGATCTAGGAATGTCGCTGCCGTCCATATCCTTCAATCTGTAAGAACCGGGTCTTGACGAAGATACTACCAGAAAAGGTCCTTCCCACTTCAGTTGTAGCTTGCCTACTGTGTCTGGGTTGGCCACTCTCCGAAGTACCAAATGTCCTGGCTTAATGTTCTTTAGCCGAACTTTTCTGTCACGCCATTTTATTGTTTCGGCTTGGTATTTATTGATATTCTCCATGGCCTGAAGCCTGATCCCTTCTATAGCATCTTTTGCCACAGAATAATCAGCTTCGTCCTCTGCCGAAGCCATTGTTCTTATTGATCCTGCTTTAGCTTCTTCTGGGGTTATTGCTTCGTCACCAAACAGTAATTTGAATGGTGTAAAGCCTTTTGACCTTGACATTGTTGTGTTGTGACTCCACACCACTCTAATTAATTCATCTGGCCAATTTCCCCTGGGCTGATTGAAGATTAACTTCATTATTCCCATCATTATAATGTCATTAGCTCTTTCGACAAGTCCATTTGACTCTGGATGTCTAACCGATGCAAAATGGATCTTCGTGCCAATTTGCTCATAGAACTCTTTGAAGGCTTCAGCATCAAACTGTGTTCCGTTGTCCATAGTAATAGCCTTCGGCACTCCGAATCGACAAACAATATTTTGCCAGAAAAATTTCTGAACAGTGACCGAAGTTATTGTGGCTAAAGGCTTCGCCTCATTCCATTTTGAAAAATATTCTACCGCCACCACAACATATTTTAAATTTCCTTGTGCTGGTGGAAGTGGGCCTAGCAAATCAAGGCCCCACCTTTGCAACGACCAAGTGGGCAGTATTAACTGAGTCAGAGATGAAGGCTGTTTTTATCTCTTGCACATTTTTGACAGCCTTCACACTTTTGGACTAATTCTGTTGCATCCGAAGCTGCCTTCGGCCAATAAAATCCTTGACAAAAAACTTTCCCAGCAAGGGCCTAGATCCGATGTGAGATCCACACAGACCTGCGTGTATTTCCTTCATCAATTCTATACCTTCAGCTCTGGATAAACATTTGAGCAATGGAGAGCAGACTCCATGTTTGTATAACTCCCCTTCTATTATTGCATATGGTCGAGCTCTTGCCTCTATTCTCTTATTATAAGCTTCGTCATCTGAAAGGCAATTGCCCTGGAGAAAAGATATAATCTCAGTTCTCCAATCTTCACTATGAACAGGAGATATATTGAGCACTACTCTTTCAAGGAGTTCCACCGAAGGTGCTCTTATTGTCTCAAAGAATACTTCCTAAGGTAAAGACAGCCCCTGTGCCGCTGACTTGGCTAGCAGATCAGCGTGCTCATTTTCTCCTCGTGGAATATTCTTGACAGAAAACCCTTCGAAAGAAGCTTCAAGCCTTCAAACTGTATCCAAGTATTTCTCAAGCTTCGGGTCTCTTGCTCTACAACTCTTGTCAATATGTCCAGAAATAACTTGGGAATCGGTTTTAAGAACCATCCTTCTTATCCCCATTGCCTTTAACTTCCGAAACCCCAAAAGCAAAGCTTCGTATTCAGCAATATTATTTGTGCAGCTAAAATCAAGTTTCACTGCATAGCATGTTCTGACTTTGGAAGGTGCAACTAAAACAGCAGCTGCACCTGCCCCAAAGGTTCCCTAGGAACCGTCGCAGAACACTGTCCAAGCTTCGACATCTTTACTTGCTTCTTCTTGAGCCCCTGGCGTCCAGTCAGCGATGAAGTCTGCTAACGCCTGGGACTGGATCGAGGATCTATGCACATAATCAATGCTGAATTCGTTGAGTTCCGTAGCCCACTTTCCAATCCTTCCAGTAGCTTCTCTGTTCCTCATAATATCCTTCAAAGGCTGTGATGAAGGAACAATTATATGGAATGCTTGAAAGCAATGCCGAAGCTTCCTGGAGGCCATTAAGACAGCATATAGCACCTTCTCCAATTCTGTATAATTTTTCTTTGATAAACTAAGAACTTCAGAGACGAAGTATACTGGAGCTTGCTTTTTAGTTTGTCCTTCAAGCTTCTCCTGGACAAGTGCCGCACTCACTGCAGAGTGCGAAGCTGCCACATACAACAGCAGAGGAGCCTCTGGCACGGGTGGAGTTAGCGTCGTTAGATCTAACATGTACTGCTTGAGCTCTTTGAAGGCTTTCTGCTGAGCTGATCCCCATTGAAAGACCTCGGCCGACTTCAGCACTTCAAAGAATGGTAAATTTCTCTCTGTTGATCTAGATATGAATCGGTTCAAAGATGCCAGTCTTCCTGTCAGCCGCTGAGCTCCCTTCTTTGTGCTTGGCGGCTCCATCCGAAGAATAGCTTCGATTTTATTAGGATTAGCTTCGATTCCTTTTGTTGAAACTAGACAACCAAGGAATTTTCCCTTCTTTACTCCGAAGACACATTTTTCTGGATTCAACTTCAGGCCAGCTTGCCTAAAGTTGGCAAATGTTTCCTGCAGATCAGCAATGTGATTTTCTTGCTTCGTGCTCTTTACTATGATATCATCAACAAATGTTAGTACATTTCTGCCTACCTGAGAATGAAGGACTTTCGCTGTCATTCTGCTGAAGCTTCCTCCAGCATTCTTGAGCCCCTCAGGCATCCGATGATAACAATATGTACCACTGGGGGTTATGAAGCTGGTTTTTGGCTCATCTTCCTTCTTCATCCAGATTTGATGGTAGCCTGAATAACAATCTAGTAGACTCATGAGCTCTGACGAAGCTGCTACATCTACTAGAGAATCTATCCTTGGTAATGGAAACTCATCCTTCGGACAAGCCTTGTTGAGATCAGTAAAATCAATGCACATTCTCCATTTACCATTGGCCTTCTTCACCATAACATTGTTAGCTAGCCATTCTGGGTATTTTACTTCTCTGATGACTCTAGCGCTAAGAAGTCTTTTCATTTCATTCCGAGCACCTTCAGCTTTGTCATCAGACATTTTCCGAAGCCTCTGCTTTCTGGGTCTGAAGGATGGATCGACATTGAGCAAGTGTTCAATGACATCCCTGTTGACACCACAGAGATCGTTGGCGGACCATGCGAAGACATCTTTGTTGTAGAACAGAAACCTTGTTAGGTTTTTCTCCTGTTCCTCGGACAATTGAGATCCTAGCAACACCTTCTGCTCTGCTATATCTTCACATAAGAGCATGGGCTTCGGCCGATCGACCGAAGCAGCCTTCTCCCTTCTATACTTGTACTGCTCACAAGCTTCGGCTCCATCTATATTATGGATTGCTTTTGAATCTGTCCAGTTTCCTTTAGCCTTTCTGGCAGCTTCCTGACTTCCATGAATAGCAATAGGCCCTTGATCCGAAGGTATCTTCATGCAGAGATATGCTGGATGAAGAATTGCTTCAAAAGCATTGAGTGTCCCACGACCAATGATTGCATTGTAGGGGTACTCTATGTCGACAATATCAAACACAACTTGCTCAGTCCTTGTATTGTTGACAAATCCGAAGGTCACTGGCATCGTGATCTTGCCGAGCGCTACAATCTGTCTTCCTCCAAAGCCACAAAGAGGGTGTGTAGCATCATGAATCTTATCCTCTGGCTCTTGCATCTGTCTGAATGCCTTAGCAAATATAATATCTGTTGCACTGCCTGTGTCAACCAGAACATTGTGAACCAGAAATCCTTTGATAACACAAGAAATGACCATAGCATCATTATGAGGGTAATCCTTGAGCTGAAGGTCCTCTTGGGATAAGGTAATTGGGATGTGGGACCATCTTGACTTTATGAAGGGTCCCTGCACCCCAACATGTTGTACCCTTCTCTGTGCCTCCTTCTGCTTCTTGTTGGCCGGCTCTGAGCATGAACCGCCTGTTATCGGGAGTACCAGCTTCGAAGCCGAAGCAGCTCCAGCTTGGTTGTTGAACGAAGCCATCAACTCAATAAGTGGAAGTGAGTTCACCGGAGGTGGGCGCCAATGTTGGGGACTTGTTCTCAAATGCTATGAATTAAGAACAAGGCAACATAAAATATTAAATATTAATGCCCTTCGTCCGCTGAAGCATTATCTCCCCAAGGATTTAATGAACTTCGGACGAAGGCCATGAGCAAGTTATCACGAAGGTCACACCTTCGTGATCAGACTTATAAAATAATGTAAAATGAGATATAAAATATAAAACATTAGAGAAGGATATAACAAAAACAGATAATATTATTCATATATTTTATTATTCAAACCTAAATATTAAAACATAATATTTAGATACATTTATACCTTCGCCTTGGCAAAAAGCAATAATTCCAGCGTAATGTGTCCGTGATTACAAGATTGCGTGAACAGTACAGGGGTACTGTTCACCTATTTATAGGCACAGGGTGCAGCCTGTGTAAAATTACATTTATGCCCTTTACAATCGACTACAATAATGATAGAAAACATCATGGGTCTTTAAGTCATTTCATCTTTAAGTCGGTTCACCCCTTCATCTTGAGATCTGTCACTGTGCCAAAGCTTTATAGGTGATAGCTTCGGCGCTGCTTCTGAGAGGATCTGCCAAAGGTGTTCTCTTTCTTTAGGATCTTCGGCTACGAAGCATACCCCCAACAATATTGGGACATATTTCAATTAAATCATAAACAACCCAAAAAATGATGCAATAATAGGCAAATAAAATTTTGCTAGATCAATAATGAGATAGGCCACCAGAGAAAAATGCAAACCCAACTGAAAGATGCCAAATAACACCTATTGCCAATATTTCATGAAAAAGGCCATTTAATCCAAGTAATTCCTACCACCCCTTCCCTTAAGCAAAAATATGCCAAACTTCAAAATGATTGCTCTTGCATAAAATAGAAGCTAGGAAAAAATCAGAAATCTGTTGTTTGATATTTTTCAAATATAGTGGTAGTAGAAAGCACCCCTTTGGCTAGAAACTTTGGAAAATCATAATAAAATAACTGGTAAGTATTAATGGCTAGAAATTTGTACAAAGTCATGTTATAGCTTCTAGATGCCAGCAAAAATATGTCTTAAGGAATAACCTTCTGTTAGATGATAGTTGTAGTTCAAACCACCGCTTCTGCCCTAGCATTTAATAATTTTATCCAGAAAGAACTACTTACTTGTTAAACTCCAAATTTTGAGACAGAAAATTATACACCAGTAAGAAGCAACTGTATTTTTTCCAGAATTTTTGAAAATTTATTGCTATAACTTGTAGTTCAAATCTATCATAAAAGCATAAAAGAAATAAGAAGAAGAAAGGAAAATAATAAACCTTGCTCTAATAAAGTCCAACTAGAAATCCTATTGAATTCTCACTAAGGCTTTAAAAAAGAATTCAGGAGAACACCGAGATAGACTTACCACATAGTTTAACTAAATGTGATCTAAATTACTAATTATACCACAAGAATCTCTAGTAGCAAGAGTGAACCCTATCAAATTTAAGTAGATTAGTCACCATCAAGTTAATTTCTAAATTACATATCATATCATGCATATATCTTACTCATTGCATTCATTAGACTGCAATCTAGCTGATGGAGAGTACGTGCTCATCCCCGAGCAAGGAACTGTCCAAGAGGACGACCAGGAGCCAGCTCCCGAGACTGCCACTGAGGATCTCCCTGCAGCCCCAGCTATCGAAGACAAGCCTCGGTTTTATGCATAACCATAATTATATATGCTACTTTACTACACTTCATGCTTGTAGGATTGTAATGTGCACTTAAGTGTAGGAGTTGCTTGAAACCTCTAGTTGCATGAACTTAGGATTCCTTTTTGAGATGGATACTAGTATGCTAGGACGAGTAGCTGCTTTGCTAATCAAGATCTCGATAGAAGTCGAGTGATTTTTCTAGCACTCGCGCGAGGTCAGAAATTGATTATACTCATCTAGTTAACGGGATCTATAATGGTCTATGAACTTGGATCCAGGGAGGATGCCTTGTTCATGAGACGGGAAAAAGGATTAAGGATTAATGTTTGGATACCTGAGTCAAGCGTTTGAACGTACTAAGCACATGTCAGGAAATATGGTAACTGGTAAACCTAGTACCTGAGTGAAGCCGGGCGTGGACTTTATCCCTCACTCATCCTGAGACTGGGTCTCCCATGCTAGCTATGGTGGGTACAAGTGCGGTCACTGCACGGCGGCAGCCGGGGTCAGTGGAGCATTGTATGCCAAGGTGGTGAGCCCTGGCCGCGAACGGGGAATCGATGGGGACGGTTGACATGTGTGGGGTCAGAGTACCCCGACATGTCGTGTGTTTAGGTTTACCTTGCAAGGATAAAACTCGATTCGAATCGTCTGCTTCTCGCAGCTAATGAGACTGCTTGACCCCTTGTACTACATTGAGTAAGAAGTGAAATGAGGTTTACATGAGATAACTTGTTGATTGTACTAAATGCTTGTTACCATGTATGCTTAGAAAGAACAAACTTAGTTAATCTAATGATGCTAGAAAGTGAAATGCTAAAACTTGATTTTAGAAACAGCTAGTGCTTTTGGCAAACCAGACCCCTCAGCCAAACAGCTGCATGGTCTAGAGGTAGAGGAGTAGTTTCCTCACACCGGGTAAGTCTAGTTGAGTATTAGTATACTCAGCCTTGCTTGTGGCATAATTTTGCAGGTATGTTGCAGGATATGGTTGATGGTGTGACGTGGCCTACCACCCTGCCACTGGGTTGGACGGTCGAGTGGGATGCTGCTTCCATGGGAGAGGAGCAGGAGGAGTAGTGGGCTAGGCCTTGCCCATTTCCTCGCTATCGACGACATCGATTATTCGCTGCATTTTATCTTGTGAACTTTTATTCGCTACTCGAAAAACTCCGATCTATGTAATAATTCAGTACTTAATTTGAGGTTTCCTATTTTATTGTATTTCTTCTGTGACTCACCTTCGTGTGAGATTGTGGTATTTGATCCTGGTTAGGTGGCTTTATCAAACTAGATCTGAGGGACTGACGGGTTATTCCGATTTAAGTGTGTTACAGCCCTTGAGGCGTGACTTAGGCACTTAAGCTAGAATAATTCGGGCGGTTCTGCCACAGCTGGTATCGGAGCAAATATCACCACAGAGAAGGACAATAAACCATGAATACTAATTTTCAAAATCTAAAACTTGCTTAGAAAACTGCTAAAAATCGTCAGGACTAGATCGCTAGACCTAGGACGAAAGGCCTTAGGGATAGTGGGAGAATAGGTGGCTAAGTGAGTAGGCCCTGTGGGCCAGTGCTTAGATTTTTAAAGGATGCCCTAGGAGCACCCTTTATTTCGGAGAGGAATCGTTATTCTTTTCAGCATGCATACATTATAAAATTTTGAGGGATTAAGAATTAAAGAAGTAAAAATTCAAGCTAACCCACTTCTTTTCAACCATCCAGGCTCTTTTATATTCTTCCTTCCACCATAATCCTTACATTTGATACCCTTCCGCAGATGAATTCACCCACCCTCGCCAGTGGAGGAGACACTCGTTTCAGCTCTAACTTCCTTTTTCACGATGGATTTCCTTCCATCTTGTGGGAAGTGCTTAACTCCGCCGGTTACCCTACGCCCCCTTTGTACACGATGCAGTTGTACAAGGAGCATCGGGTACCTCGTTGCCGAGTCTGGCTGATGTTGGAGGCTCATCCCCTTCAGCTGAGTTGGTGTTCCCTTGACTCCGAGATGATTGGATTCAGGACGGACGACACCACTGAAGCAGCCGCCATGAAGACTCTGACGACTTTCTGTGGCTACCATCCCCTGGAGATGGTGATGCACCCCTTGGGACTTTTCCTTGCTGATAAGAAGGATGACCCCATGTGGTGTAACCGTGTGAGCCACGTGAAGGACGTGTGAGCAATGTATCCTGACTTGGTTGGGAGGGTCACTGTTCAGTGCATGAGTGCGTTGTACCGCCTTCAGGCCCTTCAGAGCGACGCTTTGGCACATCTTGCTAACATCGCTCAAAATACCAAGCTCGCCCTGGATAGTCGAGAAGATTTTGTGGTCGACTTGTCCTCCGAGTTGTTGGAGAAGGATCTGCAGGTGGAAAGGCTGAGCCAGTGTATCACCACCTTGGAGCAGCAGGTGGAGATCCGAGACAACACTATTGATGTCTTGGAGAACCAGCTCCACGATGTGCAGAGGGAACTCGAAGAAGCTAATGACCACTTGGACATGCACCACTTGGAGATGGAGGCCAATGAAGCCGGAAGCGAGGGAGAAGAGGCTCCCAAGGAGTTAGGACCAGCCACTTGTGCCCATGGGACTACCTCCGCGATGCCCCCTTCACCCGCATCCAGTGTCGCTTCCACCCTCAATGGGACTACCTCCGTTGATCAGTCGCTTTGACATTTTAGGTGGATAGAAACCCACGCGAGCTTAGTTAATGGCAGATTTTGGGCTAGGCTTACGGGTACTTTCCCCTAATTGATGTAACTCTTCAGAACTTTTGAGATCTGTGGGATGTTGTAACCTTGTTATCTTCATTTTGGACCTAATATTATGATTATGGCATTTACTTCCCATATGAGATAATAGCTTGTTCGAAATTGTGAGTTGGGATAACATTGGCGGCAATCTCTATTTTCAGATGGCAGCTAGGCAGCGTCGCGGGCATAACGAGCAAGTTCCTCCGCCACCTCCTCCAGCTCCCACAGTGCAGGAGCTGATGGCCCAGCAAAATGAGATTCTACGACAGCTATTGCAACGCCAGCCCCACCCTCAGCATCATGGTGGAGGCCAGCATCAGCAACCTCTAGCAGCGGCAACCTACCAAGAGTTTCTGAGTACGCAGCCACTCCTGTTCACCAAGGTAGAGGATCCATTGGACAGCGACATGTGGCTTTGCGTCATTGAGTCCAAGTTTCCCCTGTTCACGGGAGACTGCCCTGATGATGCTAAGGCTCGCTTCGCTGCGCAGCAGCTTCGTGGCCCTACTCGGACATGGTGGGACCACTTCTGTGCTATGCTACCCACTGATCGTGAAGTGTCTTGGGAGGAATTCAAGACTGCTTTCAGAGGGCACCATATCCCAGCTGGAATTCTTGATCGCAAGTTGAATGAATTCCTGGCACTTAATCAAGGAACCCGCACGGTCTTCCAGTATGCTCAGGCCTTCAATGACCTATGCCAGTATGCAGGTTACCATGCTGATTCTGATGAGAAGAAGAGAGACCGCTTCCACAGGGGTCTCAACACCAAGCCGCGGGAACGACTCAACACTGTCCGGGCTGATAGCTTCAATGAGTTGGTCAATCTGGCCATCTCCCAGGAGGACTGTATTGTAGCTCACCGAGCAGAGAAGAAAAGGAAGGCACCAATGGCAGCACCATCCGCTCAGGCCCAGAGGTTCAGGACTATTTCTCACAATCAGAGCAGGGGTTTTCAGCAGCAGGCAGGCAGATGGGTGATCAGGCCACCGCAGCAGCAGCAGCCAACACCCAACCGCTTTCCAGCTCCCGCCCCAAGAAACAATCAGCCTCAGCAGCAGCAGCAGTTCTGCCAGGGTAATAGGAACAAGTGTTTCACTTGTGGCAATGTGGGCCACTATGCCAAGAACTGCCCCAAAAATCAGCAGAGGCAGATGCCAGCACCAAGTCAAGACAAGGGGAGGAAGCAGAAGGTGCAAGTCAGACAAGGGAAGCTCAACTTCACTACTCTGGAGGAAGTACCTGAGGGAGCCCCCATCATGACTAGCACCTTTTCAGTTTTTAATCAACCTGCATTAATTCTGTTTGATTCTGGTGCATCTCATAGTTTCGTTAGCGAGAAGTTCAGTGCTAAATGCAAATTGCTCTTCTGTCATGCAAAAGGGTCATTCATGATAACCACACCTGGGGGTAAAACTGTAACCAACCAATTAATCTGAAGTGTGCCTATTCAACTGGGAAGCCACATTATCAAAACCACCCTTCTTGTGTTGGGTTTGGAAAGCGTGGATATTATTCTGGGCACTAATCGGATGAACCTGCACCAAGTAGTGTTTGATGTGGCCAGCCGCATCGTGGAAGTCAATTCCCCATTCTGTGGAAGTTTCACCTTAATTCTGCCCAACCAAGGTTCTACTCAGTCATGTACTTTCTCTATGACGGAGTTACCTCTGAAGAAGATTCTAGTGGTCTGTGATTATGCAGATGTCTTTCCTGATGAATTGACAGGAATGCCACCAGACCGGGACATTGAGTTCGCCATCGAGTTGCAACCTGGAACGACACCTATTTCCAAGAGGCCTTACCGGATGCCACCCGCTGAGTTGGCATAGTTGAAGAAGCAATTGCAAGAATTGCTGGACAAGGGATTTATTCGCCCAAGTACTTCGCCTTGGGGATGTCCAGCCTTGTTTGTGAAGAAGAAAGATGAAAGCTTGAGGTTGTGTATAGATTACCGCACACTTAATGCGGTGACTATCAAGAATAAGTATCCTTTGCCTCGTATTGATGTTCTTTTCGATCAGTTGGTCGAAGCCAAAGTGTTTTCTAAGATAGACCTTCGCTCCGGCTATCACCAGATCAAGATACGGGCAAGTGATGTTCCGAAGACGGCTTTCTCAACCAGATATGGGCTATATGAATTCTTGGTGATGTCTTTTGGGCTGACAAATGCACCAACATATTTCATGTATCTGATGAATTCTATTTTTATGCCTGAATTGGACAAATTTGTAGTGGTTTTCATTGATGATATATTTGTGTACTCAAAGAACGAAGAAGAACATGTCGGGCATTTGCATGTAGTGCTTCAACGTCTGAGAGAACACCACCTTTATGCCAAGTTGTCGAAATGTGATTTTTGGCTAAAGGAGATCAAATTCTTGGGTCACACTATTTCTCAGGCAGGCATAGCTGTTGATCCTGATAAAGTGCAAGAGGTGATGAACTAGAAGCCACCCACGACTGTCCGTCAGATTCGGAGTTTTCTAGGATTAGCTGGTTATTACCGAAGATTCATTCCAGATTTCTCTCGAATTGCGAAGCCCATAACTGAGCTGTTGAAGAAAGAAGCCAAATTTGTTTGGGGTCAGAAGTGCGAAGATTCCTTCCCTGCACTGAGGCAACATCTGACCACGGCACTAGTATTAGCGCAACCCGACACCAGCAAGCCATTTGATGTGTACTGTGATGCCTCTGGCACTAGACTAGGTTGTGTCTTGATGCAAGACAACTGAGTCATGCTTATGCATCAAGAACACTCAGGCCTCACGAGCAGAATTATCCTACTCATGACCTGGAGCTAGCAGCGGTGGTTCATGCATTAAAAATGTGGAGGCACCATTTGATGGGAACCCACTGTAACATCTTCACTGATCATAAGAGCCTTAAGTATATCTTTACTCAGGCTGATCTCAACATGAGACAGAGAAGATGGCTAGAGCTGATCAAGGATTATGACCTGGAGGTACACTATCACCCAGGAAAGGCCAATGTGGTAGCAGATGCCTTGAGTCGGAAGTTGCAATGTAATTGTGTTCTGATGGATTATCGTATTGACACCTTGTGTGATGAGTTGTGCAAAATGAAGATTAAAGTAATTCCTTCTGGTGCTTTGTCTCACATTTCTGTTGAGCCAGCTTTGCAAGACTAGATCATCATGGCCCAGCTCAGTGACAAGGGAGTGCAGATTATCAAGGAGAATCTCCATCAGAAGACTGAGAAGTATAAATGTTTCTGCCAAGATGGAAAGGGTGTCTTATGGTTTGAAAGCAGATTGGTGGTTCCTAAAAATGAGGATCTCAAGAAGAGAATCTTGGATGAGGCCCATCTCTCCAAATTCTCCATGCATCCAGGGAGCACCAAAATGTACCACGATCTGAAGCCCTTGTATTGGTGGACCAGAATGAAGAGGGAGATAGCCCGATATGTATCAGAATGTGACACCTGTTAGAGGATAAAGGCAAGCCACTTGAAATCAGCTGGAGCCTTGCAGCCCCTGTCCATACCTTCATGGAAATGCGATGACATCAGCATGGATTTCATAGTGGGTCTGCCCAACACCTCTCGTCATCATGATTCGATTTGGGTTATTGTGGACCGACTGACGAAAGTGGCACATTTTCTCCCAATGCACACCACTGATAAGGCTCAAAGGTATGCAGAGTTGTACATTGACCGGATCATGTGTTTGCACGGATTGCCCAGGACCATTGTTTCTGACCGAGGAGCCCAATTTGTTGCCAGATTTTGGGAACAACTGCAGGAGTCTTTGGGAACCAAGCTAATCAGAAGTTCCGCTTACCACCCACAGACTGATGGTCAGATTGAGAGGGTAAATCAAATTCTTGAAGATATGCTGAGAGCTTGTGCAATCAATTGTGGCAAGAACTGGGATAAGAACCTCTCCTTGGCAGAGTTTGCTTATAACAACAGTTATCAGTCCAGCCTAAGGATGGCACCCTTCGAAGCTCTCTATGGGAGAAGATGCAGAACACCACTCAATTGGTCTCAGCCTCGAGAAAGAGAAGTTTTTGGACCTGACTTAGTGACTGAAGCCGAAAGGAAGGTCAAACTAATCAGGAAGAATCTAGAAGCTGCTCCGGCCAGGCAAAAGAGTTACCATGATAAGAGAAGGAAACCTCTTCGGTTCGAGGTGGGAGATTTCGTTTATCTCAAGGTATCACCCACCAAGGGAGTGCAGAGCTTTGGGATCAAAGGCAAGTTAGCCCCTCGCTACATTGGACCTTATGAGATCATAGAAGCATGTGGACCCGTGGCATACAAGTTGAAGTTACCTCCAAAAATGTCTGCCATCCATAGTGTGTTCCATGTATCTCAACTGAAGAAGTGTGTTCGATTGCAGACTGAGATCATAACAGAACCAGAATTGGAGATAGAACCAGATCTATCATACCAAGAGTACCCTTCCAAGATTCTGGATTGCAAAGAGAGATCAACTCGGGCAAAATCGATCAAGATGTATAAGATCCAATGGAGCAATCATTCAGAGGAAGAGGCTACTTGGGAGACTGAAGAATTTCTGCGTTCCAACTTTCCTGATTATCTGCCTGAGGAAATTGGTACATATTCATGCCCAGCCCCTCCTCCTGCCCTTAGAATCTAAAATTCAGTAATATAATCTTGAATTGAAAAGAATAAGCTATAAAACAAAATTCTAAAGGACTTCCTTCTAAAGTTGCAAAGAGAATGACATTCGAAGAGCAGTTTGCCTTAATAAAGAAAGTATCCGCTTCAAGTAAGTCTCACCCTTCGCTTCACCCCGGTAAGACTCTGACCCGAATCTCGGGATGAGATTCCTTTAAGGGGGAAGGCTGTGACACCCCAGTGTCACCTAGGGTTCTTCTTTAAGCTAACCCCAACCTATTATCACATGTAAATCTAGTAAAGGAATGAACATCAAAAATTAAGAAGAAAGAATTATAATGAGTCTTCTCAAACTCTTCTTAATCTTGTCATGAACCTTAAGGAAGGAAAAATCTCAAACCCTAATAAATCCTAAGTGAGAAAATTAAGCATAAAGGGGAAATTGGGGGAAATCTTGGGGGAAAATGCAAATTGTAGAAAATACCAAATTGCAAAGTTTTAGTTCATCAAATAACTAACAAATCATAGTAAGAAAGTTTGGCCATTTAGTTTTTCCAAAATCCCCAAATCAGCCCTTGAACCATGGTCCCATAAGAAAATTCTGAATTCTGA
Organism: Zea mays; assembly: GCF_902167145.1. Classification (NCBI taxonomy): domain Eukaryota; kingdom Viridiplantae; phylum Streptophyta; class Magnoliopsida; order Poales; family Poaceae; genus Zea; species Zea mays. Next base: position 54,099,810 of record NC_050102.1, on the reverse strand, counting down.
ATTCTGAATTTAGAACCCTTTCCAAAGATCCTTTGTGTTCTCTATTTTTCAAAACTCAAAACCAGGAAGTCCAAATGCTAAATTCCCTTGAACACACTTCGGAAAATTTTGAACTCAAACCAAATTCATTTGACACGGTTTTGGCACATCTTGAGCTCGGGACCGGGTGTTCTGACACTGGCATCTTGGTGATGCTACAACTCCCTGTCCCTAGCCTAAAACCGCGCCACGTCCATACACAAAAGACAAAACAATGTCAGATGAACAAATCCTTCACAGCGATCTTGCACAAATTCGTAAAGATTTGCACCCAATCGGCGTTAGAACTTGGGCAGAGGCAACGGTTCCACGTGTTCGACCGCGGCTGACACCCCTGGTTCACGCCCATTCGCGCACCCTCGCTCCCCAGTGCCCGCCCGCGCGCGCTCGCCGGTCCACGGCCGCCTGTGCACCGCGCCGTGCCTATAAAGCAGCCCCGAACCTCGGCCATCCCTTCCCGCGTGCTCACAAGTCTTGCCCAAGCCAGAGATCACCGGAATTTGCCCCGAGCATGCCGCGCCACCACCCGCCAAGCTTTCCAAGCCTCGGCCGCCATGGCCAGCTCCCTCCAGTCACGCCAAGCCGCACCACACCTTCGGTTAGCTTTGCCATTGGCCCGTGAAGCTTTCCAAGTCCTCGGACCCGGCAGAACTTCACCGGAAGCCCGAGATCACCCTCGCCGGACTTCGGTCGCCCGCCGCCGCGCGTGGATCGAGCTCTCTAGTAAGCCATTTTCAAATTCCTTGCACCCACGTCTTCCCTAGCACCCAGTAAAGCTCTCTGACCCGTTTGATTGACCTATTGCACCGGGAGTAGGTCGACTCCTCGCCGCCGACGAGCATCTCCACCTGCGCACGCGGACCGGTCGACTCCAACCATCCCCGACGGCGGCCCGCACATCGTCGTGATCCCCGAGACCTCCCCTACATTCTCGACCACCTCACCGGAGCAGCCTCGCCGCCGGTAAGCCCCTCCGCCCTTTTCTTCGTCGTGGGTACTGTTCAACTGGGATAGGACCGCGGGTTAGATTTCCAGAAACCCTAGGGGGTTTTCTGCAGAGCCGTAGACTCAAATGAACAGTGCCCCAGGGACCTGTCTGTAATTCTTCTAAGAACTTTCACCAGGGACCCCAGCGCAAAACTGTTTTTCTTTAAACCATTTCGAATTAATCTTTTATTATTCTGCAGAAAGTTTAGGAAATTCATAACTTGAGAAATACTTGACCAAAATTTATCAAACCAATTTTGCTGGATTCTAAATATTATGGACACTCAATTAAAAATACTAAACCCCATGCTTTCTATTCTAATTTTTAGAGTTTAGAATTAAATACATAAACTGACTAAACCTTATTTAATTAAAGAAAAATAGTTATGCTTCTGTGCTAGGCTTGAGAAAATTTGTAGATGTTCAAACCTCAATTAAACACTGTTTAAAAATAGTGGGAACGCCAGTAATGAAAATTTAAGTAGGAATATCTATTAAAAGCCATTTTTTCCCTAGACTTAGGAAAATCAGAAAGGCATTAATAGAAAATGAACAGTAAGTGCAATTATTTTTCCTAGCCTACTTAAGTAACAGAGAACCTAGGAAAAATAAAAAGACTTCTAGTCCAGAACAGAATTAAAGTGAAATGTTTTATTTAGCATTATTCCAACTAGAAAACAATTATTAGAATTATGAGGACAATTTCAAAACTTGTCATAAAAATCCAGTGGACTTGTGACAGCTAAATTCCCACTACAAAAATGATAACCACCCCAGCCCATCATTTTAAGTAGGGTAAGCAAATAAAACTTGATATTGGGGCATATTTCAATTAAATCATAAACAACCCAGAAAATGATGCAATAATAGGCAAATAAAATTTTGCTAGATCAATAATGAGATAGGCCACGAGAGAAAAATGAAAACCCAATTGAAAGATGCCAAATAACACCTATTGCCAATATTTCATGAAAAAGGACATTTAATCCAAGTAATTCCTACCACCCTTTCCCTTAAGCAAAAAGATGCCAAACTTCAGAATGATTGCTCTTGCATAAAACAGAAGCTAGGAAAAATCAGAAATTTGTTGTTTGATATTTTTCAATTATAGTGGTAGAAGAAAGCACCCCTTTGGCTAGAAACTTTGGAAAATCATAATAAAATAAGTGTTAAGTATTAATAGCTAGAAATTTGTACAAAGTTATGTTATAGCATCTAGATGCCAGCAAAAATATGTCTTAAGGAATAACCTTCTGTTAAATGATAGTTGTAGTTCAAACCACCCCTTCTGCCCTAGCATTTAATAATTTTATCTAGAAAGAACTACTTACTTGTTAAACCCCAAATTTTGAGACAGAGAATTATACACCAATAAAAAGCCACTGTAATGTTTCCAGAATTTCTGAAAATTTATTGCTATAACTTGTAGTTCAAATCTATCTTAAAAGCATAAAAGAAATAAGAAGAAAGGAAAATAATAAACCTCGCTCTAATAAAGTTCAACTAGAAATCCTATTGAATTCTCACTAAGGCTTTAAAAAAGAATTCAGGAGAACACCGAGATAGACTTACCACATAGTTTCACTAAATGTGATCTAAACTACTAATTATACCACAAGAATCTCTAGTAGCAAGAGTGAACCCTATCAAATTTAAGTAGATTAGTCACCATCAAGTTAATTGCTAAATTACATATCATATCATGCATATATCTTACTCATTGCATTCATTAGACTGCAATCTAGCTGACGGAGAGTACGTGCTCATCCCCGAGCAAGGAACTGTCCAAGAGGAGGACCAGGAGCCAGCTCCCGAGACTGCCACTGAGGATCTCCCTGCAGCCCTAGCTATCGAAGGCAAGCCCCGGTTTTATGTATAACCATAATTATATATGCTACTTTACAACACTTAATGCTTGTAGGATTGTAATGTGCACTTAAGTGTAGGAGTTGCTTGAAACCTCTAGTTGCATGAACTTAGGATTCCTTTTTGAGATGGATACTAGTATGCTAGGTCGAGTAGCTGCTTTGCTAACCAGGATCTCGGTAGAAGTCGAGTGATTTTTCTAGCACTCGCGCGAGGTCAGGAATTGATTGTATTCATCTTGATAACGGGATCTAAAATGGTCTATGAACTTGGATCCAGGGAGGATGCCTTATTCATGAGACGAGAAAAAGGATTAAGGATTAATGTGTGGATACCTGAGCCAAGCGTTTGAACGTACTAAGCACATGTCGGGAAATATGGTAACCAGTAAACCTAGTACCTGAGTGAAGCCGGGCGCAGACTTCATCCCTCACTCGTACTGAGACTGGGTCTCCCATGCTAGATATGGTGGGTACAAGTGCGGTCACTGCACGGCGGCAGCCGGGGTCAGTGGAGCATTGTATGCCAAGGCGGTGAGCCCTGGCCGTGAACGGGGAATTGATCGGGACGGTTGACATGTGTGGGGTCGGAGTACCCTGACATGTCGTGTGTTTAGGTTTACCTTGCAAGGATAAAACTCGATTCGAATCGTCTGCTTCTCGCAGCTAATGAGACTGCTTGACCCCTTGTACTACATTCAGTAAGAAGTGAAATGAGGTTTACATGAGATAACTTGTTGATTGTACTAAATGCTTGTTACCATGTATGCTTAGAAAGAGCAAACTTAGTTAATCTAATGATGCTAGAAAGTGAAAAGCTAAAACTTGATTTTAGAAACAGCTAGTGCTTTTGGCAAACCAAACCTCTCAGCCAAACAGCTGCATGGTCTAGAGGTAGAGGAGTAGTTTCCTCACACCGGGTAAGTCTAGCTGAGTATTAGTATACTCAGCCTTGCTTGTGGCATAATTTTGCAGGTACGTTGCAGGATATGGTTGATGGTGTGACTTGGCCTACCACCCTGCCACCAGGTTGGACGGTCGAGTGGGATGCTGCTTCCACGGGAGAGGAGCAGGAGGAGTAGTGGGCTAGGCCTTGTCCATTTCCTCGCTATCGACGACATCGATTATCCGCTGCATTTTATCTTATGAACTTTTATTCGCTACTCGAAAAACTTCGATCTATGTAATAATTCAGTACTTAATTTGAGGTTTCCTGTTTTATTGTATTTCTTCTGTGACTCACCTTCGTGTGAGTTTGTGGTATTTGATCCTGGTTAGGTGGCTTTATCAGACTAGATCTGAGTGACTGACGGGTTATTCTGATTTAAGTGTGTTACAGCCCTTGAGGCGTGACTTAGGCACTTAAGCTGGAATAATTTGGGCAGTTCTGCCACAATAATAGTGCAACCATGATGGTGGAATGGGACGCTCTTAGCTGATTAATTAGATGAACCTGGGGTGTAGTTGGCTTTGCCGGAGCGCCGTCAATGGGGGCCGAGGCGTAGTGCTCGCTCTGCCAAGGGGGGTGTAGAGCTTCATTCGATTTGGTTTTGATAGTCACCCATCTTGGATAGGTGTACTGCATTTGTACGACTGGCGTGTGACACCCGGTTTGCAAAGAAGAGAAGTTGGAGGGTATTCTTTTTGTTTTTTTCTCTCTTTCGGTGGTTGCGTTTTGGGAATTTGGAATTTGAGGAAAAACATTCACCAGTAGGGCAGTAGAATTCCTTTGGTTAGGCGCTTGCATCGGGGTCGGGAGCCGTCGCGTGGGCGTGTTGGGCCGCAAATCTTGTTTTGGCCCACTAACCCCCATAACCCTAGCCGCCCTCCCCCTAACCCCCCACCCCATTCTTTGTGCAGCCCCCCCCCCATTCCCCTACCCTCTTGGCCGCCCCCCCCCCCCCCCCTCTCCCATCTCCTCCTTTCTCAAGCACTTGTAGCCACACATCAAACCCTAGCCCCCCCCCCATCTCCTCCTCCCATGGTGCCATTCGTTGCCGCTCGGATCTCCGTCGCGTGGTGCAAATCTTCAACGGTTTTTGGTGGAGGGAGGAAGGGAGGAAGAAAAGGGGGAGAACCCAAGGTGATTTTTGTGTTTATCTCTTGTTCATTTTATGCGGCAATCCAATTGTTTAGATGTTGCGTGTGCGATTTGGTAGAAGGGTTGTCCAGAATTTTAAGGGGGTGGACGAGCAGCAGCAGAATTAGTGATTTCTGGGCATTTTTCGTGGAGAATTAAGGGGAATCAGTTTTGGAATCATGTAGAACATTGGTATACCTTTCCAACGAGTATTTATGCGCTCAATTTGGAGTTATAAATTAAAAGTTATCACCGTTTGAAACCGGGTAGGTGGCTGTCCAAAAAAACAGATTTTCAGGGGGATGAACAGCAGCAGTATTAGCAGTTTTTGGGGATTTTTCGGGAGTAATTAGTGTTAATCAGTATGAGAATCTTGTAGGGCTTTATTTCCAACAAGTACTTATTGAAAGGGAAATGTGCCCTTGGGCCATTTCTAAGTATTTTGGTGATTGAGTGCAAACACAAGGGCTTAAATGTGAAAATATGCTCATGGATGAACAAAGTGCAAATCACAAGTAAAGGTATGTTTCTAAGCCTTAGTACATTAGTTTTGTCTACTAACATCTTGTCTAAGTGTTAGAAACAGAAAGAAGAAGAGAAGAGAAGACTTGGCTGTGTACAGCCAAGGGGCTGCTTCGGTCTGGGGCACCGGACTGTCCGGTGGTGCACCGGACAGTGTCCGGTGCGCCAGGCTGCCTCGGCCGAAGAGGCCGCTCTCGGGTTTTTCTCCGGCGACTTCGGCTAAAATTCACCGGACTGTCCGGTGTGCACCGGACTGTCCGGTGAGCCAACGGTCGGCCGGGCCAACGGTCGGCCGCGCGATCGGCGCGCGACACGTGGCCGAGCCAACGGTCGGAAAGATACACCGGACTGTCCGGTGTGCACCGGACATGTCCGGTGCGCCAACGGTGCGCAGATCTGACTCTGACAGCAACGGTCGGATGCGCTGTTTAAGGAAACAAATCGGGCACCGGACAGTGTCCGGTGTGCACCGGACTGTCCGGTGCGCCCGACGACAGAAGGCAAGGATAGCCTTCCAGATGTGTTCTCAACGGCTCCTAGCTGCCTTGGGGCTATAAAAGGGACCCCTTGGCGCATGGAGGAGTACACCAAGCATTCCTACAACTCTTCTAAGCACCAAGACATCAATCTCACGCATTCGTTTCATTGTGATAGCATATAGAGCTCTTGTGGAGTTGTGAACTCTTTGTGTTGCGTTGCGAGCTCTTGTTGCGACTTGTGCGCGTGTTGTTGCTCTGATTTTCGAGTCTTGTGTGCGTTGCTCATTCCCATCTTACTCCGTATTTCTTTGTGAACTCAATTGTAAGGGCGAGAGACTCCAAGTTGTGGAGATTCCTCGCAAACGGGAAAAGATCAAAGGAAAGAAAAACACCGTGGTATTCAAGTTGATCATTGGATCACTTGAGAGGAGTTGAGTGCAACTCTCGTCCGTTGGGACGCCACAATGTGGAGTAGGCAAGTTTTGTACTTGGCCGAACCACGGGATAACCACCGTGTCAACTCTGTGATTGCTTTCTTGTGGTTATTGTGTTTTGACTCCTCTCTAGCCACTTGGCATAAACTGTGCTAACGCCTAATCAAGTTTTGTGGCTATAAGTTTAAGTTTTTACAGGATCACCTATTCACCCCCCCCCCTCTAGGTGCTCTCAATTGGTATCAGAACCGTTCTCTTCAAGAAAGGGACTAACCGCCCGAAGAGATGGATCCTAAGGGGAAGGGAATTGTGATCAACGACAAGGAGAAGGAGTCCTTCGTCAACGAGCCAAGGGATGACAAGTCCAATGACTCGGGCTCGGGCCACAAGCGAAGAGATGGGAAGAAGAAGAAGACAAGACGCATCAAGGAGATCGTCTACTACGACAGCGATGAGTCCTCTTCTTCCCAAAAGGACGACGACTACGACAAACAAAGGAAACCGGTTAATTCTAACTTTTCTTTTGACTACTCTCGTATTCCGCAAAGTTCAAATTCACATTTGCTTTCCATTCCACTCGGCAAGCCCCCACACTTTGATGGGGAGGACTACGGATTTTGGAGCCACAAAATGTGTAGTCACCTATTCTCTCTCCATCCTAGCATATGGGAGATTGTAGATAGTGGAATGCACTTTAATAGTTCGGATAGTCCTATATTCATTAATGAGCAAATCCATAAGAATGCACAAGCTACTACTGTTCTTCTAGCCTCATTGTGCAGGGATGAATATAATAAAGTGAGTGGCTTGGATAACGCCAAGCAAATCTGGGATACCCTCAAGATCTCTCATGAGGGAAATGACGCTACCTTGCTCACCAAAATGGAGTTGGTGGAGGGCGAGCTTGGACGGTTCGCGATGATAAGGGGCGAGGAGCCAACTCAAACATACAACCGGCTCAAGACCCTTGTCAACAAAATAAGGAGCTACGGAAGCACGCGATGGACGGACCACGACGTCGTCCGACTAATGCTCAGGTCCTTTACCGTTCTTGATCCTCATTTGGTGAATAATATTCGTGAGAATCCCAGGTACACCAAAATGTCGCCCGAAGAAGTCCTAGGAAAATTCGTCAGCGGGCGAATGATGATCAAGGAGGCAAGGTATGTGGACGACGCCTTGAATGGACCGATCAACGAGCCGCAACCTTTTGCTCTCAAAGCCACAGGGAACAAGGAGGCGCTACCCAGCAAGGTGGCGCAAATTGAGGCGGCCGGTCTTAATGAAGAAGAAATGGCCCTCATTATCAAGAGATTCAAGACGGTGCTAAAGGGTCGCAATGGACAGCCGAGCAAGACTAAGACCAAGGGGAAGCGATCATGCTTCAAATGCGGTAAGCTTGGTCATTTTATTGCTAACTGTCCCGATAATGATAGTGACCAGGAAAAGGGGAACAAGAGGGAAAAGAAGAAGCATTACAAGAAGGCAAAGGGCGAGGCGCATCTAGGCAAGGAGTGGGACTCGGATTGCTCCTCGTCCGACTCCGACAATGAAGGACTCGCCGCCACCGCCTTCAACAAATCAACCCTCTTCCCCAACGAGCGTCACACATGCCTTATGGCAAGAGAGAAGAAGGTATGTACTCGCAACTCTACCTATGCTTCTTCAAGTGAGGACGAATCTAGTGATGAGGATGAAGTAGATTATTCATGTTTGTTCAAGGGCTTAGATAGATCTAAGATAGACAAAATTAATGAATTAATTGATGCCTTGAATGAAAAGAATATACTTTTAGAAAAGCAAGAGGATTTGTTGTATGAAGAGCATGATAAATTTGTTGAGGCACAAAAATCCTATGCTTTAGAAGTTAAGAGAAATGAAATGCTTTCTTTTGAACTATCTACTTGTCATGAAACCATTTCTACTTTGAAAGGTGTCAACAATGATTTAAATGCTAAATTAGAAGTAGCAAACAAATCCAATTCTTGTGTAGAACATGTTGAAATTTGTACTAGGTGTAAAGACTTTGACATTAATGCTTGTAGTGAACACCTAGTTTCAATTTCCAAGCTTAATGATGAACTGGCTAGTCTTAATGCTCAACTTAAGACTAGCAAGAATGATTTCGATAAGCTAAAATTTGCAAGGGATGCCTACACAATTGGTAGACACCCCTCAATTAAGGATGGACTTGGCTTCAAGAGAGAAGCTAAGAACTTAACAAGCCATAAGGCTCCCATTCCCGCCAAGGAGAAAGGGAAGGCCCCTATGGCTACTAGTGCTAAAAGGAACCATGCATTTTTGTATCATGATAGAAGACAAACTAGAAATATAAGTCATGATGCTTATGATTCATATGTTTATGATTCTCATGCCATGTTTGCTCCTAGTTCCTCTTATGTGTATGATAGAAATGTTACTAGGAGAAATGTTATTCCTAAAAGAAATGCTATTCATCATGTGCCTAGAAGGAATGTTATTCATGCTCCTAGGAAAATAGCAAATGAACCTTCTACAATTTATTGTGCTTTAAATGCTTCCTTTGCTATTTGTAGAAAGGATAGGAAAATAGTTGCTAGGAAGATAGGGGCAAAATGCAAGGGAGACAAAACTTGCATTTGGGTCCCTAAAGATATTTGTGCTAACCTTGTAGGACCCAACATGAGTTGGGTACCTAAAACCCAAGCCTAAATTTGCCTTGCAGGTTTATGCATCCGGAGGTTCAAGCTGGATTATCGACAGCGGATGCACAAACCATATGACGGGGGAGAAGAAGATGTTCACCTCCTACGTCAAAAATAAGGATTCCCAAGATTCAATTATATTCGGTGATGGGAATCAAGGCAAGGTAAAAGGGTTAGGTAAAATTGCGATTTCTAATGAGCATTCTATCTCTAATGTATTTTTAGTAGAGAATCTTGGATATAATTTGCTATCTGTTAGTCAATTATGTCATATGGGGTATAACTGTCTATTTACAAATGTAGATGTGTCTGTCTTTAGAAGAAGTGATGGTTCACTAGCTTTTAAGGGTGTATTAGACGGCAAACTTTATTTAGTTGATTTTGCAAAAGAAGAGGCCGGTCTAGATGCATGCTTAATAGCTAAGACTAGCATGGGCTGGCTGTGGCATCGCCGCTTAGCACATGTGGGGATGAAGAACCTTCACAAGCTTCTAAAGGGAGAACACGTGATAGGTTTGACTAACGTTCAATTCGAAAAAGATAGACCTTGTGCAGCTTGTCAAGCAGGGAAACAGGTGGGAGGAGCACATCACAGCAAGAATGTGATGACCACTTCAAGACCCCTGGAGCTGCTGCATATGGACCTCTTCGGACCCGTCGCCTATCTAAGCATAGGGGGAAGTAAGTATGGTTTAGTTATTGTTGATGATTTTTCCCGCTTCACTTGGGTGTTCTTTTTGCAGGATAAGTCTGAAACCCAAGGGACCCTCAAGCGCTTCCTCAGGAGAGCTCAAAATGAGTTTGAGCTCAAAGTGAAAAAGATAAGGAGCGACAACGGGTCCGAGTTCAAGAACCTTCAAGTGGAGGAGTTCCTTGAAGAGGAAGGGATCAAGCACGAGTTCTCCGCTCCCTACACACCACAGCAAAATGGTGTGGTAGAGAGGAAGAACAGGACGCTCATCGACATGGCGAGGACGATGCTAGGAGAGTTCAAGACCCCCGAGTGCTTTTGGACGGAAGCCGTTAACACTGCTTGCCACGCCATCAACAGGGTCTACCTTCATCGCCTCCTCAAGAAGACGTCGTATGAGCTACTAACCGGTAACAAACCCAATGTATCGTACTTTCGTGTATTTGGGAGTAAATGCTACATTCTAGTGAAGAAGGGTAGAAATTCTAAGTTTGCTCCCAAAGCTGTAGAAGGGTTTTTATTAGGTTATGACTCAAATACAAAGGCGTATAGAGTCTTCAACAAATCATCGGGTTTGGTTGAAGTCTCTAGCGACGTTGTATTTGATGAGACTAATGGCTCTCCAAGAGAGCAAGTGGTTGATTGTGATGATGTAGATGAAGAAGATGTTCCGACGGCCGCTATACGGACCATGGCGATTGGGGAAGTACGGCCACAGGAACAAGATGAACGAGATCAACCTTCTTCCTCAACTATGGTGCATCCCCCAACCAAAGATGACGAACAGGTACCTCAAGTGGAGGCGCTTGATCAAGGGGGAGCACAAAATGATCAAGTGATGGAGGAAGAAGCGCAACCGGCACCTCCAACCCAAGTTCGAGCGATGATTCAAAGGGATCATCCCGTCGACCAAATTCTGGGTGACATTAGCAAGGGAGTAACTACTCGGTCTCGATTAGTTAATTTTTGTGAACATTACTCTTTTGTCTCTTCTATTGAGCCTTTCAGGGTAGAAGAGGCCTTGCTAGATCCGGACTGGGTGTTGGCCATGCAAGAGGAGCTCAACAACTTCAAGCGCAATGAAGTTTGGACACTGGTGCCTCGTCCGAAGCAAAATGTTGTGGGAACCAAGTGGGTGTTCCGCAACAAACAGGACGAGCACGGGGTGGTGACGAGGAACAAGGCTCGACTTGTGGCAAAAGGTTATGCCCAAGTCGCAGGTTTGGACTTTGAGGAGACTTTTGCTCCTGTGGCTAGGCTAGAGTCAATTCGAATCTTGCTAGCATATGCCGCTCACCATTCTTTCAGGTTGTTCCAAATGGATGTGAAAAGCGCTTTCCTCAACGGGCCAATCAAGGAGGAGGTGTACGTGGAGCAACCCCCTGGCTTCGAGGATGAACGGTACCCCGACCATGTGTGTAAGCTCTCTAAGGCGCTCTATGGACTTAAGCAAGCCCCAAGAGCATGGTATGAATGCCTTAGAGACTTTTTAATTGCTAATGCTTTCAAGGTTGGGAAGGCCGATCCAACTCTTTTTACAAAGACATGCGATGGTGATTTGTTTGTGTGCCAAATTTATGTCGATGACATAATATTTGGTTCTACTAACCAAAAGTCTTGTGAAGAGTTTAGCAGGGTGATGACGCAGAAATTCGAGATGTCGATGATGGGCGAGTTGAACTACTTCCTTGGGTTCCAAGTGAAGCAACTCAAGGACGGCACCTTCATCTCCCAAACGAAGTACACGCAAGATCTGCTAAAGCGGTTTGGGATGAAGGACGCCAAGCCCGCAAAGACTCCGATGGGAACAGACGGACACACTGACCTCAACAAAGGAGGTAAGTCCGTTGATCAAAAAGCATACCGGTCAATGATAGGTTCTTTGCTTTACTTATGTGCTAGTAGACCGGATATTATGCTTAGCATATGCATGTGTGCTAGATTTCAATCCGATCCTAAGGAGTGTCACTTAGTGGCGGTGAAGCGAATTCTTAGATATTTGGTTGCTACGCCTTGCTTCGGGCTCTGGTATCCAAAGGGGTCTACCTTTGACTTAGTTGGATACTAAGATTCCGACTATGCTGGATGTAAGGTCGATAGGAAGAGTACATCGGGGACGTGCCAATTCTTAGGAAGGTCCCTGGTGTCATGGAACTCTAAGAAACAAACATCCGTTGCCCTATCCACCGCTGAGGCCGAGTACGTTGCCGCAGGACAGTGTTGCGCGCAACTACTTTGGATGAGGCAAACCCTCCGGGACTTTGGCTACAATCTGAGCAAAGTCCCACTCCTATGTGACAATGAGAGTGCTATCCGCATGGCGGAGAATCCTGTTGAGCACAGCCGCACAAAGCACATAGACATCCGGCATCACTTTTTGAGAGACCACCAGCAAAAGGGAGATATCGAAGTGTTTCATGTTAGCACCGAGAACCAGCTAGCCGATATCTTCACCAAGCCTCTAGATGAGAAGACCTTTTGCAGGCTGCGTAGTGAGCTAAATGTCTTAGATTCGCGGAACCTGGATTGAATTGTAGAATACATGTACTTATGCTTTTGATCATGTTCCTTTTTGCATTTTGTTGCTTATTATGGTGCTCAAGTTGTACAAACACTCCCTGGACCTCACAAGTCCGTTGCAAAGTGATGCACATGTTTAGGGGGAGATGTGTTACAACTTGACCCTTTGAGACTAACCATTTGCTTGAGTTTGCTTGATTTAGTCTCGAAGGTGAATTGAAAGGGAAAGGTGAACTTGGACCATGCAAGACTTCCACTGCACTCCGATGAGAGGGTAACTAATTCCAAGTTCATCTCTATGATCTTATTGCCTTTGTACTCTTCATTGACGATTTTGGTGAGGCAATGAGGTTAAAGGGGCCAAGATTGATCCCGTTTTGGTGCTTGATGCCAAAGGGGGAGAAAATAAAGGCCAAAGTGATAAATGGATCAGCTACCACTTGAGAGATTTTGAAAATAGTAGAATAGAGTTTTTGTTTTGTCAAAAGCTTTTATTGTCTCTTATTGGTCTCTATTTTCAAAAAGTTGGCTTCTTGTGGGGAGAAGTGTTGATTATGGGAAATAGGGGGAGTTTTTGAAATCTTTGATCAATCTCTTTTGGAATGACTCTCTTTATGCTTCAACATGTGTGTTTGACTTAAAGATAGAGATTTGTGTTTGATTTGCAAAAACAAACCAAGTGGTGGCAAAAGATGATCCATATATGCCAAAATTGAATAAAACTCAAAGTCAGTTTTTATTTGAAGTGATTTTGCACTTGTTCTAGTTGCTTTATGTTGTGTTGGCATAAATCACCAAAAAGGGGGAGATTGAAAGGGAAATGTGCCCTTGGGCCATTTCTAAGTATTTTGGTGATTGAGTGCAAACACAAGGGCTTAAATGTGAAAATATGCTCATGGATGAACAAAGTGCAAATCACAAGTAAAGGTATGTTTCTAAGCCTTAGTACATTAGTTTTGTGTACTAACATCTTGTCTAAGTGTTAGAAACAGAAAGAAGAAGAGAAGAGAAGACTTGGCTGTGTACAGCCAAGGGGCTGCTTCGGTCTGGGGCACCGGACTGTCCGGTGGTGCACCGGACAGTGTCCGGTGGTGCACCGGACAGTGTCCGGTGCGCCAGGCTGCCTCGGCCGAAGAGGCCGCTCTCGGGTTTTTCTCCGGCGACTTCGGCTAAAATTCACCGGACTGTCCGGTGTGCACCGGACTGTCCGGTGAGCCAACGGTCGGCCGGGCCAACGGTCGGCCGCGCGATCGGCGCGCGACACGTGGCCGAGCCAACGGTCGGAAAGATACACCGGACTGTCCGGTGTGCACCGGACATGTCCGGTGCGCCAACGGTGCGCAGATCTGACTCTGACAGCAACGGTCGGATGCGCTGTTTAAGGAAACAAATCGGGCACCGGACAGTGTCCGGTGTGCACCGGACTGTCCGGTGCGCCCGACGACAGAAGGCAAGGATAGCCTTCCAGATGTGTTCTCAACGGCTCCTAGCTGCCTTGGGGCTATAAAAGGGACCCCTTGGCGCATGGAGGAGTACACCAAGCATTCCTACAACTCTTCTAAGCACCAAGACATCAATCTCACGCATTCGTTTCATTGTGATAGCATATAGAGCTCTTGTGGAGTTGTGAACTCTTTGTGTTGCGTTGCGAGCTCTTGTTGCGACTTGTGCGCGTGTTGTTGCTCTGATTTTCGAGTCTTGTGTGCGTTGCTCATTCCCATCTTACTCCGTATTTCTTTGTGAACTCAATTGTAAGGGCGAGAGACTCCAAGTTGTGGAGATTCCTCGCAAACGGGAAAAGATCAAAGGAAAGAAAAACACCGTGGTATTCAAGTTGATCATTGGATCACTTGAGAGGAGTTGAGTGCAACTCTCGTCCGTTAGGACGCCACAACGTGGAGTAGGCAAGTTTTGTACTCGGCCGAACCACGGGATATCCACCGTGTCAACTCTGTGATTGCTTTCTTGTGGTTATTGTGTTTTGACTCCTCTCTAGCCACTTGGCATAAACTGTGCTAACGCCTAATCAAGTTTTGTGGCTATAAGTTTAAGTTTTTACAGGATCACCTATTCACCCCCCCCCCCTCTCTAGGTGGTCTCACTTATGCGCTCGATTCGGAGTTATAATTTAGGAGATATCGTTGTTTGAATCCGGTTATGTTGCTGTCCAAAAAAACAGATTTTTCAGGTGGGTGAACAGCAGTGGTATTAGCAGTTTCTGGGAATGTTTCGTGGGTAATTAGTGTTAACCAGTATGATAATCATATAGGGATTTATCTTATCTTTCCAATGAGTACTTATGCGCTTGATTTGAAATTATATTTTAAAAGATATCGCTGTTTGAATCCGGGTATGTCGCTGTCCAAAAGACAAAGAAAAACAGATTACAGGGTTCATCTTGTGGACTGTTTTGGGCTAATTAGATATTGGAATTTAATTATAAATTGTATACAAAACTTGTGCTAATTTTATGTAGATGCCTCTGGAGTTTTTGTTTGTTACCACTGCTGTCATAATTTTAAAGTTATGAAATTATTAAGCAGCGCCGCTGCAGTTTGGTGGGTGTAGGGAGAGATGTAACCGCGGCGGGGTTTGAGTTTGTGCGTAGTTGCGGCGTCGCTTATGAGCCTGATTATGTGAAATTGGTGCACTAAGTTGGGTGTCAAAAACAGGTGGTGGACTTCCGGATCGTACTTAGGGATTTGCCCGAACTTCCGGTAAAGGCAAGTAAATACAGTGGTGGTTGCTACCGTTTGGTTTGCATCCTATTCCCTATCATTGAGTATGCATAAGTTTTAATTATGCTAATCATTGAATTCTATGATAAAGTTTATTTGTTTGGAAGTATTAATTCTCAATTGTCTAATATTGTGGATGATCATAATTTGGTAATGATATATGTGGTTGATTCCCATCTTGGATGAAGTTGAAGTATCTTTTTGAATCATGTTATATGAAGTGTTGTAGGCATGACATGCACATCGCATCATCCATCTTGCATTTTGAAGTTATGTCGTGATCTTATGGTCCGACCGTACCGGTACATTTTTAGCATCGTACGTTGCCCGAGGAGGGGTACGATGCGGCTTCATATCCTTAGTGGTATGAAGGCAGAAGTCATCCTTGCATTTGCAGACATTTGCACTCATGAGGAATATATGAAGTGTGACATTACTATGTTACTATTGTGGTTTCTACCTGCGAGGTGTGGTAACTAGGTGTGTTGTACGTTGTATACGTGCTGCACCTTCGTAATAAGAAGGTTGTGGAATCAAGTGGTGGTAAAACAATGTTCTTATGTGGTTTAACTGTTTGATATTATTTTACGTGCTGAGATGTGTCATCTCACTCTTGCATTACTCAATGCAGGTACTTGATACATGTTGGGAAAGAGGGGAGTAGCAGCACGTCCACTTTTACTCTCACAATAACGCTGCCCAGGCGCAACCATGATTTAATTAGAAACTTATTGTCAAAGGGAGTTTGTTTTCTTTATATGGTCGTGCGTACTGGTTAATTCAGTTCAGGTCGTATGTTTATCTTCCCTTGCTAGCCGATTAATAATACTTAGTATGTTTTAGTCATGAGATATGTTTATACTCTGTTGCCCCCCTCTTTTATGCAATCTTGCAAAGGGGATGCTGCCGAAATTTTATATATGGACGTCGGAAGTGTAGTTCAGTAGCATTCCGGGTTGTTTGTGGAACCCAGAGTGTTACAGTTGGTATCAGATGATAGACTTTAGATTCTACGCAATTTGAAGATAAATTTGACACACTTGCACATATAGGAAGGGTATGGGTTCATATATCTTTCATATTAGTATTTTATTGTATAGATGACTAGAATTTCCTTACTCCAAATCCCTTTATGGTTTGATGGGGTATGTCGTTAACGACGTAATGCTTGATATGAAATGTTACTTCTATTTAATATTGGTTTCTTGGTGTGGTTGTTATTGAAATTATTATGCAAGTGAAGCTACTAATGTACTTGTTTTATATACATATCGTCATGATGTTCTTTTGGGATGCAATGTTTACTAATCTCTGAGCTATTACCATCATATATTTCTATATGCTTGACTGTGGATGTTTTTTTTCCAAAAGGATTCTTGGGTTCTAGTACTTGTAGGACCGATTTTTTATTGAGCTTGTGTATAGAGGATCTAATCCGACTTGGTGTAGTGTGAAAACACTATACAATGTAGTTTTATGGTGTTGTTGAGCTTGATTGACTGTTGGGTTACAACCCAACTTATCAATGTAATATTTCCATGGGTGCAGTGCTTTACAGCTCACCTTTTTTTGGCTAGTGTGGCTACTTGCCAACTTGATCTTAGAGTACAATAGGTTTGTCTCCATAGAGCAAAGGCAATGTTGTACTGTCTATGAAATCTTGAGACTGGTAGAACTCAAGTGAATTTGTAAGATGACGTGGATAGATAAGTTCAACCATGTTTACATGATAGGTTTTCTTATTGTGTGCAACCTTAACTTTAATAATAAATAGGGTGATTTCAAGTGGATTTTATGTCTATATTATAGTTGAAGAGGCATGCATGTTTTCCTTCTATGGTTTGTTTCTATAGCCAAAAAGGTTATGCATAATTTTTATTTGTTGGAGGCTAGTCATGTGGACGATATGGACAACCCGTTTTATATTGTTTTTAATCGCCGATGATATATGGTAGTTTTTTTATATATGATCAGTTCTCTATGCATGCTTGTTGAATTATTATTTGGATCGCTCTATCTTAAACAAAGTCAATGTTTAACTGGAAGTTGCTTATGTTTGTTAGTCATCTATCTCTATAATGATGTGGTTGTTGCATCAGATGGAGATTTTTTTATATGAATGATGGTTTGATAGATCATGTATGTCTACTACTTTGAATTCATCCTATGACATCACTAGGTACAAATTGTTCAAGTGCAATAATAGGAGGTATTGTCGTATGTGAGGTTAATCAAGGTAGTTTGGTTAGGTGGATTGTCTTATTGAAGTCCAATTACTCGTGTTGAGCATAGTATCGTGTTATTATTTTAGTGTTGAAAGTAATATTTATGAAGCTTTTGCATGAGTCTGTGTCAAGAAGTACATTAGTTTTTCTTGTTGTTATCCCTCCATTACTTTATGAGTATTGCAAATTTTATCTCTTTTGAGAGGAGAAAAAAAGATGTTATATGACATGAGTACCATTTGCTTCACGTCAACAGAATGGTTTTGGAGATTTCTAGTAGTTGGATTCTAGTGTAATAACAACCATGTTTTATAGTGCTGGAGACGGGTATGTCAAGTGTTTCATACATTGTCGATACATGGATGTTTGACCTTAGTGGCATTAACAAACGAGGTTGTTGAATTCATTGGTTGTTGTGCTTAGTGTTCTAACCTATTTGGTAGAGTGTTATTTAAAGACTTTGTGGAGTTGCATCCCAGTTTGGTAGTGGAAAATCCTAGTGTTGATTGCACCTGCCAATGACTTGGGTTTCATTTTATATTGTTTTTTTATTGTTGATAATGTGTTGTTTGGTTTCGGGAGGCATTTTAAATTAGTTGGAGGCTGAATCAGGCTTCACTTATCTAGAATGTTTTGTAGTATGTTTCTTCATCTTTCCATAGGATGCTTAATCACCATGTTTGGTCTAAACATTTGAGAGATATGGGTTTCTTAAAACATCTTTGTTGGTGTCTCTAGCAGAGTGAGTCTTTAATTTTGTACGGAAGAGTAGACATTGAAGACGGTATAATTTGGTCTTTGTGGATTATGAAAGTTTTAGTAATTTCATGATCTTTTCAAAGAGTATGGGTTTCTAATTCTCATTGCATATAATTGGAGTTAGGTTGCTCTGAAGTTGTTGCACTGTTGTGTCTGAACTTTAGGCGTCGTTATAATCACCAATAAATCGACTGCGTTTTGATAGTTGCAGAGCACAAATTTGCGAATTCTCTTTAAGCAAAACTTGTAGGTCTTTTCAGTACCTTTTTAATGAGTATTTACTTGTAACTGTCTGTTAAATAGATTTGGAGAGGTGGTTGCCCGGATATAAGGCGAATCTCTAATGTGTAGTATCTCAGGCTGAGTTTAGCTGTAGGTCATGCAGAGTTGAGGGCTATTAGGATTAATTTGGGTGCAACTTTATTGCAAAAGTCGTGGACAATTTTCAAAACTTTTCCAACGTGTGTTTGTTGTAGTTTAAGTTGAGTATAGCAGGAGTTATAGGTTTTTGAATTTTAGTTGTCCATTGTTTCAATCCTATCAGTTTTGCAACAAAAGAGTTGCATTGTTTTATCGGTTTGGAAACCAATTCCGAGACACTCATTATAATAAAAGTTCTAGGGAATGTTATAATATTTTCAATGAGTTTATATTTGCAAAATTTTGTTAGCTGCAGGGAGTTATGATATCATGTATAGAATGTGCTTGGATGAATATGTGGGCAGACATAACATGCTTAAATTGATTCTTGTTTGCATGATGTGAGATTAGGCTTAAATGATTTAAAAAGTTATCATATTGCTTCTATACTTATATTTTTTCTAGGTGTCTCGTAATGAAGAACCTAAAGTTATTAGTCTTTCAATGAACGCTTAATCTTAGAAGAGTAATGAACCTGATAAAATCTATTGCTTGCTATTGGGACTGATGACCAGTTTTAGTTATGCAGCTAGTTCAATGAAGTAAACCATCTTTTCTGTAGAGATGTTATATATAAAAGTTGTAGCCAACTTCTTTATCTTACTTGTGTAAAAATTTCATGACCATAGGTCTAGTAGTTTGGGAGTTATGATTTTCTCAAGTCCAGTCTTGAAATCTATGCAGATTCTGTACAGATTTCGAAGCTGACCTTGTTTGCCCAATTTAAACTTCGAATAAATTATTATAAATTATAAATAAGTTGTAGTACTTTTCTTAATAGTTTCAACAAATTTTGGATTAATTTTTTTGGAGATATATAAGTTAAGTTACAGCTGTTTTAAGTGTGATCTCTGAATCTGTCCAAATTTGGACAGCAGAGCCTTTCTCGTGTCTTTTGACCTTAATATGCATTGAATTAACTTGACATGTTTATAAATGAATTATAGACAGTTCTACTAGCTTTCTAAAGAGTCTGGGAGCACCTGAATTGGATGATTGAGACTCCAATTATGGATTTTTGAATTGAGTAGTTGAATTATGTCCAAGTCTGGACAGAATTTACGTTTAGCATTGTTTGACTTTTCTAAGTGTCAAATCTTGTTGTGATGTTAATACCAAGGGTATAGTGGACTTTATAAGCTTTCCATAAAGTCCTAGTTTACTAATTTTCGATGCATATTTTGTGAGTTAGGAGCAAAACAATTAACCGCTGTGCTGCTATCTAGAAATATGCAAGCATTAAGTTGCTCTCTTGAAGTTGCTCTTGTTTGGCTAAGTTTGGTTTAGGCTATAGGAACATTATATGCCTTGCATTCATATATACATTCCTTGAAGTACTTGCATATGTCAATGATTGATTTGGTGTCAGGAAAGCTTGGTCCGAGGTATATAGGATTGTCTACTATCTTGGCCGAGTTGGCAGCTAGGCTTAGCACATGTAATTGTCGGAACAAAGGATTAGAGTACACCAAGTATTCCATGTCTTTATGTTGAGGAAGTATTTGCGGAATCCAGACCATCAAATCGAGCTAGAGCCGATTCCTGTGTAGCAAGAGCAGACTCTAGAGTGTCGTCTGTTGCGTATCTTAGAATCCTAGGAGCTTGAGGAGCTAATGCAGCAGAAGTACTCGAACTTTTCTTTATGTGTGAGTTTTGTTGATTCATTAATCTTTCTTTTGTTGTTCCGATAGAAGCGTCGGAATTCGAGGTCGAATTCTTTTTAAGGGGGTAGAGTGTGACACCCGGTTTGCAAAGAAGAGAAGTTGGAGGGTATTCTTTTTGTTTTTTTTCTCTCTTTCGGTGGTTGCGTTTTGGGAATTTGGAATTTGAGGAAAAACATTCACCAGTAGGGCAGTAGAATTCCTTTGGTTAGGCGCTTGCATCGGGGTCGGGAGCCGTCGCGTGGGCGTGTTGGGCCGCAAATCTTATTTTGGCCCACTAACCCCCATAACCCTAGCCGCCCTCCCCCTAACCCCCCCCCATTCTTTGTGCAGCCCCCCCCCCCCATTCCCCTACCCTCTTGGCCGCCCCTCCCCCTCTCCCATCTCCTCCTTTCTCAAGCACTTGCAGGCACACATCAAACCCTAGCCCCCCCCATCTCCTCCTCCCATGGTGCCATTCGTTGCCGCTCGGATCTCCGTCGCGTGGTGCAAATCTTCAACGGTTTTCGGTGGAGGGAGGAAGGGAGGAAGAAAAGGGGGAGAACCCAAGGTGATTTTTGTGTTTATCTCTTGTTCATTTTATGCTGCAATCCAATTGTTTAGATGTTGCGTGTGCGATTTGGTAGAAGGGTTGTCTAGAATTTTAAGGGGGTGGACGAGCAGCAGCAGAATTAGTGATTTCTGGGCATTTTTCGTGGAGAATTAAGGGGAATCAGTTTGGGAATCATGTAGAACTTTGGCATACCTTTCCAACGAGTATTTATGCGCTCAATTTGGAGTTATAAATTAAAAGTTTTCACCGTTTGAAACCGGGTAGGTGGCTGTCCAAAAAAACAGATTTTCAGGGGGATGAACAGCAGGAGTATTAGCAGTTTCTGGGGATTTTTCGGGAGTAATTAGTGTTAATCAGTATGAGAATCATGTAGGGCTTTATGTTATCTTTCCAACAAGTACTTATGGGCTCGATTCGGAGTTATAATTTAGGAGATATCGTTGTTTGAATCCGGTTATGTTGTTGTCCAAAAAAAAACAGATTTTTCAGGTGGGTGAACAGCAGTGGTATTAGCAGTTTCTGGGAATGTTTCGTGGGTAATTAGTGTTAACCAGTATGATAATCATGTAGGGATTTGTCTTATCTTTCCAATAAGTACTTATGCGCTTGATTTGAAATTATATTTTAAAAGATATCGCTGTTTGAATCCGGGTATGTCGCTGTCCAAAAGACAAAGAAAAACAGATTACAGGGTTCATCTTGTGGACTGTTTTGGGCTAATTAGATATTGGAATTTAATTATAAATTGTATACAAAACTTGTGGGTAATTTTATGTAGATGCCTCTGGAGTTTTTGTTTGTTACCACTGCTGTCATAATTTTAAAGTTATGAAATTATTAAGCAGCGCCGCTGCAGTTTGGTGGGTGTAGGGAGAGATGTAACCGCGGCGGGGTTTGAGTTTGTGCGTAGTTGCGGCGTCGCTTATGAGCCTAATTATGTGAAATTGGTGCACTAAGTTGGGTGTCAAAAACAGGTGGTGGACTTCCGGATCGTACTTAGGGATTTGCCCGAACTTCCGGTAAAGGCAAGTAAATACAGTGGTGGTTGCTACTGTTTGGTTTGCATCCTATTCCCTGTCATTGAGTATGCATAAGTTTTAATTATGCTAATCATTGAATTCTATGATGAAGTTTATTTGTTTGGAAGTATTAATTCTCAATTGTCTAATATTGTGGATGATCATAATTTGGTAATGATATATGTGGTTGATTCCCATCTTGGATGAAGTTGAAGTATCTTTTTGAATCATGTTATATGAAGTGTTGTAGGCATGACATGCACATCGCATCATCCATCTTGCATTTTGAAGTTATGTCGTGATCTTATGGTCCGACCGTACCTGTACATTTTTAGCGTCGTACGTTGCCCGGGGAGGGGTACGATGCGGCTTCATATCCTTAGTGGTATGAAGGCAGAAGTCATCCTTGCATTTGCAGACATTTGCACTCATGAGGAATATATGAAGTGTGACATTACTATGTTACTATTGTGGTTTCTACCTGCGAGGTGTGGTAACTAGGTGTGTTGTACGTTGTATACGTGCTGCACCTTCGTAATAAGAAGGTTGTGGAATCAAGTGGTGGTAAAACAATGTTCTTATGTGGTTTAACTGTTTGATATTATTTTACGTGCTGAGATGTGTCATCTCACTCTTGCATTACTCAATGCAGGTACTTGATACATGTTGGGAAAGAGGGGAGTAGTAGCACGTCCACTTTTACTCTCATAATAACGCTGCCCAGGCGCAGCCATGATTTAATTAGAAACTTATTGTCAAAGGGAGTTTGTTTTCTTTATATGGTCGTGCGTACTGGTTAATTCAGTTCAGGTCGTATGTTTATCTTCCCTTGCTAGCCGATTAATAATACTTAGTATGTTTTAGTCATGAGATATGTTTATACTCTGTTGCCCCTCTCTTTTATGCAATCTTGCAAAGGGGATGCTGCCGAAATTTTATATATGGACGTCGGAAGTGTAGTTCAGTAGCATTCCGGGTTGTTTGTGGAACCCAGAGTGTTACATGGCGAAACCTAACGAGCAGCTATGCACCAAGGGAGTCTTTGTAAAGGCTATGTAGTGTATCCCTGGCCATTCACCTCGGTAGTGAAGATCGGGTCTGTACAACCCAGGCTGGAAAGGGATCACGACTCGTGGGTAAAGTGTGCAACCTCTGCAGAGTGTTAGAAACTGGTATACAGCTGAGCTCTTGGTTAAGAGCAGCCTTGGGATCCTCTTTGATTACAAGAACTTTGGATACTTTTATGATGATGGTTAACAATGATGATATAAATCTGATCTCTGGTATTTCCTCTTTTGGGGGAGTACTTTTGGGTAATAACTGGGTTTATTACTAAAACTTGGCTCTACTAGTAATAATAAATACTTGACCAACTAAAAGCAACTGCTTAACTTCAACCCCACATACAGCTAGTCCACTTTAGCCAAACGGGACATTTGCTGAGTACGTTGATGTGTACTCACCCTTGCTTTACACACCACCCCCACCCCAGGTTGTCCCCATTGTACTCAGTGCTTAGGAGGTGATGCTGGCAACATGGAGGACTTTGAGGAGTTCCAGGATTACGACGAGTTCTAGTTTACTTAGTGCAAACCCCTAGTCATCTGCCTGTGTAGGCTTATCATCTATGTTTTGTTTCTCCCCACTTTGATAGTTATGTTGAAGACAATGGTTATGTAATAGACTCTATGGATGTCTTGGACATCTTGATGTAATTGAAGTACCATTCCGCTATTTATTTTGAGCATTGTGTGATGATGTCCAATTATGTAATCGCTGTGTACGTGAGTTCTGATCCTGGCACGTACATGGTTCGCATTCGGTTTACCTTTCAAAACCGGGTGTGACAGTAAGCCTGAACCCATCTATTCCATATGTGAAAAGACAACCGCGCACTAGGCATGGGAGATGGTGGGAGTAGCAGTTACCCTTCTGGCAAGAGGCTGGATGGTAGGGTAATGTGCTCCCGGGTAGCGCGGACCAGTTCATGTAGTGGAGGATCTGTGGGAATGGTTGACATATGCAAGGGTTAAGTGCTACATATGTCGTGTGGTTGGGGATCCTCAGCTGGGTATTAATCGATTCGGATCGCCGTTACTTCTCGGATATGAAGACTGGATCGCTGCCCTTCATCGTAGATAACAAGCGAAACAAAATTTTGATTTTAAAAGAAAGCTAGTATAGGACAAGTGAATGCCCTTCAGAAAAGAACTCAACTTGCAAAATAAAGTTTTGGCTTAAGGACCCATTATTAGTAAGCTCTTCTGCAAAAATGAGTTTTATTCCCATTGTTGCTGCAGGTTACGAGTCACTTTGATTGTGATTGATGTTAAGTGTTGGCGGGCTCAGCCTTCTTATATAAGTATATCCCATCTTTAGCTTCTTTATTGAGGATTGTCACTTAAGCTAGCATGTATTTTCAAATTTATGAATACTTTATAACATTTCACATTGTAATTCTTTTGAATCACTTCCTTTTGTAATCACTCCGATGATGTATAATAAAATCTTGATAAACTTGTAATCATTTTGTAATAAAGAATTTATTTCTGTTGCAAGTGTTCATATGTGAGTTGTGTTTACTTAATCCTGCGATCTTGGCAGTAAGTGGTTTATCCGGGGTCCTTGGGTCAATCGGACAAATCCTGTTAAGTTGTTTGGTGGACATGCATAGCCGTTTGAGGTCCTTGGGACAAGGACAGGTGCATGTGGGCCCAATAACTTGGAAGGTTCTGCCACAGCTGGTATCAGAGCAGGATTACGTACAATACAGTCACATACGTATTTTCAAAACAAAGTTTTGGTTTTGGAAATCCTATTTTCAACTAAACACATTGTTTGGTTTTGAAAAACAGATTTGAAAAACTATAATGCTAGCGACATCCTCTGTTAAGCCCTAAATTAAGGACTATCAGGTGGCTTAGATCAAAACACTAACCCACAACCGGGGGGATATTGCATACATGTATAATGTTATTTTTGAGGCCATTCAGTTTTGAATGGATCGATGCTCAGGTAAGGTGAGATGAGAGAGCATGACCGAACAAATGTCGGTCTAAGAGAGTGCTTAATTGTGGCGCTTTACTATATACATGTTCTACATATGTATATATGAAAGCTGCGATGTGGAGTAATTATTTTTCCGGGATTCAGTACCCCATGGATGTGTATGGGTATACAGACATGGGAATACTGAGAAGTGTAATGTACTTGTAACGACGCACTTACGCTCAGGTAAGAAGGTAAGTAACCATAATGAGATGCCCTATGGTTAAAGTGTGGCAGCGGCGCCTATGCGTGGCTCGGCGCTTAATGAGGAGCTAGCCACCATATAGAAATATATGGAGTATCAACTGTGATAAACTGTCAAGTGTGAATTGCATCATTGGGAAATGGGCTGTGATGGAATTTTCTGCAGGTACACTAACTTCGAACTCGTATGTGTAGCTGACGACTAGCAATACATCGAGAGAGAACGCAGATATGCCACCGATATAAAACGTTATTGCCACATTATGTTGGCAAAATTAGTGAGGACGAATAGGATGAGCATGCATCCTGATTGTTGCATTGTGTTTGTTGTTTGTGCACAAATATGCTTCTCTCACCCTTATTCTAATAATTGGTGATTATGAACGAACCTGCTTTTCTCATCTTATTCCGATAATAAATAATTGGAAAATGTGTGAAGCATTCCTGTCCTATAAGCTATTTCTAGTTTTGTTTGTTGTGTCTTCTAGACATGTGTTTATGTGGTCTGTGGTTCTTCTTAGTCTGATTGATAGTGCAACTTGGGTTTGTTTTCGTGCTTTTGTGCTGGTAGAATGCAGGTAGTTTGTTTGCATAAACACAAAGCTAGGCCATGTCCTCTCCTAGGAGCCATGACCCAAATCGATGTTAATTCCCCGAAATTTTTTCCCAGTTTCCAAAAGTGGACGAGTCTGAATTTCCATCGTTACATTAGGATCAAGCTTATCTAAATAGGTGTTTAGGTAATCTTCTCATAGAAAATAGATGCACATGAGCTTAAGACAAGGATCTTGAGTACATGTTCTCGTCGTTTAATGCGTGACTCTTCAGTGGTCATGTTTTTCTTCTAAGCTTCACCTTATTTTGGTTGGTGTAAGCTGATGTTTCTATCCTGCTTTGCTTCTCCATGAGAATCACATTGTTGCTTTCTCAATCTAACCTAGGAAAGGAATGCCCAATTGTTTTCTTGAATTTAATGCCTTTGGTTTCCTCATATCTGTCGAAGGCCTACCAATTTGATCTTCTGATCGTTTTCCCCTCTATATCTAATCAGATACTAATCGTTGACTTGATAATCTCTGCGTGGGGCATAGAAATATGCTTGGGCTGAATTAACAGTCTCCCATCGTACTCCCTTCATCATCCGATTTAGGTTTTGGCCATGATCTATTTGACTCTCTACTTGTAATCATCCTTACAAGTAGAATCTCTTTGGATATTGTCACCCTTGCTCAATCCATTTGTGTCGTGTGAGGTTTCTTATTGGTTATGTCTGGTAATGGTGTTATGACTACAATCGATGGTGCTGCTACGAAACCGAGGGCCTCCTATGGGTGATCAACACATGGTTGCGCTACTTGGCACGCGTTGGTATCACAGTTAGTAGTCATAATCCATTATGAGACTATATCGATATGTTATCTTTGCACAAATTGTTCTTACCATGTGAGATTCATTATCGGTGCTAGTTTGATGATGGTGTCCTAGTTAATGACTTATGGTGCCGCGTAAAGCCGAAAGTCTCATGTGGCGACCGACACATCGTAGTGTTGTTCGGTACGCTGGTATCGAAGTCTCTGGCTATGATCCATTATGGAACTACACTGACATGTTATCTTCCGTAGACTACTTCCTTGAAATGATTTCTATGTTGTTTATCAGAATGATCAAGTCACATATTCCATCACTGTTGGATCAGAATAGTATATAACTCTGATGTATTCCTTAAGTAAAGTTCTTACCAGTTCAGAAGTTTTCATCGAAAATCAAAACCTATCTGTGTCTAATTGTGTGATAAAATCACCTTTTTCATGTGGGGACTCCTTTCTCTTGATCTTAGTGGCAACTGCACATATGGAACCTTGCATCGATAGTGTGATACATGCTATATTCCCTAGAGAAACAACATCTGAGATCATTGATTCCGCATAGAACTGTCTTTTGCTATCGTTGATATGGACCGCAGTTACATGCTTCTCTACTCTTAAAAGTCTTTCGCTCTGAATCTCTGGACGAGGTTCTTTTAAGGGGGGAGGGTTGTGACACCCCCGGTGTTTATCTCCTGTTCAACAGCGACTATGGATTTAAGCGCGGGATATTAGCAAATAAAATGAACACTAAATTTTAATCATCTTTGTTTATCACGATTTTGATATCGTGTCTGTCTCCATCTGTCTAAATTGTCCAAAATTATTTTTTTAATTTAGACTTTAGTAATTTTTGGAACATCGAATCCAATATCGTTTGGGTTAAGCCATCGACGTCTTGCCCAAACTCTAATCCTTGAAATCGAATCTGGTCATTAAACTTCGTTTGAAATTCTTTCACGCTTGCATTGCACGTGTTCCCTCTATGGTTTGACTTCATGGCGCGTGGTGTGTGCAAATCTGTGGGCGGCTGTGTATCACTTCTTGCCTACGATTGCGACACGTAACATCGTTTCTGTGAAGTTACGCAGACGCATCTTATCTCCCTACCACCTCCTTCGGTCCATTTTAACCTCGCTTAAATTTTAGTCCTAGAATTCAGAATTTCTGAAATTTGTATTGCTAAAGGAAAAGTAAAAAAAATGGAATAGAATAAAAATATCTCTTTGATTTTATCCCCACCACTTTTCCTCTTCGTCCATATCTGTAGCCGCCGTCCTGGAGTCTTCACGAATCCACCGCTTGGCCTTATCCACTACTGCTCCCTCCCTCCTCCCACTCCCCACATCCAAGTTTCTTCCCCCTCAACCATGGCTGGTCAGCGCCCTCTCCTCCCTGTCACTCACATCGGCGTCCCTCCCATGGCCGCCTCTCTTCTATCTCCTCCCTCCCCAGCCAGGTGCCCAACCCTAGTTGTCCATGGCGCAGGAGCTCCCTATCTCCTCTGCCACTATTTTCCTCTCCAAGCCGATGCCCCAACCATGGCGCCCTGGACACCAGCCATCTCCCTGGTGGCCGACCTCGCCCCCTCGTTCCCCCTCTGATCTGTGCATAGAGATTTTCTTCCATGGTCGCCCCTTCCTGCTGTAGGTTTGCCATGGCGCCCCCTCTGTTGGCGTGCTGCAGCCCCCCCCCCCTCCATCACACCATCTCCTTTTCTCCATTTTTCCTGTAGCATGTGGATTCCTCAGCCCTCCCTTGTTCCCATGGCTGAGCTCCTCCCAACCGTCCGCAGCCCCGGCATCGTCGAGTTTAGTCACGGTGATTCTCAACTTCCTTATTTTTGTTTCATTGAATTTCTAATGCGAGCATAATTTTGTTGGTGCTATGTAAATGTGATGTTATGTGTCTATGTGTGTGTTTGTGTGTGGAAGAGGAACCCCAGGTTTTTGCGTAGAGAGAAAAGTCGTGTGGTGCATGCTAGGTGTTTGATGGAATGGATGAATCAGATATTCTTGTTGCTCTTGCGAAATTTAAGTCTATTTAGTGTTGGTAAACTAGTTTATTATTACTGTTGATTGAATTATTAGATGAATGGAATAGATATGTTTGGTGAATATATATGCATCATGAGTTAGTGGTAATATCTCTTCGTGGATAGTGACATGATTGTATTCATGCTTATGGTTAAAATAAGTGATGACGGTATTTCTGTTCGAATCTGCACATACAGTTTTGATTGTGCAATTAATTGAGTGGAGTAAATCATGTGTTCTATAAAAATGTTATATACAAAAGTTGTAGCCAACTTCTTTATCTTGTTTCTGTAAAACTTTCACAGCCATAAGTCTGATAGTTTAGGACTTATGATTTTTCCAAGTCTAGTTTCAGAATCTGTTCAAATTATGTACATGTTTCAAAAATTAGATTGTTTGGCTAAGCTAAACTGAGAATCAACCCTTAGTAATTATAGAATCATTGTAGTACTTTTCTTAAGCTTTCCAATAAATTTTGGATCACCCTTTTTGGTGGTCTAGAGACCAAGTTACAGCTGTTTCAACTATAGAGTATGAATCTGTCCAAATTTGGACAGAGAAGTCTGTTTGTCTTAACTGACTTAGATATGTATTGAATTAACCTGGGATGTGTATAAATGAATTATAGACAATTATATTAGCTTTCTAAAAAGTTTAGCACTATTCTGTCCAAATCTGAACAGAAAATACGTTTAGCACTATTTGACATTTCTAAATGTCGGATCTCATTGTGATGATAATACCAAAGTTGTAGAGGACTTCATAGGCTTTCTAGAAAGTCTTAGTTCACTATTTTTGGATTAATATCTTGTGAGTTATGAGGAAAACAATTGACTACTGTGCTGCTGTCCAGAAAATCTGCATGTGTTAAATTGATTGCTTGGGGTCATTCTTGTTTGGCTAGGTAGGATTAGTCAATTCTTGATCCTTGATTGATGACAACTTGTTGCATATGAAGTGTTTATCGAAATGCCTTGTTATATTTGATTAATTCATTTCCTTCTTACTGTTTGCTCTAGACTTTAGTAATTGGGAAGAAAGTTAATGCTTTGATGAATGTATTTGAGCTAGTGGCTATTTAGGCCTTGTATGTGTATAGTGAAGTAGTAATGCGAGTAGTAAAATTTAGTACTGCACTCGTCTAGCCGTTAATGTTGTTCTTATTAATTGTAATCTTACGAAAAGCTTATGATCCTTAATGTTGTTTGTTTGATAAAGTCGATGCTTTGCTTAGCGAACAATTACATGTCTTAGATGAATTGGTTTTATTTGTGTAACTCCATAGTACATCTAAGTTAGTATGTTCTTATCATCATCTTGCTATAGAATGGACTACAACCTTGTGCAATAATATATTACTTTATAATGTACCATTGAAATTAGAAAACTAGTTAACTCAAATCTTTAATCGAAGTCTTAGGTGACTATCACTAGTGAACCTAAGTTCTAGTAATCCTTTGGGATGTATTGCTTTCTTGATGCTTGTGCCAAAACTTATTAAATTAGAAATTTAGTTACATGTGTTCTATCATCTTTCCAAGTTTTGAGTGTTAAAAAGTGACAAGTCTAAAGGTAGTAACCTATTGATGTTATGCAAATTAGTCCAAACAAGTGGTTGAGAAAATAGTTAATGCGTTTCTATCTATGTTTCAAGTCTTAGGTGTCTGATAATGGTGAGTCCCAATATTGTTAGTCTTTATTGTTATGCTTTGGTTAGGAAGAGCATAAGATGTGTGTATAAGCTTATTGTTTCGTAATGTTTGAATTAACTCGAATAAGTTGGAGAAGTGTAATTGTTATGCTTAGTGATATATCGATACCTAGTGTTTACTTGCGAATGTTTCAATGTCATGACATTAGGAGTTTAATTTATTACCGTGCGTCTTTGTTTAGCCTTATGTTATTCATCTTTATAATCATTCATGTGCATCTTGCATGTCAAATAGGTACGCTAGGTGATTATCGATATGAAGGGCATGGACCAGACTGGACCACAAGATGATATTGACAGACCAACCTCAAGATGGATGATCTGACCCAGTGCCAGGATGAGAGATGCTCACCAAGTGGTCGTCATTTAACAACACTAACGTAGTGTTTATCCCAAGCAAGCCCCGGTGCATTTGCCACCTCCCTTGTGTTTACAAAATTTTATCACTTATATGCTGCATTAGGTAATTAGAGTTGATTGATTAAACACTTGATGCATTACCATCCTTGAAAGATTGATTACCATACCTTGTCACCTGTTTTATAAAAGCTATAGATGCTTAGTCATGCTGATAGACTAAGAAAAATGTTTTTGATCTATGACTCATGTTTTTACAAACAAGAAAATGGGCTTGGGATAATGAAGGAATCAAGACGTTGATAAATTCATTATCTAGGCATGGCCCTCTGTCACGCGCCAATTTTTTGAAATAGTTTAAAATGGGACCAGACGTTGAGCAGGAAAGGTCGCCCGTCTGTGTCGATTAAGGACCGTACCGATTGTTGGCCTGATGATCTAGAACCTTTTAACTGGCCACATACCTCGTCATGGGTAAGCCTGAATCCGTCTATTCCATACGTGAAAAGACAACCGTGCACTGGGCGTGGGAGATGGTGGGAGTAGCATTTACCCTCCTGGCAAGAGGTTGGATGGTAGGGTAATGTGCTCCCAAGTAGCGTGGACCAGTTCATGTAGTGGAGGACCCGTGGGAATGGTTGACATATGCAAGGGTTAAGTGCTACATATGTCGTGTGGTTGGAGATCCCCAGCTGGGTATTAATCGATTCGGATCGTCGTTACTTCTCGGATATGAAGACTGGATCGCTGCCCTTCATTGTAGATAACAAGCGAAACAAAATTTTGATTTTAAAAGAAAGCTAGTATAGGACAAGTGAATGCTCTAGATCAGGCAAATCTAGAATCAAAAAAGAACTCAACTTGCTAAATAAAATTTTGGCTTAAGGACCCAGTATTAGTAAGCTCTTTTGCAAAAATGAGTCTTTGAACTTGATACCTTGAATCCTTTTAACCCAGCATGCCCTTGAGAGTCTTTTCTTTAGTCGGGTAAGCCTTGCTGAGTAATTGCTTACTCAAGGGTTTAATCCCATTGTTGCTGCAGGTTACGAGTCACTTTGATTGTGATTGATGTTAAGTGCATGTGGGCTCAACCTTCTTATATAAGTATATCCCATCTTTAGCTTCTTTATTGAGGATTGTCACTTAAGCTAGCTTGTATTTTCAAATTTATGAATACTTTATAACATTTCAAATTGTAATTCTTTTGAATCACTTCCTTTTGTAATCACTCCGATGATGTATAATAAAATCTTGATAAACTTGTAATCATTTTGTAATAAAGAATTTATTTCCGCTGCAAGTGTTCGTATGTGAGTTGTGTTTACTTAATCCTGCGACTTGGCGGTAAATGGTTTATCCTGGGTCCTTAGGACACTCGGACAGATCCTGTTAAGTTGTTTGGTGCACATGCATAGTGTTGGTCACTTGTTCTCAAATGCTATGAATCAAGAACAAGGCAACACAATTGCTAATAATTAAAGGCCTTCGTCCATCGAAGCATTTTTTTCTCTCGGATATAATAATCCTTAGACGAAGGCCATGAAGGAAATACCTTCATCATTTCGGTAAATAATATAAATGAAGGTACAGGAAACACAAAAAAATATAAATAATGATGATATATCGATAAATTATTTATATTCTCATTTCATAATCATGAACAAATATTCACAATATGTATATTTCATTGGTACCTTCGGCTTGTCAGAAGATAAAAATGTAAGAGTGACACGATAGCGATTACAGTACATCGTGAACAGTATGGTGTTACTGTTCCTCTATTTATAGGCACGGGACGCAACCCGGATAAAGTTACATTTATGTCCCTGACTTCTACTGCTAACAATAAGGCATGATGTCAAGGGTTAAGTAGTCTTTTCTCCTTTAGGTCGGTTCCATCTTCCACCTTTGTCGTTGTGCTAAGTCGAAGCCTCTTCAGCCACAGCTTTGGAGCCCGTTCATCCTGCTCCCGGGTTGTATCTTCATATCACACATGCTTTCATCCCAAAGCCGAAGCCTCTTGTATCAGTCTATGTTACACTGAAAAACATATTAGTCACGTTTTTTAGGACCTTTGGAAGAGGAAAGCCCCCAACACATAGCCGTTTTAGGTCCTTGGGACAAGGACAGGTCCATGTGGGCCAATAACTTGGGAGGTTCTGCCACAATCTTGTAGGCCCCTGTCCGGCCTAAGCCCACAGAGGCAGGCGAAGACCCCGAATACGGCGGCGGATAGCGTGACTTGCACAAAGTCGAGGAACGCGAGCCAGTAGCACCTGGTGGCTCCCACGGACTGCAGCGACGCACCCGACGTATAGTCGAGGAGCGAGAGGCCGGTGCGGGTGGTGACTTCGTAGTAGACGTGGTCATTGTGCGGGGAGTCGGTGAAGTAGGCCAGCGTGTTGGCGAGGGCGAGGAGTGCGAGGAGGCCTCGTGTGAGTAGCGATGTGGTGGCATCGCACGCGGGCTGTCGTGGTGGGGGAGGCAGTGACCGCATGGTCAGGGCGGGGGCTGAGGGCGCGCAACACGAGGCGAGGGCACGAGGTGGGGCATGGAACTAATGCAAGGCTAGGGGCGAGCACACGAGGGTGGGCATTGCGCGCGAGTTTCCCGGCATGGATCACGGATAGGGCAGAAGGGAGGAAGGTGGACGCCGGTGCGGCAGTGGTGGCGAGAGCGGAGGGGGCGCGGTGCTGCGTCGCGGGGGCGGGTCGAACGCAGGAGGTGGCGTGCGCACAGGCATGCGAGGATGGAAGGGAGGCAGGGAGGACCATGGTCCGGTTTTCACGACGGGGACCGCGGGAAGATAGAGCAGTGTCGCGACAGGGAGAGGGGGCGTGTGAAAGACAGGAGCGGGGGCACGGTGTATTGTGCACGCTCTCAATAGAGTCTTATAGAGTAGTAGAGATATGAACATGTGTGTATATATATTGTTGATGTATATCTCTACTATATTGGTGAGGGTAATTCTTGTATGTTAAGATCAGCCGAAAATAAGCTAATTTTGTTTAATTAATTTCTTTGAGCCATATTCTGATAAAAATTAGTCTCTAATATTGGTGTGATGGATCACCCAATCCAAATGTTTCTTCGTAATTGGTTCGGACCTTTAATTAATTTTAGCTGAAAAATGAATAGAAGCACAATTGATTTGGACTTGCGTCTTCCGATTTATTTATATCGGAGCAGATAATTAGTTTTGTAATCCGATTCGATTTGACAACTGATATAATAAATGAACGAAGCTGGGCGTGAGGTGCGATAGCATTCCATTTGATCACGCTGCTTTTCTGGTGCAAGTTGATCCGAGTCCAGCGCTAACTGACCACTACGTACATTACATTACACAAGGAAACCAGGGTGATGGACAAACCGAAGAATCTAGCTAGCTACCTACCTGGAGAAGGAATCAGGGAAGGGGGGATGCATGGCGAGCAGGCGGCGACCTGCGAGAAAGCTCCCTCCGACAGACAAAAACCGCCAATTAATGCGCTATCTGTATCTGCTGCAGCACTAGCCCGACTTCCTGGAAGCAAGGAAGTCCAGCATACAGGAATTGGATCATTAATTTTTTGTATTACATGCCTATAACAAAACTAGAATATTTGTTCGTACGTCTCGTGCACAAACAGATACAAATCAAGAAAAGCGGCATCTTTCCGGTAATTGCGTTGGCGGGCCACACCATGTAGCGGATCGGATATGCACATACACAGTCGATGATGGTCTCTAGTCACCTGCTCCGATCCGCCGCCGCCGCTGCTTCCCAGAAGCATACAAAGGCAGCTAGCTACACTCCACTCTCGATGCATTGCATCTATGACGCTTCATCAAGCCAAGCATGCATGGATACATACAATACATACATAAACGCAAACATCGATACGAATTATGTAAATAAACTAACATAAGGTGGAGGTGAGATGAGTTTTTTTAAAAAAAAATATATTCTGTTTCAAAGCAAACTATCCACCTCTCCTGTATATTCTCCTACATCTGTTCTCATGTTGATCTCTATGGTTTACCCCAATAGATTATTTTGCACCTGAGATATTTCCATATATACATATTCTGGTACTAAGGTACTCCTTCCATCTAAAAATAGTTGTCGCTATAGAATTTATGTTGATCAAACCTTTTTAAATTTAAATAAGTTTATATAAAATATTTACATCTCAAATAACCTTATAAAAATAAATCAAATATCTACCTAACAATACTAATTTCATACTACAAATATTAATGTTTTTATATGTATTTGGTCAATGTCAATTATAGTTGTTTCTTAAAAAAAGCGAGAATGATAACTTACATTTTAGGACAAGGAAAGTAGTCAAAATTTAAATATGATAAGGTTATATTTCCACTTTTACACAAGTGCACATAGTTAATGTACGTTCCTCACCACCTCTTGCACTCCCTACAGCCACGCAACGCAACTAAAGGTAACGCTGCCTGAACGAAAAGTCAGGTTATTAGTAGACTTTCAAATGCTCAAACACATGATTCTTGCTTAGTTTTAATATAAAAATAGGCACGTGACCATCTACTACCACTGAATAAATACTCGTATTAGTGAAACAAACATGATCTCAGTAATAGTATAATGGCAGCAGGGACAGACTATATATTTTGTGGACCTACATATGTGTGTAGGTTGTTTTAAGCCTTCATGAAGTATTGTTGAAATGGGAAATCTTAACTATATGCTTGCAGAAGTTAGTCTCCTTGCTTATTAATTTGAGTCGTTATTCATGAAGGAAAATAACTTATTCTCTCCATCCCAAAATAGCTATCACTATAGTATTCATACTGGTTTTTTTTTCAAATTTAACTAGATTTATAAAAAAATAGCAACATTATTTGCATCTCTAAGTAAGCTTATTATAAAATTAGATTCAAAGTTCTATCTAATCGTACTAATTAATTGTGTACTATAAATATTAATATTATGAACAAAGTTTAAAATAATTGATTTATAAAAACAAGAACTTCAAGTCTTTTAGGACGTATGAAGAATTAAATAATGTAATAGATGATTCGGCGTTGCATGCTACTCCCAGGTGGTGTGTTCATACAAAACCCCTTTCTTTGCCAGCTGGGCAGCCTTGTTAGCTTTGACTCGGCCGTCGTTATCGCCTACCAAAGTCGAAGCGAAGACAATCGGTAGTGGTGGTTGGCATTTGTTTGTTTCTTTTTATTTCTTCCCTTCAAAATAAATGAATCAAATTTGTTCAGTAGTACGCATGTTTTACATAGTCAGAATTTCCCTCCCCCTCTTGTACACATTTGGTTTGAATAACACCTCTGTGGATCGAGTCGAACGGTGTACCCATCTATGAATTCTGCTGATATGGAACTACATATTTCTCATTGACATTAGTAAGTTAACCGCACCTGCTTCTGAAAAAGGTAACCATCTGTCTAGGACGGTCAATTCATTATTTTTTGTGTATTAAAAAATGTTATTAATAAGTACATGCATGTTGTGTGGGTCAATCCATCCATCCGTTCTACTTACTCTATCCCAAATTAAAATTCATTTTAGTTAATTAATAAGTTCATATAATATTTAATGTATATGTTTTATATATGTCTTTAGTTTCATCTTCATTCATTTGAATATAGGCATAAAACCAAAAGCTAAAACAGTTTCTATTTTAGGACGAAAGAAGTATTTTCTGACCTACTTCTAAAACCAAACATCCCCAAATTTCTTTTGTTTTTGTTTTTCATTCATTAGCCATTCTATATGATATCAACAAAAGACGACCACTCATCAGAATTGGAACCAATATTCTTGGTAGTCAAAATTGCCATCATAAATATATTTAGAAGTAACAAGACATGAAGCGACCAAACATCACCAACTCCGTTTGGTTTCGTTTTTCATTCATTAGGCAATTCTATATGATATCAACCAAGACGTCCACTCTTCAGATTCGGAAGCGATATTGTTGACGATAGTAAAAATTGACATCCTAAATATATTTATAAGATTTGGAAGATGTTGTTTGTTTTTTCCAAAAACCAAGGATGTTGTTTGTTCTTTCCAAAAACCATGGTAAAAATTTCCTCGGATACCATCTTGTTTACGTACGTTGGCCAATTGTATATTCGCATCCATGTTTAGGAAACAAGAAAAAAAAATGCTTCCAACGGGATATATGGTCACGTCGGTTTTGCGTGGGTTTGTGACTAGCTGCTGGTCGGATGTAAAAGAAAAGGAGAGCAAATTAGATGAGCTCATGTTTTATTCATTGACGCCATGGATGAACAAATCTAAGAGATGCTCTGTAGCTAGCATTGCTATTTTATCGGGAGCTCTTTCATACACAACGGCTCCTTCATACACAAAAGTTAAAAAGTTTTATCTTATGGGCAGACAAGTGCAAACTAAAAAAGGAGACAAAAGCAGGTTTTGAGAGGATAGTTAGCTAATGGATGAACCCCTTTGCAATGCAGATCTGTGATGATAAAGGCATTATGGTCCTCGAGATGCAATGAAAAGGTTGGCAAACTGATTTTAGGAGATGGTTACAAGATGAGAACTTAAAAAAGTGGAACGATATTTACAATATGGCTCAGCTCTTGTTCAAGGAACTCATGATCAGATTAAATGGAAGTGCAAAAGCAGTTCTCTGTTAATTCTTCATACAATCATTTTGGATGTGCACAATTTTGGGCCATATATGAAACATATATGGAAAGTAGAATCCCTCAAAAAATTAAAGTTTTATGTGGTTTCTGGAAAACAATCATTTGTTAACCAAATATAATAAAAAAAAGTTGGTGGGCGACACCGGTTGTAGCTTTTGTGATCAGACTAAATCAGTCGATCATTTGTTTTTTAGTCGTTCTGTCGCCAAAGTTATTTGGGGTTTGATGGCCAATTGCACCAATACAGAGATCATTCCTAAGGGTATTGGTCAATGTTGGAGGTGTGGTTAAAAAGACATATGCCGGGATTGGACAATATTCATTTCTTTGGAGTCTCAACTGTTTGTTGGGCTATTTGGAAAGCAAGAAATAGAATGTGTTTTGAAAATGACCTGATAATTTCGACAAATGATATTATGTGTCATGCAAG
Organism: Zea mays; assembly: GCF_902167145.1. Classification (NCBI taxonomy): domain Eukaryota; kingdom Viridiplantae; phylum Streptophyta; class Magnoliopsida; order Poales; family Poaceae; genus Zea; species Zea mays. Next base: position 54,062,324 of record NC_050102.1, on the reverse strand, counting down.
TGCGTTGATTTTATCTTGGACAGCCTTAAGCAAGAAGGAGCTTCAAGACCTACTCCAAGAAGGCGCCAAGCTGTTGGAAGAGCGGCAAACACAAATCTGGGGTACAAATATGATAATAAGGAGAAGGAGAATGAGAATGGGAGACTCCAAGGATTCTAAAGATAACCTACAGTGATGATCGCGTGTCAGGAAGCGTCAAATTGTTCCCATTTCTATGTTAGTTGGTTTTTGCTGTCTGAAGGAAATATTCTCGGTTAAGAACCGCCTATTATAAACCGTCGTGTAGACCAGTCCTGAATCAGGTTCTGTAATCCTTGCTGGAAAACAGTTGTCTGCCAAGTAGGTGTTTCCTTAAAACTTCGTTCCTTTGTCTGCGATGATGATGATCATCTGCAGGATGAATGGTCAATGTCATGTAATCTCTGTTCTGGTGCACTAAGGCTGGCTCCAGCAATGTCCTGTAAAAGCTCCTGTCCTCTAAATATAGAGGTTTGTTAGATCCTTTATCCCTTCAACAAGAGACTCTAAAAGGTCCTCTAAAATTTAGAGGATGCCATGCATGCGCTATATCTGACGGCAAGTCTCTCGCTCGCTATACACTGTACAGTCACGCTCGTCATCAGCATCCGTTCTCTCCCGCGCTTTTTTTTACGTCCTAGAGCAGTACGCTTCGTTAGAAAAAAACAATTGGTACTGTAGGTTACAAAATGATTTTTGCATCAGTCATGCGCTATATCTGTACGCGTCATTTTTGCATGCTACAAATGATTTTTTTTGTATCTCTCCCGCGCTGTACCTCCTGGAGCAGTACGCTTCGTTAGGAAAAAACAATTAGTAATGTAGGTTAGAAAATGTAATTACTAAACAAGTTCTTAAATCATTTTTGCATGCTACAAATGATTTTTTTTATCTCTCTCGCTGTACCTCCTGGAGCCGTACGCTTCTTTAGGAAAAAACAATTAGTAATGTAGGTTAGAAAATGTAATTACCTCAACTAGTTCCTAAATCATTTTTGGCATGCTACAAATGATTTTTTTATTGCGTACACGACTAACAAAAACTTATAATGCAGACGTCTGGTAATTATTTGCCTCAATATGAACTAATATTGTTTTCCTAATAAAATTAATATGTAATTTCGCGACCGTGGAAGCTTGTCAATTTCAAAAGAAATTTTCGTACCGATAAAATACTATGCAGCGTTTTATGGACAACAATTACACACAACAAAATAGGCAATGGTAATTAATATTGACAATTCGAATTTATTAATTTAAAAATTAATAAATCACTTTTTTGCACATCATTTGTATAGCGTGAATTGAAAATAAAACAAAGAAAATAGAAAAAGAAATGGAAAAGGGGAATCTGTTAACACTGTAGCTTTAGGGGACCGAATTTAGGGGACGCTGCTGGAGACTGAGAATATATAGAGGACAGAATCTTTTAGAGTGTTCTGTAAAGGACAGAGAATATTCTTTTAGGGGATGTAATTTAGGGAACGCTGCTGGAGACAGTCTAAACTCTGTATTTCTATTATTTATTATGTAAATAATAGAAATGGAAAACCCCTTACCAAAAAAACTCAAGATGCACGAAAAGCAGAGAAGAAAGGGAGTTGTGTGTACATATAAATCAATCTAGTATATTATTTTCCATGTAATATTTTCTCTCAACTCTAGTCTAGTCTTCCCGTTATTCGTTGCACTATACTTCGTTACGACAACCAAGGTCCTATTACGTTGTTCTCTCTTACGGGTCCCATACAGGAATGTTGGGTGTCAGATTTCAAGATCTCATGGTATGCCACGTCTATCAGACACACCTCTTATGACGTGATCTAAGTATTGCGCTCGTCGTTAAGGGCGCACACGGCGAACTCCTCAAAAGGGCAACTACAAATGTATTGGTCGTCAAAACAAATCAAACATTAGCCCTTTGGCTTAATCAGAACTAAACACTGGTGCCATATCATTATATATTATCACTTTTGAATGTATTAGAGCTAATAGTTAAATGCTAAAATTAGCTAAAAGATACAAAGAGTCTAGCTAAAAGTTCATTTATTAGCCAATTTAAGCAAATTAGCTAATAATTAGTTAGTTATTTGTTAGCTAACTAATTTCACTAATAATTTTTTATCTAATTATTAGCTCGTGTGTATTTAAACCGGCCCTTAGTTTATCTATTTTCTACAATAAATTTAATCAAACACGGAAGGGATGAAGAAGAAGAAAAAATATGCATGGATAGTCCATCGCTATTGCGTCCCTAACTCCCTATACACTGCACCGCAGTAGATAAGCTGGAGCAGTACAGCCACCAGGCACCAGCACCACCAGCGGAGCGGAATGTGGAAGGAAGGAAGCCTGGAAGGGAGGAAGAAGCAGCAGCTGGGAGTGACACCAGTGGGCTTGTCGTTTCCCGCCGCCCTACGTCACGCTAGAAAGAGAGAGAGATGGGGCCCGGGGACGTGGTCACGTGCCCCAGCGCCCTGCCTTTACGGTCGATCCGGCGGGTCCCACCATGTATGGCCACGTCAGCCTGAGCATCCAAAGAGACTAGTCAAATTCAGACGGTTCAACTCCAATCCACTCCAGGTGCAGCGTGCAGGCGCGTGTCCTATAAAAGCGGCGCGCATTCGCCTCGCCTCCAATTCCCATCCATCACTAACTTGGCGGGACTGCGGGACATCGACGCATCCCATATCTATAGGCACAATGGAGCACTACGACTCCTATCTATGCAGCGGCAGCATGCATAGCTACGGCGGCGTTGGCGGAGCCACGGACGCGGCGTTGGACGCCGGCGGTGACGACATGCAGCGCCTGCTCAACGCGCTCATGGACGACATGGCTGCCGAGTCCGACTCCTTCTCCGACGACATGGAGGCAGCCTCCTCCGAGTCCTCGTCCTCCGCCTGCTCGGCCAACAGCCAGCAGGAGGCCACCCGGCGGCCACAGCAGCAACCGGACGGTGGCCACAGCAACGGTAGCAACAAGAGCTCCAAGAAGCAGCATCAGCAGCAATCGCCGGCTCCCTACATCGGCGTGCGCAAGCGTCCCTGGGGCAAGTTCGCGGCCGAGATCCGCGACTCCACGCGCAAGGGCGCCCGCGTCTGGCTGGGCACCTTCGACAGCCCGGAGGCCGCCGCGATGGCCTACGACCAGGCCGCCTTCTCCGTGCGCGGCGCCGCCGCCGTGCTCAACTTTCCCGTGGAGCGCGTGCAGGAGTCGCTGCGCGCGCTGGCGCTCTCTTCCGCCTCCTCTGCCGCGGGCTCCCCTGTCCTGGCGCTCAAGTGCCGCCACTCCATACGCAAGCGCTCCCCGAACAAGAACAAGAACAAGAAGCAGGAGCGGCAGCAACAGGTGGCCGTGGCCGCCGCCGGACCACAGCAGCCGCCGTGCCCCACCAGCGTTGTGGAGCTGGAGGACCTGGGCGCCGATTATCTGGACGAGCTCCTCCGGGTGTCATCCGAGTTCCATTGGCAATAACCCATAGCGAATGGCGGTCCTGCGAGGTGCAAGCGAAAGCGAGGTTGATGGGTTGGGGATCGAGTTCAGTTGTCATCACAAATACAGAATGCCTGCAGATTGTTGCAGAGCACTCCTGCTCTGCTCTGTCCTTGCTCGCCAATTGCGAATCGACGACGAGTTGCAACTCTTCTTTATGTTCGCTTGTATTCAATCTGTACAAGCGCCACCACGGTTTCTCTTTGCTTCAGTTTTCCTGTGGATTATTTTTTTCAAACACAGCGGAGTACGAATAAGATATGTCTACTCCTAAAAAAGTAGATTAAATTCATTTAATCTACTCCTAAAAGATTTTTACCTCTAAAAGAATTAAGCTCTTTAGATTGAATTCATTTAACAAAATTGCAACAATATATATCTTACTTTAGATAGGTACATCGTTTAGTAGCACTGTTTCGTGACAGATAATGCAAATATCCATCCTATGTCGCTCTTCATGTGGGAGGATGACTTCTTAGCTGCCTCTCACCCCTTCTCACTACAGATAATTCACTGTTTTATACTACCTCCATTCTCAAATATTTTTTACCAGCTAATTTAATTTTAAACTAAAAACGTTAAATAAAAAAACGGAGCGAGCATTAATTTATACTATAGGCTGTGTTGTTCGTACAATTAAATTTGAATATAGAGATATGGATAGATAATTTGTTGGACAGTACCGTCTATAACAGTTTACCTAATCTCATACTATAAACAGCTTATCTATCCTTATATCCATATTTAAACATCATTTTACGAACAATACCGTCTATAGTATAAAATAATGTTTTTGGTAACCATATGAGTGAACTAGTAGACATAGTCTTATATATAAAAAAAGGTATTTTATGTTAATTGAGCGGCATACCATCCATTGTTCAATTAAATAACACACAAAATATCTTTGCGACCATGCCAAGTGCAGAAGACTTGTCCGAGTACGAGAAACTAACTGGTTGAACCACTTTCTGTTTGCTTTCTTTTCTTGAGGTCCTCAGGGATTTGACATTTTGGCTTCAGCATTTTCAAGTATTTTTTGTTTTTGAAGAAAGATGATGAGACTTGCCTCTACTGCAATATGCAATATAATATGCAAGAAAGAACCAACAGTTTACATCAGGAAAGAAAGAAGGTGAGAAAAAAGTAAAAAAGGATCTGTATGATTAAAAATAAGCCTCCAACCATTATTCCTCATACAAAAAGGGAAACAATATTTCAAGTGACTTTCGATACCTTTCTCGTTTTTTTCCGAAAAAAAACCCGAGATATTATATATATATATATATATAGCGTGGCAGCCATGCACACTGCTTTAATAATCTGAGAGGCATTCTATATATGCGGCTCGCTGTACGGGCCAACAGAATTCGGCGTGGCAGAAGCAAATTTGCCGAGGTGCATGGCCATTTTTTTTTACATGTATGAGTATGACATGTGGGACGGACTCGGTTGAAAAGTGGCAATATGCAGTCTTCATCCTGGACAATCAAAGACCATCTTCTCCATTATTTGTTGTGCAATTAAGGTGGCCCCGTTGCTTTTTTATGTTAGTAATTCGGAAGCTTCCACGAATGGCCTGTGCCCTGGGGATTGGTTTGGTGCATATATGGATAACGAGCCGTATCACAATGTTGATTATTACTAATAATATAGATAAATCTATGGTAGCGATGCAACCGTATGGTGTATATTATTATATACTATATGATATATATATTCCGTTTGTTTGCACGTGGCACAGTGCATACAAAGGAGAGATGAAGGATCCGACCCAGTCTCCTTTCCATCTGTCTGACTCTCGCCTCACGTCAGCCCCCACGTAGCATCTAGCTGACTATGTACTTGGTCAGTGGCGGCGTCCGACAAGCAAAGCAACCAAATCCGAGCAACTTCTTTCCTTCTCCCTTCATCATTCTGGTCGTCAATGCATGGTAAACTATAATAATGCAATGTCTTGTTTTCTTCGTTTGACCTCCATGGACGAGGGAAGACAAAAAATGCATGTGCAGTGCAGATCAAAGTAACTTCTTGTCTACGTAATTTTGCAACAGGTAGATCGACAGGACGTATAGGTATGCGTGGCCTTCTTATAGGAGTTGTGCAACTCTTACAATTTACGCGAGTCTAGGTGTGGGTAGAAACTATAGTCATGTCCAAAAATAAATATAAAGGGACGTTTGTGTCCCCAGCTTCTTCTATAAATTATCTTTAACTTTTATTTTCTATCGCGTCTAGAAAATTATTTCAATAGGCGATTGGACTCAATATAAATATTTTCTCCCTAAAATTGGAATTTGATGTTGTTAGATATGTTCTCTAACTCGGTCATAGAGCCCGAGCCTGATACTATCTTCCTCTCCTCTCCCTAATAGATCCACGCTCTAATTGGGGGCACAAACCTTTTCTTTATTTGTGGCCCTCAGTCACAAAAGTGCTATATAAATAACGGCATGGCGTCTGTAGAAAACGGTGACATCTAAGAGGAAGGGTTGAATTAAGACTTCTAAAAATTATCTCTAGGTCACAATTAAATCCCTAGAACGAAACCTATGCAAGTAAATAATCTATAATGTGCAAACTAGGTTTTGTCTAAGTGTTGCTATATCTACCGTAAAACCTAAGTTTAATCCTAAATATTCTAACTAGAAAGAAGATATTGAAACTTAAATACTTAATGTAAATGCGGAAGGTAAAGAGCAAGGGTAGAAATGCAAACTCCCGTGGATGACGCCGATATTTTTATCGAGATATCCGGAACCACGTGTAATACCCAACTTTGGAGTATAAAAAAAGAATAAATCCTCATGTGTAATGTCTTTTCATTCATGAGAATTATTAGGAAACATAATTAAAATGAATAATTTCTCAATAAAATGTACATCATGTTGGAGTTTATGTGTTGTTGCATCTATAAACAATAAAGATAATATTAATGAAGATATGTTGTGCCAAACTTGGAAATTTAGACCCAACTTGCCACTTAGGAAAATAAAAAGAAAATAAATGGTATGAAGAAATAAGAGAGAGAGCTAAATAAATACAAATAAAATATATATAAATAAAAATACTATTTCATACTGATGAATTGTTTATTTTGTGCACTTAACCTTTATGAAGGGATCACAACTCAAGTTGAAGTTCAAATGTTAGAATTTGAAGATATAGAAAAGGGAATTCGAAATATAATTAAAAAAACGAAACTGTGCCAGCTTGGGCAGTGTCTCCCTCAATTCGGCCCATTCCTCCTTTACCACTGCGCGACCAGTTACTTCGCGGACGCGCACAGACACGTAGGGCCCACTGGCCAGCCGCTCTCCCTCACGTGCGGCGCTGAATCACTGGTTCGCGGGGCCCACCGGGCAGTCCCCATGCACCTGTGCGCGGTCGTCTCCTCCGCGCGCTACCCACTTCCCCACGCATGTCGCTGCACCGCCGGGAGCTCCGGAGTCCGTTGCAACCTCCGCGTGGAAACCGGGTCTAGGGTCCACTGGCACTGGGGATAAAGACCCGGCCGCACCGCAGAGACCGACTGTGGGGGACGGATATCCCCCGGGTCCACCGGAAGGATAAAAGACCTCAAGAAAGGCCCGTGGGCCCAATAATTCGCAAGGTCATCCCTTCGTGGGCCTGGGGAGGAACGTCTAGTGAAGCAGATTGACGTAAGACCGGATCGACGCAGGCCCAGACGGCCCGATGAGTTTGAATGGCAACCGCAGCAGGGACCCGACCTTCCCGCGCAGGGGCCTCATACATCGGAACAGAGCGGGGATAGGTCGGCGGAATTACAGGAAGATAGACTCAGTCGGTTCACTATTACTTAGGCGCACATTGTTATCATATCCACATGTAACGCCCCACGGTCGAGTATATAAGGCCTAGGGGGCATCCCCTCGAAAGCATCTCATTACTTAGCCATCCACCCGGTTTTCTAGCATCCTCGACACTAGAGAGCCTCCTTGTAATCCTCCACATAAAGTACTCACACCAGGACGTAGGGTGTTACGCATCTCAAAGCGGCCCGAACCTGTACAAAACCGTCTACTGTCTCTCGTGCATCCAGCACGAACCATCGAGCTACAGTCGGTAACACCGTCCTACTCCAAAAGGCACCTCGAGGGACAACCCCGGGTGCGCGGTCGGACCCAAAACACCGACAGCTGGCGCGCCAGGTAGGGGGTGTGTCACTGATCCAAGCTAGCTCAATGGTCGTCACTTTCCAGCACAAGATCATCCTCCGCCCCGGGTCCGTGTTCTGCTTCGGAACCATTTCGTCCGTAGCAGATGAAGAAGGAACTCTACATCGCATCGCGGATCCGCCGGAGAGAAAGTCTTCCTCAAAAATCTCCGGGAAAGTCGGAGCGAAGCAGGAAAAAGCGCAACCTCCAGCGCTCCAAGCAAAGACCACCTTCAGCAAGCTAGGAGCCGAGGGTCCGTCTACCCGGAGAACTCCGTTGTCCACCTCTCCGACAGAAAAATGGACACGGATCACAAGGAAAAAGGAAGCAAACAAGGCAAAGGATTGTCAAACTGCTCTTTCGGTGCCTCCGTCCTCAAAGGAGAACGGAAAGAAGCTCATCACAGCGGCAGTTCCATTCTACCCCGACGTCCTCTTCATCGGGAGAGTGGAGTCACCCCTGTCTCCGACGATGAACCAACTGCTCCCGGGGAAGAACCTCCTCAGCGGGAATTCCATTGACGAAGGAACCGACGCTGAAATATTCGACGACATCACGAGGCCGGAGAGAGGGACCTGGCGCAGCCCGTATCACGAGACGAGGTCTCGGAGATAGGAGAAACTCCAGAAGAACGGGTCTTCAGGGAAAGGAGGAATTCCCGACGACATGATCGTCGGCAAGCTCAAGAGCAGGCTGAGCAGGAAGCGAGGCAATGCCGAGAGAATCCACTTTTCGGACGCAACTTGAACCCCGACTTCGCCCGAGTCATGAACACACCGAGTGAAGTTGGTGGAGTATTGGATCGGATAGCCGATGGCCTCCCCCGGACTCTAGACGCCGAGGGCTATCGGCGACTGTTCACTCGGGCAGCCAACCACCTTCTACCTCTCGCTCATCCACCGAGCGATCTACGACATGCCATCAACAGTCGACGAGACGCACGGAGCTCCATCAACGCCTCGCACGAACGACGACACGAGAACGAGATCCGGCGCCGGGAAGAATATGACCGGGATCACGACATCCCAGCGCGGAGTCAGGCCACCAGAACTGAGTCGGTAACGGCTTCGACTGGTGGCACGACCCGGGGACGGTTGAGGCACCTCGACAACAACTCCCCTCCCAGGGACAGACATCATCATCGATGACAGGAGGACACGTGTGGAGTACCGGCACTCACTCCATGCCTCAGGGCCATTCAATGGCCCCCTAACTTCAAAGTCTCCAACGTCGACAAGTACGAGCCTAAGCAGGATCCGGGAGGCTGGCTAGCCGTTTACACCACCGCCGCCCGAGCCGCTGGGGCAACCAAAGACGTGATGACCGCATACTTGCCTATCGTCCTCGGGCAGGATGCACTGCAATGGCTGCGACACCTACCCCGACACTGCATCGACGACTGGAGAGATTTCAGTCGGCGCTTCACCGCCAACTTCCAATCTCTCTCCGACAAACCGGCGCAGCCATGGGACCTCAAATCCATCAAGCGCCGAGGGGATGAGACTCTCTGGTCATACCTCAAAAGATTTCAAACCATGAGAAATCGTATCCCCGAGGTTGCAGAAGCAGCAGTGATCGAGGACTTCTACCGGGGATCTAATGACTCGGCCTTCGTCCGCGCCATACTGCAGAAAGCACCGACTACCTCCGAGCAGTTGTTCCGGGAAACCGACCTCTACATCACCGCCGACAAACGAGCTCAGGACCTCATCGGAGGAGCAAAGCCTGCACCGGTGGCACCGCGACACGAACCAACAACCCGACAAACGTTGGGAGAAGAGGCCTCGTGAAGAAGTTCATGCCGCTGAACCACCCGCCTCTCGCGCCCGAGGAGGACCTCGCGGTGGCGAACGCACGCTAGACGATATCCTCGACGCCCAGTGCCCGTACCACAAGGACATGCGCCACACCCTTCGGAACTGTAGAGACTTCAAGCATTCTGTGGGGAACGGCCGACCCTTCCAACCTCTACCGCCTCCCCCACCACGAGGAGGACCTGGAGAACCTCGACAACCCCAACAGCAGGAGGGGGGAGGAGGTGGAGCCTTCCCATGCGTCGACAGAGAAGTCAACGTCATCTTCGGCAGACATGGGTCGCAAGAAAGCAAGAGGCAACAAAAGCTCAATGACCGTCAGATATTGGTGGCGACCGTTGGACCTCCCGCCCCGTATCGATGGTCCGAGCACCTGATCACCTTCACTCGGGTGGATCAGTGGCTCAACTTCGACCACCCGGGCAAGTACCCGCTCCTCGTCGATCCGGTGATCCGAGAAAGTAGGTTAAAAAAGGTACTAGTGGACGGGGGAAGCAGCATCAACGTCACCTTCCCCCGGACGCTCCAAGGCTTGGGAGTTTCCCTCAAAGAGCTCCACAAGTCGGACACTCCTTTCTTCGGCATCGTGCCGACCGAAGGAGAATATCCATTGGGACACATCTACATGCCGGTCACCTTCAGAACTCCGGAAAACTACAGAACCGAGTTCCTGAGGTTCGAGGTGGCAAACTTTGACTGCGGATACAATGCCATCATCGGCAGGCCAGGATTGGCGAAGTTCATGGCCATTCCACATTATACGTACATGATATTGAAGATGCCAGGACCACATGGAATCATAACTATGCGCGCTGACTTCCAAGGCGCTGCAGAATGTTTCCGAGTGGCCATTCAGGCGGCCCTCACCACCAAACCGTCAGCGACTTCTTCTGCGCAGGCGATCTCAAAGCCTGAGGAAGACCTCGTGGTACCCGCGAATGAAGCTCAAGCCGTGACCTCTATGCGGCCGACCGAAGAAACCAAGAGAATAAACCTCGGGTTCGCCGATGAGCGCAAGACTGCCATCATCAGTTCCAGCCTGGATGACAAATAGGAAGGCACGCTCATCCAGTTTCTGCAAGATAACCGAGACATATTCGCATGGCAACCTGCGGATATGTCGGGAGTCCCGAGAGAACTGGCCGAGCACAAACTGAAGGTCTACCCCCAAGCGAGGCCGATCCGACAAAAATTACGTCGCTTCACGCCCGATAAGAGAGAAGCCATCCGTGCAGAGCTGACTCGCTTGGTCGCGACCGGATTCATTAGAGAAGTGTTACATCCTGAGTGGTTAGCAAATCCTATTCTTGTACTCAAAAAGAATAAAGTGGATTGGCGCATGTGCGTCGACTATATGGATCTCAACAAACACTGTCCGAAGGATCCCTTCGAACTTCCTAGAATAGACCAGGTGGTAGACTCGACCGCCGGATGTTCTATGTTGTATTTCTTGGATTGCTACTCCGGGTATCATCAGATCAGCCTGGCAAAAGAAGACGAAGAAAAATAGCATTCATCACCCCGTTCGGAGCCTTCTGCTATACCTCCATGCCGTTTGGCCTCAAAAACGTTGGAGCGACTTACCAGAGGGCTATTCAGACATGCTTAGCCGACCATTGGGGCAAGCGTGTGGAAGCTTATGTGGATGATGTGGTGATCAAGACAGAAAACTCAGAAAATTTCATTGAAGATTTACAGCTGGTCTTCAACAGTCTACGACGGTATCGATGGAAGCTTAATCCTGAAAAATGCGTCTTGAGAGTACCAGCAGGAAAATTGCTCGGGTTTATTGTCAGTCACTGGGGAATTGAGGCCAATCTAGAAAAGATTGAGGCTATCATGAGAATGGAAGCACCACGATCACAAAAGAAAGTACAAAGGCTTACCGGATGCATGGCAGCTCTAAGCAGATTCATATCAAGGCTAGGAGAAAAAGGCCTGCCGTTCTACAAGTTGCTCAAGAAGGTAGATAAGTTCCAGTGGACTTCAGAGGCTCAGGAAGCTCTAGACGCACTGAAGAAATTTCTGACAACACCACCAGTGCTAAAACCGTCGCGCTGAGCCACACCGATTCAACCGGCTGAAGATCTGCTGTTATACATCTCTTGCATGACTCACGTGGTGAGCACCGCGTTAGTAGTCGAGCGAGCAGAAGAAGGACACGCATACCCAGTGCAACATCCTGTCTATTTCATCAGTGAAGTCCTGGGTCCCTCGAAGAAGAAATACCCTCAAGTTCAGAAACTATTGTATGCAGTACTTCTAACGGCACGCAAGCTTCGTCACTACTTCGACGATCACAAAGTCATAGTAGTCACTGGATTTCCAATAGGGGATATTCTCCACAATAAAGAAGCCATCGGAAGAATAGCCAAGTGGGCCTGTGAACTGGGAGCTCATGACATTGAGTTTCAACCTCGTACCGCAATCAAGACTCAAGCACTAGTTGACTTCGTATCAGAGTGGACCGAGCAACAAGTGCCAGATAACCCGGAAACTGTAGAAGTATGGCGAATGTATTTCGATGGCTCGTTGAAGTTGCAGGGGGCAGGTGTAGGGATCCTCTTCATTGCACCTGGAGGTGAACAACTCAAATATGCTCTTCAATTGCTATTCCCAGCGTCCAACAATGCAGCAGAATACGAAGCTTTGATTCATGTACTGAACATTGCCATATCACTGGGCATCAAGAGACTGATGGTATATGGGGATTCTCTGGTGGTCATAAGTCAGATAAACAAAGAATGGGATTGCTCGAATGATTCCATGGGGAAATACTGCACTGCCGTCCGAAAGCTAGAAGACAAGTTTGAAGGTTTGGAATTTCATCATGTGGAGAGAGACCGCAACATGGCAGCTGATGCATTGTCAAAGCTAGGATCCAGTCGGACTTAGGTCTCGCCTGGAGTTTTCGTCCAAGAAGTACTGCACCCGAGCATTTCACTAGATCGGGTAGAGGAATGCAATATTCTGAGCCAACTAGAGTTAGATTCTAATGACTGGAGGGAGCCAATCATCAAGTACATAAAGAATGAGGAGGAGCCGGATGACAAAAATGCAGCAGAGCGCATTGCAAGGCAGTCAGCTCATTATACTCTCATTGGGGAAACACTATACAGAAGAGGCACAACAGGAGTTCTCATGAAGTGCATTCTTTCGGCCACTGGGAAACAACTGCTAAATGAGATCCATGCTGGGCAATGCGGGGTACACGCAGCATAAATGACTCTGGTTGGGAAGGTCTTCAGGTCTGGTTTCTACTGGCCAACGGCAAAGAGTGATGCAGCCGAGTTAGTCCAGAGGTGCGAAGCTTGTCAGTACTTATCAAAACAGCAACATCTACCAGCACAGCAACTGCAAACCATACCTGTAACTTGGTCGTTCGCGTGCTGGGGACTGGATATGATTGGACCCTTCAAGAAAGCTCAAGGAGGATACACTCATGTGCTGGTTGCTATCGACAAATTCACTAAGTGGATAGAGTTCAAACCCATTGCTTCCCTAACTTCAGCTAAGGCAGTGGAATTCATACATGACATAATATTCAGGTTCGGGATATCGAATAGCATCATAACCGACCTAGGATCCAATTTCACAAGCTCAGAGTTCTTCGATTTCTGTGAACAAAAAAGCATTCAGATCAAATATGCCTCGGTGGCGCACCCAAGAGCCAACGGGCAAGTAGAAAGAGCCAACGGGATGTTATTGGAGGCGCTCAGAAAGAAAGTCTTCGACAAGAATGAAAAGTTCGCAGGAAAGTGGATCAGAGAGTTGCCATATGTTGTCTGGAACCTGAGAACTTAACCTAGCCGAGCTCTACATGGAAACACTCCTTTCTTTATGGTTTATGGTTCGGAGGCAGTGCTACCCGCTGATCTCAAGTTTGGGGCACCGAGGTTAATCTTTGAAAACATAGCAGAAGCTGAGGCTACTAGACTGGAGGATGTTGATATACTAGAAGAAGAATGATTGAATACGGTGATTCAGTCAGCCCGGTATCAACATACTCTGAGGCGCTATCATGATAAGGCCATATGACATCAATTCTTCGCAGTGGGAGATCTCGTCCTCCACCGAATTCTAACGGGGGAGGACGGCACAAATTGTCGCCACTATGGGAAGGGCCATTCATAGTAACATAAATCACTAGGCCTGGATCGTATCGTCTTACTCAAATGGATGGCACATAAGTTGGGAACTCATGGAATATAGAACATCTCAGGAAATTTTACCCCTAGCTAGATTTCAAAAGCTATTGGGACGGCCTTGTATTCTGTAAATTGGGAAATACATCATCAATAAAAAGACTTCATTCTCAAAGGCACTCAAACTGTTTACTGTCAACCTGCATGCTTACTCGACTCAGGGTGACCACTATACCCTACTAACGGAGCAATCGACTTAAGTTGGCGATGACTTAAGGCGGTGTGACATTCTCACGCGTAACTCAGGGTGACCACTTGAAAGGGAAATAGGCTTACACCTTTTCCTAATTGATTTTGGTGGTTGAATTGCCCAACACAAATAATTGGGCTAACTAGTTTGCTCTAGATTATAAGTTTTACAGGTGCCAAAGGTTCACAATAAACTAATAAAAAGACCAAGAAAGGGTTCAAACAAAGAGAGCAAAAGACAACCAAAGTGTGCCCTGGTCTGGCGCACCTGACTGTCCGGTGCACCACTGGACAGTGTCTGGTGCACCAGGGAACCCAACTCCAAACTTGCCACCTTCGAGAATTCTGGGAGCCACTCCGCTATAATTCATTGGACTGTCTGGTGTAGCACTGGACTGTCCGGTGTGCCAGCGGAGTAACGGCTACTACAGTGCCAACGGTCGTCTGCAACAGCAGTTAATGCGCTACAGTGCACGCAGAAGTCAGAGCAGAGCCAGAAGGCGCACCGGACAGTCTATAGGACCTGTCCGGTGCACCATCGGACTGTCTGGTGACCCAGATGTCAGAAGCTCCAATGGTCAGAATCCAACAGCCGGGTGACGTGGCTGGCGCACCGGACAGTGTCCGGTGGCGCACCGGACTGTCCGGTGCGCCATGCGACAGAAGCCCTCACCAACGGTTCTTTTGGTGGTTGGGGCTATAAATACCCCCAATCACCACACTTCAATGATCCAAGTTTTCAGCCTTCAAACACCTTACAAGAGCTATAGCATTCAATACAAGACATAATCAGAGAGATCAAATCCTCTCCCAAGTCTAAAGATCATTCCAATCAAATAGTGACTCGTGAGAGAGAGACTTGTGTTCATTTGAGCTCTTGCGCTTGGATTGCTTTTCTTCTTCCTTCTTTCTTGTGTTCAACTCAATTGTAACCAAGGCAAGAGACACCAATTGTGTGGTGGTCCTTGTGGGGACTTAGTGTCCCATTTGATTGAGAAGAGAAGCTCACTCGGTCTAAGTGACCGTTTGAGAGAGGGAAAGGGTGGAAAGAGACCCGGTCTTTGTGACCACCTCAACAGGGAGTAGGTTTGCAAGAACCGAACCTCGGTAAAACAAATCACCGTGTCATCCGCCTTATTTGCTTGTGATTTGTTTTCGCCCTCTCTTTTGGACTCGAATTTAATTCTAACGCTAACCCCAACTTGTAGTTGTGCTTAAAGTTTGTAAATTTCAGATTGGTATCAGAGCCCGGTACTTCATTAGAGCCTAACCGCTTGAAGTGATGTCGAGAGATCACGCCAAGAAGGAGATGGTGACCGGCGAGAAGCCCGCCACAAGCCATGGGAAGGCTCCATCCGGGGAGTCCTGCAACAAGGTGAAGGGATCCCCTTCACACGACAAGTCGCGTCAGAGCGGTGACAAGAAGAAGATGAACAAGGTGGTCTACTACGAGACCGACTCTTCATCGCCATCCACCTCTGGCTCCGACACGCCGTCCGTCACTTCTAAGCGCCATGAGCGCAAGAAGTTTAGTAAGATCCCCTTACGTTATCCTCGCATTTCCAAACGCACCCCTTTACTTTCTGTCCCACTAGGCAAACCACCGGTTTTTGACGGTGAAGATTATTGTATGTGGAGTGATAAAATGAGGCACCATCTAACCTCACTCCACGCTAGCATTTGGGACATTGTTGAGTTTGGTGCACAGGAACCATCCGTGGGGGATGAAGGCTATGACTCAGACGAAGTAGCCCAAATCCGGCACTTCAACTCCCAAGCCACCACTATACTCCTTGCCTCTCTAAGTCGAGAGGAGTATAACAAGGTGCAAGGGTTGAAGAGCGCCAAAGAGATTTGGGATGTACTCAAGACCGCGCACGAAGGAGACGAGGTGACCAAGATCACCAAGAGGGAAACAATCGAGGGGGAGCTCGGTCACTTCATGCTTCACCAAGGGGAGGATCCACAAGCTATGTACAACCAGCTCAAGACCTTGGTGAACCAAGTGCGCAACCTCGGGAGCACCAAGTGGGATGACCATGAAATGGTCAAGGTTATTCTTAGATCAATCGTATTTCTTAATCCCACTCAAGTTCAATTAATTCGTGGTGATCCTAGATATAAGCTAATGTCTCCCGAGGAAGTTATAGGCAAATTTGTGAGCTTTGAGTTGATGATCAAAGGCTCCAAGAAAATCATCGAGCAAGGCGCCTCCTCCACACCCGATGTGCAACCCGTTGCATTCAAGGCAACAGAGGAGAAGAAAGAAGACTCTACACCTAGTAGGGTCCCCATTGACGCATCTAAGCTCGACAACGAGGAAATGGCGCTCATCATCAAGAGCTTTCGCCAAATCCTCAAGCAAAGGAGGGGGAAGGACTACAAGCCCCGCTCCAAGAAAGTTTGCTACAAGTGTGGTAAGCCCGGTCATTTTATTGCAAAATGTCCATTATCTAGTGATAGTGGCAGGGGCGACGACAACAAGGGAAAGAGAAAAGAAAAGAAGAGGTACTACAAAAAGAAGGGCGGCGATGCCCATGTTTGCCGGGAGTGGGACTCCGACGAGAGCTCCACCGACTCCTCCTCCGACGAGGACATCGCAAACATTGCCGTCACCAAGGGCCTTCTCTTCCCCAACGTCGGCCACAAGTGCCTCATGGCAAAGGACGACAAGAAGAAGAAGGTAAAATCTAGATCCTCCACTAAGTATGCAACATCTAGTGATGAGGCTAATTCTAGTGATGATGAGGATGATTTATTAACACTTTTTGCCAACCTAAACATGCAACAAAAGGAGAAATTAAATGAATTAATTAGTGCTATTCATGATAAGGATGAACTCTTAGATAGTCAAGAGGACTTCCTAATTAAAGAAAACAAAAAGCATGTTAAGGTTAAAAATGCTTATGCTCTAGAGGTAGAAAAATGTGAAAAATTAACTAGTGAGCTAAGCACTTGCCATGATATTATTTCCAACCTTAGAAATGAGAATGCTAAATTAATTGCTAAGGTTGAGAATTTAAATGCTTGTGATGATTCTCTTGTTAGTCTTAGAAATGATAATGCTAGTTTGATTACAAAGATTGACAAGTTAAATGCATCACTCTCTAGCCTTAAAATTGAGAATGAAAAATTGATTGCTAAGGCTAAAGATTTAAATGTTTGCAATGTCTCTATTTCCAATCTTAGAGATGAAAATGCCATATTACATGCTAAGATTGTTGAACTAAATTATTGCAAACCCTCTACATCTACCGTTGAGCATGTTACTATTTGCACTAGATGTAGAGATATTAACATTGATGCTATTCATGATCACATGGCTATGATTAAACAACAAAATGATCATATAGCTAAACTAGATGCTAAAATTGCCGAGCATGACTTAGAAAATGAAAAATTTAAATTTGCTAGAAGCATGCTCTATAGTGGGAGACGCCCTGGCATTAAGGATGGCATTGGCTTCCAACAGGGAGGCAATGTCAAACTCAATGCCCCTCCTAAAAGATTATCTAACTTTGTTAAGGGCAAGGCTCCCATGCCTCAGGATAACGAGGGTTATATTTTATACCCTGCCGGTTATCCCGAGCACAAAGTTAGGAGAATTCACTCTAGGAAGTCTCACTCTGGCTCTAATCATGCTTTTATGTATAAGAGTGAGGCATCTAATTCTAGGCAATCAACCCATGCTAAATTGCCTAAGAAGAAAACTCCTATTGCATCAAATGATCATAACATTTCATTCAAGACTTTTGATGCATCTTATGTGCTAACTAATAAATCAGGCAAAGTAGTTGCCAAATATGTTGGGGGCAAACACAAGGGGTCAAAGACTTGTGTTTGGGTACCCAAAGTTCTTGTATCTAATGTCAAAGGACCCAAAACTGTTTGGGTACCTAAAATCAAGAACTAAATTTGTTTTGTATGTTTATGCATCCGGGGGCTCAAGTTGGATCATCGATAGCGGGTGCACAAACCACATGAGAGGGGAGAAAAAGATGTTATCCTCCTACGAGAAAAACCAAGATCCCCAAAGAGCGATCACATTCGGGGATGGAAATCAAGGTTTGGTCAAAGGATTGGGTAAAATTTCTATATCTCCTGACCATTCTATTTCCAATGTTTTTCTTGTAGATTCTTTAGATTACAATTTGCTTTCTGTTTCTCAATTATACAAAATGGGCTACAACTGTCTTTTTACGGATATAGGTGTTACTGTCTTTAGAAGAAGTGATGATTCAGTAGCATTTAAGGGAGTGTTAGAGGGTCAGCTATACTTAGTAGATTTTGTTAGAGCTAAACTCGACACTTGCTTAATTGCTAAGACTAACATGGGTTGGCTCTGGCACCGCCGACTTGCCCATGTTGGGATGAAGAATCTTCATAAGCTTCTAAAGGGAGAGCACATTTTGGGACTAACCAATGTTCATTTTGAGAAAGACAGGGTTTGTAGCGCATGTCAAGCAGGGAAGCAAGTTGGTGTTCATCATCCACACAAGAACATCATGACGACCGACAGGCCGCTCGAGCTACTCCACATGGACCTATTCGCCCCGATTGCTTACATAAGCATCGGCGGGAGTAAGTATTGTCTTGTAATTGTGGATGATTATTCTCGCTTCACTTGGGTATTCTTTTTGCTGGAAAAATCTCAAACCCAAGAGACCTTAAAGGGATTCTTGAGATGAGCTCAAAATGAGTTCGGCTTAAGGATCAAAAAGATTAGAAGCGACAACGGGACAGAGTTCAAGAACTCACAAATAGAAGTCTT
Organism: Zea mays; assembly: GCF_902167145.1. NCBI lineage: Eukaryota > Viridiplantae > Streptophyta > Magnoliopsida > Poales > Poaceae > Zea > Zea mays. The sequence goes on along the minus strand of NC_050102.1, from coordinate 54,043,655 downwards.
CCTTGAGGAGGAGGGCATCAAGCATGAGTTCTCTTCTCCCTACACGCCACAACAAAATAGTGTAGTGGAGAGGAAGAATAGAACTCTATTGGACATGGCAAGGACCATGCTTGATGAGTACAAGACTTCGGATCGGTTTTGGGCTGAGGTGGTTAACACCGCTTTCTACGCCATCAACCAGTTATATATTCACCAAATCCTCAAGAAGACATCATATGAATTGCTCACCGGTAAAAAGCCCAATGTTTCATATTTTAGAGTCTTTGGTAGCAAATGCTTTATTCTTGTTAAAAGAGGTAGAAAATCTAAATTTGCTCCTAAGGCTGTAGAAGGCTTTTTACTAGGTTATGATTCAAACACAAGGGCATATAGAGTCTTTAACAAGTCCTCTGGACTAGTTGAAGTTTCTTGTGACATTGTGTTTGATGAGACTAACAGCTCTCAAGTAGAGCAAGTTGATCTTGATGAGCTAGATGATGAAGAGGCTCCGTGCGTCGCGCTAAGGAACATGTCCATTGGGGATGTGTGTCCTAAGGAATCCGAAGAGCCTCCACAAGCACAAGATCAACAACCATCTTCCTCAATGCAAGCATCTCCACCAACTCAAGATGAGGATCAAGCTCAAGATGATGATGATCAAGAGGAGCTACCTCAAGAGGAGGACAATGATCAAGGGGGAGATGCTAATGATCAAGACAAGGAAGATGATGAGGGTCCAAGACCGCCACACCCAAGAGTCCACCAAGCAATCCAACGAGATCACCCCGTGAACACCATCCTCGGCGATATTCAAAAGGGGGTAACCACTCGATCTCGTGTTGCTCATTTTTGTGAACATTACTCTTTTGTTTCCTCTATTGAGCCACACAGGCTAGAAGAAGCACTTCAAGATTCAGATTGGGTGCTGGCGATGTAAGAGGAGCTCAACAACTTCACGAGGAATGAGGTATGGCATTTAGTTCCACGTCCTAACCAAAATGTTGTAGGAACCAAGTGGGTCTTCCGCAACAAGCAAGATGAGCATGGTGTGGTGACAAGGAACAAAGCCCGACTTGTGGCCAAGGGATATTCACAAGTCGAAGGTTTGGATTTCGGTGAAACCTATGCACCCGTAGCTAGGCTTGAATCAATTCGTATATTACTTGCCTATGTTACTTACCATGGCTTTAAGCTTTATCAAATGGACGTGAAAAGTGCCTTCCTCAATGGACCAATCAAGGAAGAGGTCTATGTTGAGCAACCTCCCGGCTTTGAAGATAGTGAGTACCCTAACCATGTTTATAAACTCTCTAAGGCGCTTTATGGGCTCAAGCAAGCCCCAAGAGCATGGTATGAATGCCTAAGAGATTTTCTCATCGCTAATGGCTTCAAAGTCGGAAAAGCCGATCCTACTCTCTTTACTAAAACACTTGCAAATGATTTGTTTGTATGCCAAATTTATGTTGATGATATCATATTTGGGTCTACTAACGAATCTACATGTGAAGAGTTTAGTAGGATCATGACTCAAAAATTCGAGATGTCTATGATGGGGGAGTTGAAGTATTTCCTAGGATTTCAAGTGAAGCAACTCCAAGAGGGCACCTTCATTAGCCAAACGAAGTACATTCGAGACATACTCACAAAGTTTGGGATGAAGGATGCCAAGCCCATCAAGACACCCATGGGAACTAATGGGCATCTCGACCTCGACACGAGAGGTAAATCTGTAGATCAAAAGGTATACCGATCGATGATAGGCTCTTTACTCTATTTATGTGCTTCACGACCGGATATTATGTTTTCCGTATGCATGTGTGCAAGATTCCAAGCCGATCCTAAGGAAGTTCACCTTAGGGCCGTAAAACGAATCTTGAGATATTTAGTTTATACTCCTATGTTTGGCCTTTGGTACCCCAGGGGATCCACATTTGATTTAATTGGTTATTCCGATGTTGATTGGGCAGGGTGTAAAATTAATAGAAAGAGCACATCAGGGACTTGCCAGTTCTTGGGAAGATCTCTGGTGTTTTGGGCTTCAAAGAAGCAAAATTATGTGGCTCTTTCTACCGCTGAAGCCGAGTATATTGCCGCAGGCCATTGTTGCGCGCAATTGCTTTGGATGAGGCAAACTCTTAGGGACTATGGTTACAAATTAACCAAAGTTCCTCTTCTATGTGATAATGAGAGTGCAATTCGCATGGCGGATAATCCCGTTGAGCATAGCCGCACTAAACACATAGCGATTCGGTATCACTTTTTAAGGGATCACCAACAAAAGGGGATATCGAGATTGCATACGTTAACACCAAAGAACAATTAGCTGATATCTTTACCAAGCCATTAGATGAGCAAACATTTACCAAGCTTAGGCATGAGCTAAATATTCTTGATTCTAGGAATTTTGATTGATGTTTTGCACATATAGCTCAAATATATACCTTTGATCATATATCTTTCTTCGCTATGACTAATGTGGTTTTCAAGTGTATTTCAAGATAAGTCATAGATTGAAAGGGAAATGGAGTCTTCGGCGAAGACAAGGCTTCCACTCCACTCCATCGAATTATTCATCCTTCGTCGTCACTCCACTCTCCAACTTTGGTATAATCTTCACTCATATGCTATTTACCATAGGGAGAGAAAGTAGTTAGAAGGGCTGTAATGACTCCGTTTTTGGCGATTCATGCCAAAGGGGGAGAGAGTATTAGCCCAAAGCAAAAGGACCGCACCACCACCAATTTCAAAAAATTAGTCTTTCAATTTATATTTAAAGTAGTATTTTCAAATTGGTATCTTATTATTGATATAATTTCAAATTGGTATACCCTCTTCAAAATTAATATCTAAAACCCTCTTAAACACTAAGAGGAGGATTTCATTAAGGGGGAGTTTTGTTTAGTCAAAGGAAAAGCATTTGAAACAAGGGGAGAAAATTTCAAATCTTGAAAATGCTTCTCAAAGTCTTATTCATTTACCTTTGACTACTTTGCAAAAGACTTTGAAAATAATTTCCAAAACATTTGCAAAACAAAACATGTGGTGCAAGCGTGGTCCAAAATTTTAAATTAGAAGAAAGCCATCCATGCATATCTAGTAGAAATAATTATTGGTTTCATTCCAAGCAACCTTTGCACTTACATTATGCAAACTAGTTCAATTCTGCACCTTTAAATTTGCATTGGTTTGTGTTGGCATCAATCACCAAAAAGGGGGAGATTGAAAGGGAAATAGGCTTACACCTTTTCCTAATTGATTTTGGTGGTTGAATTGCCCAACACAAATAATTAGACTAACTAGTTTGCTCTAGATTATAAGTTTTACAGGTGCCAAAGGATCAAATTAAACCAATAAAAAGACCAAGAAAGGGTTCAAACAAAGAGAGCAAAAGACAACCGAAGTGTGCCCTGGTCTGGCGCACCGGACTGTCCGGTGTGCCACCAGACAGTGTCCGGTGCACCAGGGAACCCGACTCCAAACTTGCCACCTTCGGGAATTCTGGGAGCCACTCCGCTATAATTCACCGGACTGTCCAGTGTAGCACCGGACTGTCCGGTGTGCCAGCGGAGTAACGGCTACTACAGGGCCAACGGTCGTCTGCAACAACAGTTAATTCGCTACAGTGCGCGCGGAAGTCAGTGCAGAGCCAGAAGGCGCACCGGACAGTCTATAGGACCTGTCCGGTGCACCACCGGACTGTCTGATGACCCAGATGTTAGAAGCTCCAACGGTCAGAATCCAACGGCCGAGTGACGTGGCTAGCGCACCGGACTATCCGGTGCGCCATGCGACAGAAGCCCTCACCAACGATTCTTTTGGTGATTGGGGCTATAAATACCCCCAACCACCACACTTCAATGATCCAAGTTTTCAGCCTTCAAACACCTTACAAGAGCTATAGCATTCAATACAAGACACAATCAAAGAGATCAAATCCTCTCCCAAGTCCAAAGATCATTCCAATCAAATAGTGACTCGTGAGAGAGAGACTTGTGTTCATTTGAGCTCTTGCGCTTGGATTGCTTTTCTTCTTCCTTCTTTCTTGTGTTCAACTCAATTGTAATCAAGGCAAGAGACACCAATTGTGTGGTGGTCCTTGTGGGGACTTAGTGTCCCGTTTGATTGAGAAGTGAAGCTCACTCGGTCTAAGTGACCGTTTGAGAGAGGGAAAGGGTTGAAAGAGACCCGGTCTTTTGTGACCACCTCAACGGGGAGTAGGTTTGCAAGAACCGAACCTCGGTAAAACAAATCACCGTGTCATCTGCCTTATTTGCTTGTGATTTGTTTTCGCCCTCTCTTTCAGACTCAAATTTAATTCTAACGCTAACCCCGGCTTGTAGTTGTGCTTAAAGTTTGTAAATTTCAGATTCGCCCTATTCACCCCCCCTCTAGGTGACTTTCACCACTATACCCCTACTAACAGAGCAGTCGGTTTAAGTCGGTAGTGACTTAAATCGGCACAGCGCGCTCACGTCTACTCGACCCAACACAAGCACATTTGTGATTACTCATCGTAGGCCGATCTCTATGCCTCGCGAAATAAGAAGAAGTTTCAAGATCATCACAATGTGTTTACTTCTGCAATTGTAACTACTATTGGATTCTAACAATAGGAAAATAATAATGGCATTCAGTACTGAAAACACTTTCTGACAGAATATTCGAGCGCACTAACCACATACACAATGCATTCAGTGTTTCTACTTGGTAATGTTTTTCTCAGGAGCGACCGATGAAGAAGGGCGACTCGAAGAATCAGGAGCAACATTCACATCTGCAACTATGTCATCAGGAACAATCACACCAGGTCTCCTCATCAAGATTCGCCCCACGCGAATGGCTTTGTCCATAGCCTTGTCGCGCTGGGCCTTCAAAGTAGCGGAAGTGTCTTCAGCAGCCTTGACAGCCAGCCGAGCAGCCTCTAGCTCCTGGATGACTGATCTCTTGGAAGCGCGCAGATCCTTGATGATAGAATCTTTGCTCGACACCAATTGCCTAAGACGAATCATATCATCCAGGGACTCTTGCAGCTTGTAACGATGATTATCCAAGTCCTCCATGGTGAAACGATGGCTCCTCTCCAAGATAGCCAAAGAATTGTTGGCATCGCGATACAACTTGTCAAGGTTGTCACGAGAAGTTGCAAGGGCACATTTTTCCTCCTGCGGACAAGAATCAGTTCTTAAACATGAGGCAGGCAGTAAGAACACAGCAGAGAAAATCAAGTAAAAGCTTAATTCATTGGCCACCTTTTCAGAGTCAAGCTGAGCATTGAGAGAGGAATTCAACATGTTGGCATCATTCAGGGAAGCAGAAACCCGGGCCAAGTCCATCTGACCTTGAGAATATTTCTCTTGAAGATTAGAGCACCGCTGGGCCATATCTAGCAAGAAACGGTTAAAACAAGGATATTCAGCCAAAAAGCAGATTAATCAAGTAGCCATGGAGGAAACAAAGGGCACTAACCAGCATTTGCCATCTCCAAATCAGATACCCGCTGCTGAAGCAACACTGGATTCCAATGTGTTAGAGACAGAGCCCTTTCCGAGACAGAGGCACTCTGCGATCTCAGCTGCCCAGCCATCTCGTCAACCAAAGCCTGACATTGAAAACAAATGAGTGCAAGGATATTATTTCACTCGGAGTATAGTGAGATCAGGAAAAGCCAAATCACCTAGAGATTGGAGAAGAACGAAGGAAGACCCAAATCATAGGAAGTCAGTTGGTGACTTGACGAAGTATTACCAACCGAAGCAATCTGCAGAGCATCATTGGGGACCAATTCAGCATCACCAGCATAAATCAGAACTCTAGCATCAGGTGCGCCAGCCTCTAAGGCAACTTCCTGACCCGAAGCTTGTGCTGCAGCCATGCAACCAGAATGTGGAGGAGAAGACCCGATGTGGACATCCAAGGAAGTATGAGAAAGGGAACCTGCTCGGACACCCTCGGGGGCTGGGTCATAGCTCGCGCTGCCCACCCGAGCCGGATCATCACCGGCAACACCCTCGGGGCTGGGTAAACGCTGGCGCCATCCTTGAGGACCGGGTTCTCTGTAGCAGCCACCTCTAAGGCTGAAAGATTTTCAACCACTTCCATGGGAACGAAGCAATCTAGATCAGCCTCTTGACTCTTAAGACCGCGCTCCAAGGTCGATGAGGCACGAGACGCTGCTCGGAATAAATCTAACCCAATATCAGGCACATCAGTGCAAACTTCCATCATTCCACCATCTGTCGGCTCGGACAGCAGATCTTCAGGGACCATATCTTCGAGAGTCTGATCAAAATTTGCCAGAGACAATTCTTGCAGACCAACGAGAGCAGACAAAGCTGGAGAAGAAATACCACTACTCTCCCCACTGGCTATATAGCGACGACTGTTTTTCTGAATTAAGGGGATTTCCTCCTCCTCTTCCTCATCCTCGTCAATAATACGAACAGCACACCCATTGGGTTCAACTCTGGCCGAATTACACCCATTGGGATCAGCATCATCAAGATCACACCCATTGGGATCAATATCAGTCGGGTCACACCCATTGGGATCAGCCCTAGTAAAAATCTCCACTGGTACTTCCTCGGCAGCAGGAGCAGAAGGGCCAGCATCCTGATTCAAGCACGACACTCGCCGAAGCCGTCTCTTTTTCTTTTTCTTCCCTTTAGCAGGAGAAGTTGGATGACTGGCCTGGCGGGGACGCTTCGGGTGAGTGCTATCAGATCTTTGAATGTCCAAGGTCTTTCCAGGCTCTGGGATAGGCGCTACAGCTAGTGTTTCAGAAGGGACCGAATCAGAAGAATCCTCAGCTAACATGTCCAGCATAGCACTTATTTCTGCGTCGCTCGGGTTTATAGGCATCTCAAAATGGACCTGCTTCTCGTCATTGGGGATTTCACCAAGCGAAACAACCAAAGCCTCAACCTCTTCGGGAGAGGGTCGCACTCTAAGGCCCAAACCACTGTCACTAGCAGGAGGATTTGACACAAAACTGATGAAAGTCTTGGAAGGAGGCAGATTCTAGGCAGAATGCGCAACGGGAGCATCGATATTCGACACCTTGCCTCTAATAATCATCTCAAGATGGCTTACCAGATCCACAGCAGGAATCCTTCTGTTGGTAACCCGGGTCGAGTCAGCGATGCCACGATACAGATAAGCTGGGTACGCTCTGTCCTTCAGTGACTGAATGTTCTTAAAAACATTATCGGCGACCACAGCCTTAGCAGTCAGACCTTTCTCCTTCAACATGCCAACCTCGGCAAGCAGAACCCTGGCCTTGGCTATCTCCAAGTCCATGGGGGATTCAGTCCAACTTGGAGCGTGAACATCTGGCTGTCTCCCTGACCGAGGGGGGAGAGAATTGCCGTGATTCTCTACAATAAACCATTCCAGGTGCCATCCTTTGATGCTGTCCTTGAGTGGGATGTAGAGGTACTCTGTCTTCCTCCCACGGCGCATCTCTAAACTCGCACCACCCATGAGCTGGTGCTGCCCCCCGGCCATCCCAAGCCGACAATGATACAAGTATTTCCACAAGCCAAAATGTGGCAGAATACCAAGGTAGGCTTCACATAAATGAACAAAAACATAAACTTGCAGAATAGAATTGGGATTCAGATGGGTTAGATTCAGATGGTAGAAATCAAGGAGACCACGGAAGAAAGGAGAAATAGAAAGAGCAAGGCCGCGGATGAGAAAAGGAATATAAATAACGGACTCATTGGTGTCCTCCGTCGGGACAGTGACCCCATGGCAGATCCGCCAAGAACAAAGTTCCTTCGGAGGAAGAACTCCGACGGAGACAAGATGAAGAAGGTCGGACTCAGAAACAACAGACACGTGGTTACCTGCGAAAGGCAAGTGGCTGTTGGGATCAATGGGAGGAATAGTCACGGTAGATGAACTCTGATTCTTCCGCTTGGGCGCCATCTCAATCTCGCTGGCGAACTGAGCAGAAGCAAGATTACAAGGAAGCAGAGAAGGTCTGGATGCAGAAAAGCAGGGCTAGGGCTCAGAATGCAGAGGCGTGCGACGGTGCAGTACAAATGGGGTTTTCTCGGGCTAGATGCCATTTCTAAAAAGTGCCCAGTCATCACTCGGTCGTTGTTTCCATAAACGCCGACGTGGCCCAATACAACTCAGCTGTTATTTCTAAAAAGCTGACGTGCCAAGTCATCACTCGGTTGTTATTTCCAAAACGGCCGACGTGGCCCAATATAACTCAGCTGTTATTTCTAAAACGCTGACGTTACCAGTCTTCACTCGGTCGTTATTTCTAAAACACCTACGTGGCCCGTTATCACTCGGCTGTTATTTCTAAAACGCTGACATCACAAGTAATCACTCGGCCATTTTTTCTAAAACGACGACGTGGCTCAAAAGGACTCGGCGGTTACCTCTAAAAACGTCGGCGTCGCAAAAAGAACCACTCGGTTACCACCTCTGAAAATACTAACAGTAAATCAGTCGTTTTTACTCTACGAATATGCAGGCAAATCTAAAATGCGACTCAATGATTCCAAGTTGTTACTCAAGCATTACATCCAAGAACAACGACTACATTAAGCATAAACACGATCGACCGATCGACTGGAAAAGGAGCGATGGGAAAGCAAAGAAAGGCACGCGCAATGGGATGAAATCTTCTTCATTATAAAGGGAGGGGAAGTATTACCAAACTTAAAAACCAACTCATTATGAGTTGGTCTTCTTCCCACTGTTCGATACACTACACTATTACATTACATTTCACTACACTATACTACTAACTACTACTACATTATTTCACTAATACTACTTCTACTACTAATCTATACTAACATTTAAAACCAGTGGTGCCTAGCCACTGGCCTTGTTGCTGCCCTTGCTGCTGCCCTTGCTGCCGTCCCTGCCGTCACCGCTGCCGCCCTTGCCGCCACCTTCGCCGCCGCCGTCGCCGTCGCCATCACCGTTGCCTCTGTCGTCGTCGTTGCCCTCGCCATCGCCGTCACCGCCGCCCTCCTCGGACGAGTCCGAGGAGTTCTCCTCATCCGAGGAGACCTCTGACTCATCCAAGCCCTCAAGCCCGGCACGCTCGACGGCCCGAATGTAGGTCCACACCTCTGCGGTGATCCCCTAGGAGTTGTCTGAGTCATCGGACGACACTGGGCCGGGGGAGAGGCATGGACCGGCGAACCCTCTGACTTGGAGGAGAACTCCTCCTCCGAGTACTCGGAATCGCCGAAGTCCTCCGAGGGAGGAGTCGGCTCGAGCTTCCACTTATCGCCAGAATGGTGTGAGGAACTCCCACCTTCTTGCTCTTGCCCATGGTGGAGTAGAAGAGAAGAGAAGAGAGTAAGCAACAAGCGGCAGTAAGATATGTGAAGATGCCGGAGAAGCAAGCACACTATTTATAGAAGAAGAAGGCAACCGCTCACCTCCTACCACGGCCATTGAACAGTCACAAAAATTCAATATGCAATTCAAACCGTCTGGAAACACGTCAAGCGGTTGGCGCCGTTCCACGTAACACGACACCCATTGGGACTCCAGTCAACTGCTTGGACGATATGATTACACCCGCGGTCACGTCAAGTTACTACTCAGGAGCAGTTTGCTAAACACTCAGCGCACCAAGCCGTCCCTTGCCTACACCCATGGGGGGGACGTCCAAAAATTTTCAATAGATTTTCCCAATCAGTCACATCCATATAGTATACGCAATGAATACATCAAGACAGAAGGAAGATATCAACAGAGATCAGAGGAAAGCCAAATATAGCCGATGAGGTACAAGTCTAATCAACAGAAGCATTGAAGCACGAAGTGATATGAAGACTAGCCAAAGGCCATCTACCGAACGTCCAATCTGTTGCAGACCAAATAAATTCCAAACCTAACAAGATATGGGCAGATCGCGTGCTCGATCTCAAAGGCAAAACTGTATGCTGACCTCTAAAGCATAAAGTTGATGATATAATGCTGATCTCTAAGGCATTCGACAAAAGGAAAGGACGATTTCTGAAAAACAACGTGAGATGAAGACCTTCGAGTGGATTATTTTCAGTATTCCACTCAAAGCTCGGGGGCTACACCCATTGGGTGCACCTTCGGTGCACCCAATGAATCATCAACCCCAAGAGACAGAATGCTGATTTCTAAAGCATAAGATGAAACTAAGACAAGGCTGACTTCTAAAAGCACAAGTGGAAGATAAAAGTGATTTCTGAGAAGACTTGATATGAAGACCTTCGAGTGGATTATTTACAAAAATCCACTCGAAGCTCGAGGGCTACACCCATTGGGTGCACCTTCGGTGCACCCAATGAAATTTGAATTCTAAAGAGCAAAATGCTGACCTCGTAAGCATAAACCTGAGACAGAGCACCGATTTTTGAGTAATAAAGCGAAGGCCGATGAATAATGGCAGGAGAAGACAATAGAAGATCGTTTTTACCGGGTCACTCAGAGTTCAGAAGCAATGGCACGACAGACTTATTTTCAAGGCATTTCTTATCAAAATCAAAGACTGCAAGCTGGACCTAGGATCTCTGGGTCGGTTATTTCAAAATCAACCCAAAGATCGGGGGCTTGTGGGGGACGGATATCCCCCGGTTCCACCGGAAGGATAAAAAACCTCACGGAAGGCCCGTGGGCCCAATAATTCGCAAGGTCATCCCTTCGTGGGCCTGGGGAGGAACGTCTATTGAAGCGGATTGACGTAAGACCGGATCGACGCAGGCCCAGACGGCCCGATGAGTTTGAATGGTAACCGCAGCAGGGACCCGACCTTCCCACGCAGGGGCCTCATACATCGGAACAGAGCGGGGATAGGTCGGCGGAATTACAGGAAGATAGACTCAGTCGGTTCACTATTACTTAGGCGCACATTGTTATCATATCCACATGTAACGCCCCACAGTCGAGTATATAAGGCCTAGGGGGCATCCCCTCAAAAGCATCTCATTACTTAACCATCCACCCGGTTCTCTAGCATCCTCGACACTAGAGAGCCTCCTTGTAATCCTCCACATAAAGTACTCACACCAGGACGTAGGGTGTTACGCATCTCAAAGCGGCCCGAACCTGTACAAAAAACCGTCCACTGTCTCTCGTGCATCCAGCACGAACCATCGAGCTACAGTCAGTAATACCGTCCTACTCCAAAAAGCACCTCGAGGGACAACCCCGGGTGCACGATCGGACCCAAAACACTGACACCAACCTCTCGTGCCCTTTGCTCGCTGCTGCTACACCATATTCACCGTCGCACCGCCATGTTCCGCACGGTGATAACCCGCCGCCGCTGCAGACAACCACCCAGCGAGGGTTGGGTCCCCATTGTAGTCACGCGAGACTCGGATTAATCGCCTGGAAGCCGTAGGAGGGAGTAATCGAGGTGAAACTAAAATGATGAGACATGGTATAATCAATGTCGATACTTCGTAGTAAATACTTATATAAAACTAACGCAACTGGAACGAGTCAATTCGGAATTAAAACAAAGGAGTTATGAATTTCCAAGGGTGTTATGTGTTTAGTACAAGATATTAATTTTAATGTGACTTTCATATGTAAACAGTGGTACTTGATGTTAAACAATAATGTTACAAAATTATAGGAACTGGAATGGATCAATTTGGAGTTCACATGAATTTTCTATGATTTATACAAGTTCTAGCAATTGTTTTCATATAAAAATCCTTTTCCTAAATGATTTTATATGTTTTTCTCACTGTCTGGACTGCTCCATAAATTCCAGAGATAACAAAGGCAAAACCACTAAAATTCCCGAGACTCAGAGTTAACTACGGTGGGCGGCGGGTTGATTTATGGAAAGTGTAAGGGCTCTTTTACAAAAGTTGACAGCTGAAGGGGTATATAGCTATCACGATCGCCCGATCACAAATACACGGTCACGTATAGATCGGTGAGCTGATGAATCGGTGCACGCCCTCCACCATCCGATTGGGAATCAACGACGAGAATTTTAAACAAGCGTGGACAGTCGGATCCGTCCGATCAGAAAACAAGCGCCAGGATCTGCCTCCACTTAAAACGAATCGGTATATGATGGTGGCCCTTGGATTGTCTATCAACAGCCCGAAGCACTCCCACACCCAGCACTGATCCTAACCGTTCACTAGCCGATCAATGGCTCTAATCTCCCCTTCCCCAACAAAGCACACCACGGCGGCGCCCACCCAATACGGCGACGCTATCGTCGAGGTAGGTGGCCGGCGACATGTTCTTCACTCCTACGGCACTATCCGATCCTATGCGAAGAGGAGGGTAAGGCGGACATAGAGGAGGACTTCTTACTGGAGGAGGAGGTGAAGAGAGGGTCCCCCGCGGTGAATGGCGGCCCGCGGCGGCGTAGAGGCCCGGCGAGCAATCCCCGTAGTCCGGAGCGCGGCATCGCTCAAGCAACGACATCGCTCAAGCAAGGCCATGGTCAAGTCTAGCGCGACATGGCGAAGCACCCCGACCAAGTTGCAGAGGGCGCAATGACACCGAATCAGGGTCCTCCCCCGTGCGGCGGATTCCGCAGTCACCGGATGAGGCGCACTCAAGTTCTCTCTGTGCCCATGCTCGACCCAGAATGTAACCATGCCATCCATGCGGCCCCGTGAAGGTCACTAGCATGATTCCCGAGCCCACATGGCGTCATTGAATAAGTCCCCAAAGCGGCGGCCCTCAGTTCTCTCACCTATCTCTCGCGTTCCCTAGCGGTTGTACGCTTCTTCCGCACGGCTATGGCTTGTGCGTGTTCTTATAGGTCCGGGATCAAGGAAGTCGGCTAGCGCACAACTCGTCCCAAACGGTTGCAACGACATTGACGAATTGCTCGGGGAAATCCCAGGAATCGCGGTGCCACGGCAACGGATCCGATAGACCCGAGCTGGGAGAAACGCCTGGCACCGTGGCCCACATGGCATTCAATAGATGGATTCACGCGAGCGCGAGCGGTTGGCGAAGCGAGCCCCACATGCAGTGGGATAAGGTAGCGGGCCCGCGGAACAGCGCCTGCGCAGAAGACAACTGATAGGCAGGTCCCACATACAGTGTTCCAAAAAAAAAGAAAAAGAAGGACAGAGTGGGCTGGCGTAGTGGGAAAAGATGGTATTGTGCCGAATTGGGGAGTTAGGCCCAGTTAGGTTTCCTTCCTCTTTTCTTTTTCTTTTCCCCTTTTTTCTTATTTTTGAATCTAAAATTTGAATTCAAATCTTGTAGTGAATTTGTACTCGAATTAAATATTCAATTTGAACATTTCGTTGTGGAATGAATTTATATATTTATAAATTTTTCTATTTTGTATTTTATAGTATTCTTCTCTTAAATTCCGAACCCAAATTTAGGTTTTAATCCCAATCTTCATCTCCTTATTATATTCCCATATTATTCCTTTTTGATTTACCAAATCCAAATTCAAAAATGGAGTTTAGGAATTAACATTTTTAATACATACTCAAAATCAATTATGAAGCAATAGATATATATTTATTTTAATTGATTTATTTGTTTGGTAGATGTTTGAATCATAAAAACACTCCTATTGTTCCTTTCTTTTTAGGAAAATAGTATTTTGATTGAGGAATAGGAATTAAAGTTACTTCAAAATTAGATATTCATATAAATGATTGCTTATGGTGCATCATTTTATGATCATTTAGCTGAATAGAAAGCTTTTCTATTACTCTTCTAAAATAATTCTTGGTTTCAAAAATTCAGTTCTCAATTTAAAACATTCAAGTATAATTTGAGATCACTGAATTTGCTATTTTATTCCTTCATATATTTATTTTATTATTATTTTTTTCTATACGAATTTTGGGCCTTACATCCTTGGACTGGCTGACCGCACGGGGCCCACTTTTCTGCGACCAAGTCATCACCGCGCGTGGGATGATTTCTGTCACCGTTCGGCGTGCCCACCCTGTCGGCTTCCTTAGCGCGCGCTCAATTTCCATGGACACTGATAGCACGGCCCCACCTGTCAGCACGCGTGCTCGTCGGGTTCAACAGACCGCGCGACCTACGCGACGGGTTTTACGACGGAGCTCGCCGCCCTTTTTCCCCAGAGAAGCTGGACCACGTCGCAGATCCTGTACACCCGAGCGCCGACCCCTTTTTCTGGACCTGGTGCTCATTCCTCTGACGTCGGGATCTACCTGTCATTCCGATGTGACGTCAGCTGCGGTAATGGCCGAACGGCTGCGCGATTTCGCCGCAATCGTCGTGGTAGTTGCGTCAACGTGCGAAGCCCGGGGATAAAACCCCACATGACCACCACAACCGCGAACCCTAAGCCCTACATCCCCTCCAGACCTATCGTCCCTCACCCACATCGCAAAAATCCCGCATCAAGGGACACCGACGTCCGTCGCCGTGGTTCCGTGCCTGCACTGCCGATTGGGGGCCAGTGTGGTGTCGGGATTGTCCATCGGCGGGTAGGGATCACCGGCGTGAAGTATTGCGCTCGAAGGTTCGTCGTGGCACCCTGAATTTCTCGCCGTTGCCCAGCTCTGCCCTGGATCTACGGCTCGTCGTCGACTGGCCGCGTGGCCACCTCAACTCCCAATAATTTTCCAAGGATGAATTGCCTAGTCCTGCTCGCCGTAGTTTGCTGGTAAGGATCAAGGTTTGGCGCGCTAGGGCGTAGTTTGCATATGGGCGGCAATGGCGTCGCCGTAGGGAGTTTCGCTCACCACCGGAGTCCGGCCAGCGGGGGCGATAGGTTGTTGAACGGACCAGATTAAACAAGAGTACCGCTTCACTCTGGCCCCATCTCAGCCGTAGATCATCTGATGTGTGGTCGGGGGCCTGATCACATAAACATTAAACCTGAGCCGTAGATCTCTCATCCGGCGCTCGTCATCACGTACCGGTTCAGTAAGTGTTGGATCTAATCTCGTGCGCCCATCTCAGATTGCGCGGCCGAGATTCAAACATCCCCTTCGCTGCGCGAGTTTTGCAGAATAACCCTTACACTTTTAGAGAACCAACCCGCGGTCCACAAGAACAATGCACTGAGTCTTAGGAATTCTTACACGCTAGCCCCTGTGCTTCTGGTTAATTGGTGCGCGGTCCAGATAGATCTAACATCTATAGAATTTATTTAGAAAATGAGTTTTTCATAGGAAAACAATTCCTAGAATTTGTATAATTCATAGAAAATGCACATGAACTCCAAATTGGTCCATTCCAATTTCTAAAATTTTGTAATATTAAGGTTTATCACCTAGGGTCTCTGTGTTGACATGAAAATAGTAGTAAAATTAATGTCTCACTTAATCATATATCAAGCACATAAAACATTGGGAAATTCATAACTTAAAATCTATAACTCCAAATTTAATGATTCTAGTTCCTATGATCTTATTTTAATGTCTAGAGTATTATTGTGTATTTTATTTACATGTTTGGTGTGATGTTAATTTTTGCTATACTATGTATGTATTGTGTTAATGCGAGTAGACGAGTAAGCTACTGAGGATCCTGAGGTTCAGCTGGTAGAGATTGCTGAGCAGGAGCTCGTGGAAGGCAAGTTGTGCCCTTGATCACTTCCTTTTTACCCAGTCATGTTCTTATTAATCATAATGATCTGCATAGGATAATTTTGATGGGATCCAATAGGTTACCCAGTTTTGGCTATCTTTATACCTTGTTTTACCACTGAATATTTTGGGTAGTATATGCTATTGCTTTATGTGGTTTTGGGTATGATGATATACATCACTCATTGTTACACTTTTGTTATTAGTTATTATTTACTGTCATGATAAGATCATTATGTTAATGGGAACATGGAGAACCACCCGGGAAAACAGTGCTACCACAAGGGTAGTATGGGATGCCCTTGGCTGATTAACTAGGAAAGCTAGTGGATGACTACCTTACCCAAAAGGGGCAAGGGCATTAGGGGAGTGGTCAGTGTAGGGAGGTCCTTGGGTTGATTTTGCTGCGATGGCAGTCAGGCGAGGGATTCCTGCACTGGGGCTTCCTAGAACTGTAGCGGGTTTTCTGAAGCTAGTGGAACTTTGTAAAGGCCTCGTAGTGGTACCCTACCTCACTTCCTTGGTAGAGGTGTATGGGGTCTGATCAACTCTATGGAAAATGGGTAACACGACTTGTGGGTAAAGATGTGAAACCTCTGTAGAGTGTAAAACTGGTATACTAGCCGTGCTCACGGTCATGAGCGGCTCGGACACTCACATGATTAATTTATGGTATTAAACTCAATTTGTCATTTCATTACATTGGGATTATTTTATTATTACTTTTACTTATTATTACTATGGTTTGGTATTTACTTACACTTAGTAACTGCTAATAAAATTTTGACCAACTTATAAAAGCAATGCTCAGCTACAACCTTTATTTTATTGATCAGCCTTACACTTCAAATGAACTCCCACCTTTGGTGAGTTCATGCACACTGGTTCCCCACAACTTGTTGAGCTATGATCATGTGTGAGCTCACTCTTGTTGTCTCACAACCCCCCTCCCACAGGAGAAGAACAGGTGGTCGAAGAGGAGCCGCCTAACACTGAGCCTTTCGACTTGATCTAGGTGCCGTCTCCCATTCAGCTTTGTGGCGCCAGTGAATAATATATAGTTTGCTTTAATTTATCATTTATTTTTGTAAGACTTCCGCTATGTAATAAGTACATTTATGATATTTGTGACATTTATCTCTATGCACTCTATTATTATATGTGTTGTGTTCTCTGGCGCATATATGAGATGCACCCGACTTTGTTCCTTAAATCCGGGTGTGACAAGTGTCCGACCGCACACTCAGGGATACCCTTGCGGTGCTTTTGGATAGGACGGTGTTGTTGATTATAGCTCGATGGTTCGTGCTAGGAGCACGAGAGAGAGAGAGAGAAGCGATTTTCTGCAGGTTCGGGCCGCTTTGAGAGGCGTAATACCCTACTTTCTAGGGTGGGTCTGTATGTGTGATGTGTTACAAGTGGCGTCTCCTGAATGGATAAGGGCTAATGAAATGAAAATGATGGGGTTTCCCCTGGGCCTTATATACACGATCGTGGGGCACCCCTCACATACATGATGATCATGTTCTTCTAGTATATCTCCTAACTAATAGCGAACCGACTTAACCAATCTCCAGAAAAACTCGCCGTCTCTTCCCTGAACCATCCCGACATTCGAGGGTGCCAGGCGCGGGAAAGTCAGACAGTTTCTTGGGATAGTGCACGATCCGACAGACAATCTTGGCTCGAGTCCATTGCCTTCTTGGGTCGGCCCATTCCACTCTTAGTATTTGCCCGACCCACGATGAGATGGCCTTGCGGGGTAACTGGCCCGTGGCCCCGTGCAAGTATCTTTCGCCTTCTAGTGGACCTAGGGGATATCTGTCCCCCACAAGCCCCCAATCTTTGAGTTGATTTTGAAATAATCGGCCCAAAGATTCTTGGTCCAGCCTATGGGTTTGTTGTATGGCCTGTTTTCTATTCCGCTGTTGGGTGTAGCCCCCGTGCTTTGAGTGGATTTTAGAAATAATCCATTCAAAGGTCTTCATTTTATGCTTTTTGAAATCAGCATTTTGGCTTCAAGGTACTGTAAATCTATTGGGTGCACCGAAGGTGCACCCAATGGGTGTAGTCGCCGAGCTTTAAGCAGATTTTAGAAATAATCCATTCAAAGGTCTTCATTTTATGCTTTTGAAATCAGCATTTTGGCTTCAAGATACTGTAGATCTATTGGGTGCACCGAAGGTGCACCCAATGGGTGTAGCCCCTGAGCTTTGAGTGGATTTTAGAAATAATCCATTCAAAGGTCTTCATTTTATGATTTTGAAATCAGCATTTTCTGAATAACCAAGCGATGCCATCTGTCCATGCCTTGTTAGGTCTGAAATCCATTTGATCGGTGACAGGTTGGACATCTGGCTAGTTGAGACAGATGGCCTTCGGCTGGACATCATCCTGCTCTATGCTTCAATGCTTCTATTGATTGGACTTGCGCTTTAGTAACCACTATTGTGCTTCCTCTCGTTTCAGCTGATCTCCTCCTTTTGTCGCGGTACATTGATTGCGTATATTTTGTGGATATCGCTCCTTCAGAAAATCTTTGAAAATTTTGGGCGACACACCCAATGGGTGTGCCCAAGGGGTGTCTTGGTGCACAGAGTGTTTATTGCGTTGTCCTAAAGTAGTAACTTGATGTGACGGAGAGGTGTAATCATTTGCCTAGGAAGTTCACTCGGGTCCAACCGGTGTCGTGTTACGCGAAACAACGCCAGTTGCCTGACTCCTTTTCAGGCGGCTTGAATTGCTGATTGAATTCTTGTGACTGTTCATCGAGCGGGGTAGGAAGTGGACAGTCACCCTTTGGCCCCTTTAAATAGTCTGCTTGCCCTAGCTATTTACTTCACTTGCTCTTGATCATTTGCTTTCATCTTTCTCTTCTTCTTCACTACACCACTCTCCACACGACCATGGGTATGGGTAAGAGGGAAGGGGCTTGCCTCGCCGTGCCGATGGCAAGCGCAAGCGTGCCCCGAGTCCTCCTTCGGAGGATTTTGGCGACTCGGAGTACTCGGAGGAAGCTTCCTCCGAGTATGATCGATCGCTCGCCCCTGCCTCCCCGGTGGCATCGTCCGAGGACTCAGATGACTCCATGGGACTGTCCACCATGGCCCGAGCATACTGGCGCTTCATCAAGCGTGCCGGGCTCGGTGGATCGGATGACTCGGAGGAGGTCTCCTCGGAAGAGGTAGACTCCTCCGACTCTTCTGAGGAGTGGAGCGGCAGCGAAGGTGACGGCGGCAAGGGCGACGACAGCAGCGGCGATGACGACGGTGATGGCAGTGGCGGCGGCAACGGTGAGGGCG
Organism: Zea mays; assembly: GCF_902167145.1. Taxonomy (NCBI): domain Eukaryota; kingdom Viridiplantae; phylum Streptophyta; class Magnoliopsida; order Poales; family Poaceae; genus Zea; species Zea mays. Next base: position 54,024,838 of record NC_050102.1, on the reverse strand, counting down.
ATGGCGACGGCAACGATGAGGGCGACGGCAACAGTGACGGTGATGACGGCAAGGGCGATGGTGGTGACGGCAAGGGCAAGGGCGACGGTGACGGCAACGGCAAGGGCAGCAGCGACGGCGAGGGCGACGGTGACGGAGGCGATGGCAGCAAGGGCGACAGCGGCGACGGCAAAGCCAGTGGCATAATGTTGCTGGTTTAGATATTAGTATAGATAGCGGCAGCAGTATTAGTAAGTAGTAATGGATTAGAGTAGTATTAGTATATCGTAGTGTAAGTAGTAGAGTAGTGTAATGTAATGTGATGACCAGGGGTGTAAGAGGCCGACTCATAATGAGTCGGTTTCATGTTTGTGGCGAACTCCCCTTATGAATAAAAAATGCAGCTTTTTTGCTAGTCTACTGTTGCGTGTTTTTTTGTTCGTTTGAAGGCTCGCTGGCATTTTAGAGGTAATGCCCGAGTGATGCTTGTGATTTCCTCTTTTTCGAGTTATGATCTGGCACTGTGCGCCCAACTTATCGAGCCAACTCATATTTATGCCGACGTGTCCTCTTGAGTTCCGAACCCTAATTCTTGCTTTTTTCCTCCACCGCTTCTCTGTTTCCTGAACTCTTGAGCCCGCCCACTTCACTTGAGAGATTGCAATGGCCCCCAAGAGGAAAAGATAGAGTGTTGCTGATCCAATCATTCCGCCCATTGATCCCAATAGCCAACTTCCGCTTGCCAGTAACCATATGTCTGTTGTTTCTGAGTCCAATCTCTTGCACATTGTCGAAACCGGGGTTCTCCCACCGAAGGAGTTGTGTTCTTGGCGAATCTGGCGTGGGGTGACCGTTCCAACAGAGGACACCCACGAAGTTGTCGTCTTTGTGCCTTTCCTCATCCAAGGGATTGCCCTATCAACTTCTCCATTTTTCCACGGTCTCCTTGAATTTTACGATATGAATCTCGCACATCTAAACTCCAACTCTATTCTTCAAATTTCCATTTCCGTGCACCTTTGCGAGGCGTTCCTTGGAATTATTCCTCACTTTGGGCTTTGAAGATATATTTACCACTGTCGGCATGGTATGGCCGAAGGACAGCATCAACTTGTTGGTGGTGCTAGTTTAGAGCTTCGTCAGGGCAAGAAAATAGAATACCTTGACATCCCTCTGAAGGACAACATTAAAGGATGACGCCTTGAGTGGTTTACCATGGAGAACCACAACAAGTTCCTCCCTCCTCAATCGGGGAGGCAGCCCGACGTCCGCACGCCCAGCTAGACAGAGTCCCCCGCTGGTTCAGAGCTAACCGAGTCCAAGGTGCTGCTTAATGAGATATGCTCGCTGAAAGACAAAGGCCTGACTGTTGAAGCTGTGGTTGCTGACTTTGTTTTCAAGAACATCCAACCCCTGAAGGATAGAGTTTACACAGCTTATCTGTACATTGGGGTCAACGACCCTACCCGAATTACCAATAGGCAAATTCCTGATGAGGACCAGCTGAGTCAAATTGACTTGATGCCAAGGGGCAGGGTTTCAAATGCTGGTGCCCCTTGTCTTATTCTGATTGGAATCTACCCCCGTAGAGTCTCTTTTCTGATTTCATTTCCAACCCTCCTGTTCGAGATGACAGTCCGGGCCATAGAGTGCGGCCCTCATTAGATGACATCGAGACTTTCATCGCCCCATTCTGGGGTCTTCCCAAGGCTGAGAGGCAAACCCACTTTGAGAAGCTGACCAGTACTGGCGAGGCTAAGATGAACGTTGTTTTTAGCATGCTGGCTGGGGAATCATCTGACTCTGCCTGCAATGAGCCGATGGCGGTTGCGATTAGGCAGAACCTTGGTGAAGACGAAGAAATTTAGAAACCTAAAGGTGCTCGTCGCAAGCGATCACGTCGAGTGAACCATCCAGCTGTGCCTGACGAGGAGAAAAAGAGGAAGAAACGACTCTAGTGGTTATCATGGTTGGAGCAAGATGCTGGCCCCTCAACATTACTCCTCGGCGATGGCCCGATGAGCACCATCCTCGAGGACGATGTTAGAGGTTGTGATGATGCTCGGGTTGGCGATTGTGTGCTTGATAAGGATGAGGAGGAAGAAGAAGTTCCCTTGATTCGCAAGAACAGCCGTCGCAGCAGGAGTAGTGACATCCCGATGCAGGCCTTATCAGCACTTGTCAGCCTTCAGGGGTTGTCGATATCTGATTTTGACCATGCATTGGAAGAGATCATCCCCGAGAACCTTTTATCAGAGCCTGCTGAGGTTGACAATTCCATCATTCATTTAGAGGTCTAGATGATGTTCCTCTGCCGTGCGATCCTGCCAAGCAAGAGGCAACCCAGACAGTCTCTCGTGCTTCGTCGACCTTGGACGGCGGTCTAGCTCGCGAGGACATACTGGCCCTCAACGCTGCTGATCCGAGTCATCTAGCTCCTCTGGGCATGGCCAAGGGAGCGTCATCTTTGCAAGTGGCCACTAAGGAGGGCCCAGCCCCCGAGGGTGTTGGGGCAGGCTCCTCTTCGGCTGCTTCTATGGCCGTTCACGTCAGATCACCGTTGCTCCAATCTGAGGAACTCGTGGTGACACACTTATCTGTTGCTCTCGCCGGTCTGGTCACTTTAGAAGCCAGTGACTCGGACGTTAGGAGTCTGCCGCCTGCTGATGAAGCTGAGGTCTCTCCAAGTCATGCTTTCAATATCGTTCCTATTAACATCCCTTCAACAAGCAGTGCTCCAATTCTTCCAGCTTTGGGTCTTGCCTTATTTCTCTCCAATCTTCAGGACAGTCAACTTTCGCTTCTTACCATTCATGCTAGCAAACTGGCTTTCTTGCTGATTTTTTCATAATCGCAGGATGTTCTTGATTTTGTGTCTACCCAACTGAAATCTTGTGGCACTCCTGTCCCCGACCAAGTTTCATCTTTGATGCAGTGGAACCCTTTACTGCTTCAAAAGCAGATAGAAGATCTGAAGGCCTAAAACCTTGGTTAGTGAGTTCGTAGTTTCCTTTTTCGTTTTCATTGCCCTACTTATCTTATATCTTGTGCTTTTTTCTGCTGCTTTGTCAGATTTGGCTCGACGATGCTCTGATAATGAGGAGAAGTATACCCAGAGCCAGGCTGACTTGAACCAAACCTTTGCTTTCTTGGACAGTGCTCGCGCCTTAAATTCTTCTCTGAATGCCCAGCTTGACTCCGAGAAGATGACTTATGAGGTAAACTCTCTTAGTTGCTTCTGTTTTGCTTTCCTTGCTTCGATGCTCAGTGTTGTTCTTGCTTGTAGGAGGAAAGGCGAGCACTCGTTGCTTCTCGTGACAATCTGGATAGACTATATCGTGACGCCAGCACTTCCTTGACTATTCTGGAGAGGAGTTACTACTTCACCATGTCGGACTTGGACCATCACCGTGATGAACTGAGGGCGTCCCAGGCTGAAGTGTCCCGACTTGGTAAGCCGCTGTCTACCAAGGATTCTGTCATCAAGGAGATGTGCGCTTCCAAGAAGCTTGTTACTCAAGAGCTGGAGGTTGCCCGCCTCAAGGCCTTGGAGGATGAACACGTCGTTATGAAGGTGATGTGCGGCAAGGCCATGGATAAGGCTATTCGTGCTGGGAAGATCCTAATGAGGAGGTCTGGCGTTGTGGTGCCTGAAGACATTGTCGTCGATGTTCTTGCCACGCCTGTTGTCGCGTGCCGACCATCCTCTTCTGCTACTCCTGCAGCCGAGGCTTCCTGCAAAAATGCTCCAGCGCAATGATTTGCTTGAATTGGAAACACTTTTTCATTGAGTTAGTACTTTTTAGAGAAAAAGTGTAGTGTGAATTCTGTGTGTATGTAATTGCTATGTTTGAACTGATCGTTCTGTCAGGAGGGTGCCGAAAACACCCTTGACAATGTGAGCGAGTTATTTTTCTTCGAAGTTCTCCCGACTTGAGTTGGCCATTTTGTTAGTAGGGTATAGTGATCACCTCTACTCATGTACGTATGAGCCTGTCACACCGACTTAAGGTGTTTTCAACTTAAGTCGATTGCTCTGTTAGTAGGGTATAGTGATCACCCTGAGTCGTGCAAGCGTGAGCATGTCACACCGACTTAAGGCGTTTCTGACTTAAGCCGATTGCTCCGTTAGTAGGGTATAGTGATCACCCTGAGTCGTGCAAGCATGAGCATGTCGCACCAACTTAAGGCGTTTTCGACTTAAGCCGATTGCTCCGTTAGTAGGGTATAGTGATCACCCTGAGTTGTGTTGTGCTGATTTCGAGTTGAGCCCGATCTAAGTCAGTTGTCGATCAAGAACTTGAATGCCTTAGAAAATGGAAGTTTTATTGATGATGAAACCTTCTGCTTACAAAGTACAACTCGTCCTCAAGAGCTTTGAGGTATTGCTAGGGGTAGAATTTCCTGAGGTGCTCGATATTCCATGAATTCCCCACTTCGGTGTCGTCCATCTGAGTGAGCCAGTAGGATCTCGGTCGTGTGACCTCAGCAACGATGAACGGTCCTTCCCACGGTGGTGACAGTTTGTGTTGTCCCTCCCCCGTTAGTAGTCGGCGGAGGACCAAGTCTCCCACTGCGAAGGATCGATGCCGCACTGCTTTGTCGTGGTAGCGCCTCAAGGTCTGCTGGTATCTGGCCGACTGAATTACCACATTTAGTCGTTCCTCCTCCAGCACATCGATATCCTCTAGCTTGGTTGCTTCTGCTTCGGCTATGCTTTCAAAGGTTAATCTGGGCGCCCAAAGATCAGATCAGTTGGTAGCACTGCCTCCGACCCATACACCATGAAGAATGGAGTGTTTCCATGTAGAGCTCGGCTTGGCTGGGTTTGCAGGCTCCAGACCACATATGGTAGTTCCCTGATCCACTTCCCTGCAAGCTTCTCGCTTTTATCGAACACCTTCTTTCTGAGTGCATCAAGTATCATCCCGTTGGCTCTTTCCACCTGCCCATTAGCTCTTGGGTGTGCCACTGATGCGTACTTGATCTGAATGCTCCTCTGCTCACAGAAGTTGAAGAACTTCGAGCTAGTGAAGTTAGACCCTAGGTCAGTGATAATGCTGCTAGGTATTCCAAACCTGAACATTATCTGCTGAATGAACTCCACTGCCTTTGCTGAGGTCAAGGAAGCGATTGGCTTGTATTCTATCCACTTTGT